>NC_058521.1:36501356-37126356 GCF_904849725.1 Hordeum vulgare subsp. vulgare | reverse complement strand
TCCTTCTTTATAAAGGTGAGGATCATCCCAAAAGTAATGTCTCAAGTCAAAGAACAATTTCTTCTTTTGTTGGTATGTGAAACTAGGTGGTATATATTTGGCAATGATATAGTTTGCATAATCAACATACCACGGTGCACTACGTGAAGCATTGATGACATTCAGTTGCTCATCGGGAAAGCTGTCATCAATAGGTTGTGGGTCATCAAGAACGTTCTCCAACCTAGACAAGTTATCTGCTACAGGGTTATGAGCACCCTTCCTATCGACAACGTGCAAATCAAATTCTTGTAGCAAGAGAACCCATCTGATAAGTCTAGGTTTAGCGTCCTTCTTCTCCATGAGGTACTTAATAGCAGCGTGATCAGTGTGAATAGTGACTTTGGAATCAACTATGTAAGACCTGAACTTTTCACATGCAAACACGACTGCTAAAAATTCCTTCTCCGTAGTTGCATAGTTTCTCTGGGAACTGTCTAGAGTTTTACTAGCATAGTGAATGACATTCAACTTCTTATCAACTCTTTGACCTAGGACAGCACCAACAACATAATCGCTAGCATCACACATGATTTCAAAAGGTAAGTTCCAATCAGGTGGTTGAACAATAGGTGCAGTTATCAAAGCCCGCTTAAGTATTTTGAAGGATTCCTCACAATCCTCGTCAAAGACAAAAGGAATATCCTGTTGCAAGATATTGGTAAGAGGCCTAGAAATCTTAGAGAAGTCTTTAGTGAACCTTCTATAGAAACCAGCATGACCAAGGAAACTTCTTATACCTTTGATATCTGTGGGGTATGACATTTTCTCGATTGCATCAACCTTAGCCTTATCGACTTCAATACCTCTTTCAGAAATTTTATGTCCTAAGACGATGCCTTCATTAACCATAAAGTGGCACTTCTCCCAATTCAAGACAAGATTGGTGTCTTTACAACTCTGCAAGACTCGATCAAGGTCGTTGATGCAATCATCAAAGGAAGACCCGTAAACGGAGAAGTCATCCATGAAAACCTCAACAATCTTTTCACAAAAGTCAGAGAATATAGCCATCATACATCTTTGAAAGGTGCAGGTGCATTACATAAGCCAAAAGGCATATGTCTATAAGCAAAGGTACCGAAAGGGCAGGTGAAAGTGGTTTTCTCCTGATCAGATTGTGCAACTGGTATTTGGGAGAAACCAGAATAACCGTCTAGAAAGCAAAAGTGTGTGTGTTTAGACAACCTTTCTAGCATTTGGTCGATAAAAGGCAAAGGGTAATGATCTTTCCTAGTGGCTTTATTCAATTTCCTAAAATCGATCACCATCCTATAGCCAGTAATAATCCTTTGTGGGATCAATTCATCCTTATCATTAGGGACAATGGTAATGCCTCCCTTCTTAGGGACGCAATGCACGGGACTCACCCAATCACTATGAGCAACAGGATAAATGATACCTGCTTCCAGGAGCTTTAGTATTTCTTTTCTTACTACCTCTTTCATCTTAGGATTCAATCTCCTTTGATGATCAGCAACTGGTTTGAAATCAGGATCAGTTTTAATCTTGTGCTGGCATAGGGTAGGACTAATGCCCTTAAGATCATCAAGAGTATATCCAATAGCAGCACGGTGCTTCCTCAGAGTTTTTAGTAACTTCTTTTCTTCATGCTCTGAGAGGCTAGCACTAATAATAACAGGATATATCTCTTTTTCATCAAGATAAGCATACTTAAGAGTATCAGGCAACTGTTTAAGCTCGAACATAGGATCACCCTTTGGTGGGGGTGGATCCCCAAGCAGTTCAAGAGGCAGATTATTCTTAAGGATAGGATATTGTTATAAGACAACTCTATCTATCTCATCCCTTTCATCCATATGCATATCATTTTCATGCTCAAGCAAGTATTGCTCTAAGGGATCAGTAGGAGGCACGATAATAGAGGCTAAGGCAATAGTGTCATCCCTACTAGGCAACTCCTTTTCATGAGGTTGTCTACCAAACTTAGAGAAATTGAATTCATGTGACACACCTTCAAAGCCAACAGTGACAGTTTGCTTCTCACAATCAATATGAGCATTGACAGTATTGAGAAAAGGTCTACCAAATATGATGGGACAAAAGCTATCTTTTGCGGTAGCAAGAACGAGGAAATCAGCAGGATACTTCGTTTTACCACACAAGACTTCAACATCCCTAACAATTCCCATAGGGCAGATAGTATCTCTATTGGCAAGCTGAATAGTGACATCAATATGCTCTATCTCAACAGGTACAATCTCATCTTTGATTTCATCATATAAGGATTGAGGTATTGCACTAACACTAGCACCCACGTCACATAAGCCATGATAACAATGATCTCCTATCTTAACAGAAACAACAGGCATGCCAACAACAGACCTATGTTTGTCTCTAGCGTGAGGTTTAGCAATTCAAGCAGCATCTTCACAGAAGTGAATATTATGTCCCTCAGCATCGTCGGACAGAAGATCTTTGATGATAGCAATTCTAGGTTCAACTCTAATTTTCTCAGGGGGTGTAGGTGTTCTAATATAGCCTCTATGTATCACAGTTGAAGCTTTAGAATGATCCTTTATCCTAACAGGGGAAGGTGGTTTCTCAATGTAAGCACTGGGAACAAGAAGATCATTATAGGCAATGACTCTCTCTTCAACTGGATTGGGTTTAACTACATTGACTTCTAAAGGAGGATGATATTTGAACCACTTCTCTTTGGGGAGATCAATATGAGCAGCAAAAGATTCACACAATGAAGCTACTATCTCAGAGTCAAGTCCATACTTAGCGCTAAAGTCACAAAAAGCATTTGTCTCAACAAAGGATTTAACGCAATCAAACGTGAAATTCATACCTGACTCCTTACCTTCTTCAAGCTCCCAATCTTTAGAGTTGCGGTTAATTCTATCCAATAAATTCCATTTGAAGTCAATATCTCTCTTCATAAAAGAACCAGCACAAGAAGTGTCAAGCATGGTGCGATCATCAGGAGAAAGCCGAGCATAGAAGTTCTGAATGATAATTTCTCTCGAGAGCTCATGATTGGGGCATGAATATAGCATTGATTTAAGCCTCCCCAAGCTTGAGCAATGCTTTCTCTGTCACAAGGCCAAAAATTATAAATGTAATTCCGATCACGATGTACTAAATGCATAGGATAAAACCTTTGATGAAATTCCAATTTCAACCGATTGTAGTCCCATGATCCAGTATCATCACATAGCCTATACCATGTCAATGCCTTATCCTTCAAAGATAAAGGAAAGACCTTCTTTTTGACCTCATCCTCGGGCAAACCTGCAAGCTTAAATAAACCACAAACCTCATCTACATAGATTAGATGCAAGTCTGGATGTGATGTTCCATCCCATGTAAAAGGATTAGCCAGCAGTTTCTCAAGCATACTCGAAGGAAATTCAAAGCAAATATTTTCAGTAGGTGCAGCTGGTTGAGGAGCAACTATTTGTGCTTCCGTTCGAGGTGAAGATACCCTGAACAAGCCCCTCAAAGGATTAGTATCCATAGTGACAAGTGACAATAAATTTCAGCACACTAGATGAATGTTTCCTTACCAAGTTCCACTTACCAAAGGCGCTTCACTCCCCGGCAACGGTGCCAGAAAAGAGTCTTGATGGCCCACAAGTATAGGGGATCAATCATAGTCCTTTCGGTAAGTATGAGTGTCGAACCCAACGAGGAGCAGAAGGATCTGACAAGTGGTTTTCAGCAAGGAAATATCAGCAAGCACTGAAATTATCGGTAGCAAGTGATTGTGTGGTGACATGATTCGTAGCGAGCAACAAGTAACAAAAGTAGAAACGATGCAGCAAAGTGCCCAAACCCTTTTTTAGCAAGGGACAAGCCTGGACAAAGTCTTATAGGAGGAAAAGCGCTCCCGAGGACACACAAGAATTTCTGTCATGCTAGTTTCATCATGTTCATATGATTCACGTTCGTTACTTTGATAGTTTGATATGTGGGTGGGCCGGTGCTTGGGTACTGCCCTTACTTGGACAAGCATCCCACTTATGATTAACCCCTCTCGCAAGCATCCGCAACTACGAAAGAAGAATTAAGACAAAGTCTAACCATAACATTAAACTAGTGAATCCAAATCAGCCCCTTACGAAGCAACACATAAACTAGGGTTTAAGCTTCTGTCACTCTAGCAACCCATCATCTACTTACTACTTCCCAATGCCTTCCTCTAGGCCCAAATAATGGTGAAGTGTTATGTAGTCGACATTCAAATAACACCACTAGAGGAAAAACAACATACAACACATCAAAATATCGAATGAATACCAAATTCACATGACTACTATTAGCTTGACTTATCCCATGTCCTCAGGAACAAAAGTAACTACTCACAAAGGATAATCATATTCATGACCAGAGAGGTAATGAGTAGCATCAAGGATCTGAACATAAACTCTTCCACCAAATAATCCAACTAGCATCAACTACAAAGAGTAATCAACACTACTAGCAACCTTACAAGTACCAATCGGAGTCGCGAGACGGAGATTGGTTACAAGTGATGAACTAGGGTTTGGAGATGAGATGGTGCTGATGAAGATGTTGATGGAGACGAGTCCCCTCGGATGAGAGGAGTGTTGGTGATGACGATGGCGACAATTTCCCCCTCCGGGAGGGAAGTTTCCCCGGCAGGATTGTCATGCCGGAGCTCTAGATTGGTTCTGCTCAAGTTCCGCCTCGTGGCGGCGGCGAATCCACGAAAAAGATCCTCCTTGATTTTTTTCCAGATGAAACCCTTCATATAGAAGAAGAGGGGGGCCAGTGGTCCAGCAGGGTGCCCACAAGCCCCCTTGGCACGACCTGGGGGGGTGGCCGCGCCATGCAGGCTTGTGGCCACCTGCTGACGCCCCTCTTGCGCTTCTTCGGCCTAGTATTTTTTATAAATACGAAAAAAATCCTCGTTGATTTTTACGGAATTTGGAGTTGCGTAGAATAGGTATCTCAACTTTGCTCCTCTTTCAGGCCAGAATTCCAGCTGCCGACATTCTCCTTCTTCATGTAAAGCTTGCAAAATAAGAGAGAAAAAGCATAAGTATTGTACCGTGAAGTGAAATAACAACCCAAGAAGCGATAAATATCAACATGAAAACATGATGCAAAATGGACGTATCAAAGGTCAACATGAGAAGATGGGCCGGAAGACTTAGTTGACAAGCCACCAAGCGGCCCATCACCAGAATACGGCGGGTCGAAGACATACAAGGCAAGAGACGCCGGAATATACCCTGACTTGGGAAGAAAGATAAGGTAGATTTGTAATAGGTTGCGGGCATTATTCAACCCGGACTCTGTTGTAAACTTGGGACGACTACTGATACGTCCCAAACGTATCTATAATTTCTGCTTGTTCCATGATCTTTTGGATGCCATTGTTATATGTTTTGCTACACTTTTATATCTTTTTACACATATTTGGACTAACCTACTAACTTAGTGCACCCAGTGCCAGTTTGTGTCTGCTGATGTCTTTTTTGCAAGGGCTTTTCCCAATTTTTTGGCCCCAAAAATCCCGAGAAAAATATATAAAAATCAGCGCACCAGAAGCTTCAGGAAGCACGAAAGGGGGCCAGAGTGGGGCGAGGGGCCGCCCAGGCAACCTGTGGGCACGGCCCACCCCCAGGCCACGTATGGAGGATGCCTGGGTGGGTCCCACGCCCTCTGGTGCCCTTCTTTCGCCTATATTTACCCCTCGACGAGGAAAACCCTATATGAGATCCAGAATCGCGAATTTATTCATCATTCCACCGCCACAGCGCTTTCGAGATCGGGAGCGTCACGAGACCTCTTCCCGACACCCTGCCGGAGGGAGGATTGACCTCCGGGAGCTTCTCCACTGCCATGGATGCTTCACAGACGTGCCGTGAGTAGTCCTCCTTGGACCATGAGCTCATGACCAGTAGCTATATGATGTCTTCTCTCCAATCTTGTGCTTCAATGATTAGCCCTTGTGAGCTGCCCTACATGATCAAGGCATCTATGTAATTTTCCTGCTATTGATATGCTCGGTTTGTTGGGATCCGATGGATTATGAGATTATGTTCAGATTGTTATGAGTTATATATTTGATTATCCTTTTATATTACGTTCTTTAGTGATTCATGCATGTTCTTCGTTGCTTTGTATTGCTTTGGCCGAGTAGTAGATTGTAACTCCAAGAGGGAGCGTTATGCATGATTGTGGGTTCATGCCCCTGATGTCTAGCTTGAGTGACAGAAACATGAGACGAGGGGATGTCCTGTTGCCACCAGGGATAAAACAATGGTGCTTGTGACCACGATTGCAAGGATTGTTTACCTTATGCATAGTTCATTAATGCAGCTGTCCTTTGCTTTGAGTTTACACTTTGGGTGGGGCTCACAACTTAATACCAGCGAGATGTTCTGGATAGATATCTCAAGGTGGATGATTAGTAAGTAGATGTTGATGAATAAACGATATACTTGTCTTGGCGTACTACCCATTACTATTGAACCTCTAACTTTCAAGTAGCATAATTAGCATTGCGGTGCGTTCATAATTCCGTCAATTGCCCAGGTGTAATTTGTTTACCCAAGCATAGTTGTTTATCGTCTTTTGGGAGAGAGACATCACCACCATTGCTTATAGCTCCATCATTTACTGCTTTCATGTACTTTTACGTTGCAATCACTATCACTATCCCCCCTTGTGTTTTGATCCTTTGGAAACTACAAGGCCGGATAGATTGACAACCTCGTTGTACTCGTTGGGAGCAAAGTTATTTGTGTGTGTGCAGGTCCACGTCTTCTGCTAGCGCCAGGGTAGGAGACACGTACTTGTTGATCCTTGGTGGCCTCCTGGTTCAATAAACCTTATAGTCTCCGTGTAAGGGAAAACTTGCTGCTGACAACATCTCAACCTTCCACTTGGGGTAACCAATGAGGAGCGAGAAGTATATACATCATCTCGTCATCAACTACCTATATATAAAGGAGAGCACTCAAGCTAGAGAGATCAAGTAAGAAACCCTCGAGAGCTAGGTTAGCGATTCCGCACCCTTGTAATCGAGATTCCCATAATTACAAACACAAACCAAGACGTAGGCTTTTACCTCCTGACGTGGTTTTAACACGGCAGGTGTCCTCATGCAAGGACTTAATGGTGAGGCCATCGCAACTGTGTGGCGACTCAAAGGGGTTGATTAGGAACGAGAGATGAATTTACCCACGTAGAAGAGTTTGAAACTTTAGGAACTACTCTATCCTCCATCAAGACTAAAAAGGTAGAAACCCCCGCAAGGAAGGGACCTAGGTTCGTTAACGTACCCAAGGTTCCTCAACCCAAAACAAGTATACCTATTGCTAGGGGTGTTGAAACTGTGAAGACCTTGGAAGAGATACCTCTCTTAAATAGAATGAGAAATGAAATTCCAATTGGTCTTACTACCCTTTCTTTTGTTCCTAGAAGTGTTGCCACTAAGCCTCTCTTTGAGAGTCTGCTACTTCTCAAACAATAGTGCCAGAATTGACACGTCGACGGAGATTGGGCTTGCGTTGGTTTTTTCCCTTGAAGAGGAAAGGGTGATGCAACACAGGAGCAGTAAGAATTTCCCTCAGTTTGAGAACCAAGGTATCGATCCAGAAGGAGGGTCTCGTAAAGTCCAGAGTACCTGCGCAAACACAAACAAGCTTGCACCCAACGCTTCAAAGGGGTTGTCAAGCCGTTCAAGATTGTTTGCAAAGTGAGATCTGAAGGCGGAAAGTGCAACGAAGTAAATGTAAGGCTGAAAATATGGTGTGGAGTAGACCCTGGGGGCCATAGTATTCACTAGAGGCTTCTATCAAAATAGCAAGTATTATGGTGGGTGAACAAATTACTGTCGAGCAATTGATAGAACCGCGCAAAGTCATGACGATATCTAAGGCAATGATCTAGCATATAGGCATCACATCCGAGACAAGTAGACCGATACTTTCTGCATCTACTACTATTACTCCACACATCGACCGCTATCCAGCATGCATCTAGTGTATTGAGTTCATGACGAACAGAGTAACGCTTTAAGCAAGGTGACATGATGTAGAGGGATAATCTCAAACCAATGATGAAAACCCCATCCTTTTACCCTTGATGGCAACAACACGATACGTGCCTCGCTACCGCTTCTGTCACTAGGTGAGGTCACCGCACGGTATGAACCCAAAACCAAGCACTTCTCCCATTGCAAGAATCATATATCTAGTTGGCCAAACAAAACCCACAACTCGAAGAGAATTACAAGGATATGAAATCATGCATAAGAGAGATCAGAAGAAACTCAAATAAGATTCATAGATAATCTGATCATAAATCCACAATTCATTGGATCTCGACAAACACACCGCAAAAGAAGATTACATCGGATAGATCTCCATGAAGATCATGGAGAACTTTGTATTGAAGATCCAAGAGAGAGAATCAGCCATCTAGTTACTAGCTATGGACCCATAGGTATATGGTGAACTACTCACGCATCATCGGAGAGGTCATGGTGTTGATGAAGAAGCCCTCCATGTCTGAATCTCCCCTCCGGCAGCGCACCAGGACGTGCCCCAGATGGGATCTCACGGAGACAGAAGCTTGCGGCGGCGGAAAAGTAATTGCGATTTTCTCTTGATTTTTTGGGATTATTTTGGAATTTATAGGCGCAAGATTTAGGTCAGGGGACCTCCAGGGGGCCCGCAAGCCTGGATGGCGCGCCCCCTGGCCACGGGGTGGGGGCTTGTGGGGCCCCTGGTGCTCCTCTGGTTTGGCCCCCAAGTCCTCCGATCTTCTTCCGTTGCAGAAAAAATCTTTTCGGGGATTTTCTTCCGTTTGGACTCCGTTTCAAAATATCCTCTGAAAGGGGTTAAAAACATGGAAAAAACAGGAACTGGCACTTGGCACTGAGTTAATAAGTTAGTCCCAGAAAATAAATAAAAAGCATGCAAAACATCCAAAGTTTGACAAGATAATAGCATGAAACCATCAAAAATTATAGATACGTTGGAGACGTATCAAGCATCCCCAAGCTTAACTCCTGGTCGTCCTCGAGTAGGGAAGTGATAAAGAATGAATTTTTGAGGTGGAATGCTACCTAGCATAGTTGTCCTTTGCAACTTATTTCACGTGACATGAATGTTCAGATCCGTAAGATTCAAAACAATAGTTTGCTATTGGCATGAAAACAGTAATACTTCAAGCAAACTAGCAAAGTAATCATGAACTTTCAAAATAACAAGGCCAAAGAAAGTTATCCCAACAAAATCATATAGTCTGCCTATGCTCCATCATCCACACACAACTAATGTAAATCATGCACAACCCCGGAATTGGCCAAGTAATTGTTTTCGCACTCTTACTTTCTCAAACTTTTTATAACTATCACGCAATACATGAGCGCGAGCCATGGATATAACACTATAGGTGGAATAGAGTATGGTGGTGGTTGTGAGACAAAAAGGAGGAGATGGTCACACTGACTCGGCGTATCAATAGGCTATGAAGATGCCCATTAATAGATATCAATGTGAATGAGTAGGGATTGCCATACAAGAGATGCACTAGAGCTATAAGTATGTGAAAGCTCAAGAGGAAATCTAGTGGCTGTGCATCCAACTTGCTTGCTCACGAAGACCTAGGGAAATTTTGAAGAAGCCCATCATTGGAATATACTCCCTCCATTCCTAAATATAAGTCTTTTAAGATATTTCACTAGGAGTCTACATACGAAGCAAAATGAGTGAATCTACACTCTAAAATATGTATATATACATCCGTATGTAGTCCATTAATGAAATATCTTTAAAGACTTATATTTAGGAACGGAGGGAGTACAAGCCAAGTTATAAAACGAAGATTCCCACTATCATATGGTAGTGACAAAGAAAGAAGCTCTCAATCATGAAGAACATGGTGCTAACATGAAGCACAAGTGTGGAAAAAGATAGTAGCATTGTCCCTTCTCTCTTTTTCTCTCATTTTTTTTATTTGGGCTCTTAGGCCTTTCTTTTGTTTTTTTTGTTTTTGGGCTCTTTGGGCTCTTTTTTTTATTTCCTCACATGGGACAATGCTCTAATAATGATGATCATCACACTTTTATTTACTCACAGCTCAAAGATCACAATGATGATGACTCCATAGGAAATACCTCCGACAGTGTACCGGGATGTGCAACGATCTAGTATGATCATGCATGGCAATATATCTCGGAATGACTATGAAAATGCCATAGTAGGTAGGTATGGTGGCTGTTTTGAGGAAGGAAATTGGTGGGTTTGAGTACCGGCGAGAATTGCGCGGCACTATAGAGGCTAGCAAAGGTGGAAGGAGAAAGTGCATCTATACCATGGGCTCACGTTAGTCATGAAGAACTCACATACTTATTGTGAAAGTTTTTATTAGTAATCGAAACAAAGTGCTAAACTTATATTCCGAGGGGAAGGGTTGGTAGGTGTTAACCATCGCGCGATCCCGACCTGAACTCAAATGATGACAATCAATAGATCAATTATGCTCCGACTTCCTAACATAGCGGTTCACCATACGTGCATGCTACGAGAATCATTAACTTCAACACAAGTATTTCTAGATTCACAACACCCTACTAACATAACTTTTAATATTTCCGAATCCACGTCTCAAAACTAATTGAGAGGAATCAAAACTTCTCTTTCTACTCAATGCACATGAAGATGGAGGTTTTTGCATCCTCTTTGGGTACCTAGCACATTTGGGACTACTTTCATAGCATAAGCCAACTACCAAATCACGCACCGCCGTGCTCTAAAGATATAAGTGAAGCACTAGAGCAAAAAGTATCTAGCTCAAAAGATATAAGTGAAGCACTATGAGCAAAAGTATCTAGCTCAAAAGATATAAGTGAAGAACTATGAGCATTCTAGCAAAATCACGATGAGTGCATGTCTCTCTCTCTCTCAAAAAGGTGTGCAACATGGATGATTGTGACACAACAAAAAGAAAAGACTCCTAAGATACAAGACGCTCCAAGTAAAACACATATCATGTGGTGAATAAAAATATAGCTCCAAGTAATGTTACCGATGGATTGAAGACGAAAGAGGGGATGCCTTCCCGGGGCATCCGCAAGCTTAGGCTTTTTAGGTGTCCTTGAATTTGGCTTGGGGTGCCTTGGGCATCCCCAAGATTGAGCTATTTCCACTCCTTATCTCTTTGTCCATGAGAACATCACCCAAAACTTGAAAACTTCACAACACAAAACTTAAACAGAAACTTGTGATAACATTAGTACAAGAAAACAAACTACCACTTCTTTTGGTACTGTAGCAAACTTGAATTCCATCTATATTGATGATGGGCTACTGTATTCTCACTTTTCCATGGCTAGTACCCCCCGATACTAACCATAGTTTCATCAAAACAAGCAAACAACTCAGCAAATATAGAATCTATCAAAAACAAACCAGTCTGTAGCAATCTGTATACTTCGTATACTTCTGGTACCTCAAATCATCTGAACAATTATAACGGTCTGGGGAAAAAGCATATCAATCAGGAACAAAAATAATCAACTCAAAAACTCTTTCTGAATAAAAATGAAAAATCATCTCATGAGCGAAAAGTTTCTGTCTTTTTCCAGCAGGATCAAACAACCATTACCAAGACTAGTCATAAAGGTTTTGTTTGGCTCAAACACAAAAAACACAATCACAACCGAATTATGAAAGTGTGGACGCAACAAAACAGAAAGAAAAAGATAAATTCATTGGGTTGCCTCCCAACAAGCGCTATTGTTTAACGCCCTTAGCTAGGCATTGATAATTCAAAGATGCTCACACAAAAGGCAAGAATTGAAGCACAACGAGAGCATCATAAAGCATGTGAAAATAACATCTAAGTCTAACATACTTCCTATGCATAGGGATTTTTATAGGAAATCAAATTGTCAAGACGATCAATAGCTGCCATATGCAAGGAAGAATAAAGAGACAAGAGCAATCTCAACATCATGAGAGGTGATTTAGTGATATGGAAGTTTCTACCACAATATTTTCCTCTCTCATTACATGTGGGATCATATTCAAATTCAACAATATAGCTATCACATAGGATAGTCTTTTCATGATCCACATGCATGCAAAGTTGACGCTCTTCAAAAATAGTGGGATTATCATCAACTAAAGTCATGACATCTCCAAACCCACTTTCAATAATATTGCAAACATCGTATTTATCATGAGTCTTAAACAAATTTTCAAGATCATAAGAAAAATTATCACCCCAATCATGATCATTGCAACCAGTAGTGGACATAGCAAAACTAGCATCCCCATGCTTAGGGTTTTGCATATTTTTGGGTTGATTGTCACTAATAGAATTTGTAGTGAAACCATTGCAATCATGCTTTTCATCCAAGGAGACCTCGTGAATCACTTCACAATTCTCAGATTCACGCATCTCAAGCAAAACTTCATAAAGATAGTCAAGTGCACTCAACTCACTAGCCAATTGTTCATCATAATTTGGTCTTTTGAAAAGACTAGCCAGTGGATGAGGATCCATATCACTAGATTTTCAGCAAGCGAAGATGCAAGCATATTGAAGGCACATGGCAACACAAGCAACTAGAAAGCAAGCGAAAGAAAAGGGCGAATGAAAAGGCGAACGAAAAAGGCAAATTGGTGAAGTGGGGGAGAGGAAAACGAGAGGCAACTCGCAAACAAAGTAAATGCAAGAGATGAGTTTGCGACACCTACTTGGATGAGTTCTTGACTTGATATTCCTCCCCGGCAACGGCGCCAGAAATCCTTCTGCTACTTCTCAAGCAATAGTGCCAGAATTGACACGTCGACGGAGACTAGGCTTGCGTTGCTTTTTTCCCTTGAAGAGGAAAGGGTGATGCAGCACAGGAGCATCAAGTATTTCCCTCAGTTTGAGAACCAATGTATCGATCCAGAAGGAGGGTATCGTCAAGTCCAGAGTACCTGCGCAAACACAAACAAGCTTGCACCCAATGCTTCAAAGGGGTTGTCAATCCCTTCAAGATTGTTTGCGAAGTGAGATGTGAAGGCAGAAAGTGCAACGAAGTAAAAATTGTAAGACTGAAAATATGTTGTGGAGTAGACCCTGGGGGCCATAGTGTTCACTAGAGGCTTCTCTCAAAATAGCAAGTATTACGGTGGGTGAACAAATTACTGTCGAGCAATTGATAGAAGCGCGCAAAGTCATGACGATATCTAAGGCAATGATCTAGCATATAGGCATCACGTCCGAGACAAGTAGACCAATACTTTCTGCATCTACTACTATTACTCCACACATCGACCGCTATCCAACATGCATCTAGTGTATTGAGTTCATGACGAACAGAGTAACGCTTTAAGCAATGTGACAAGATGTAGAGGGATAATCTCAAACCAATGATGAAAACCCCATCTTTTTACACTTGATGGCAACAACACGATACGTGCCTCGCTACCCCATCTGTCACTGGGTGAGATCACCGCACGGTATGAACCCAAAGCCAAGCACTTCTCCCATTGCAAGAATCATAGATCTAGTTGGCCAAACAAAACCCACAACTCGAAGAGAATTACAAGCATATGAAATCATGCATAAGAGAGATCAGAAGAAACTCAAATAAGATTCATAGATAATCTGATCATAAATCCACAATTCATCGGATCTCGACAAACACACCGCAAAACAAGATTACATCGGATAGATCTCCATGAAGATCATGGAGAACTTTGTATTGAAGATCCAAGAGAGAGAAGAAGCCATCTAGTTACTAGCTATGGACCCGTAGGTCTATGGTGAACTACCCATGCATCATCGGAGAGGTCATGGTGTTGATGAAGAAGCCCTCCGTGTTCGAATCTCCCCTCAGGGAGGGCACCAGGACGTGCCCAGATGGGATCTCGCGGAGACAGAAGCTTGCGGCGGCGGAAAAGTAATTGCGATTTTCTCTTGATTTTTGTGGGAATATTTGGGAATTTATAGGCGCAAGATCTAGGTCAGGGGACCTCCAGGGGGCCCACAAGCCTGGATGGTGCGCCCCCCTGGCCACGGGGTGGGTGCTTGTGGGGCCCCTGGTGCTCCTCTGGCTTGGCCCCCAAGTCCTCCAATCTTCTTCCGTTCCAGAAAAAATCTTTTCGGGGATTTTCTTCCGTTTGGACTCCATTTCCAAATCTCCTCTGAAAGGGGTCAAAAACATGGAAAAAACAGGAACTGGCACTTGGCACTGAGTTAATAAGTGAGTCCCAGCAAATAAATAAAAAGCATGCAAAACATCCAAAGTTTGACAAGATAATAGCATGAAACCATCAAAAATTATAGATACATTGGAGACGTATCATAGTCCTCTTAAGATTAGTTGTACTATTGAAGAGCTCTTCGATGATCTTTGTGATGGTTCAATTGATACAACTTGATCTTTTTGCATCATGCCTAGCTCAAAGGCATAAAAGAAAGCGCTTGTTGGGAGGCTACCCAATTTGTTTTTACTTTCAGTTTTAGTGGTCTTTATGCTTGTTACTACTGTAGCAACATCATTGTATCTTTATTTTCAAGCTTTGTGCCAAGTTTTAGCCTCCGATTGCAAGAAAGTTCAAAAGTTGTGACAAGCTGTCCAGAAACAGATTATGTCCGCTTGACGGAAAAATTCGCCAAACATCACCAGATCATCTTTTTGATCTGCATTTTTTTACAACATGATCTATATAATTGTCTTTCTGGCATATGTTCTGTGTTTTTTGATTTGAGTTGCATAAGTACCCCGAAAAAATTATTTACTACCTACTGTTCTTTTTTTCACAGATTCTGCCACATTTTGCGTTTTCATCATTTTGCAAATGTTAAGCTTGCTTTTTCTTTGCAAAAAACTTTTGGCAATCTTGAGAAACAGTAGCTCTTCCTGAAAATCTCTATTTCCAGTAGAGAATAAATTGTTTTATTATGGGCACTAACCACTCTAATCAGCTTATGATGAGTTTTGTATGAAGGGAGTTTTCGAGTATGCGATGGAAGATGATGAAAGAAGATCCAGGAGTGTCAAGCGCTCAAGCTTGGGGATGCCCCCATGCACCCCAAGAAATATTCAAGGAGACTCAAGCGTCTAAGCTTGGGGATGCCCCCGTGCATCCCCTTCTTTATCAACAATTATCAGTTCGTCCATCTCCATGCTATATTTTTATCACTTAATATGTTATGTGCTATGCTTAGAGCGTCCGACTCTTTAACTTTTAGTTTTTTTAGTTTTTCTTGCTGTTCATAATTCGGAACCTAGCCTACCTTGTTTGGGAGAGAAACACGCTCCATTCCACTCTAGAAAACAACATAGGTTTTCATGCTTATCCTTTTTGTGTGTTCTTTATCTTTACTTAGCTGCTGTCATGCCTAGCTCTTATTTTTCATGCTATATATTTTTAAGAGCTTTTATTTAGGTTTATTTTGGAACTCTCTTGAGTTATCATGCTTACCTTGTTTAGAGAGTTGGCTCGTTGCACTCAGTTGTGTGTCTTGCATGAGTAGGTAATTGAGGTTGCTATTTAAGTATAGTAGTAAATTGCAACAGTTTTGAGGTATTGATTTGAGTAATGTTTGGACTATTGGTGCCAAGAGCTTAAGCCTATTAGTGATAGGTGTCGTATTTTGGGAAATCCGTGTGTTTTTCAAAAACTAAAAAATAGTTGAGAACTCTAGCTACTAAATCGACCGCTAACCTCTGGAGGGGTTGGAATATATAGAGTGCCCTCACGTTACCATGGGTCGAGGATGCGCAAGGATAACCAAACCCCCAAACGCTCCTCCTCGGGGTACTTGTCTCTTTGTGAATTTCCTAACTAGATAGAGAGTTAACGATAATAAGTGTATGAGTTCTTCGGACTAATGTGAGTATTCGATTGTTGGCACTTCCACCATCCATATTTTGCTAGCCTCTTCGGTACCTTGCATTGCCCTTTCTCATCTTGAGAGTTGGTGCAAACTTCGCCGGTGCATCCAAAACCTTGGCATGATACGCTCTCTCATCTTAAGCCTCATTATATATTTCCTCAAAATAGCCACCATACCTACCTATTAAGGCATTTCCATAGAATTTCTGAGATACATTGCCATGCAACATCCACCATCTCATGACTTGATCTTCATGTCATACATGCTTTTGCTTGATCGAGGAGCCGCATGATAGTTGGGCCTTGCCCTTATTATTTTTACATGATGCGCTAGTTTCATTGCATATCCTGCTACACTGGCAGAGGCATACATTTGCATACATCATGATAGTTTTCACTTGTCTTTATGTTGAGTACTTCTTATAAAGTGTGACGATCTTCTTTTTATTCTTGTAAAACATAGAGTGTTGCCCTTAAGTGAGGAAAAGATCCCAAAGAGGACAAATTAAAAGATCCCAAAGAGGACAAATGAGAGATAATAATAAAGAGCCGAAGAGGCCACAGAAAAAGGAAAAGAGAGAGAAGGGGACAACACTACTATTCCTTTTGAAAGATCCACACTCGTACTCCATTGTTATATTTGTACTACATAGAGATTATCATTCATGCATAACTATGTGGGGACCCTTACACTATAGAACTTGGCTTGCATATTCCAATGATGAGCCTCCTCAAATGAGATATATGTCTTCATGAGCAAGCAAGTTGGATGCACCCCCACTAGTTCCATTGGAGAGCTTACCTTAGCTCATATGTGCATCCGTTGCATGGCAATCCCTACTCCTCACATCATATCTATCATTTGGCTTTCTCTCACCTATGCTTGTCCTCATTGATGTGAGCCTTTCACACCTTTTTGTCTTCCTTCCCCATCATTATTCTATTTGCCATCCTAAGTGCCAACATATCTTGCTTACGCTCATCCATTGCATGACTGCTCAAAGTCGAAAGGGAGAGGATCCTTTTGACTTGTGCCTGACTAGTGGTCTGGGGATGAGTCAAAACAAGATTACAAAGGAGACCAAGTGTGAGGTTTAGTAGATTGAGTTCTCAATTAAAAATATATTTTGTGCTCTAAACCCATCTCCCACTTCTTGCATGCAAACACCATTTGGAGACATTCGAGTCACGGACAGCGAGAGCTCTTGCACCTTTATGTTCTTACTTTGCTAAACTCAATACTAAATATAGACTCTTGCTTGTTATTGTCTTGACTTGAATTGTATATCTTACTTACTTTACTTTGAAGTTCTTATATGTGTGTTAGCATGTCACCACATAAATTATTGTGTTATCATTTACATACTCGAGGACGAGCAGGAATTAAGCTTGGGGATGTTGATACGTCTCAAACGTATCTATAATTTCTGCTTGTTCCATAATCTTTTGGGTGACATTGTTATATGTTTTGCTACACTTTTATATCTTTTTACACATATTTGGACTAACCTACTAACTCAGTGCACCCAGCGCCAGTTTTTGTTTGCTGATGTCTTTTTTGCAGGGGATTTTACCCAATTTTCTGGAGCCCCAAAAATCTAGAGAAAAATATATAAAAATCAGCGCACCAGAAGCTTCACGAAGCACGAAATGTTGGGGAACGTCGCATGGGAAACAAAATTTTTCCTACGCGCACGAAGACCTATCATGGTGATGTCCATCTACGAGAGGGGATATTCGATCTACGTACCCTTGTAGATCGCACAGCAGATGCGTTAGTGAACGCGGTTGATGTAGTGGAACGTCCTCACGTCCCTCGATCCACCCCGCGAACCGTCCCGCGATCAGTCCCACGATCTAGTGTCGAACGGACGGCACCTCCGCGTTCAGCACACGTACAGCTCGACGATGATCTCGGCCTTCTTGATCCAGCAAGAGAGACGGAGAGGTAGATGAGTTCTCCGGCAGCGTGACGGCGCTCCGGAGGTTGGTGATGATCTTATCTCGGCAGGGCTCTGCCCGAGCTCCGTAGAAACGCGATCTAGATGTAAAACCGTGGAGATATGCTGTCAGGCTGCCGTGGCAAAGTTGTCTCAAATCAGCCCTAAAACCCCACTATATATAGGAGGGAGGGAGGGGAGGAGGCAGCCTCAAAACCTAAAGGTTTGGCCGAAATTGGAGGTGGAGGAGTCCTACTCCAATCCTACTTGGAGTAGGATTCCACGTTCCCACTTGGAAACTCTTTCCACCTTGTGTTTTTTCCTTCTCAAACCTTATGGGCCTTAGTGGGAACTTATTCCAGCCCACTAGGGGCTGGTTTATCTCTTCCCATAGCCCATGAGAGCCCTTGGGGCGTGACACCCCTCCTGATGGTCCCCGGCACCCCTCCCGGCACTCCCAGTACACTACCGATGAGCCCGAAACTTTTCCGGTAATGCACGAAAACCTTCCGGTAACCAAATGAGGTCATCCTATATATCAATCTTCGTTTTCGGACCATTCCGGAAACCCTCTTGGCGTCCGTGATCTCATCCGGGACTCCGAACAACATTCGGTAACCAACCATATAACTCAAATACGCATAAAACAACGTCGAACCTTAAGTGTGCAGACCCTGCGGGTTCGAGAACTATGTAGACATGACCCGCGAGACTCCTCGGTCAATATCCAATAGCGGGACCTGGATGCCCATATTGGATCCTACATATTCTACGAAGATCTTATCGTTTGAACCTCAGTGCCAAGGATTCATATAATCCCGTATGTCATTCCCTTTGTCCTTTGGTATGTTACTTGCCTGAGATTCGATCGTCAGTATCCGCATACCTATTTCAATCGCGTTTACCGGCAAGTCTCTTTACTCGTTCCGTAATACAAGATCCCGCAACTTACACTAAGTCACATTGCTTGCAAGGCTTGTGTGTGATGTTGTATTATCGAGTGGGCCCCGAGATACCTCTCCGTCATACGGAGTGACAAATCCCAGTCTTGATCCATACTAACGCAACGAACACCTTTGGAGATACCTGTAGAGCATCTTTATAGTCACCCAGTTACGTTGCGACGTTTGATACACACAAAGCATTCCTCCGGTGTCAGTGGGTTATATGATCTCATGGTCATAGGAACAAATACTTGACACGCAGAAAACAGTAGCAACAAAATGACACGATCAACATGCTACGTCTATTAGTTTGGGTCTAGTCCATCACATGATTCTCCTAATGATGTGATCCCGTTATCAAGTGACAACACTTGCCTATGGTCAGGAAACCTTGACCATCTTTGATCAACGAGCTAGTCAACTAGAGGCTTACTAGGGATAGTGTTTTGTCTATGTATCCACACATGCACTGTGTTTCCAATCAATACAATTATAACATGGATAATAAACGATTATCATGAACAAAGAAATATAATAATAACTAATTTATTATTGCCTCTAGGGCATATTTCCAACAGTCTCCCACTTGCACTAGAGTCAATAATCTAGTTCACATCACCATGTGATTTCAACGAATCCAACACCCATATAGTTCTGGGGTCTGATCACGTCTTGCTCGTGAGAGAGGTTTTAGTCAACGGCTCTAAAACTTTCAAATCCGTGCGTTCTTTACAAATCTTTATGTCATCTTATAGATGCTGCTACTACGTGCTATTCGGAAATGCTCCAAATAGCTACTCTACTATATGAATCCGTTTCACTACTCATAGTTATTTGGATTAGTGTCAAAGCTTGCATCGACGTAACCCTTTACGACGAACTCTTTAACCACCTCCATAATCGAGAAAAAATCCTTAGTCCACCAGTTACTAAGGATAAATTTTGACCGCTGCTAGTGATTCAATCATGGATCACTCTCTGTACCTCTCAACAGACTTTGAGTCAAGGCACACATCAGGTGCGGTACCCAGCATGGCATACTTCAGATTCTACGGCCAAGGCATAGAAGACGACCTTCGTCTATTCTCTTTATTCTGCCGGGGTCGGGTTTTGAGTCTTACTCAAATTCACACCTCACAACGCAACCAAGAACTCCTTCTTTGCTGATCTATTTTGAACTCTTTCAAAAACTTGTCAAGGCATGCATCTTGTTGAAACTTCTATTAAGCGCTTTCGATCTATCTCCATAGATCTTTGATGCTCAACGTTCAAGTAGCGCAATCCAGGTACTCCTTTGAAAACTCCTTTCAAACAACCTTGTATGCTTTACAGAAATTCTACATTACTTCTGATCCACAATATGTCAACCACATATACTTATCAGAAATTCTATAGTGCTCCCACTCACTTCTTTGGAAATACAAGTATCTCATAAACCTTGTACAAACCCAAAATCTTTGATCATCTCATCAAAGTGTATATTCCAACTCCGAGTTGCTTGCACCAGTCCACTGAAGGATCGCTGGAGCTTGCATACTTGCTAGTATCTTTAGGATTGACAAAACCTCCTGGTTGTATCACATACAATGTTTGCTCAAGGAAACCGTCGAGGAAACAATGTTTTGACATCCTATGTGCAATATTTCATAAATAATGCAGCAACTATTAACATAATTCTAACAGACTTTTAGCATCGCTACGAGTGAGAAAGTCTCATCATAGTCAACTGTTTGATCTTGTCGGAAACATCTTTGCGACAAGTCGAGCTTTTCTTAATAGTGACTTATCACCATCATCGTCTGTCTTCCCTTTTAAAGATCCATCTTTACTCAATAGTCCTATGACCATCAAGTAGTTCTTTCCAAAGTCTACACTTTGTTTTCATACATGGATCCTCTCTCGGATTTCATGGCCTCCAGCCATTTGTCGGAATCCGGGCCCACCATTGCTTTCTCCATAACTCGTAGGTTCATTGTTGCTCAACAACATGACCTCCAAGACAGGGTTACCGTACCACTCTGCAGTAGTACGAGACCTTGTCAACCTACGAGATTTGTAGTAACTTGATTCGATGCTCGATGATCACCATCATCAACTTTCACTTCAATTGGTGTAGGCGCCACAGGAATAACTTCCTGCGCCCTGCTACACACTGGTTGAAGTGATGGTTCCATAACCTTATCAAGTTCTACCACCCTCCCACTCAATTCTTTCGAGAGAAACCTTTCCTCGAGAAAGGATCCGTTTCTAGAAACAAACATTTTGCTTTCGGATCTGAGATAGGAGATGTACCCAACCGTTTTGGATATCCTATGAAGATGCATTTATCCGTTTTGGGTTCGAGCTTATCAGACTGAAACTTTTTCACATAAGTGTCGAAGCCCCAAACTTTTAAGAAACGACATTTTAGATTTCTTTAAACCTCATTCTATACTGTGTCATCTCAACGGAAATACGCGGTGCCCTATTTAAAGTGAATGCGGTTGTCTCTAATGCATAACCCATAAACGATAGTGGTAATTCGATAAGAGACATCATAGCATGCACCATACCAAATAGTGCGTGGCTATGACGTTCAGACACATCATCACACTATGATGTTCCAGGTGGCATGAACTCCGAAACAATTTCCACATTGTCTTAACTGCGTACCAAAACTCGTAACTCAGATATTCATTTTTTGATCATATCGTAGACAGTTTATCCTCTTGTTACGACGAATTTCACTCCTGAAATAGAAATGTGATTCATTAAGTAAATACTCTTGTATCTACTCAAATCGTCATTGAAGTAAGAAGATAATGATATCCACTACGTGCCTCAGCACCCATTGGACTGCATACATCAAAATGTATCACTTCCAACAAGTTACTATCTTGTTTCATCTCAATGAAAACAAGTCCTTGCTCATGTGGTATGATTGCATGTCACTAGTGATTCAAAATCAGGTGAGTATAAAGATCCATCATCATGGAGCCTCTTCATGCAATTTATACCAACATGACTCAAGCGGCAGTGCCACAAGTAAGTGGTACTATCATCATTACCTCGTATCTTTTGGCACCAATATCATGAACATGTGTAACACTACGATCGAGATTCAATAAACCATTGAAGGTGATTATTCAAGCAAATAGAGTAACCATTATTCTTTTAAATGAATAATCGTATTGCAATAAACACGATCCAATCATGTTCATGCTTAACGCAAGCACCAAATAACAATTATTTAGGTTTAACACCAATCCCGATGGTAGAGGGAGTGTGCGACGTTTGATCATATCAACCTTGGAAACACTTCCAACACGTATCGTCAGCTCGCCTTTAGCTAGTCTCCGCTTATGCCTTAGCTTTCATTTCGTGTTACTAATCACTTAGCAGCCGAACCGGTATCCAATACCCTCGTGCTACTAGGAGTACTAGTAAAGTACACATCAACATCATGTATATCAAATATACTTCTTTCGACTTTTGCCAGCCTTCTTATCTACCAAGTATCTAGAGTTGCTCCACCTCAGTGACCGTTCCCCTCATAACAGAAGCACTTAGTCTCGGGTTTGGGTTTAATCTTGGGTCTCTTTATTAGTGCAGCAACTGTTTTGCCGTTTCACGAAGTATCCCTTCTAGCCCTTGCCTTTCTTGAAACTTAGTGGTTTTACTAACCATCAACTATTGATGCTCCTTCTTGATTTCTACTTTCGCAGTGTCAAACATCGCGAATCTCTCTAGGATCATTGTATCTATCCTTGATATGTTATAGTTCATCACGAAGCTCTCACAGCTTGGTGGCAGTGTCTTTGGAGAACCATCACTATCTCATCTGGAAGATTAACTCCCACTTGATTCAAGCGATTGTCGTACTCAGACAATCTGAGCACACACTCAACGATTGAGCTTTTCTCCTTTACTTTGTGGACAAAGAATCTTGTCGGAGGTCTCGTACCTCTTAACAAGGGCACAAGCATGAAATCACAATTTCATCTCTTTAGAACATCACTTATGTTCCGTGACATTTCAAAACGTCTTCGGCGCCTTGCTTCCAAGCCATTAAGTATTTTGCACTGAACTATCGTGCAGTCATCAGAAACGTGTATGTCGGACGTTCACAACATCCATAGACGACGCTCGAGGTGCAGCACATCGAGTGGTGCATTAAGGACATAAGCCTTCTGCGCAGCAACGAGGACAATCCTCGGTTTTACAGACTCAGTCTGCAAAGTTTGCTACTATCAACTTTCAACTAAATTTTCTCTAGGAACATATAAAAAATAGTAGAGTTATAGCGCAAGCTACATCGTAATTCGCAAAGACCATTAGACTATGTTCATGACAATTAGTTCAATTAATCATATTACTTAAGAACTCCCACTCAAAAAGTACATCTCTCTAGTCATTTGAGTGGTACATGATCCAAATCCACTATCTCAAGTCCGATCATCACGTGAGTCGAGAATAGTTTCAGTGGTAAGCATCTCTATGCTAATCATATCAACTATATGATTCATGCTCGACCTTTCGGTCTCATGTGTTCCGAGGCCATGTCTGCACATGCTAGGCTCGTCAAGCTTAACCCGAGTGTTCCACGTGTGCAACTGTTTTGCACCCGTTGTATGTGACCGTTGAGTCTATCACACCCGATCATCACGTGTTGTCTCGAAACGACGAACTGTAGCAACAGTGCACAGTCGGGGAGAACAAAATTTCGTCTTGAAATTTTAGTGAGAGATCACCTCATAATGCTACCGTCGTTCTAAGCAAAATAAGGTGCATAAAAGGATTAACATCACATGCAATTCATAAGTGACATGATATGGCCATCATCACGTGCTCCTTAATCTCCATGACCAAAGCACCGGCACGATCTTCTTCTCACCGGCGCCACACCATGATCTCCGTCAACGTGTCGCCATCGGGGTTGTCGTGCTACTCATGCTATTACTACTAAAGCTACATCCTAGCAAAATAGTAAACGCATCTGCAAGCACAAACGTTAGTTTAAAGACAACCCTATGGCTCCTGCCGGTTGCCGTACCATCGACGTGCAAGTCGATATTATCTATTACTACATGATCATCTCATACATCCAATATATCACATCACATCGTCGGCCATATCACATCACAAGCATACCCTGCAAAAACAAGTTAGACGTCCTCTAATTTTGTTGTTGCATGTTTTACGTGGTGACCATGGGTATCTAGTAGGATCGCATCTTACTTACGCAAACACCACAACGGAGATATATGAATTGCTATTTAACCTTATACAAGGACCTCCTCGGTCAAACCCGATTTAACTAAAGTTGGAGAAACTGACACTTGCCAGTCATCGTTGAGCAACGGGGTTACTCGTAGCGATGAAACCAGTCTCTCGTAAGCGTACGAGTAATGTCGGTCCAAGCCGCTTCAATCCAACAATACTGCGGAATCAAGAAAAGACTAAGGAGGGCAGCAAAACGCACATCACTGCCCACAAAAACTTTTGTGTTCTACTCGAGAAGACATCTACGCATGAACCTAGCTCTGATACCACTGTTGGGGAACGTCGCATGGGAAACAAAAATTTTCCTACGCGCACGAAGACCTATCATGGTGATGTCCATCTACGAGAGGGGATATTCGATCTACGTACCCTTGTAGATAGCACAGCAGAAGCGTTAGTGAACGCGGTTGATGTAGTGGAACGTCCTCACGTCCCTCGATCCGCCCCGTGAACCGTCCCGCGATCAGTCCCACGATCTAGTGTCGAACGGACGGCACCTCCGCGTTCAGCACACGTACAGCTCGACGATGATCTCGGCCTTCTTGATCCAGCAAGAGAGACAGAGAGGTAGATGAGTTCTCCGGCAGCGTGACGGCGCTCCAGAGGTTGGTGATGATCTTATCTCGGCAGGGCTCTGCCCGAGCTCCGCAGAAACGCGATCTAGAGGTAAAACCGTGGAGATATGCGGTCGGGCTGCCGTGGCAAAGTTGTCTCAAATCAGCCCTAAAACCCCACTATATATAGGAGGGAGGGAGGGGAGGAGGCAGCCTCAAAACCTAAAGGTTTGGCCTAAATTGGAGGTGGAGGAGTCCTACTCCAATCCTACTTGGAGTAGGATTCCACGTTCCCACTTGGAAACTCTTTCCACCTTGTGTTTTTTCCTTCTCAAACCTTATGGGCCTTAGTGGGAACTTATTCCAGCCCACTAGGGGCTGGTTTATCTCTTCCCATAGCCCATGAGAGCCCTTGGGGCGTGACACCCCTCCTGATGGTCCCCGACACCCCTCCCGGCACTCCCAGTACACTACCGATGAGCCCGAAACTTTTCCGGTAATGCACGAAACCTTCCGGTAACCAAATGAGGTCATCCTATATATCAATCTTCGTTTCCGGACCATTCTGGAAACCCTTGTGGTGTCCGTGTTCTCATCCGGGACTCCGAACAACATTCGGTAACCAACCATATAACTCAAATACGCATAAAACAACGTCGAACCTTAAGTGTGCAGACCCGGCGGGTTCGAGAACTATGTAGACATGACCCGCGAGACTCCTCGGTCAATATCCAATAGCGGGACCTGGATGCCCATATTGGATCCTACATATTCTACGAAGATCTTATCGTTTGAACCTCAGTGCCAAGGATTCATATAATCCCGTATGTTATTCCCTTTGTCCTTCGGTATGTTACTTGCCTCAGATTCGATCGTCAGTATCCGCATACCTATTTCAATCTTGTTTACCAGCAAGTCTCTTTACTCGTTCCGTAATACAAGATCCCGCAACTTACACTAAGTCAGATTGCTTGCAAGGCTTGTGTGTGATGTTGTATTACCGAGTGGGCCCCGAGATACCTCTCCGTCATACGGAGTGACAAATCCCAGTCTTGATCCATACTAACTCAATGAACACCTTCGAAGATACCTGTAGAGCATCTTTATAGTCACCCAGTTACGTTGCGACGTTTGATACACACAAAGCATTCCTCCGGTGTCAGTGAGTTATATGATCTCATGGTCATAGGAACAAATACTTGACACGCAGAAAACAATAGCAACAAAATGACATGATCAACATGCTACGTCTATTAGTTTGGGTCTAGTCCATCACATGATTCTCCTAATGATGTGATCCCGTTATCAAGTGACAACACTTGCCTATGGTCAGGAAACCTTGACCATCTTTGATCAACGAGCTAGTCAACTAGAGGCTTACTAGGGACAGTGTTTTGTCTATGTATCCACACATGCACTGTGTTTCCAATCAATACAATTATAGCATGGATAATAAACGATTATCATGAACAAAGAAATATAATAATAACTAATTTATTATTGCCTCTAGGGCATATTTCCAACACGAAAGGGGGCCAGAGGGGGGCCAGGGGCCGCCCAGGCGACCTGTGGGCGCGACCCATCCCCACGCCACGCAGGGAGGTCGCCTGGGTGGGTCCCACGCCCTCTGGTGCCCTCCTTTCGCCTATATTTACCCCTCGACGAGGAAAACCCTATATGATATCCAGAATCTTGAATTTCTCCATCGTTCTGCTGCCGCAGCATTTCCGAGATCGGGAGCGTCATGTGTCCTCTTCCCGGCACCCTGCCGGAGGGAGGATTGACCTCCGGGAGCTTCTCCACCGCCATGGACGCTTCTCGAACGTGTCGTGAGTAGTCCTCCTTGGACCATGAGTCCATGACCATTAGCTATGTGATGTCTTCTCTCCAATCTTGTGCTTCAATGATTAGCCCTTGTGAGCTGCCCTACATGATCAAGGCATCTATGTAATTTCCTGCTATTGCTATGCTAGGTTTGTTGGGCTCCGATGGATTACGAGATTATGTTCCGATTGTTATGAGTTATATATTTGATTATCCTTTTATATTATGTTCTTTAGTGATTCATGCATGTTCTCTGTTGCTATGTATTGCTTTGGCCAAGTAGTAGATTGTAACTCCAAGAGGGAGCGTTATGCATGATTGTGTGTTCATGCCCCCTGATGTCTAGCTTGAGTTATAGAAACATGAGATTAGGGGATGTGCTCTTGCCACCTGGGATAAAACAACGGTGCTTGTGACCACGGTTGCAAGGATTGTTTACCTTACACATAGTTCGTTAATGCAGTTGTCCCTTGCTTTGAGTTTACACTTTGGGTGGGGCTCATAACTTAAGACGAGCGAGATGTTCTGGATAGATATCTCAAGGTGGATAATTAGTAAGTAGATGTTGATGAATAAACGGTCTACTTGTCTTGGCGTACTGCCCATTACTATTGAGCCTCTAACTTTCAAGTAGCATAATTAGCATTGCGGTGCGTTCATAATTCCGTCAATTGCCCAACTGTAATTTGTTTACCCAAGCATAGTTGTTTGTCGTCTTTTGGGAGACAGATATCACTAGTGAACATCATGTGACTCTGGTCCATATCACCACCATTGCTTACACCTCCATCATTTACCGCTTTCATTTACTTTTCCGTTGCAATCACTATCACTATCCCCGCTTGTGTTTTGATCCTTTACAAACGAAAAGGCCGGAGAGATTGACAACCTCTCTGTAGTCGTTGGGAGCAAAGATATTTGTGTGTGTGTAGGTCCACATCTTCTGCTAGCGCCAGGGTAGGAGACACCTACTTGTTGATCCTCGGAGTCCTCCTGGTTCGATAAACCTTACAGTCTTCGTGTAAGGGAAAACTTGCTGCTGACTACATCTCAACCTTCCACTTGGGGTAACCAACAAGGAGCGAGAAGTATATACATCATCTCGTCATCAACTACATATATAAAAAGGAGAGCACTCAAGCTTGAGAGAACAAGTAAGAAACCCTTGAGAGCTAGGTTAGCAATTCCGTACCCTTGTAATCGAGATTCCCATCAATACAAACACAAACCAAGACGTAGGCTTTTACCTCCTGTCGTGGTTTTAACACGGCAGATGTCCTCATGAAAGGAATTAATGGTGAGGCCATCGCAACTGCGTGGCGACTCAAAGGGGTTGATCGGGAATGAGAGACGAATTTACCCAGGTTTGGCCCCTCTGATAGAGGTAAAAGCCTACGTCCTGCTCTGTGTATATTTATGTGGAAATCGATTACAAGGGTGCGGATTCGCCTGACCTAGCTCTCGATCGATCTTAACTTAAGTGTACTACCCCTAGAGACTCGCCTTTATATATAGGTCGAGGACGTAGGTTTACAAGAGTTTGGGTTACGTTACGATCTGCGACCTAGTATGTCTCTAACTCGCCTTGCCCCTTAAGCAAGGAAACTCACAACGATCCTTCCCCTGATGGGCCAAGAGCCGCCCTATTCGTGTCTTGGGCCACCGCCGGCTCTTGTTGGTAACCGCCTTGTGCCTTCTCATTAACAGGTCAGGGCCCATCTTGAACTTCATATGGAGGGATAGTATCCCCAACATCAGGCCCTAGATTGACTTGAATGTATTCAAGTCAATAGACCTTACCTGCAATCTTTAG
Source organism: Hordeum vulgare subsp. vulgare (assembly GCF_904849725.1). Classification (NCBI taxonomy): domain Eukaryota; kingdom Viridiplantae; phylum Streptophyta; class Magnoliopsida; order Poales; family Poaceae; genus Hordeum; species Hordeum vulgare. Next base: position 37,098,126 of record NC_058521.1, on the reverse strand, counting down.
CGGCACATATGCAACCCCAATCTTTGTTTTCCAAAGCAGGAACGTCGGCTTCAAATGTCCTCTTGATCTTCTGCTCTATTTCTTAATGACGTCAACCACCTCGAGATCTTAGTTATCTTAATGATGCCATTACAATGGCTCTTTTGACTTATTCGTTTAGCCCGACAATCAAGGCGCCATCAACTCCAAAATTTATTACGCCTCCTAGATTCCCACGGCGGCCGTTTCTATTTCAGCTCCAGCCTTTAAATATCGACAATGATACCCCTTTTACTTTTACCTTTCTCCTCTCTTCATCTTCCACCTCGATCCCGGACCTTCGTCGCGCCGCCGCCGTGTGTCCCATCATCAAGCAATCCCATACAAGGACTCCTTGCCATGCGACCTCTACTCCGAACCACGAGCCTTCTTTGTCGCCATCAACGTCATCACGTAAGATATTTGTCTTGTCTTGGATCTGTTTAGGTCGTCTGTTGTAGCTCAATAGAGTTCATGGGGTTCATCTTGTGTTCGTCACCATTGTAGATATGTTTAGTTCTTCGACGAAACTTTCTCCAGTGATAAGTTGTGGTAGATGTAGGGATCCAATTCTCGTATAAACTTTCCTGGATGCTTCGTGAGATCCATATGACAACTAGCTATTGCTGCTCCATATTTTACTGTCATCTAGGACTATTAAGTTTCTTTTTCGTGAACCATTGGTAGGTCCATATTTCCGCACACTTCGGTAGAAAAACTATTTGTCCAATACTTGGTGGAATCTTACATCATGGTTCCTCTGTAAGTCGTTTTCACCTTCGTACCGGCTTCTTTGATATATTTGTAGCTTGCCATCTCGGTGAACCGCCTTTGCGTTAAGGCGACCAAACATTGCAAACTACCTTATTATTTTTCCTTAAACCCCTTGCTTCTTCAAACAAGTTTGTTCATCGAGATAACCAACCAACATATTCATGTAGCCCATTTCCTTCATGAATCTGTCGGTATGTCGAAACTATCAAAATGTGATTGGCTGCCATAAGAAATTGGGATACCGCCGTCCAGCGATGCGTATCAGTAGGAGTCTTGTCTTCTAAGGAGATGATCGGATGGAGAGCCGCCGCTGGAGAAGTACGACCTTAACCCGCCGAAGGAGAGGTTGTGGTCTTCACCGATCATCTTGAACGAGGCTTTTCTCCCTTGGCTCAAAATTCTTTCGAGATGCCCTGAACTTCAACAATCTTCACCGTGAAGACATGAGCCCCAACCCAGTTAGAAATTTATGTCAGTTTGAAGTTTTCTACGAAGCATACTTGGAGATTGAACCCACTGTTCCCTTTTTTAGGAAATTCTTCTACTTGAACCGCCATACGGAATGGGCCGATGGTCCCAACTTAGAACTCGGTGGAGTTATAATCCATAGGCAGCATGAGTGTGGTTTTCCTGCCGTCACCCTGCCCAGTCACCCCAAGGGTTGGGAGAAAACTTGGTTTTATTGCAAGAATACCGTACTTGTCGAAGAAAATCCTCTGCCGGGGTCTAGAGAAGAGCGCCTTCCAATGGATTTCCAACTTCCCGGTGCACTGACCTCGAAGGAACAAGCCGCCCATACTTCTGTCTGGTCAAAACATAGAGCTTTGAACGCCAATGGCTTGACCAGAGTTGACTTGATCCAATGCTGGGTGGAGTGGTGTATTATGCCCTTAAGCCGCCGAGATGGATTGATGTGCCAATATGATGGCGACTTAAACAATGTACAAGGCTTCACAAATGTAATGCTTTACTCTAAGGAAGTTAATAGCATTGTGAAGAAGCTAGGTGGCGAGCCCAAGGAAGTATGTTCAAAAACTGGTCTTAAGCCATTTTGCATCCATAATCCGACTCCTGAGGTAGATACCTTTAGCCATTACCGTCCTTACTTGTTATTTCCTTCCTTGGAGAACTAACCCCCCCTTTTGATACTGTTGTAGAAAAACTCGCCCTACTGAAAGCGTAGACCAGCGAAGCCGCCAGTCAAAAAGGTCAAAACCGCCCCAAAGAAGAAGAAGACCAAAACAGCTACGGGCGAGTCATCTGTTCTGGGCGAGTCATAGAACGTTGAAGAGCTATCTGAGGTAAATGTCCAGTCTATCCCCTTAGTGTGACGCGTGTTGTTCTAACCATCCAGTTCAATCTTAGGAGGATGACGTTGATAGTGATGCTGAGGATGCCGAGGTAATTTCAATCTCTTGTGACTCAAATATTTCCTTGGAAAGGCATCCAAGGCAGGTTTGTAGGAAAGTTCCTATGACTCATCCGGATGCTTATTTGGATTCTAACTTCCTTTTGAAGAAGGCTTTATATACTCTAAAACGCCACACCCGTAGGTCCTCAGGTGATCTTATGGCGGGTCTGCCCGAGAAAGCCTCCGGTCGTAAACGCTGCACTGAGGTGCCTCTTATTTCCTTATCAAATGAATTCTGTTTGTTGATTGCTCAAACTCACAAGGTTTTCACCTTAACAGGTGTCCCCTCCTTCATCGGGCGACTCGGCATCTACGAAATTGCCACCTCTTGTTCGTATCCCAGGGTACATCATTATTTGTCTATCCAACACTTGCTTCAGTACTTTATACTTCATTATATATACCTCAACCTTTCATCCTGTAGGGCTCAAGCAAAGAAAAGGAAAACCGGCGGGGCAGTACCCAATAGTGAAGCGCCTAAAGTGGGGGAAGTAGATGTTTCTATCCCTGAAGCTCCAGCTGAACCAGCTGACACTCATACTAAGCCTCCTGAAGGAATGTTATGGATGATTTTCCTGATGTTCAAGTTGAACCGACAGAAGTTGACAATACGTCCATGGAGGCGATTCAAAGAAAATATCTCAACCCGCCAAGCTCTCCGAAGACAACCAAAGATGCTATGCTCGAATAAGAAACTATTGTCATCACTAGGACGGGTCACACCACGCATGTCTTCAATGTGCTGGCTAAACATACTGCCAAGGGTTTCCCAACCGAAATGGAAAAAGGGAAAGCTAAACTTGAGCTTCCCAATATTGAGAAACCAAACTTTGAAGAATTGCATGCTGGATATTTGAAACGCCTCTCCATGAGCCGGGACATGGAAGCCAGCCTGGTAAATATGACGAAAAAGAGATACAAGGTATGTTGTTGTGTAATAAATTATCCCATATATCCTCATGTAGCCCCCCAAGGGCCAGGTCATCTTCTTGAAGATGAGTTGGGTCTTGTAAATAACTTGAAAACTTCAACCTGTAGTCCCCAAGGTCCGGGTCCTCTTCTTGGAGATGAGCTCGGTCTTGTTAATAACTTGAAAACTTCATCCTGTAGCCCCCAAGGGCCGGGTCATCTTCTTGAAGATGAGCCGGGTCTTGTTAATAACTTGAAAACTTCAACCTGTAGCCCCCAAGGGTCAGGTCATCTTCTTGAAGATGAGTCGGGTTTTCTTAATAACTTGAAAACTTCAACCTGTAGCCCCCAAGGGCCGGGTCATCTTCTTGAAGATGAGCTGGGTCTTATTAATAACTTGAAAGAAAACTAACATGCATTAGCCCCCAAGTGTCAACTATATTGCTTGCAATCTGCTTGAGACTTGAGACCAAACGATTAGTCCATACGGGCGACTTAGTTTTGAGCTAATTTATTCATCTTGCTTGATTATATAGGAATCTGTAGGCCAAGCTGACTCATACTTGAGTGGCATGAAGAAAAATCTCGCACTGCAACAAGACGCCATGGCTGCAGTAGAGGAAAAACTTCGAGTTTCTTTGACAGAACTTGAAAAGATCAAGACTGAGCAAATATTATATAGAGAGTTGGCCGAAGCTGACAAAGCCTCCCTGTTGAAACGTGCTGAAAACGCCGAGGGTCAGTTGAAACTGGTTACAGAAGAATTGACTGGTCTATGGCGACATATCTCCAAGATGACCAATGCTGTCTTTGGTAAGTATTTTGTACATTGTCCATTGCAACAATTGTAAAGAACACAAACCGCCAGGCGACTTATATTCCATATGTTTCCTTACAGGCCCTTGATCAGCCAATCTTCAAGACAACTGTGTGCTAAAGCTGAAAGCGCTATATACCTGACGGAGCAACTCTATGCTGGCGGTTTATTCACCATCAAGGTTGTGTGGGGTGACAGAGAGCCGGTAAAGTTCATCAGTGATATGCTAAAAGGACTCTCAACCATTCCCAATCATATAGAAGAAATGAAGAGATCGGCTACACAGAAAGGGTTAATCACTGCTATGAGCCGGTCTTTGGCTTATGCTCCAGAAATCAAGCCGGAAGAAATAGCAGGCGGGTTTCCTAAGTATAAAGATGATGGCTTAGAATTCTCTCAGGAAGACTGTGTCCAGTGCGTGAGGGAGGTTCATCCAATAGAGAACCGGCTTGCCGAGGGTCTTGACCTCACCAAGTACCAGGTGGCTCATGATGACAACCATAAGCGTGTGCCACCTCCCACTTTTGCACCAGTCGACCTTACTCCTCAGCGCCGTAAGCACCTTTTTTCCTCTGATGCTGATCCTTCGCCATCTTGACAAAGGAAGCTGAATTCTATGCCTTAATCAATTGCAAATGGGATATGGACAAATTCCAGACCCAAGACCCCGAAAGCTCGACACAGGGTAATCCGGAGGCGGCTTAACCAAGGCGGCTTCCGAAACTTCAACCTCGAGAAAAACTGAACCCGGAGGAACTTGCCACCGGGTTAATGTGGAAAGAAAACTTTGGCCTTCTTGAGCCATGTAATATTTTTAGGTGTAAAAAATGCTATAATTGCACGAAACCTTGTATGGATGCCGAAACTTTCTGGCATTACCTTTTAATACAAGTCACCTTTTTGAGCTGTCATTGTCTTGCAAATTTGTTTTCCTCTCTTTGAGAAAAAGGACTTTAAAGTCACCAAGCTTTGCATGAGTCAGTAAGACTATTGAATCTGTGCCTGAAAAAGATAACACCATATAGGGTTACAGATAAGCCGGCTCAGTGAGTCATGGCGGGTAGACGGGCTTGCAAGGCTCTAGTAGTACCCAAAGAGGTTTTTGCAAAAACCTTTATGCTTTAGACTGGCGGATCAGGCTCAAGTCAAGCTTTAGTGAAGCAGGTTCAATGAACCCATGGTTTGTCTATTTTCCATATGCAGGCTCTCCCTGACACCTCAATGTTTTAACCTTGGTAAGTTTAGGGTACATAATGGATTGACTCGCCAAGAGTACACGGGGTCAATAAGGGGAGTCGCTTCGAACATACAGTCCAGCATAACCATTGTAATGCGTTATTTTTTTGCTAGCCAAGAGGGTATTAAGGTGGTACTCTATGAGTTAGAAGCCCCCAAGTGACCTATGATCAAGGAAAAAACGAGCATAGGATTTCACAAGACAATGCTATTACCGCTAAACAACCTGGGGACTAGTATCCCCCAAGTAAGCCGGTTTTTATCCTTCATGATCATAAATTGGCGCCTATGTTTGAGCCGGGCATCATGGCAATTGGTCCTCTTTGGCTTATTAGTATCTATGTTTGAACGATCGCAACAGGGCGGTTCGTCCTCTTTGATACTAATAGCGTCCATGTTTGAATGACCTCCTTGGCGGCGGCTCCTCCTCTTGGGCGGCTTATGTAAACAATAAAGACTCATGCTCAACATATAGGCTGAAACGACAAAGACCCCGAATTTCATGGGCGCCGACTTTATTGTTGTGATGTAAATAGTACAAAAGACTAAACTATGTACATATATAAGGAGCCTATGGCTCTAAGTGTAGTAAGGCCGAAGGTGAGCAATGTTCCACGGGTGAGTCGTCTCTTCCTCCGAGGTTGGCTTATCTGGACGAAGGTCGATCAGGTAGTAGGAGCCATTACGAAGGCTTTTGCTGACGATGAAAGGTCCTTCCCGTGGAGGTGATAGCTTGTGCATGCCTATGTGATCTTGAATCAGTTGAAGCACTAAGTCGCCCTCCTGGAGGATCCGGCTCTTGACCCGTCGACTGTGATAGCGACACAGGTCTTGTTGATAGATAGTCGGTCGTGCTGCAGCCAAATCACGCTCTTCCTCTAGAGCATCCAAGGAATCCTGATGCGCATGTTCATTATCTGCTTCTACATATGCGGCGACTCTGGGAGAATCATGCCTTATATCGCTTGGACGAACCGCCTCAGCCCCATAGACGAGGAAAAAAGGAGTGTAACCGGTGGATTTGTTAGGTGTAGTCCTGATGCTCCAAAGTACCGAGGAGAGTTCTTCGACCCAACAACCTGGAGTGCATTGTAAAGGAACCATGAGCCGGGGTTTGATCCCACACAAGATTTCCTGGTTAGCTCGCTCGGCCTGACCGTTGGATTGTGGATGAGCCACCGTAGATACGTCAAGTCGGATGTGCTCTCGCTGACAGAACTCCTTCATGGCGCCCTAAGATAGATTGGTACCATTATTAGTGATTGCTGGGGATATTATCTGTTACGTGACCCGCCCTAGTTGGGCCGGGTCACCAAGTGGGCGACTCATCCTTTGGCGATTCAAGATTTGGCCCAATAAGCCCAGGAGTTGGATGGCGGTTCAATATCTTCGTGGGAAATCAATCATCGGGAGGATCTCCAAGTCTTGGAAAGCACGGCGACTTAGAGATAGAAAGAATCATGACTTGCGTATGGCAAGGACTCTTGTAAACCCTAAGGGCCCGACCTGTATATAAAGGCGAGTCCCAGGGAAGGAGAGGGGAGGTTAGAAACCATCGAGAGCTAGGTCAGGCGAGTTACGCCCTCCTTGTAATCGAAACATCATCAATACAACACAAAGCAGGACGTAGGCTTTTACCTCCTCACGAGGGGCCGAACGTGGGTAAATCTCTGTCTCGCTCCCGTCCAACCCCTTTGAGTCGCCACCAAGGTGCGATGGCTCCAACACTAAGTCCTTTCACGACGACATCTGCGTGACAAAACCATGACACTTGGCGCCCACCGTGGGGCCTACGCACGATGGAGTTGAGTTCTCAAAGGGAGCCCTACCAGGGTCAGGGAGCTACGTGGCTGGGCTCATGACCCGGGGCCGCCGCGGGAGGTACTACATCGACAACTCGATGTGGGGGCCCGTGGCCGATTCAATCAAATCCGGCTATAGAGTCCCCTTCGGCAAGATCAACATCTTCATCGGCATGGTCGGAGCGCCCGTGCCTGAGCCGGACACCTCCACCGACATCATCGAGCCGGCCAGGTATATCCGTCCCGTTGCGATGCCAAACCTGACATGCCCGGCCTTCGTTGGCTTCACACAGGACTCTGATGAACCAGAGCGATCGGCGACTCAGGAGACCACACCGGTCGACACGGATGACGAGTAATCCATGGGCGACACAGATTCAATTCAGTCTCTGTACGGGGGCTGCCTGGGGGATCTGTCGCTAGCAATGGATCCCGAGGTCCTCGACCGGACCCGCCGTCAGATCGCCGTATACATGGCTGGGGCGACTTAGTCCCAGCAAAACCCTGCAGACGACAACGGGGCTGGCAAAACATCCAAGAGCCCAGCTGCGGTCTTGGTGGACTTGTCGGCGAAGATAACAAGGATCATGGTGACCCCTGTAATGGCGGAAAACTAGGTCACGAGAAATGTCAAGTTAGCAAAACTACGAGATGAGATAGCGAAGGCTCGGCGAGATGCTGAAGCAGAAGCCGCCATGATTGAGACCCGGCAAGCTCAGATCACTGCTGAGACAGCCCGCTTGAACACCGAAAACTGGCGACTCAAAAGGCATCAGAGCGCGTTCGACGCTGTTCATCAGAGGAGGCACCAGGGACGTTTACCCCCTGATCTGAACCGTACCCGCCTTTTCGACACTCCGCGCACCCTCGGGGAAGGAACCGTTCCAGGAGGAGGGCCAGCTCAGCCACCAAACCCGCCGCTTCAGCCAGCAGTGGATCGCGTTCCCCTTTTCCAGACGCCTCAGGGCCACTTCTCCAACCCCGTGGACAACGTGCTCGCAGCAACTCGCCACTTAGAATCCCTTCCGATTTATGGCAATACTCCGGCTGAAATAGAAGCAAGAAACGCCATTGAGATGTTGAAAACGGCGGTGGTTCAAAACGCGCAGTTCTCGCACTGCCTCGACTGGCTGCACTCCACCCCCCAGGCGAGCCGCACCAGAAGCCGGCCAGAGGACCAACCCGCCATAACCAGCGGACCGCGACACCTACCTCAGGTTAACCCGCCTGACCATCGGGGCCCGCCTGGCCAGGACCACCAGGACATTCAAACTAGCCTAGCGCCGCTTATCGGAGGTGGAAGGCAAGTAGGGGTGCCATGCTTGGCCCCCATCCTTCGCAATGAGCGGATGCCGAAAGATTTTAAAGGACCAAGGAAGATGCCCAACTACACCCCGGACCTTGAGCCTGCATCATGGGTGGAGAGTTATGAAATTGCAATGGACATGCTCGATGTAAGTGAAGCGGTTTGTGCCAGGTATTTTACAATGATGCTCGAAGGGACGGCGCGCTTTTGGCTGAAAAACCTGCCACCCAACTCCATCCAGACTTGGGCTGAACTGAAAGAACGTTTCGTCAAAAACTTTCGGGGAACTTGCAAACGCCCGATGACAATAGTCGACTTACAACACTGCGTTCAGCGCCCCGATGAGTCGGCCCACCACTGGACGCGGCGGGTTGCAGAAATCATCCACTCATCCGATGGCATCACGGCGGCTCACGCTGTATTGATCTTGGAGAAAAACTGCCACTATGAGCCCTTGGTGCAGAAGCTGGGGCGACTCAAGCGCAAGGTCCAGGATATGGGCGAATTAATGGACACCCTCACTCGGTACACCGAAGCGGACGATACTAAAGATCCAGGAGAGGACGGCAGCAAGGCCAACTCGCCGAGGAAAGGCGAGTCATCCAAAAATCACACCCGGCTTCAGGGACGCGCTCACCATAATCATGGCGGGAACGGCAAGAGAAGGCAGCAGGAAGGGTCCACGGACTTTGTCGCCAACACCAGTGCTAATAATGGCAACCAGCGCCAAAAGAAGAGGGGGTACAGTGGCAAGAAGCCGCACAACTATAATGAGATACTTAAGGGCCCCTGCCCACACCATGCCATGGCAGATGGACCGGCGACTCACTCTTGGGAAGACTGTTACGTGATGTAGGAATTTCGGGCAGGGGCAATCAAGAAGGGTCAAACCGCTGACCAGGGCCAACGGCAGGAACAGTTCGGTGCGCCTAATCAACGCCAGAACCTGTTCGGCGGCTTTCCCGAACCAGGGGCCTAGGGCGGCTCGCAACCAAGCAGTGGCCAGTATCCAGCGCACAACCAACAACGGTATAACCCGCCCGGAGTGTTTCAGCAGCCACCCATGCAGGGGGCTCCGCAGGGGCAAGATGATCATGGCGGGTTCCATAGCAATCCCAAGCAATTAAGCAATGGGCAATACCATGTGTTCACCACGAGTGCCTGTAAGCGAGACAAGAAGGTGAAGCACCAAACGTATAGTGTATCTGAGCCAGCACTCCCCAGGTACCTCCACTAGTCCGAGCAGACTATCTCGTGGAGTAGGGAGGATCACCCGCCCAGAATCGACAACCCCGGCGACTTAGCATTGGTCGTGGGCCCCCAAGTCGAAGGATATACCCTGTCGAAGGTGCTTATGGATGGCGGCAGCAGCATCAACATATTATATTTCGACACCTTTAGAAGATGAACCTATTAGAGAAAGACCTAATGCCGTCAACCACAGTATTCCATGGTATCGTCCGAGATAAGTCGGCATACCCAATTGGGCGGGTCAAACTCATTGTGGCTTTTGGTACATCATCCAATCGCAGGAGCGAGTCACTTATATTTGAGGTGGTCAAGGTAAAAAGCCCTTATCATGCGTTGTTTGGGCGGTCAGCTTACGCCCGGTTCATGTCTCGCCCCTGTTACATTTACCTTAAACTCAAGATGCTTGGCCCTAAGGGACCCATCACGGTCGATGGTGACAGGAGGATAGCAAAGGAGTGTGAGGAAGGAGATGCGGCTTACGCAAAAATCGCTTGTGCTGCAGAAGAACTCAAATATCACCAAGCCAATGTTGATCCGGCAGATATGTTGCCCCTCAAGAAGCCAACAACAGATGCTGAGTCGCCCCTCAACTTCAAACCGACGGATGACACTAAGATGGTGGAGTTCGTTCCTGGCGACTCATCCAAGCAGTTTACTATCGGGGTGGGTCTGGATCCCAAATAGGAAAGTGCGCTCATCGAATTCATCTTTGACAATCGGGACATCTTTGGATGGAAACCTTCTGACATGCCTGGTGTATCGAGAGAATTCGCTGAGCACCACCTTAATGTTGACCCTAAGGCAAAGCCGATTCAGCAATATGTTTGCAGGTTCAATGAGGAGCGACGCAAGGCAATCGGGGAAGAAGTCGCTCGTCTTTTGGCCGCCGAATTCATCATGGAGGTCTTCCACCCTAAGTGGTTGGCTAACTCGGTCCTCGTGCTAAAAAAGAATGGCACTTTCGCATGTGCATCGACTACACCGACCTCAACAGAGCTTGTTTGAAGGACCCTTTCGCCCTTCCCCGCATTGATCAAATCATTGATTCAGTGGCGGGCTGCGAGCGTTTGTGTTTCTTGGATGCCTACTCCGGATATCACCAAATCAAGATGGCTGTGGAAGATCAGGAGAAGACAACTTTCATAACCCCATTTGGGGCTTTTTGCTATGTGTCCATGCCGTTCGGGCTCAAGAGCGCCGGGGCGACTTACCAACGCTGCATCCAAAACTGTCTCCATGGCCAAATCGGACGTAACGTCCACGCTTACGTTGATGACATTGTGGTTAAAACTCGTAAGAAGGAGACGCTCTTGGAGGATCTCAGGAAACTTTTGACAATCTATGGGTGTATCAGATGAAGCTCAATCCCACGAAATGTGTCTTTGGCGTTCCCGCGGGAAAATTGTTGGTTTCTTGGTGTACGAACGCGGCATTGAGGCCAACCCGGAGAAAATTGAGGCAATTACTTCGCTTGGGAAACCAGCGAATATCAATCAAGTTCAACGCATGGCGGGTGGTATCGCGGCTTTAAGTCGCTTGATAAGCCGCTTGGGGGAGAAAGTATTCCCCTCTATCAGTTGCTTAAGAAATCTGACCGTTTTGTTTGGACATACGAGGCCAATGAAGCTTTTGAAGCCCTGAAGCAGCAGCTGCTTAACCCGCCAGTTTTGGCCGCCCCGACTGAAAAGGAGCCTATGCTTCTATACATCGCGGCAAACTCCAATGCGGTGAGCGTGGCAGTAGCTGTCGAACGGAAGGAAGAAGGAAAGGAATATCCGGTACAACGCCCGGTGTACTTCATTAGCGAGGTGCTAACCCTCTCTAAACAACGTTACCCGCACTGGCAGAAGTTGGTTTATGGGGTCTTTATGGCGAGTCGGAAGCTCAAACACTATTTCCAAGAGCATCCCATCATGGTGGTTAGCTCCATCAATCTTGGGGACATCATCCAGAACCGAGAAGTAACGGGGCGAATCGCCAACTGGGCAATTGAACTTGGGCCGCACCACATGCGGTACACCCCTCGTACGGCCATCAAGTCCCAGGCATTGGTCGACTTCATCAATGATTGGACCAAGTTGCAGATTCTGGAAGACAGGCCTGACCTCACGTACTAGACTATTTATTTTGATGGGTCTAGGCAATTGATAGGCTCGGGGGCTGGCATGGTGTTGATTTCACCCCAGGGAGACAAGTTCTGTTATGTTCTCCGACTCATGTTCCCGTGCACCAATAACGCTGCGCAGTATGTAGCTTTGCTTCATGGTTTGCGACTCGCCAAGGAGATGAACCTCACGTGCGTCATATATCTTGGCGATTCTGATCTGGTGGCTCAACAAGTTTCAGGTACATGGGATTCCTGGGACCCCTTGATGGCGGCTTACAGAAGGGTCGTGTCTGATGTGGCGGGTCATTTCCATGGCTACCAAGTTGATCATATCGATCGGCGACTTAACGAAGCAGCTGATGCCCTCTCACGCCTCGGCTCACAACGTAAGCCGGTCCCTCCTAATGTTTTTCTCGATATTTTGCATAATTCTTCCGTAAGATTGCCCTCAGAAGAGGAGTTGGCGATACCAGAACCTGAGTCCCAGCTGGTGGCGGTTCTCCGTGTTACGCCGGATTGGACTCTTCCTTATTTGGCGTACCTTACACGAGGTGAGTTGCCTTCGGATGAGGTGTTGGCTCGCCAAATCATCCGTCGAAGCAAGTCCATGGTCATCATCAACGGCGAATTATATAAGTGAAGTACCTCTGGGGTATTTCAAAGATGCGTTTCTTCTCATGAAGGGTGCGTAATTCTAAACGAGATCCATGCCGGGATTGTGGGCATCACGCCGGGTCATGTTCCCTGGTCTCAAAGGCGTACCGACATGGATTCTTTTGGTTGACGGCTCATGCGGACGTGGAAGAGATAGTTCGTCGATGTGATGGCTATCAACGTTATGGCTGACATGCCCATGTGCCGGCTCAGGAGCTGAGGATGATCCCTATCACTTGGCCCTTCGCGGTCTGGGGGTTAGATATGGTTGGCCCCTTTAAAATGCCATCCAACAAAAAAACTCATCTGCTAGTGGCGGTTGATAAATTCACCAAGTGAGTCGAAGCAGAACCCGTCGGCAGCTGTGATGCAGAAACGACCGTCAAATTCTTGAAAAAGTCGATCTTCTGGTTTGGATACCCACACAGTATTATCACTGATAATGGTACCAATTTATCACAAGGAGCGATGCAGTAGTTTTGCAACCGCGAGCACATCCGGCTTCATATATCTGCGGTAGCTCATCCACAATCTAATGGGCAGGCGGAACGGGCGAATCAGGAAGTACTGCGAGGAATCAAACCCCGACTCATGGTTCCCTTGGAGCGCACCCCGGTGTGTTGGGTTGAGGAGTTGCCTTCAGTATTATGGAGCATCCGAACCACCCCAAACCGTTCTACGGGTTTTACTCCTTTCTTCCTGGTATACGGAGCAGAAGCCGTTCTTCCCAGTGACATTAGGCATGACTCGCCCAGAGTCGCTGCTTATGTGGAACAGGACAACGAGTTGGCACGTCAGGATTCTTTGGATGCTTTGGAGGAAGCATGCAATCTGGCTGCCTCCCGATCGGCTATTTATCAGCAGGATTTGCAGCGTTATCATAGCCGCCGGGTCAAGAGCCGAGCTTTTCAGGAGGGCGACTTAGTGCTCTGTTTGATTCAAGATCGCACTGGCATGCATAAGTTGTCACCACCATGGGAAGGACCGTTCGTCGTCACCAAAAACCTTTGCAACGGGTCATACTATCTGGTGGATCTTCGGCCTGATCGGTCAACCACGGAGGCTGAGTCAACTCGCCCCTGGAACATAGCCCACTTGCGGCATTATTACACTTGAGCTATTGGCTCCGGTTTTTTCTCTCATCTTTTGAAAGTTGTAATTCTTTCATTTATATAAAGCAATAAAGTTGATGCCCATAAATTCTGGGTCGTTCCTGCCACTTCATCTTATTGAAAGCATGGATCTTTATTGCTCTTCGACAAGTCGCCCAAGCATGGACGCTATCCATACCAGAGAGAATAAATCGCCATGCTGCGCTTATTACAACACTAGGCATCGATAAGCCAAAGAGGATCAAGTCGCTACAAGCGCGCGATTCAAACATGGGCGCCTTATATGATTCTGTGGATTAGGCCGGCTTACTTGGGGGCTATTAGCTTCCAAGTCGGTTTGTGGTAAGAGCGTATACGCTTCTACAATCCTATGACCGGTCTTTCCCCTAATCATAGGTCACTTGGGGGCTTCCTCTCACTGAGATTAGCCTTACTACCCATTTGGCTAGCGAAAAATTACCGCACTACAAATGGTTATACTGGATTATGTGTTCGCCGAATCGCCATATGGACCCATGAACTCTTGGCGAGTTACTCCGCTCTATGGACCCTGAACTCGCCTTGGTTAAAACATGCATGGTACCGGCTAGTGCCCCACATGGAGAATAGAGAAACCATTGGTTCACTGAACCTGCTTCACTGAAGTTTGACTCGTGCCTGATTAGCCGGTCTAAATACTTGAGCTTTTTTACACAAAAAAGTCTCCCGCGGGTGAAAGGATCGATATGGTTGGCTAGAGGGGGGGGGGTGAATAGACAACGACCACTTTTTAATTAATCTTAACAAGTTAAGGTAAACACTATACGGGTTCACAAATAATATGACAGAGAGGTGACCCCTATAGAAGCTAACAACAAGAGCTATTAAGACAAGTAAGATATAGTCACAAGCAAAAGCAAATACAAAGTAAAGGTTAGAGATAACCACAAGTGGAACCGATGGAGACGAGGATGTGTTACCGAAGTTCCTTCCCTTTGACAGGAAGTACTTCTCCGTTGGAGCGGTGTGGAGGCACAATGCTCCCCAAAAAGCCACTAAGGCCACCGTATTCTCCTCACGCCCTCGCACGATGCAAGGTACCGTGATTCCACTATAGGTGCCCTTGAAGGCGGCGAGCGAACCATTACAAACAAGGTTGGGGCAACTCCACACAAAGCTTGGAGGCTCCCAACTAAACCACGAAGCTTCACCACAATGGAATATGGCTTCGAGGTGGCCTCAACCGTCTAGGATGCTCAAACACCCAAGAGTAACAAGATCCACAAGGGATTGGTGGGGGAATCAACTTTTCTCTTGGTGGAAGTGTGGATCTAGGCCTTCTCAACCAATCCCTAAAGAATCAACAAGTTTGATTGGCTAGGGAGAGAGATCGGGCACTTTAGAGCTTGTGGAGCAACAATGGAGCTTAGAGAGGTAAGAGATAGGGTTCCTCAGCTAGAAGAACCCTTTATATAGTGGGGGAAAAATCATACCGTTTTCCCACTCTCTGCCCGAGAACCAGCGGTACTACCGCTGAGCCTGAGTGGTACTACCGCTGCCTGGCGGTACTACCGCTGGCTGCAGTGGTACTACCGCTGGGCCTCCAGCGGTACTACCGCTGACACCAGCGGTACTACCGCCGGCCCCTTGGTAGTGCACGAGCACTGCTACCGCCGGGAAAGTCTTCGCAAAAGGGTCCGTCCACAAACTACCGCTAGGTAGGTGGAACAAAACACCTGGAGCGGTACTACCGCTGACCAGGGGCGGTACTACCGCTGGCCGGCGGTACTACCGCTGGGTGCAGCGGTACTACGCTAGCAGTCCAGCGGTACTACCGCTGGAGCCAGCGGTACTACCGCTGGGGACCATTTTGCAGAAAAACTCAAGACGAAATAGGCGAGGGCCGCACCAAACAAGGAAGGGGAGAATGTGAAGTGTGCGTGTGTAAATATAGATTCCACCCAAACCTTTGCACTACGGATCCCCTCTTAATAGTACGGCTTTCCTATGACTCAAATAAAGAGAATCGTAGAGAGCGCCGTGCTTCCGTTTCAGAAGAGAGGAGACGTGTCGTGTTGTGCCGTTGACGAGAGTTACCTGAAACCTTGACACACACGATTAGTCCTGTACGGTACTGTCATCAATCACCAAAATTACTTAGGCATAAACTATGCCTCAACAATCTCCCCCTTTTTGGTGGATTGATGACAATACCGGATTTGCACAGATAATAATATGAGAATAAAAAGATAGAGATATATGACATATGACTCACAGCATATGATGGAAATAAATCTAATCTCACATAAGAAAGATCATGTCTCACATAAGAGAGCAAACGAATCAAACCAAGTTCAAAGCAAACCATACGAGATAAAGCAAAGCAATGCAAAGTTCGAAATGAAAGCAAATCCTAGACTCTCTCCCCCTTTGGCACAAGACACCAAAAAGGGGCACACCTAATGCCACAGGTAACTACTCCTCGTCTTCAGGATCACCAGACTCGTCTGTCCCCTCCTGGTCGTTCTGCTCCTCCTCTGCTGCCTCATCGCCAGACAACTGGTACCCCTGAGCCTGCATCCAAGTGGCCTCCGGAGTGATGTCGTCCTCTGAGCCGCTGGAGATGTCCACATCCAAGGTCCTGAGAACACGCTTATGCCTCTGGCGGCTCTGCTTCTGAGCCACATGTGTCTGGTACTGTCCCTTGGCATGCATACGGAAAAGTGTCTTCATCTTGTCCTGTAGTTTGATAGCCCAAGATGGCATGGCAGACGAGCGGGACTGAGAGGCAGTTCCTCTGTCAGCAGCGGTCTCTGTATCTGTATCCATGTGCTGAGAGGATGTAGATGGATTGGCCCACTTGTCCTTGACGCGAAGCCTGATTGGGTCATGCACAATGTAATCAGACTGTGCGTAGAGCACCTCATCCGGAAAAGCCTGTTCCCACTTATGGCAAATGTATGCAAACAGGTAAGGCCCGTAGATAGGAACCTTACGATTGATGATGCAGTTCCAGAGCTCTGTGAACATCACATCTGCAATATCCAGCTGAGCAGATTCCTGAGACATAGCATCCTCACACAGTAACAGCAACTCAGCCAAGTAGCCATGGACCTCATCGAAGTTGCCAATCCGAGGGAAAAGGGTGTTGCGAAAGATCCGATGCATGATGTCCAGGTGCTTGGGAAGCACCCCCTTTCTCAGATACAGTGACTGCAGTCTGTCCTTTGCGGAGGCCCTATCGGTGGGGGCTGCAGCATGAGGACGCAGCCCAAGAGGAGTGTCAGCACCCTGAAAGTCAATGTGAAGAAACTGCATGAACTCAGTCCAGGAACCGGTCATCCTTTTTGACCCAGTCATCCAGATCATGGAACGCTGATCATCAGGTGAGAAATGGACTGTGACATAAAACTGAGCCACTGCAGTGGGATCAAAGTCCGTCTTGAAGGTGATGATGTCTTTGATGCCCAGTTTGTCAACCAGAGAGAGGGCATCGCCAAAGTAGTCCATGTTCCGCCGAAGATGTGCCAGATCAATCCACTGAACAGAGACATGGTTCTTCTTGAAGGAAGCAATAACATCCCGATAAATCCTGCACTGGTCCTTCACCCACACATTTTCAACCCCATCGATCACTTCCCTCTCCTTGAGATAGGGGTTCTTGGTGCGAAATTGCAGAAAGTCCTTGGGGGACATAGTATGGATATTGACCCTCTTCTCCTTGTGAGCGGCCTTCTTGAAGGACTTCTTCTTGGGAGGCAGACCAGACGTGGCAGACCCCTCGGGCGCCTCTGTGTTGCGAAACTGTTTGGATGCCGTGTCCCGTGGGGGCTTCGAACGGCGTGCAGAGCCACCTGTGACACAGACCACAAAGCGAAAAAGAGGCGACAAGAAAAGTCAAGGCAATGAAACTTGAAAGCGCAGAAAAAGGAAACATGCATTGCCAAGCATAAAACAAAACAAAAAAAATACACCGTGAATGCTCCCGACGATAGTACCGCCATCCCTGGCGGTAGTACCGCTGGGGCCTAGCGGTAGTACCGCCAGTCCTGGCGGTAGTACCGCTGGGGGTCATAGCGGTAGTACCGCTACCCCTGGCGGTAGTACCGCTGGGGTCCTAGCGGTAGTACCGCTACCCCCTGGCGGTAGTACCGCTGGGGGTTTGACTTTCAGATCTGACATATAAAAATTCGTTTTCGAGGGCATGGACTGAATATGAACACTAAGACGTACACCCCAGCCCTACTGTCATGAGGAACACATAGTAACAAGAGGTACAAACATGCCTAGGCAAGAGTGAGCACGTTTTAGATCTAATCCAAAAGTTCAAGTATTCGATCTAAGACGATAAAATCCTAGAGCATGGCAGCAATCACAACAACAAATCATTGGACCTATACTCCCCTCCAATATTTCCTTCATGCCATCCAATAACTAGCCATAGGATCAACAAAATGAATCCAATCCCCAATGCTCCTAACCCTAGAACACGAAGAACAACCAAATAGAAGAAGGGAGGAGCTTTACCGGGATTCATGGCTCTTGGAGTAGGAAGAAGAGATGAAGCAACCCTTCCACACCAACGGGGAGAAGGAGCTCCACGAATTGAGATCCAAACAGGGGGTTTTCGGGCTAGGGGAGGGAGGAGCCGCGAGGAAGAAGAAACAGATGCAAAAATCGGGCTCCCCCTCCCTTTATATAGCCCAAGGGGTACGGGCCAGAGGTAGTACCGCTGTGGCCCTGGCGGTAGTACCGCTGGGGTCCTGGCGGTAGTACCGCTCCCCCTGGCGGTAGTACCGCTCCCCCTTGAAACCCTAGAAATTTTCTAGCCGGTCGTGTTAGATTTTGAATCCTGGCGGTAGTACCGCCACACCTGGCGGTAGTACCGCTGGGGTCCTGGCGGTAGTACCGCTACCCCTGGCGGTAGTACCGCTGGGGTCCTGGCGGTAGTACCGCTACCCTGGCGGTAGTACCGCTGTATATGTTTCAACACGGCTAAGGAAAAAAGGGAAACTTGGGCACATGACAAGTGAGTAAAAAGGAATGACATCCAAGAAGATATACTGACTTGTCATTGTATATCCTCTCCTTTATACGCAAGAGAGGATGGAGGGGCGGTGGCCGAGGCCACCTATGTTTGAGACAATGGTATGACACCGCGAAGAATTATCCTTGGGTTCATGACCAATGCTCGTCTTTGAAGCACAAGTGCCATTTGACAATGGCTAAAGTGAAAGACTAGATTGATTTACGCATAATGGGGGGAGGGAGAGTTCATTAAGAGAACAACACTCCCCCTATGTCCATGCCTACATCTAGACCAAGATGAAATGTAAAGTGAGGTGCAACATGCCTAGTTTCAATCCACATTACTTGAATCAATGATATTTAGCTCATGCCTTAACTCCCGGAACCTTGCTTCATCTAGTGGCTTGGTGAAAATATCTGCAAGTTGCTCTTCAGTGTGTATGAAGTGAACCTCAATATCACCTAGCTTGATATGTTCACGGATGAAGTGATGACGAATATCAATATGTTTGGTTTTGCTATGTTGCACTAGGTTGAGGGAAATCTTGATGGCGCTTTGATTGTCACATAGAAGAGGCACTTTGTCACAAGTGACACCATAATCCTTTAAAGTTTGCCTCATCCATAGCAATTGTGCACAACAACTTGTAGCTGCCACATACTCAGCTTCGGTGGATGATAATGAGACACAGTTCTGCTTCTTTGAAGACCAACTTACCAAAGAGCGACCAAGGAATTGGCACCCTCCAGATGTTGACTTCCTCTCCACACAATCTCCAGCCCAATCTGAGTCAGAATAGCCAACTAGATTGAAGTTTGCTCCTTTGGGATACCAGAGGCCAAAGTTTGGGGTATGAGCCAAATATCGAAAGATTCGTTTGACAGCCACGTAATGACTTTCTTTTGGTGCGGATTGAAACCGTGCACATATCCCTACACTCAACATAATATCCGGTCTAGATGCACAAAGGTAAAGGAGGGATCCAATCATGGAGCGGTATACCTTTTGATCCACTGCTTTACCATTGGGATCACTGTCAAGCTTGCATCTGGTTGGCATGGGGAACTTGACCGGTTTGACATCTTCGAGCTCGAACCGTTTGAGCATGTCTTGAGTGTACTTGGCTTGTTTGATGAATGTCCCTTCTATACCTTGTTTAATCTCGAATCCGAGGAAAAACTTCAACTCTCCCATCATGGACATCTCAAACTTCTCAGTCATTAGCGCAGCAAATTCTTCATTGAATGAAATGTTAGGAGAGCCAAAGATAATATCATCAACATATAGTTGGCATATGAACAAATCCCCTTTAACCCTCTTAGTAAAAAGAGTGGGATCAATCTTCCCAATTTCAAACCCACGATCTTGTAACAACTCAGTAAGGTACTCATACCACGCGCGTGGGGCTTGTTTAAGGCCATAGAGTGCCTTATTGAGTTTGTACACATGATTGGGGAGCTTGGGATGTTCGAATCCCGGGGGTTGTTTGACATATACCAACTCATTTAAAGGACCATTAAGAAATGCACTTTTCACATCCATTTGCTGTAATTTGAAGTTATGATGAGAAGCAAAAGCAAGTAACATGCGAATAGATTCTAGACGAGCAACAGGGGCAAAGGTTTCACCGTAGTCGATACCCTCGACTTGGGAGTAGCCTTGAGCCACCAATCTTGCCGTGTTTCGAATCACAATTCCATTTGCATCTTGCTTGTTCTTAAATATCCATTTGGTCCCAATGACATTATGTTCCTTCGTTGGTCGTGGCACTAAATCCCAGACTTGGTTGCGCTCGAAGTTGTTAAGTTCTTCGTGCATGGCCATAAGCCAATCCTCATCATCGAGCGCTTCCTGTACCTGTTGAGGTTCACAATACGAAAAAAACGCATGATGCTCACAATAATTCCAAAGCTGTTGACGGGTAGATACTCCCCTTTTTAAACTACCAAGAACATTCTTCATAAGATGTGACTTGGCTTTCAGCTTGTTCGCATTCTTGGCTGCTCGACGCTCCAAGAGTTCTTCATTAGATAACGGGGGAGCATCGACTTGTATCTTTTGTTTGCCCTTGCGTCTTGAGCCGGTTGTTGGAGCTCCAGACGGGAATTGTGAGACAGTCTCCTGATCACTTTGTCCTTCGACTTGAGCAGGTTCACTAGTTTGATCTTGTATTAGTGGTTGCTCTTGATCTTGATCTTGTGCTGGTTCAGGGTCTAGTAGTAGTGCTTGAATATCATGGGGCATATCACCATTGTTAGGCAATTGATCTTGACCGTGAGCTTGATCAACTTGTTGAGAGTCTTCTCTTTGTCCATTGGAAGCGTGCGGGGCTTGTGAGGGTGATGGCTCCACTTGAGTAGAGCATTGTCCTTCTCCTTCGGCCACAAGGGGTTCCTCAACGGGGAGTATTTGACCAATCCCCATTCTTCTTATGGCTTCGGGAGGAATTTCATCACCTATATCACAAAGACCACTTTGCTCCACTTGGGAGCCATTATTTTCGTCAAACTCTACGTTACACGTCTCCTCAATTAGTCCGGTGGACTTGTTGAGGACACGGTAAGCATGAGAGTTTGTAGCATAACCAACAAAGATACCCTCATGTGCTCTAGAATCAAATTTAGATAACCGAGCTCCCTTTTTAAGAATGAAACACTTACAACCGAATACCCGGAAGTACTTGAGATTGGGCTTGTTTCCAGTTAGAATCTCATACGGAGTCTTGTTCAAGCCTTTGCGGATGTAGAGCCGATTGGACGCATGACATGCTGTGTTGATGGCCTCTGCCCAGAAGTTGTATGGAGATTTGAATTCTGCCATCATTGTTCTTGCAGCGTCTATCAAGGTCCGGTTCTTCCTTTCTGCCACGCCGTTTTGTTGAGGGGTATATGGTGCAGAATATTGGTGCTTTATTCCCTCATCACCTAGAAACTCATCTAGGGTGTAGTTCTTGAACTCGGTGCCGTTGTCACTCCTAATCATCAAAATCTTTGCTTCATGTTGACGTTGCGCTTCATTAGCAAAGTTGATGACTGTTTGTTGAGTTTCACTCTTCCTTTTGAAGAAATATACCCAGGTATATCTTGAGTAGTCGTCAACAATCACTAAGCAATATTTTCTGCCTCCAAGACTATCAAATGTTGGAGGACCAAACAGATCCATATGGAGGAGTTCCAATGGCCTCTTAGTGTAGATAAGAGTCATTGGACGATGGGCAGTTTCATGAATCTTTCCTTCAATGCAAGCACTGCAAACACGATCTTTGGCAAAACTCACATTTGTTAGTCCACGAACATGGTCCCCTCTCAGGAGACTTTGCAAAGATCTCATATTGACATGAGCTAACCGGCGATGCCAAAGCCAGCCCACGTCAACTTTAGCCATTAAACATGTCGCAGTCTTAGTGGGTCGCCTTGAGAAGTTCACCACATAGAGACCATTTTCGACATGTCCAACATAGGCTACTTTAAGAGTCTTGCTCCTTAGGAGGACCACAGTGTCAATATTAAAGAAAGTGGAAAAACCCATGATTGCAAGTTGACGAACTGAAAGTAAATTGTAGGCAAGTGACTCAACAAGCATGACCTTCTCAATAGATAAATCTTGAGAGACGACCACCTTACCAAATCCCAATACCTTTGACGAGGATGCATCGGCGAATTGGACATGGGTGGGCATAGATGGAGAAGGATGCACATCCACCACTAAGTCCTTGCTTCCGGTCATATGATTTGTTGCTCCACTATCGAGCAACCATGACACCCCACCGGAAGCAAAATCCTGCAAAAGATCAAGGCTTGGTTTTAGGTACCCATTTTTTAATGGGTCCTTTCATGTTAGAGGCAAGGGTCTTAGGAACCCAGATAGCCCATTCAATATCTTCATCGTAGGAACCAACAAATCTGGCATAAACATGCCCATCACTAGCACAACATAAAACATAAGAAGAATTGAGTTTGCCGGCTGTGTTAGTAGGAACATTTTTTCCCTTCTTGGGGTTCCCATGGTCCACCTTTTTCCTGTTCACCTTCTGAGTCCCTTCACCCTCTTTGACAAAGATGTCCATGAGGGTGAGAGATCGTTTGTTCTTGTTCTTCTTTTTACCTTTTGACTTGGAGGTAAGTCCAAGTCCTTCCTTTCCTACAACACCCTTTTGAGTGCTCAAGAGATCGTTCAGACTCTTCTCACCTTGTCTGCATGCCGCAAGGCCCTTCTCAAGTTTCTCTTTTAACTTGGCATTTTCCTCCATAAGATGAACATGCTCACAACAAGGGTTAGTTGCACAAGTATTATTAATTAACACAAAGGGAGGACAAGTAGAGATCTCCTTGGTACGCTTTGCTTGGAGTTGATCATGAGACTCTTTCAGAGAGAAATGAACACCTTTCAAGGCTTTGTGGGCCTTGTCAAGTATGTCAAACTCTTCTTTTGTTTGTCACGGCCAACTTCAAGAGCATACTTCTCAGATTTAAGCATGCGAGTAAGAACAACATCATGATCTAGTTTCTTTTGCATTTTAGCGCAGTCATCGTTATATGACTCTTCAAGAGCCAAACGAAGAGTGCGCTCTTCTTCTAGAGCACTAGATAATTCGGCAATTTCATCGGCATAGTCACGGCTATGTCCCTGTAGCTCGGAGATAGTCTCCTCATGAGACTCAATGAGGTCAGAGGCCTCACCCAGTTGTTCCAAGAGAGCAACAAAGTGCTTCTTGGGTTCTCCCTTAATAGTGCATAGAAACTTATCAAGATCATGCTCATTAAGCTCTCCAACATCACTACCTTCTACACAATTTAACAATGAAGGAGCAGAAGCAATGTTGGTCTTAATGATGGGAGTTACCTGATTGGTACCTTTTGCCATGAGGCACTTGGTGATGTGGTTCTCATTGGGGGCGTTGAAGAGAGACACCTTCTGGGAAGAGGTAGTGGCGATAGCAACAGTTGCCGTTGCCACTGTATCATCATCATCGCCATCATCATCAGAAGGATACTCCTCCAGGGCCACCATCCCTTTTGGGTGAGGTTTCTTCACAAAGTTGTTCTTGATTGTAAATGATTTGGTTTTGTCTTTGCGAATTAGCTTGCCTCCGTTGTCTTCCCTCTTCTCATAGGGACATTCTGCCATGAAGTGACTCACGTTGCCACAGTTATAACATGTCCTCACTCATTGTTTGGGTTTGAATCCACTCGAGTTGTTCTTGTTGAAGGTGGGTCTTGAGTTCCATTTATTTCCCCAGAATTGCCTTGATGCAAGAGCCATGTGCTCATGATAAGCATACCTTGTGTCTTCAGGGCAGCTCTCCTCTTCCTCCTCTTCTTCTTCTTCTTCAAGCATTGCTCTTGCTTTCAACGCAAGGTTGGGTGAAGTGGTTTTTGATCGGACACGAGCGAGTGCATTGTCGGCTGTTTCGTTCATGATTGACATTGCAATGAACTCATCCAACACTTCATTGGAAGACAATGAGTGGAAGTCTGGCCGCTGACGAATGACAGATGACATGGCCTTATTGAAAGGCATGATGGCTTTGAGAAACTTGCGCTTGACCCATGTATCATCCACATCCTTACTCCCATGATCCTTTAGTGCCACAGCTATAGCAGTCACCCTCCGATAGAGATCACGAGGGTCATCGTCTTCCTTCATCACAAACTCATCGGCCTTATCAAGTATCACTTCATAGTTGGATCGTTGAATACTTGAGCTTCCCTTGTACAGTACCATAATATGCTCCCAACAATCCTTGGCCAATGTGAAGAGACGCAAGTGGGGAAGATCTTCAGGTGGTACAGCAGACTGGAGAATAAACAGCGCAGAGTGATTATATTGATTGTCTGCATCTTCTCTTGGAGTGAGGTTGCTTGGGTCATGGGGATAATATCCTTGCTCGATAATTCTCCACAAGTTTGTTGAGCTGTGATTCAAATGAGACTTAATAGAAAATACCCAGTTAGCAAAGTCACCTTTTACAAGTTTAGGAGGAGGACCAACAGGATTAAGACGAGGTGCGAGAACGGGTCCTCCATATGTCATGGGAGGTGGAACCGAAGCATATGTTCTAGTCCCATCCTTTTCGTGAGGTGAAGCAGGTAGCATAACTTTAGCCGCTTCCTTAGAGGAGTTGGCCTCCGAATCGGAAATGGTGGGTTTAACCACTAAAGCCGGTTCGGGTGAACTTTTAAGACCATCAATTAATTCTTTAAGCATGGTTTTGACTTCGCTCGTCAAGGACGTCTTGAGGGCGGCCATAGCCGTATTCAAGTCGTCCCTTGTGACCGAAGTCAAGTCCATGTCCTCGGGTTGCCCACGGTTAACTTCCTCTCCGCCTTCCATACTCTTCGGGTGGTTAAACCCTTAATAAAGAGACGTGGCTCTGATACCAATTGAAAGGATCGATATGGTTGGCTAGAGGGGGGGTGAATAGACAACGACCACTTTTTAATTAATCTTAACAAGTTAAGGTAAACACTATACGGGTTCACAAATAATATGACAGAGAGGTGACCCCTATAGAAGCTAACAACAAGAGCTATTAAGACAAGTAAGATATAGTCACAAGCAAAAGCAAATACAAAGTAAAGGTTAGAGATAACCACAAGTGGAACCGATGGAGACGAGGATGTGTTACCGAAGTTCCTCCCCTTTGACAGGAAGTACGTCTCCGTTGGAGCGGTGTGGAGGCACAATGCTCCCCAAAAAGCCACTAAGGCCACCGTATTCTCCTCACGCCCTCGCACGATGCAAGGTACCGTGATTCCACTATAGGTGCCCTTGAAGGCGGCGACCGAACCTTTACAAACAAGGTTCGGGCAACTCCACACAAAGCTTGGAGGCTCCCAACTAAACCACGAAGCTTCACCACAATGGAATATGGCTTCGAGGTGACCTCAACCGTCTAGGATGCTCAAACACCCAAGAGTAACAAGATCCACAAGGGATTGGTGGGGGAATCAACTTTTCTCTTGGTGGAAGTGTGGATCTAGGCCTTCTCAACCAATCCCTAAAGAATCAACAAGTTTGATTGGCTAGGGAGAGAGATCGGGCACTTTTGAGCTTGTGGAGCAACAATGGAGCTTAGAGAGGTAAGAGATAGGGTTCCTCAGCTAGAAGAACCCTTTATATAGTGGGGGGAAAAATCAGACCGTTTTCCCACTCTCTGCCCGAGAACTAGCGGTACTACCGCTGAGCCTGAGCGGTACTACCGCTGCCTGGCGGTACTACCGCTGGCTGCAGCGGTACTACCGCTGGGCCTCCAGCGGTACTACCGCCGGCCCCTTGGTAGTGCACGAGCACTGCTACCGCCGGGAAAGTCTTCGCAAAAGGGTCCGTCCACAAACTACCGCTAGGTAGGTGGAACAAAACACCTGGAGCGGTACTACCGCTGACCAGGGGCGGTACTACCGCTGGCCGGCGGTACTACCGCTGGGTGCAGCGGTACTACCGCTAGTAGTCCAGCGGTACTACCGCTGGAGCCAGCGGTACTACCGCTGGGGACCATTTTGCAGAAAAACTCAAGACGAAATAGGCGAGGGCCGCACCAAACAAGGAAGGGGAGAATGTGAAGTGTGCGTGTGTAAAGATAGATTCCACCCAAACCTTGCCACTACGGATCCCCTCTTAATAGTACGGCTTTCCTATGACTCAAATAAAGAGAATCGTAGAGAGCGTCGTGCTTCTGTTTCAGAAGAGAGGAGACGTGTCGTCTTGTGCCGTTGACGAGAGTTACCTGAAACCTTGACACACACGATTAGTCCTGTACGGTACTGTCATCAATCACCAAAATTACTTAGGCATAAACTATGCCTCAACAGCGGGTAGCACTTGAGTTTATCTAACTCGTCCTATCCTGTCGCGACTTGAACGAGCCGACGAAATTCTTACTTTCACCTTCCTCGCACTGCCACGAGGTTTCACACATTTTTATAACTCGTCGGATCTTTTTGAACCAGGCTCTTCTACATATAATTCGCCAGAACACCTTGAGTCGGTTATTATTTATCATCCATTACTCATTGAGATGGTTTGATGTATGTTTTTTAGCCCAACAGGTTGATGATCACAATCTCTACTGACATGGCGGGTCAAGCGTCATAAGGCGCCCCAAGGGCGACACAAGGTTTTTAAAGATCACAGAAAGGGATTGTTTTCTACAATAAACCTATTACATGGCTCGGATGGCCAATTCAGTAAACATCTATTCTGCTGGTGCCTTCGGGTCAGCTTGCCCTGAGCTCTGGCCGACTTCAAGTTGCAAGTCGCCCAGCACCCAATCGCACTTGGATAGAGTGGCAAATTCGTCTTCATCATTCAACAATGCCGAGAGATCCGCCTCCAAATAAAAAGGGTTTTTGGGCCGACGAGGAGTCAAGCTGGTTGTCACAAAAGTTGGCGGGTTTACTTTCTTATTCTTGTTGTCATAAGCAGCTTGGTACTTTGACAAATCCAAGCTTGCTGCCAGCTGAGTCACCGCCGAGCGTGATTCTTTGACAACACGCTGATAATCGTCTTGAGTAAATTTTGACTCATCGTCCTTGAGCTGTGGAAATCCTGCTGCTACTTCTTCGGGTTTCAGTTCGGGAGCATATGCTAAACACCGACTCAACGTAGTCAGTACCCCTTTCCGGGCGGCGGATCGGGTTAGCTCACCTATCTCAGGCTGAAGGGTAGATAAGCAGCCAAGCATCTTTTTGATTGATGTTATGGGTTCCTTGGCGCCCATCACTCCTTCACGGTCAGCACGCTTCCAGTATACAGTTGCTCCGTCAATGTGTAAATCGCCTTTAACTTCAAGATACAATCGTCCTGAAGGTTGGTGGCTCTCGGACCTGTATAAGGGACAATAATGGTCAGTACTTTCTTCATACTAATTTTTTCTTTTTGGAAGTACAAGATCAGAGATTCCTTCTTACCAAAGATAGCTTGTGCCATGTTGGAGATATGTTGCTTTAAGCTGGCCAGCTCTTGCTGCATGGTTTCCAGTTTTGTTTTAGCTTTTTCTGCTCGCTTTAGCGCAGCGACTTGATCAGCTTGAGCCTTCTTGTTGGCGGCCTTCAGTTTTTCCATCTCAGCCAAGATCACCTGATATTTTTCTTCCGCTTTAGCACGCGCGTCTTGCTGGTCGGTTAAATTTTTATTTAAGTCGCCCAACGTCGACTCAGCTTGGGCAAGAGATTCCTGTCAAACATATTATCAAGGGACAAGTCTCAGAATTATTGCAAGCAATACCCCTGACACTTGGGGGCTAATGTATATTTTTTTAGACAAAATTATACCACATCAAGACCCGGCTCATCTTTCAAAAGATGACCCGCCCCTTGGGGGTTACAGGTCAAATGTTTTTCTAACATCAAGACCCGGCTCATCTTTCAAAAGATGACCCGCCCCTTGGGGGTTACAGGTCGAAAGTTTTTCTAATATTAAGACCCGGCTCATCTTTCAAAAGATGACCTGACCCTTGGGGGTTACAGGTCGAAAGTTTTTCTAACGTCAAGACCCGGCTCATCTTTCAAAAGATGACCCGTCCCTTGGGGGTTACAGGTCGAAAGTTTTTCTAATATCAAGACCCGGCTCATCTTTCAAAAGATGACCCGGCCCTTGGGGGTTACAGGTCGAAAGTTTTTCTAATATCAAGACCCGGCTTATCTTTCAAAAGATGACCCGGCCCTTGGGGGTTACACGTCGAAAGTTTTTCTAATATCAAGACCCGACTCATCTTTTAAAAGATGACCCGGCCCCTGGGGGTTAATGAGGAGGATATGCATTAAGGTGTACCTCATGTTTATTCTTCATCATAAGGAGCAGATTCTTCTCCATCTCATAAGTTGACTCCAGGTGACTTGCGAAGCCGGAGCAGAGCCCTTTAAATTCAAGATTCTCATACTAAGAAAGTTTGGCCTTGGAAATTTCATGTCTAGTAGAAGGCTGGGATGATGTTGATACATGCTTCGATAAGACTGCTGAAGCCGGCTTGGAGAAGCCAGTACCAGTGATGATTACAGCATCCGGATCTTCAGCCGTTTTCAATGGACTTGGCGGGTTGGGTGTTTCCGTGCCTTCCTTGGGAGAACTTGGGAGGTCCGCGTGGTCATCAGGTTTATCCTTTGCTGGGTTAGCATGAGCCGGGGCCGGTTTTTCTTTAGGCCCTGGAGCCGGAGTGGAACTTGATCCGCCAGTTTTCCTCTTGTTCGCTTGTGCTCTCAAAAGAGAAAAGGTTATTCTCAAAAGCAAGCATCATCATCATCAGGGCAAATGTAGGTATTATAAGGACCTACCCTTGATCGCGAATCAATGGCGGAAGGGCTGACATCACTGAGTCGCCCGACGATGGAGGAGAAGTCTGCAAAGAGTAATATCTCAAAATATGAGCGGGTTACAAGTATGATCCAAAAGAAAATGAAGGTGGACATCGATAAAGGATACCTCATGCTGCCGCTTCTTAGTGGGAGTCTTCACTGGTAACCCGGACACTAAATCTCCTGAGTGGCTCCGAGTCTTCCGATAGGAAGCGTGTTGCGATTTCTTCAAGAGAAAATTAGGATCCAGACAAGCATTCAGGTGAGACATGGGAACTTTCCCACAAACCCGCCTGGCCTGCTTAGGCGGAGGAGAAGGTGAGTCGAAAGAAATAGAAATTACCTCTATGTCGTCATCTTGGCTTTCGTTATCATCATTCTATACATAAGAGATGCAGAGATATAAGCACAAATTATAGCAACGGATGTCAAGACAAAGAAGATAGAATTTTAGCTCTGAAGACATGTCGCCGATTTGGGATTCCTCCACATCGGACGATTCGGTGATGGCGGCTTTGCTTTTACCCTTGGTTTTCTTTTTTGGAGGTGGCCTGGCTTGCTTCAGGGCCATCTTCTTCGGCCTCTTGGACCAGAATCGGTCACCTTTCTGAAGTGGAATTTTTATTATGTGAATCAGAATCCAAGTAAGTCGGAAAGAATGAACCAAAGGCGGGTTAAATTATTTACCTTAAGAGCCGGGTTAATCTTGCAGAATGGCTTAAGCCCTATTTGGCTACACTTGGCCATGGGCTCGCCGGTCAACTTCTTGATAATGGTCACAATATCATCCTCTATGAGTGATGTGCGGAAGTAGCATTGGGGGTGGTCTAAAGTGCCATCAAACTCACACATCAAGCCGTCTCGGCGACTCAAGGGAAGGATGCGCCATTCCACCCAGCAGCGGATCAGATCAACTCCAGTGAGGCCATTGTTCGTTAGAGATCGTAACTCGGATAGCACCGGAATAAAATCTGACTCCTCTTCTTCGGTGAGCTTGTCTCGGAGTTTGAAGTTGGTGGGCAGATGTTATTTCCTATAGCCAAGGAGTTTGTTCTCACCCGAAGGGGAAGTTTCTTGGCACTAAAACCAAGACTCGCCCCAGCCTTTGGGATGGCTAGGCATGGCGAGTGATGGGAATGAGCTGTCCCTACGGCGTTGAAAGTTAACCCCTCCAAGCTCTAAGCTAGGGCCATTGGCAAATTCGGTCTGGCGATTCAAATGGAAGAAATACCAAAACAAAGGGACCGATGGTTCCATCCGCAAGTAGGCTTCACGGAATACTTGGAATTGGCATATGTTGCTGATCGAGTTGGGGCCCAGGTCTTGGAGGTGGACGTTCATGAAGGCCATAGAATCTCTGAGGAATTTTGATCCTGGCGGCTTAAAACCCCGTCCGAGATGCTCAGCAAAAACAACTATCTCCCCTTCCTTTGGGTTGGGGAGTTCCTCGCCTAATCCGGATCGCCACCCAATAACTTCCTTCGGGTCGAGATTCCCTGTTTTCACACAGTCGTTGAGGAAGGCATCGTCAACTTTGGTCGGGAGCTAGTCGGCCTTGAACAATGTGCCCATAGCTACAGAGGAAAGGTTCACTTGTAAGTTAACTCGCCGAACACCTGTTGGGCGGCTAAGGAGATCTATTAACCCGCCAAATATTTGTTGAGTGGCTAAACGGATTTGTTGACTCGCCAATAAAGGACCAGATCTGGGCAGAGGGGCGACTTAAGAATTTCCTATTGTTTAGAGAAGACATCTCAGAGCATCGGGATCTATAAAAAGGTTTCTACACGACAGGCAGCAAAATATGGATCTACGAACAAGTTAAAATGAATGGAAAAAGTCCTGGATAAGGTAAAACAGTCTATGGCTAGGGTAAAAACATTGGAGATTTGATAGAAGCCTTTTTTTAGATCCCCAAACAGGAGCTGATCAACTGAGGATATGGTCGATACTACCGTGCCTACTACTGATATTGCGAACCAATCGACATCTGTGGGAGGCATTCGAGGTGTTCTAAGGAACCAGCAGGCGATGAACATCGAGGAGCTAAGATCTGTCTCTAATGGCGAAGGACTGACCTGATGATGGCGTCCGGAGGCGACCGAGGAAGATCCACGACGAGTGTTGCGCACTTGGTCGGCCTGGAGATGCGTTGGACACGGTGGCCGGAGACGGAGGTCCTCGAGCGGCGATGGAGTTCTCGTGCGGTTGCGAGGAAGAAGGGGCCGACGAAATGGGTAGGTGGGGATGTTCCCTGCACCTTTCCCCGAGCCTATTTATTGGGTCGGTCGCTGGAATCAAGGCGCCTCGCGCGGGAACTGAAGACGGGATAAAGATTCGCCATAATAGCGCCAAGATTTTCGGGATATCTGTGCCGAAAGATCCATTGGAGATTGCGTCATCATTTCTTCCGAGATTAAAGGGATAAGATGGTGTCAACAAGAAACGGTTCGGCGACTTGGATATTTTTACGAAGGGTGGCGGATTAAGCGTGTGATGCGTAAAAAGAGCAGAGTGAGTCGCCCTTAACTAAGTAAGAATTGGCGTGAACAGGTTGAAGTCAATCTGGGGCCTAATGTTGGGGATATTATCTGTTACGTGACCCGCCCTAGTTGGGCTGGGTCACCAAGTGGGCGACTCATCCTTTGGCGATTCAAGCTTTGGCCCAATAAGCCCAAGTGCTGGATGGCGGTTCAAGATCCTCGTGGGGAATCAATCATCGGGAGGATCTCCAAGTCTTGGAAAGCACGACGACTTAGAGATAGAAAGAATCATGACTTGCGTATGGCAAGGACTCTTGTAAATCCTAAGGGCCCGACCTGTATATAAAGGCGAGTCCCAGGAAAGGAGAGGGGAGGTTAGAAATCATCGAGAGCTAGGTCAGGCGAGTTACACCCTCCTTGTAATCAAAACATCATCAATACAACACAAAGCAGGACGTAGGCTTTTACCTCCTCACGAGGGGCCGAACCTGGGTAAATCTCTGTCTCGCTCCCGTCCAACCCCTTTGAGTCCCCACCAAGGTGCGATGGCTCCAACACTAAGTCCTTTCACGAGGACATCTGCCATGACAAAACCACGACAGTGATGATGCTGTGGGGATAACCAAAACGAAAAATCAGCTTTTTGAGGAACTTGACCGCTGTCTTTGCCTCACAATTGCTGATTGGCTCCGCTTCAACCCACTTGGTAAACTTGTCAACCGCCACCAATAGATGAGTCTTTTTATCAGAAGACATCTTGAACAAGCCGACCATATCAAGACCCCAGACCACAAAGGGCCATGTGATTGGGATCATGCACAACTCCTGAGCCGGCACATGTACTTGGCGGCCAAACTTCTGACACCCATCACACTTGCGTACTATATCCTCTACATCGGCATGAGCTGTCAACCAATAAAAACCATGCTGAAAGGCCTTTGATACTAAGGATCATGACCCGTCGTGATGCCCACAGTCGCCAGCATGTATCTCATTAAGAATATCTAGTCCTTCCTCCAAGGAAACACATCATTGGAAAATCCCACATATGATCCGTTTGTGTAACTCGCCCTTATGGATAACCATGGACTTGCACCGTCGTATGATCTATCGAGCAAAGATTTTATCAGTTGGTAACTCGCCTAGGGCTAGAGAAGCAATGTAAGGAACTGTCCATTCAGGAACCGCTCGGAGAACCACCACCAGTTGTGATTTCGGGTCAGGAACTACTATGTCCTCTTCAGAGAGCAACTTCACAGAATGGTTATGCAAGACATCCAGGAACACATTGGAGGGAACAGGCTTGCGTTGGGATCCGAGTCATGATAAAGCGTCAGTCGCCTCGTTCCGTCGACGATCAATGTGATCAACCTGGTAGCCGTTGAAATGTCTCACCTCCTCAATTATTGCGCGCCTATAAGCCGCCATTAGTGGATCTTTAGAGTCCCAAGTTCCAGAGACTTGCTGAGCCACTAAATCTAATGACCCAAACATGTGACCTGGATGAGGTTCATCTCCTTAGCTCTTCCAAGCTCATGGAGCAGAGCTTCATACTCAGCCGCATTGTTGTCGCAAGGAAACATGAGACGTAGAACATAGCAGAATTTGTCCCCTCGTGGGGAAGATAACACCACATGAGCTCCTGAGCCTTCCAACTGTTTAGAACCATCAAAGTGAATAGTCCAGTACGTGTTATCTGGCCTATCTTATGAAACCTGTAACTCGGTCCAACCATTGATGAAATCCACCAGAGCTTGAGACTTGATGGCCGGGTGCGGCATATATTTCACATGGTGGGGATCAAGCTCGATCGCCCACTTAGCAATCCGTCCAGTAGCTCCGTGCTTCTGTATAATGTCCCCAATTGGTGCCGAACTGACCACAGTAATTGGGTGCTCCTGGAAGTAATGCTTCAGCTACCTACTGGCCATAAAAATCCCAAAGACCAGCTTGTACAATGTGGGTATCGCTGCTTAGACAAAGTCAACACCTCACTAACAAAATACACCGGCCGCTGAACCGGATATTCTTTTCCTTTTCCTTGCACTCAACAACCACCGCCACACTTACTGCTTTAGAGTTAGCAGCAATGTAAAGGAGCATCTGTTCCTTATCATACGGGGCGGCTAGCACATGCGGCTGAGCAAATTGCTTTTTACGGGCTTCAAAAGCCTCGTTGTTCGCATCGATCCAAACAAAATGATCTGTTTTCTTGAGCAACTGATAAAGGGGGATAGCCTTCTCACCAAGGCGACTTATCAAATGACTCAACGTCGCAATTCGACCCGCCATGCGCTAGACCTGGTTGATGTTAGCCGGCTTACCAAGTGAGGTTATCCCCTTGATTTTGTCTGGGTTAGCTTCGATGCCACACTCTGACACCAGGAAACCCAACAACTTGCATGCAGGAATCCCAAAGACACACTTGGTCGGGTTAAGCTTCATCTAGTACACTCGAAGGTTGTCAAATGTCTCCTTGATATCACCTAAAAGTATCTCCTTCTTCTATGATTTCACCATGATATCATCGACGTAAGCATGAACATTACGCCTAATCTGACTGTGCAAATAGTTCTGAATACAACATTGATAAGTCGCCCCCGCACTCTTAAGCCCAAAGGTCATACAGAAATAGCCGAAAGCACCAAAAGTAGTTATAAAGGTTGTCTTCTCCTGATCCTCCTTAGCCATCTTGATCTGGTGATAACCGTAGTATGCATCCAAAAAGCACAAACGCTCGCAATCCACCGTAGAGTCAATGATTTGATCGATACGGGGAAGGGAAAAGGGACCCTTCAGGCAAGCTTTGTTGAGGTCTGTATAATCAATGCACATACAAAAAGTGTCGTTCTTCTTGAGAGCTAAGACCAGGTTAGCCAGCCATTCAGGATGAAAACTTCAACAATGAACCCAGCGGCCAAGAGCTGGGCGACTTCTTCCCCAATTGCTTTATGCCTCTCCTTGTTGAAACGATGGAGGTACTGTCGAACCGGCTCCATCTTGGGATCTACATTGAAGTGGCGCTCAACGAATTTTCTCGGTACTCCTGTCATGTCAGAAGGTTTCCATGCAAAGACGTCCCGATTCTCACGGATGAATTCGATGAGAGCGCCTTCCTATTTGGGATCCAACCCGGTCCCAATAGTAAACTTCTTAGAAGAGTCGCGTGGGGTGAAATCAACTTGTTTGGTATCATCTGCTGACTTGAATTTAAGAAGCGGCTCAGAATCAACTGTTGGTTTTTTGAGCGGGCTCATGTCGACCGGGTCCACATTGGCTTTATGGAACTTCAATTCCTCAGCAGCGCATGCCGACTCGGCATATGCAGCGTCTCATTCCTCGTATTCCTGCGCTATATTTCGGTCCCCATTGACTGTGATGGTACTTTTAAGACCGGGCATCTTAAGCTTGAGGTACACATAGCAAGACCTAGCCATGAAGTGGGCATAAGCCGGATGCCCGAACAGAGCATGATAAGGAATCTTGATTTTGACCACCTCAAACATCAGAGCCTCACTCCTGTAATTGGATTCATCACCAAAAGCCACATTCAACTTGATCCGCCCAACTGGATACGCCGACTTACCCGATACATTGCCATGAAAAACCATGGTTGAAGGCATCAAGTCTTTCTCAGAAAAATTCATGCACCGGAAGGTATCACAGTACAGGATATTGATGCTGCTACCTCCATCCATGAGGACCTTAGAGAGGGTGTCTCCCCCAACCTGAGGTGCCACCACCAATGCTAAGTCGCCAGGGTTATCAATCTGGGGCGGGTGATCAGCTCTACTCCACGTGTCAGGTTGTTCAGAACAATTGAGGTATCTGGGAACCGCCGGTTCATCCATGTTGATCGCCCTCTGTTTGACTTTCTTATCGCTTTTACAGGTGTTAGTGGTGAAAACATGGTACTGACCGCCGTTCAACTGCTTAGGATTGCTCTAAAAGCCGCCCTGATTGTTTGGGTGCTGAAAAATGCCTTGGTCATTATACTGCTGATTACCCTGGCCGGACGACTGTCCACTGTTATTATTCGAGCCGCCTTGCCCCCGAGGACCCGATCTATGGAAACCGCCAAACGAGCCACCTCGCGACCCGCCATGACCGAATTGACCCGGATGGTCGCCACCGTTTCCCCCTTGGTGATCTATGGACGCTTGAAGACGGAATTCCTGCACTACAAAGCAGTTTTCCCAAGAATGGTTGGACGGGGCATCCGTGGTACTGTGCTTAGGGCAAGGTCCCTTGAGCAGCTCTTCGTAATTGCGCGGTTGTCTCCCACTAAAGTCCCGATCTTGATCAGTGTTCCGGCGCTGGTTTCTTGGCCCGGTGCTGGCGTTAGCGACAAAATCAGACGCGCCGTCTTGGTGCCTTCTCTTTCCTTGACCTCCCTGCTAGCCGTTGCACCCATGAGTCTGGAAGTGACTCTTGGCCCCATCTCCCTTTTGGACTTCACTCGCTTTATCATCATCGGAGCATGCATCCTTCATGTCGTCTGATGTCGTGGGTATAAGCCTGACAGTAGAAGTGTAGGGTACGAATGAGATGGGCAGAGTCCTAGCTATGGTGAGGTTGTATGAGTTCAGGCCCCTCTGTGGTGGAGGTAACAGCCCTACGTCTCAGTGCTCTCTCGGAGCTTGTTACCGAGTGTGATATGGAGTACAATGTTTTTGCTAACCCCTTGACCAGTGGGAGAGGGCGGCTTATATAGAGTGCGCTGCCCTCCACAACGGTTCTGACTCAGGGGTGGAGTAGTGGCGATTGAATGCATACGTTACAGGTAACGTATGCTCTAAATGCTAATAAACGCACCCGAAAACGTACGGCAGTTTCCCTCCAGAGAGGTTACGATGTACCGAGTGTATCCAGTCGGTTGGCCTGGTGTCCTCCGAATGCTAGTCTCCGACTGGATGATTCTGGGCCTGTTATCGACTGGATGACGGGGACTCCTTAATTCAGTCGGGGTAGACTTAAGGTCCTGTCCTTTGTGTGGGGTAGTCCTTGGGTAGGACATGTAGGGCAGGCCGATGACCCTACCCTAGGACTATGCCCCCATCATTAGTCCCCGAATGGATTGGGGTTGAAACGCTGAAGCAGTGCTTGAGGTTCAGATCCGACTGGACCAGGTTCGGCTTGGGCGTTGCTTGCCTCTATCCATTTTATCTCTCTTGACCAACGCTCCGAGTGGAGGTGCTTGCGAAACAGACTGTCGGGCACCGAGTGCTTCCGCGGCATCTTTCGACGCGACCGATCAACTGACAGCGGATTTTCCGGGATCTCAAATTTCGGGTTCCGCGCGCTCAGCGGGGACGACGTCAGCGTGCTCGAGTAGCGCCTGACTCCTCGATTCTCGCGCCTTCAACTCCTCCACTGATATCGCCGCGGCCGGTCGGGCAGATAAGATTTCGGGCCCATTCGCCAGTGACCCAGTCGGCGCTCTATTTAACTCTGGGCGGCGAGACTCCTCGGTTACGCTCGTCGAATCTTTCGCTCCCGCCTGCTCCGTCTTCCACGCCACCCCCTGCGCACCTAAGCTCCTTCCTCTTCCTCCTCGAGGACTCGCCGTCGCCTCCATGACCAAGGGTTAGACCAACAAGATGGAGGCGAGGAAGAAGAAGAACAAGGCGGCGGCTGCTCAACGGAGGCAGCGGCCGCGGCCGGCGGGGTGGATCCAAGGAGATTTCCTCCCCTCCACGGTGACGGAGGGGGACCTGCTGGAGCTGGTGGAGCATGGCATGCTCGTGCATAAGTCCTGGAGGCTGCCGGCGGACGACGAGGTCGAGCCGGCGCCACGGGAGGGGGAGCGCGTCTTGCTCCTCAGCCATGTTCACAGAGGTTTTTCTCTGCCCCCGCATCCCTTCTTCAAAGGCATCATGAATCACTTTGGCGCTCAACTCCATCACTTCCCTCCGAATGCCATCGCCCATCTTTCTGCCTTCATTGTTTTGTGCGAGTGCTTTATCGGTTGCCCCCCATTGGGGTTTATTCAAACACATCTTCTCCGCCCGCTCCCAAACCATCAAACGTCTTAGTCAGTCGGACGAAAAGACGCACCTCCTCCAGCTCTGCGGGGGTTTAGGGTTCCAGAAGAAGAGTCGGAGCAGCTACCCCGCTCTCCAGTTGAGCGAGTCGGTTAGGAATTGGCAGTCGACGTGGTTCTACTGCCAGGACATAGCCTGTCCGAATGCATCGACTGGGCTGCCTCCGTTTAGTCTAGACCGCCCCGCTCCGCCCGAACAACTCGTGCTCTCAAAGGCCGAGAAGAACGATATCCAGCCTTTGGTTGAGGCACTCGTGGATGTTGTCAGGAGAGGGGTCACCGGAATAGACCTGCTGGAAGTCTTCCTCGGTCGGCGGATCCAGCCTCTGCAGGCTCGCGACCATGCTATGTGGCACTACACAGGGCCTGAGGATTCCACTCGGACCAACGTGGTGGGCATACTCAAGGAGAAGGTGACCTCGTTGGTGCTCCAAATCACGGGTCCCTGTGAGAACCCCAAAGGAGCCCGCCGAGTGAGGCCTTACAGCGCGGACAACCCTCCACCGAATCAGGTGAGTGGCATCCGCCGAGTGCATTGAATCGTCTTCATTCCAGTCGTTTACTTGTGTCTCCGTGTGATGCCTAACGTTTCCGACTGAACTCCATGCAGGCGTGGACCAACTGGTTCTCCCCCGTCTCGAATGGGAATCCGGAGGAGGAAGAGGAGGAAGGCAGCCAGGAGGGGAGCGTGGAGAGCGCCGAATACGTCTCCGACAGCCGGGAGTCGGAGGAGGAGGACAGCGAGGAAGAGGAAGAGGACGAAGAGCGTGACTCGCCACCTCCACGGCCCGAACATCGGAGTAAGCGTCGACACGAGCCCGCCGTCCCTTCAGCTCCTCCTGCATCGTCGAGTGCTCCGCCTGCCGCTCCGGTGGCCCCGAGTGTTCGAGGCACCAAAAGGGCCAGGGACGCAGCCGCTGAGCCTGCCGGGCAGTCTTCCAGGCCGCCCAAACCGAGTGGGCCTAAACCTCGGAAGGCTCTACCGCGAATGAGGGTTGCCATCCCCATAACATCCACGTAAGTGAATCTAACTTTCGGCTCCTTCTGTTATCCGAGTGAACTCCTGCTTTACAAGTCGAATGGACTTCATTCGACAGGGTCGCCACTTCTGCAACCTCTCCGGCCCGCCAAGGGGACGACCCCATGGACACGGACAACGTCGTTTCGTCCCAGCCAGGTGTGTTGCAGGAGAGTTGGGTGTTTTATTCCTGCAGACTGCGTCATTCTTTCTTTTTCTGAGACGTCATGTCATTTGCTTTGTCAGGGGCGATTTGCCTGGACGGGGACGACCAGGGGAGAGCCGACCCGGCCGTGGAGCCTGTCCTGGAGCCTCTCCCCGAAGTTGCTCCTCCTGCTGCCGCCCCTGCCGCCGATGCTCCACCGACCGAAGTGCCTCCACCAACTGAACCGGTGCCGGTGGGTGAGGAACCGACTGGAGCGAACCTTGGGATGCCCCAGGAACTTCCCACGATTCCCGGTTCGTTGAATGCTGAATTCAGCATCCGGTGTGTCCCAGAGGAGCAGGTGGGAACGGCCAAGGGGGCCATGGTGCAGGCGGAGTTGATGGCTGGAGAAGACAAGAGGGCTTACGACTCCGTTGCGGCCTTGTACCAGCGGAGCTTGGAGCTGCGCGATGATATCCGAGTAAGTAGTCTAGTAAGTATTTACTTTTCTCCTGTAACCCACTGGGTGGTATTGATTTTTGCAATGGGTTCACTCTAAGTGAACCCAGTGGGTGTAGTCCCCGAGACTTCTGTGGAGTGCTTGCATCGACAGTTGTCTTTATACATTTTGTCTTTAGTTTGGTTGTGTCCGTAGACAGGATTTCCGAGTGCGAGTACTTATTGCAGTCGTAGCGCTCTTGCGGTAAGAGTCTCCGAGAGTAAGTTGCACGCAGGTCGAGTAGTATTGGCCTCGGAGGAGTAGTATTTCCGAGTGCACCTCAATAGGGCGGGCCTGTTTGAGGTGCATGCCAGTGGGGTCACTCTTAGTGAACCCACTGGGTGTAGTCCCTGAGACCGCTGTCGACTGCTTGCGTCGGCAGGGGTCTGAAGAACTTAGCCTGTGAATTGATGAACTTGCTGACTCCCCTTTGTTTCTTGGTGCAGAAAACTTGTGAAATGGGAACGGCTTATGAAGCCCTGAGAGCGGAGAGGAACCAGTATGCTGGTGAACTGGAAGCTGCAACACTCGCCATGGCCGGCATGAAGGACGCTCTGGAAGTACGAGAGAAGTCCTTGGAGGAGGCTCTGGAGGCAAACAGGCTGTTGACGGCCGAGGTGGAGAGACTGAAGAAACAGAGGACTGAGCTGCACAATCAAATGGCTGTTCGAAACAAACGAGACATAGTTCAGGAGAAGTATGTCAACGACTGGGCTGTGCAGATGATGACTCGTCTGGCTGGTAAGTCGTATGTTCTTCCAAGTGCTTGTTCCGTGTGTCGTACACTCGGTTTTTATTGTCTGTTTGTCCGTTTGTTGCAGATTTTTGCGGCGACGCTGAAGCTGAAGCGGCGGCTGTGGAGCGGTTCATTAAGGAGAATGTTCCACTCAGCAAGGACGCCAACCGGGATCTGCTCCGGGCGCATATCCGCGTAGGTAAAGTAGGTCCTTTCATCGGCTGACTGAGAGAAGTCGTCGGCCGAATTGACAAGGAACTTTGGCCAGAAGACGAGTCGCGGTAGGAGATGGAGACCCTGATGGCGCGACTGGAGGAGATTCCGAGCCGAGTGCAATCCTGGAAGAAATCGGCAGCGCGTTGCGGTGCTGATGTTGCGTTGTCCTTGGTCCGAGTCCATTGCAAGGAGGTGCGGGAAGATAAGCTGAAAGCATTGAAGGTCGCCAACACGAAGAAGCTTCGATTCAAAGACTTCATGGAGACGTTCCTTGAGACTGCTACCCGCATCGCTGATGGAATCGACTTGGACACTTTTGTGGAGCCTTCCAGTCCTGACGGCGGTCCAGCTGACGCGTGATCAAACTTTATCCTTGGTATGCCGAGTGTTTACCTGTAATATACTATGGCCACTTCTGTTGGCCGTCATACTTTTAAATCGGTGCGGGTAAGCTTGATCCGCACCGAGTCAATTATCGTTTCTAGACTGTTGGAGTCGGAATGAAAACATGTAGTCTTTTGTTTGAATGCTTTTTCGAGTGCAACACTTAGTGCGTACTCGGAGAAGATTGAGACTTAGGCGATTCTCGGTCACGTTTAAGTCTCCGAGTGCGACTTGTAATGCACACTCAGAGGAAGTTATTACTTAGGTGATTCTGGATCACGTCTAAATCCTCGAGTGCGATGTGTAGTACACACTCGGAGGAGGTGGTTACTTAGGTGATTCTTGATCACGTCTAAGTCCCCGAGTGTGACGTATAGTTCACACTTGGAGGAAGTTACTACTTAGGCGATTCAGGATCGCAGCTAAGTCCCCGAGTGCGACGTATAGTGCATACTCGAAGGAGATTAATACTTAGGCGATTCAGGATCGCAGCTAAGTCCCCAAGTGCGACATATAGTGCACACTCGAAGGAGGTTAATACTTAGGCAATTCAGGATCGCAGCTAAGTCCTCGAGTGTGACGTATAGTTCACACTCGGAGGAAGCTAATACTTAGGTGATTCTTGATCGCAGCTAAGTCCCCGAGTGTGACGTATAGTGCACACTCGGAGGAGGATACTACTTAGGCGATTCAGGATCGCAGCTAAGTCCCCGAGTGCGACGTATAGTGCACACTCAAAGGAGGTTAATGCTTAGGCGATTCAGGATCGCAGCTAAGTCCCCGAGTGCGACGTATAGTGCACACTCGAAGGAGGTTAATACTTAGGCGATTCAGGATCGCAGCTAAGTCCCCGAGTGTGACGTATAGTTCACACTCGGAGGAAGCTAGTACTTAGGTGATTCTTGATCACAGCTAAGTCCCCGAGTGTGACGTATAGTGCACACTCGAAGGAGGTTACTACTTAGGCGATTCAGGATCGCAGCTAATTCCCCGAGTGCGACTTATAGTGCACACTCGAAGGAGGTCAATACTTAGGCGATTCAGGATCGCAGCTAAGTCCCCGAGTGCGACGTATAGTGCACACTAAGAGGTGCTAGTACTTAGGTGATTCTTGATCACAGCTAAGTCCTCGAGTGTGACGTATAGTGCACACTCGGAGCAGGATACTACTTAGGCGATTCAGGATCGCGGCTAAGTCCCCGAGTGCGACGTATAGTGCACACTCGAAGGAGGGTAATACTTAGGCAATTCAGGATCGCAGCTAAGTCCCCGAGTGCGACGTATAGTGCACACTCGAAGGAGGTTAATACTTAGGCGATTCAGGATCGCAGCTAAGTCCCCGAGTGCGACGTATAGTGCACACTCGAAGGAGGTTACTACTTAGGCGATTCAGGATCGCAGCTAAGTCCCCGAGTGCGACGTATAGTGCACACTCGGAGGAAACTAGTACTTAGGTGATTCTTGATCACAGCTAAGTCCTCGAGTGTGACGTATAGTGCACTCTCGGAGGAGGATACTACTTAGGCGATTCAGGATCGCAGCTAAGTCCCCGAGTGCGACGTATAGTGCACACTCGAAGGAGGTTAATACTTAGTCGATTCAGGATCGCAGCTAAGTCCCCGAGTGTGACGTATAGTGCACACTTGAAGGAGGTTAATACTTAGGCGATTCAGGATCGCAGCTAAGTCATCGAGTGCGACGTATAGTGCACACTCAGAGGTGCTAGTACTTAGGTGATTCTTGATCACAGCTAAGTCCCCGAGGGTGACGTATAGTGCACACTCGGAGGAGGTTAGTACTTAGGCGATTCAGTGTCGCAGCTAAGTTTTTTTTTTATGACCGGAGTCTGCGACCGTGGGAACACTCTGAATCTGCACAAAACTGAATCTGCTGTACATATTATTTCTTCAAACTTGTTCGTTACACTGCTTCAGTCGCCGATCACGTATAAAAACGCTTGAGGAGATCTCCGTTCCATGCGCGCGGCTCGTCTGTCTCCCTCTGAATGTTGTAGAGTCTGTATGCTCTGTTGTTCAGCACTTTGGAAATGATGAAAGGCCCTTCCCAGGCCGGAGCCAACTTGTGTGGTCTTTGCTGATCCACTCGGAG
Source organism: Hordeum vulgare subsp. vulgare (assembly GCF_904849725.1). Taxonomy (NCBI): domain Eukaryota; kingdom Viridiplantae; phylum Streptophyta; class Magnoliopsida; order Poales; family Poaceae; genus Hordeum; species Hordeum vulgare. Next base: position 37,055,796 of record NC_058521.1, on the reverse strand, counting down.
CACCAAATCGCCAGCTTGGAATGTGCGGCTCCTGACGTGACGTGCGTGAAAGCGTCGCAGATCTTGCTGGTAAATTGTTGAGCGAGTGAGTGCCATCTCGTGCTCCTCCTCTAGAAGATCGACTCCATCTTGCCTTGCTTGTTCTGCTTCGGCTTCGGAGAAGAGTTCAACTCTCGGGGCATTGTGAAGCAGGTCACTCGGAAGGACCGCTTCTGCTTCATAAACGAGGAAGAACGGTGATTGCCCCGTTGATCTGTTCGGGGTGGTGCGGAGGCCCCAAAGCACTAAAGGTAACTCGGTGACCCATGCACCAGCAGCATGTCCTACCTCTCGCAAGAGTCGGGGCTTCAAACCCTGAAGGATAAGTCCGTTCGCACGCTCAGCTTGCCCGTTGGATTGCAGATATGCTACGGAAGCAAAAACCACTCGGATACCCTGGCTTGCACAGAAACCTTTGAATCTGTCCGAGTCGAAGTTCGTCCCGTTGTCCATGATTATACTGTGAGGTACTCCGAATCTGGAAATGATATCCCTGACAAACTTGACAGCTGTTGAGGCGTCGAGTTTCTTGATGGGCTTGGCTTCTATCCATTTTGTAAACTTGTCGACTGCCACCAACAGATGCGTGTAGCCTCCTTGGCCTGTCTTGAATGGTCCGACTGTGTCTAATCCCCAAACTGCAAATGGCCACACGAGTGGGATTGTTTTTAAAGCAGATGATGGCTTGTGGGACTTGTTGGAGTAGAACTGACAACCTTCACATCGGTCGACCATATCATTAGCCATCTCGTTGGCCTGCAGCCAAAAGAAACCGGCTCTGAACGCCTTGGCGACAAATGCTCTTGAAGAAGCGTGATGACCGCAGGTTCCCGAGTGAATGTCTTCTAAGATCAACTGCCCTTCCTCTGGGGAAATGCAGCGTTGAAGAACGCCTGAAACACTCTCCTTGTATAGTTGACCATCAATGACAGTGAATGCCTTCGACCTGCGAACTATTTGCATGGCTTGGACTTCATCTTCTGGAAGTTCTTGCCTTAGGATATATGCGATGATCGGCACAGTCCAATCGGGAGTGACAACCAGAATCTCCGCGACCAAATCAACCACAACAGGTACATCGACTTCAGTCGGATCTGTTGCGCTCTTGGGTTGTACCGGTTCTTCTGTGAAAGGATCTTCTTTGACTGAGGGAAGATGGAGGTGCTCGAGGCAGACATCACTCGGGACTGGTCTCCGAGTGGATCCAAGTTTTGCCAACACATCAACTGCTTGGTTCTTCAGTCTTGGAACATGATGGAGCTCCAGACCTTCAAACTTCTTCTCCAGCTTCCTCGCTGCATTGCAGAACACTGTCATGGTGGGGTTCCTTACGTCCCACTCTTTCATCACTTGGTTGACCACCAAATCCGAATCGCCGTAGACCATCAGGCGATGGATGCCGAGTGAGATGGCCATGCGCAATCCGTAGAGGAGAGCTTCATACTCCGCCTCGTTGTTCGAGGAATCAAAGTGTATCCGAAGCACGTACTTGAGCTTGTCGCCTTTGGGTGATATGATCACAACGCCAGCGCCGGAGCCATTCAACATCTTAGACCCATCAAAGAACATTGTCCAATGAGCCGAGTAGATGTGGGTCGGTTGCTGTTGTTCTACCCATTCTGCTATAAAGTCAGCCAGGGCTTGAGACTTAATAGCTTTCTTGGCCTCGAACTTGATGTCGCAGTACAGCATCTCCATTGCCCACTTCGCCACTTGGCCTGATGCGTCACGATTGTGGAGAATTTCCGACAACGGAGCATCCGTCACGACGGATACCGAGTGGTCTTGAAAATAATGGGCCACCTTCTTCGCAGTCATATAAATCCCATAGATAAGTTTCTGATAATGGGGATACGTATGCTTGGAAGGGGTCAGGACTTCGGAGACGTAGTACACTGGCCGCTGAACTTTGTACGCTTTGCCTTCCTCTTCTCACTCGACTATTAGAACAGTACTGACGACTTGATTTGTAGCCGCGATATATAGAAGAAGGGGCTCTTTACTGAGCGGAGCAGTAAGAACCGGCTGGGTGGAAAGTAGGACTTTGAGGTCGTCGAATGCGACTTGGGCTTCGTCTGTCCACTCAAAGGTATCTGACTTCTTCATGAGTCGGTACAGAGGAAGTGCTTTTTCGCCGAGTCGACTGATGAACCTGCTCAAAGCCGCTAAGCAACCTGTGAGCCGTTGAACATCGTGTATTCTGACCGGTCTCTCCATTCGGACGATGGTCCCGATCTTTTCGGGGTTAACGTCGATCCCTCGTTCGGAAACGAAGAAACCGAGTAACTTTCTGCTGGGAACACCGAATGAACATTTGGCGGGGTTCAGCTTGATATCGTACCTACGAAGGTTGGCGAATGTTTCTGCCAAGTCAGTCTGCAGGTCGGAACCTTTGCGTGCTTGACTATGATATCATCCATGTATGCCTCCACATTGCGACCGATTTGGTTGAGGAGACATTTTTGGATCATGCGCATAAAGGTAGCTCCTGCATTCTTCAGACCGAAAGGCATAGTGATGTAGCAGAAGCACCCAAACGAGGTGATGAAGGCTGTTTTCAACTCATCGGGACCATACAGACGGATCTGATGATAGCCCGAATAGGCATCAAGAAATGACAAACGCTCGCATCCCGCAGTCGAGTCGACAATTTGATCTATGCGGGGGAGCGGAAAATGGTCTTTCGGGCAGACCTTATTGAGATGCTTGAAGTCAATGCACATTCGGAGTGACTTGTCCTTCTTGGGCACCATGACGACATTTGCAAGCCACTCGGAGTGGTGAACCTCGCGAATGAAGTTGGCAGCCAGTAGCATGGCCACCTGTTCTCTGATTGCCTTCCTCTTGTGCGCGGCGGACCGGCGCAGGCGCTCTCGGACAGGCCGAGCGACGGGATCCACATGCAGTCGGTGCTCAGCCAACTCCCTGGGTACACCCGGCATGTCAGATGGTTTCCATGCGAAGATGTCCCAGTTCTCACGGAGGAATTGGGTGAGCTCGGCTTCCTATTTAGGATCGAGGGTGGTGGAGATGTTCGTCGGGGCGGCTGAATCGTCCGTCGGGTGGATGCTGACCTTCTTCGTCTCCCCCGCCGACTGGAACGCGGACTCAGAAGCTGGTTTCTTCAAGCGCATCAGGTCGGCAGGGTCGACTGTCTTCTCGTACTCGTCGAGCTCGAGTACCGCCATCTGTTGGTCAGCGATTCTTGATCCCTCCTGCAGACACTCCTCGGCTCGCTGGCGGTTGCCTGTGATGGTGATAACACCTTTTGGGCCGGGCATCTTCAGCTTCAAGTACACATAGCACGGACGTGCCATGAAACTCACGTATGCTGGGCGGCCCAAAATTGCGTGATAAGCGCTCTGGAAATCTACCACCTCAAACGTGAGCTTCTCCTTGCAAAAATTCTTGTCGGAGCCGAAGATGACGTCCAACGCGATCTGGCCGAGTGACTTGGCCTTCCGTCCAGGGACGACTCCGTGGAATTGCATATTGCTCTCGCTGAGTCTGGACATCGGAATGCCCATTCCCTTGAGAGTGTCAGCGTACATGATGTTCAATCCGCTACCGCCGTCCATGAGGACTTTGCGCAGTCGGACTCCTTCCACCACCGGGTCGGCGACCAGAGCCTGCCTTCCTAGGGTGGGGACATGCGTTGGATGATCTGACTGATCAAAGGTGATCGCAGTCTGAGACCATTTAAGGAACTTGGGAGCAGTCGGAACGGCCATATTGACCTCTCTGTTCACCAACTTCAGTCGACTTTTGCTTTCGACTTCAGCAAAAATCATGAGGGTTGCATGGACTTGGGGGAACGGATCCTCCTTGTCCTCTTCATCCTGTTCAGGATTCTTCTCACTCGGTTTCCCTTCGCTGAATCCGTGGATCAGGAGACGACACTGCCGAGTGGTGTGCTTCGCGTATATGGGGTTGCCTTCTTCGTCCATCTTCGTATGAACTGGACAAGGCTGGTCCAGGATGGGATTGCTGAATGGTTTCTTCTTGGGAGCAGACTGCGCTTTCCCTTTGCCCTTGAACTTGGCGCTGGTCACAGCTGCAGCTTCTGCCTGCGGTGTGGGCGGAACTTTCTGTTTTTGCTTCCGAATGTTACCTCCGTCGGCATCGCCGACTGTCTTGTGTTTGCCACTCTGAATGCGGTCTTCTTCCTCGCCATTTGCATAGCGAGTCGCTATCTCCATCATCTTGCTCATGGAAATATCGCATGTCCGTCCAAACTTTAGGTACAGCTCCCTGTACCGCACGCCTGCCTTGAATGCGCAAACAGCTTGGTGCTCGGTGACGTTCTCTATCGTCTGGTAAAGAGTTGTCCATCGCTGGATGAAGTCGCGCAGGGGCTCATTCGGCTTCTGGACGCAGTGCTGAAGCTCCACAAGGCCTGCAGGGCGTTTGCACGTCCCTTCGAAGGTCCTGATGAACACTCGGGCCAGATCTGCCCAATTATAAATGCTGGAGGGAGCCAACTGGTTCAACCAGGCTCACGCCGAGCCGTCGAGCATCAGAGGGAGGTGCTTCATAGTGACATGGTCGTCCCCTCCTCCGATATGAACCGCCACTCGGTAGTCATCTAGCCATGTTTCAGGCTTGGACTCCCCCGTAAATTTACCGATTCCCGCTGCCAATCGGAAGTTGGGCGGGATGTCGGCCGAGCGGATGGCTCGACTAAAACACTCGGGGCCAGACACGATGGTCCTGCTGCCACCTGGACGATCTAGATCATGACCATCGCGGTGGGCTCGACCCCTGTCGACTCTTCACTGGGCGATTCTCCCTCTCACGTCGGGTCTTGGGTCATAAGTGTCGCCGACTGAACGTCGATCATCATGATGTCGAGACCCATAGGGCCCACCCCGCGGAGGGGTGCGTGAGCGGCATCGATCTTCACGGATAACGGAACGGCTGCCTCCCCTGTGGCGCTGATGGGAACCAGGGCTGTGAACCGACCGATGCGTGTTTGCATGGACAGAACTATTGTAGATCCGATTGTGCGACTGGGAGACTGCCGAGTTCTGCTGCTGTGCAGTGTGCAACAGGGCACGGATCTGCTCGATTCCCCTTCCTGCCTCTGAATCGGTCGGCTGGAGGGAATCGGCGATCTTGGCAGCTGCAGCCAAGTTGAGGAGAGGTGTGCGGAACACCTCAACGTTACTCCGCCGGGTGTGCCGACTGGCAGAACGACGAGGCGGACGGTGTGCACCAGATGCTTCGCCGATTTCACGCTCGCTCTGGCCGGCCCGCTGGGGATCTTCATGGGTGTTGGCCATGTGTACTTCTGTTGCAGGCCCGCGACCCGTGTACTCGGAAGGAGGCTCAGTCGGAACCGAGCCTGAACACTGGGAACGCGGGGCAACCACAACAGACTCCAGAACTGCCACCTGAGAGGACGCGATCTGACGCGCTCGAGCATGTCGCACCCAAAGTTGGAGACGCGGACTGCGGGACCGCTTATTGTGACGCCTGGCGGAGGTGCAAGCTGACAATGGAGCCGATTGCTGGAGAAGAAGAATGCCGCGAGCGCCGGCACGGAAGTGCGTGGCCCCGCGACGGGGAAGTGCCTCGACGTCAAGAGGCGCCTCCCGAAGCCACGCTGAATCGTCGATGGTGAAGGAGAGAGCGCCGAAGATGATCTGGTGACCCATGCTCCAATCTCCACCAGACGACATGACGAAAAGAAGTAGTCGCAAACTCGCCGGAAGTCGCTTAGACGCCTGCCCCAAGGTGGGCGCCAACTGTCGTGGGTATAAGCCTGACAGTAGAAGTGTAGGGTACGAATGAGATGGGCAGAGTCCTAGCTACGGCGAGGTTGTATGAGTTCAAGCCCCTCTGCGGTGGAGGTAACAACCCTACGTCTCAGTGCTCTCTCGGAGCTTGTTACCGAGTGTGATATGGAGTACAATGTTTTTGCTAACCCCTTGACCAGTGGGAGAGGGCGGCTTATATAGAGTGCGCTGCCCTCCACAACGGTTCTGACTCAGGGGTGGAGTAGTGGCGATTGAATGCATACGTTACAGGTAACGTATGCTCTAAATGCTAATACACGCACCCGAAAACGTACGGCAGTTTCCCTCCAGAGAGGTTACGATGTACCGAGTGTATCCAGTCGGTTGGCCTGGTGTCCTCCGAATGCTAGTCTCCGACTGGATGATTCTGGGCCTGTTATCGACTGGATGACGGGGACTCCTTAATTCAGTGGGGGTAGACTTAAGGTCCTGTCCTTTGTGTGGGGTAGTCCTTGGGTAGGACATGTAGGGCAGGCCGATGACCCTACCCTAGGACTATGCCCCCATCATCTGACTTGGCGTACCTGGTGAGGGTGTCCATCAACTCGCCCATATTCTGCACCTTCCGTTTAAGACGACCGAGCTTCAATACGAGGGGTTGAAAGTGACAGTTCTTCTCCAAGATCAACACGGCCTGAGCCGCCGTGATGTCATACGATGAATGGATAATTTCCGCAACCCGCCTTGTCCAATGGTGGGATGACTCATCTGCCCGCTGAACGCAATGTTGTAGATCTACGGTCATCATTTGACGCTTGCAAGTTCCACGGAAGTTCTTATCGAATCCCTCCTTCAATTCCGCCCAAGTGTTGATGGAGTTGGGTGGCAAATTTTTCAACCACGTGCGAGCCGGCCCCTCTAACATCAAGGTGAAATACTTGGCACAGACTGCATTACTGGCATCAAGCATGTCCATAGTTAGCTCGTAACTCTCAACCCATGCACCTGGCTCAAGATCGGGTGTATAATTGGGCACCTTGCGGGGGCCCTTGAAGTCTCTGGGCATGCACTCATTGTGAAGAGAAAACAATAGGAAAGGGACACATACGTTCCTTCCTCCCGATCCACTGTACGTGGGCGCCAGCTCGGCATAAGTTGGAACTACCTGACCCGCCAGTGCCGTCCCTGCCTTCGCTTCTGCCTGCCGGGCGGCTCTTGAGCGTTTGACGTTGGCAGCTCGGGCGGGTTGACTTGAAGTTGCTATCAGCGACCGCTGCTAAAAACCGCCGGGGAATCATGTGGGCGGCTCTTGGTGTGGCTAGCATGTGATGTGGAGTGCAGTTGATCACAACCGTATGAAAATTGTGCCTGCTAAACCACCACCATCTTGACCAGGCCTCTTAGGGCGGGTCATATGATGGGATAATATCCCCAACACCTCCATTAGAAGGGCTGAGCCTGGGTAAATCCGCCTCTCGTTTCTCAATCAACCCCTTCGAGGTGCCACACCGCGATAATGGCCTCACCACTAAGTCCGTTCACGAGGACATCTGTCGTGACAAAACCACAACAATAGCAGAGGCACGTGGAGACGATGATGTATCCCGAAATTCACACCGTTGGAGATGCTAATCTCCGTTTGGAGCGGTGTCGAGGCACAATGCTCCTCAAGAAGCCACTAGGGCCACCGTAATCTCCTCACGCCCTCGCACAATGCAAGATGTCGTGATTCCACTACGGGAACCTTGAGGGTGGTCACTGAACCCGTCCAAACAAGGTTGGGGCAATCTCCAGAACTTAATTGAAGGCTCCCAACAACACCAGGAAGCTTTACCACAATGGATTGTGGCTTCGAGATGACCTCCAATGCTCGGGGCAATCTCCACAACCTAATTGGAGACTTCGGCGCTTGCCCGGAGGTTTACACCACAATGATTGAGCTCTGAGGCACCACTAAGCTTCTAGGATGCTAAAGAATCCAAGAAGAACAAGATCTAGGTTACCAAGCACCGAAGAGTGATAAGGTTCTCAAACTTCACTTCCACGTACCACCGTGGAGAACTCAAACCTATGCACCAAATGCAATGGCAAGGGCACACGGAGTGACCGAGTCCTTCTCTCCCAAATCCCTCCACAACAACTAATGCTATGGAAGAAAAAGAGAGGAAAAACTCAGAAGAACATGATGAACTCCAATATATAGATCCAAGGGATTCCACTCACATAGAGGATAAAGTGATTGGTGGAAATGTGGATCTAGAACTCCTCTCCCTTTTCTCTCAAGAACTAGCAAAAATGATTGGAGGGATTGAGAGTTAGCACGCTCGAAGAAGGTCAACAATGGGGGGATAGGGCGGCGGCGACGGCAGGCGGGGCGACGGTTTCTGGGCGGGATAGGGCAGAGCGAAGGGGGCGGAGACGAGAAACGTCACGCGGCAGCGACGACGACGACGGGCGGGGCGGCGGCGGGGATCGATAGGAGGACAAGCCAGTGGAGTTGGGGATCGAGAGTGACGAAAGTACTGCGTCAGGCTGTTAAAACCAACTAGTGCTGACATGGGCCTAATGGACCTAATGTGCAATGTCGGGCCTAATCATCAATGCCAACACTAACCCAATAGCCATGACGTTCGAATTTGTCCAAATCCATCGCTATTTGAAAAGAATAGTGCCGTCGTTGGTGAAAAATGCCGCGCCACGGAAAAGAGTTGTGGCTAGCCATTTCTCCACTAGTGAGAACGAGAACATTGACGGATCGGACAGCTTCGGCGAGGAGGAGATCCGGTTCAATTTGAATTACGTCTTTGATCGACATTTCCGCGACAAGAACAACAATTACGTCGGGAAAGGCAATTGTAGTCTACATGATCTTGTCCATTATAACCAAACATATCAAGCTGTACGTAGCAGTCCAACTACGTGTATAATGCATCGTTGTAGTTGCATGAATTTGTATGTTTTTAAGGTATGCTAATTAAGGAGTCCTACCTTTAATAGTATTTTTGAAGGACTCCCGTTCTGTGAAGCAAAATTTGAGGCTTGATGCGTCCGAAACACCCGGCGCTCGGTGGTTGTCGAAGCGGGTGGTGCACCTGGGTCGGCCAAGTTTGACTTGTTGCCTGGCTGCTTCATCTGCCATCTTACCACTGATGGGGTTATAGTCCTAGGGTAGGGTCATAGGCCTGTCCTGTGGGGCCTACCCAAGGACTACCCTTCATAAAGGACAAGGCCCTTAGTCAGTTCCGACTGAATTAAGGACTTCCCATCATCCAGTCGGTGACGATTCCTCTATCATCCAATCGGATATGAGCATTCGAAGCGTATCAAGCTTACCGACTGGATTCCACTCTGTACATCGTAACCCCCCTGTAGGGCAACGGTCATACGTTTCCATATACCTTTATTAGCATTTAAGACATACGTTACGTGTAATGTATGCAGTTATTCACCACTACTCCACCCCTGTGCACCGAACCGTTGTGAAGGGTAGCGCACTCTATATAAGCCGCCCTTCCCACTGGTGCAGGGGTTAGCAATTCACTGTAATCCATATTCCACTCGACAACAAGCTCCCAAGAGCACTGAGACGTAGGGCTTTTACCTCCACCGTAGAGGTTCCTGAACTCATACAACCTCATCGTAGCTAAGGCTCTGCCCATCCTTTCGTACCCTACACATCTACTGTCAGACTTATACCCACGACAGTTGGCGCCCACCGTGGGGCAGGCGTCTAAGCGACTTCCGGCGAGTTTGCGACTACTTCTTTTCGTCATGTCGTCTGGTGGAGATTGGAGCATGGGTCACCAGATCATCTTCGGCGCTCTCTCCTTCACCATCGACGATTCAGCGTGGCTTCGGGAGGCGCCTCTTGACGTCGAGGCACTTCCCCGTCGCGGGGCCACGCACTTCCGTGCCGGCGCTCGCGGCGTTCTTCTTCTCCAGCAATCGGCTCCATTGTCAGCTTGCACCTCCGCCAGGCGTCACAATAAGCGGTCCCGCAGTCCGGTGGAGATTTGACTGTGGGTCACGAGATCCTCTTCGGCGCTCTCTCCTTCATCGTCGACGATTCGGCATGGCTCCGGGATGCCCCTCTCGACGTCGAGGCGCTCCCCAGTCACGGGGCTACGCACTTCCGTGCCGGCGCCCGTGGTATTCTTCTTCTCCAGCAGTCAGCTCCGGTGTCGACCTACGCCGCCATCGCGCACCGCAACAAGCGGTCTCGCCGTCCGCGGCTCCAACGTTGGGTGCAACACGCCGAGGCGCGCCAAAACGCGTCCTCACAAGTGGCGGTCCTAGAGTCGGTTGTGGTTGCACCGCCGTCCCAGCGCTCGGACTCAGTTCCGACTGAGTTTCCTTCCGAGTACTTGGGTCGCGGGCCTGCAGCTGAAGTGCACATGGCCAACTCCCATGAAAGTCCCCGCCAAATTGGCCGGAACGAGCACGAGGTCGGCGAAACATCCGGCGCTCGCCGCCAGCCCCGCCGTTCTGCCAGTCGGCACACTCGGCGCAGCAACGTGGACGTGTACCACACACCCGTCCTCAAGCTGGCTGCCGCCGCCAAGATAGCCGATTCTCTCCAGCCGACTGATTCAGAGGCTGGCAGAGGGATCGAGCAAATCCGTGCCCTGCTGCACACGGCGCAGCAGCAAAATTCAGCGGTCTCCCAGTCGCACAACAGGATTCACAATAGTTCTGTTCATGCGAACACGCATCGGTCCGTTCATAGCCCCGGTTCTCATCAACGACATAGAGGAGGCAGCCGTTCCATGAATCCCGAAGATCGTCGCCGCTCACGCACCCCTCCGCGGGGTGGGTCCTATGGGCCCTGACATCATGATGATCGGCGTTCAGTCGGTGACACTTATGATCCAAGGCCCGACGCGAGAGGGCATATTGCCCAGAGGAGGGTCGACAGGGGCCGAGCCCACCGCGATGGTCATGATATGGACCGTCCGAGTGGAAGCAGGACCATCGTCTCTGGCCCCGAGTGTTTCAGTTGAGCCATCCGTTCTGCTGACATCCCTCCCAACTTCCGGTTGGCGACGGGGATCAGCAAGTTTATAGGAGAGTCCAAGCCAGAAACGTGGCTGGACGACTACCGAGCGGCAGTCCAGATCAGAGGAGGGGACGACCACGTCGCCATGAAACACCTCCCTCTGATGCTCGACGGCTCGGCACGAGCATGGCTGAACCAGTTAGCTCCCTCAAGCATCTACAGCTGCGCAGATCTGGCCCGAGTCTTCATCAGGACCTTCGAAGGGACGTGCAAACGCCCTGCTGGCCTCGTGGAGCTCCAGCACTGCATCCAGAAGCAGAATGAGCCCCTGCGCGATTTCATTCAGCGTTGGACGACCCTCTACCGCACGGTGGAGAACGTCACAGAGCACCAAGCAGTCTGCACCTTCAAGGCAGGCGTGTGGTACAGAGATTTGTACCTGAAGTTCGGTCGAACAGGCGACATCTACATGAGTAAGATGATGGAGATAGCGACACGCTATGCAAATGGCGAAGAAGAATACCGCATTCGTAGTGGCAAGCACAAAGCAGTCGCCGATGGAGATGGGAACGGCAATCGGAAGTAGAAGCAGAAAGCTCCGTCCACTCCGCATGCAGAGGCCGCAGCCGTTACCAACGCCAAGTTCAAGGGCAAAGGGAAGGCTCAGTTCGCCCCCAAGAAGAAGCAGTTCGGAAACCCCATCCTGGACAAGCCATGTCCAATTCACACGAAGATGGATGAAGAGGGCAACACCATATATCCGAAGCATACCACTCGGCAATGTCACCTCCTGATCCAGGGGTTCGGCGAAGGACAGCCGAGTGAAAAGGACAATGAACAGGATGAGGAGGACAAGGAGGATCCGTTCCTCCAAGTCCATGCAACACTGATGATTTTTGCTGACGTTGAGAGCAAGAGTCGACTGAAGCTGGTGAACAGGGAGGTGAACATGGCCACGCCGACCAACCCCACGTTCCTCAAATGGTCTCAGACTGCAATCACCTTTGACTAGTCGGATCATCCAACACACGTACCCACCCCACGGAGGCAGGCTGTGGTCGTCGACCCGGTGGTGGAAGGAGTCCGACTGCGTAAAGTCCTCATGGACGGCGGCAGTGGCTTGAACATCATGTCCGCTGACACTCTCAAGGGGATGGGCATTCTGATGTCTAAACTTAGCGAGAGCAGCATGCAGTTCCATGGAGTCGTCCCTGGACGAAAGGCCAAGTCACTCGGCCAGATCGCGTTGGACGTCGTCTTCGGCTCCGACAAGAACTTCCGCAAGGAAGAGCTGACGTTCGAGGTGGTGGACTTCCAGAGTGCATACCACGCAATTCTGGGCTACCCGGCGTATGCGCGTTTCATGGCCCGTCCATGTTACGTGTACCTGAAGTTGAAGATGCCAGGCCCAAAAGGTGTGATCACTATCACAGGCAATCGGCAGCGGGCCGAGGAGTGTCTGCAGCAGGGATCGAGGATCGCCGATCAGCAAATGGCTGTCCTCGAGCTTGACGAGTACAAGAAAACAGTCGACCCCGCTGACTTGATGCGTTCGAAGAAGCCAGCTTCGGAGTCCGCATTCCAGTCGGCGGGAGAGACGAAGAAGGTCAGCATCCACCCGACGGACGACACCGCTGCCCCGACGAACATCTCCACCACCCTCAATCCTAAATAGGAAGCCGAGCTCACCCAATTCCTCCGTGAGAACTGGGACATCTTCGCATGGAAGCCCGCTGACATGCCAGGTGTACCCAGGGAGTTGGCTGAGCACCGACTGCATGTGGATCCCGCTGCTCGGCCTGTCCGAGAACGCCTGCGTCGGTCCGCCGTGCACAAGAGGAAGGCAATCGGAGAAGAGGTGGCTAAACTTTTGGCAGCCAACTTCATTCGCGAGGTACACCACTCCGAGTGGCTCGCCAATGTTGTCATGGTGCCCAAGAAAGACAAGTCGCTCCGAATGTGCATCGACTTCAAGAATCTCAATAAGGTCTGCCCGAAAGACCATTTTCCGCTCCCCCGCATCGATCAAATTGTCGATTTGACCGCGGGTTGCGAGCGGTTGTCATTCCTTGATGCCTACTCGGGCTATCATTAGATCCGTCTGTATGGCCCCGATGAATTAAAAACAGCATTCATCACCCCATTCGGGTGCTTCTGCTACATCACTATGCCATTTGGTTTGAAGAATGCAGGAGCAACCTTTATGCGCATGATCCAAAAATGCCTCCTCGACCAGATCGGTCGGAATGTGGAGGCGTATATGGATGATATCGTAGTCAAGTCACGCAAAGGTTCCGACCTGCTGACTGACTTGGCAGAAACATTCGCCAACCTTCGTAGGTACGATATCAAGCTCAATCCAGTCAAGTGTTCATTCGGCGTTCCCAGCGGAAAGTTACACGGTTTCTTCGTTTCCGAACGAGGGATCAATGTCAACCCCAAAAAGATCGGGACCATCGTCCGAATGGAGCGGCCGGTCAGAATACACGATGTTCAAAGACTCATAGGTTGCCTAGCGGCTTTGAGCAGGTTTATCAGTCGACTCGGTGAGAAGGCACTTCCTCTGTACCGACTCATGAAGAAATCAGATACTTTCGAGTGGACAGACGAAGCCCAAATCGCATTCGACGACCTCAAAGTCCTACTTTCCACCCAGCCGGTTCTTACTGCTCCGCTCAGTAAAGAACCCTTTCTTCTGTACATCGCAGCTACAAATCAAGTCGTCAGCACTGTTCTCATAGTCGAACGGGAAGAAGAAGGCAAAGCATACAAGGTTCAGCGGCCAGTGTATTATGTCTCCGAAGTCCTGACTCCTTCCAAGCGGAGGTATCCCCATTATCAAAAACTTATCTACGGGATTTACATGACTGCGAAGAAGGTGGCTCATTATTTTCAAGACCACTCGATGTCCGTCGTTTCTGATGCTCCGTTGTCGGAAATCGTACACAATCGGGACGCATCGGGCCGAGTGGCGAAGTGGGCAATTGAGATGTTATACTGCGACATCAGGTTCGAGGCCAAGAAAGCTATAAAGTCTCAAGCTCTGGCTGACTTCATAGCAGAATGGGTAGAACAACAGCAACCGAGCCACATCTACTCGGCTCATTGGACAATGTTCTTCGATGGGTCCAAGATGTTGAATGGCTCCGGCGCTGGTGTTGTGATCATATCGCCAAAGGGTGACAAACTCAAGTACGTGTTACAGATACACTTTAATTCCTCCAACAACGAGGCAGAGTATGAAGCTCTCCTTTATGGACTGCGCATGGCGATTCGGATTTGGTGGTTAATCAAGTGACGAAGGAGTGGGACGTCAGGAACCCCACCATGACCACATACTGCAATGCAGTGAGGAAGCTCGAGAAAAAGTTTGAAGGTCTGGAACTCCACCATGTTCCGCGACTGAAAAACCAAGCAGCTGATGAGTTGGCAAAACTCGGATCCACTCGGAGACCAGTCCCGAGTGAAGTCTGCCTCGAGCACCTCCACCTTCCCTCAGTTAAAGAAGATCCTTTCACAGAGGAACCAGTACAACAAAAGAGCTCGACAGATCCGACTGAAGTCGAATTCCCTGCTGTGGTTGATTTGATCATGGAGATTCTTGCTATCATCCCTGATTGGACTATGTCGTTTATTGCATACATCCTGAGGCAAGAATTACCAGAAGACGAAGTCCAAGCAAGACAGATCGTCCGCAGGTCAAAGTCGTTCACTGTCATTGATGGCCAGTTGTACAAAGAAAGCGTTTCAGGCGTCCTTCAACGATGCATCTCCCCTGAGGAGGGACAGTTAATCCTGGAAGAAATTCACTCGGGAACCTGCGGTCATCACGCCTCCTCTAGGGCAATCGTCGCCAAAGCATTCAGAGCTGGCTTCTTTTGGCTGCAGGCGAATGAAATGGCAAAAGATATGGTCGACCGATGTGAAGGCTATCAGTTCTACTCTAACAAGTCCCACAAACCAACTTCTGCGTTGAAGACAATCCCTCCTATTTGGCCGTTTGCAATATGGGGATTAGATACAGTCGGTCCATTCAGGACATGCCAAGGGGGATTCACACATCTGTTGGTGGCAGTCGACAAGTTCACAAAGTGGATTGAAGCCAAGCCCATCAAAAAGCTCGACGCCCTTACGGCCATCAAGTTTGTCAGGGACATCATCTCCAGATTCGGGATACCCCACAACATAATCACTGACAATGGAACAAACTTTGACTCGGATAGATTCAAAAGTTTCTGTACAGGCCAAGGTATCCGAGTGGATTTTGCATCTGTGGCGCATCCCCAAACAAACGGGCAAGCAGAGCGGGCGAATGGACTTATTCTGCAAGGTTTGAAGCCTCGACTCCTGCAAGAAGTGGGGCATGCCGCGGGCGCATGGGTCACTGAGCTGCCTTCGGTGCTTTGGGGTCTCCGCACAACCCCAAACAGATCTACAGGGCGATCCCCGTTCTTCCTTGTTTACGGAGCAGAGGCAGTCCTTCCGAGTGACTTGCTTCACAACGCTCCATGAGTTGAACTCTTCTCCGAAGCTGAAGCAGAACAAGCAAGGCAAGACGGAGTGGATCTTCTAGAGGAGGAGCGCGAGATGGCACTGACTCGCTCAACCATTTATCAACAAGACCTGCGGCATTTTCACGCGCGACACGTCAGGAGTCGTACATTCCAAGCAGGCGACCTGGTGCTCCGAGTGGATCAGCAGAGACCTCACAAGTTGGATCCCGCCTCGGAAGGACCCTTCATCATCTCCAAGGTGCTAAACAACGGAGCATATCGACTCTACAACCTCGACGGGGAAACGGACGAGCCGCGAGCATGGAACGGAGATCTCCTGAAGCGCTTCTACACGTGACCGTCGACTGAAGCAATGTAAAGAACAAGTATCGTTGAAGTAATACAAAGCAGATTGAGTTTTTGCAGATTCAAAGTTCTTCCGCGGTCGCAGACTCCGGTATAAAAAAACTTAGCTGCGATCCAGAATCGCCTAAGTACAAACTTTCTCCGAGTGTGCACTAAACGTCGCAGTCGAGGACTTAGCTGCGATCAACAATCGCCTAAGTACAAACTTTCTCCGAGTGTGTACTAAACGTCGCACTCGGAGACTTAGGTGCGATCAAGAATCGCCTAAGTACAAACTTTCTCCGAGTGTGCACTAAACGTCGCACTCGGGGACTTAGCTACGATCACGAATCGCCTAAGTACAAACCTTCTCTGAGTGTGCACTAAACGTCGCACTCGGAGACTTAGCTGCGATTAAGAATCGCCTAAGTACAAACTTTCTCCGAGTGTGCACTAAACGTCGCACTCGGGGACTTAGCTGCGATCACGAATCGCCTAAGTACAAACCTTCTCCGAGTGTGCATTAAACGTCGCACTCGGGGACTTAGCTGCGATCAAGAATCGCCTAAGTACAAACTTTCTCCGAGTGTGCACTAAACGTCGCACTTGGGGACTTAGCTGCGATCAACAATCGCCTAAGTACAAACTTTCTCCGAGTGTGCACTAAACGTCGCACTCGGATACTTAGCTGTGATCAAGAATCGCCTAAGTACAAACTTTCTCCGAGTGTGCACTAACCGTCGCACTCGGGGACTTAGACGCGATCCAGAATCGCCTAAGTACTAACTTTCTCCGAATGTGCACTAAACGTCGCACTCGGGGACTTGTCTGCGATCAAGAATCGCCTAAATAGAAAGCTTCCTTCGAATGTATCTTACAGATCCACTCGGAGGCATAGCAGAACCTCATTGAAGCTCATGTAGATGTCAAGACAACTGATAATTACATGAGTAGAAGAACCTCATTGAGGCTCATGTAGATGTCAAGACAACTGATAATTACATGAGTAACAACTCGCTCCGAGTACGACCTTACAGTCGCACTCGAAGACTTAGCCGCGATCACGAATCGCCTAAGTACACAATCGCCTTCGAGTGTATTCTACAGATCCACTCGGAGACCCAGCAGACCCTCAGTGAGGCTCATGCAGATGTCAAGACAACTGACAATTACATGCTCCGGATGTTTGCCATTGGCTTCACCAAGAAACGCCAAACAAAAACCACGAGCCAAAATCGTGTCAACAACTCTTTGGCAAAGGAAGAGCAAAAGATTCGATTCAAATTCAAAGTTCGTCTAAAGATAGTTGGTTCGGTGTAGATCAAGCTTATCCACACCGAACCACGAATGTGACGACCAACAGCAGTGGCCAAAGTTTCATACAGCTAACACCCGGCATACCGAGGTAAAAGTTTTCTCAAGAGTCATGAGGACTGGCACTGGGACTAGCAGGCTCCACGAAAGTGTCGAGGTCGATCCCGTCTGCGATGCGAGTGGCGCTCTCAAGGAAGGTCTCCATGAAATCTTCGAATCGAAGCTTCTTGGTATTTGCGACCTGCAACACCTTCAGCTTCTCTTTGCGAGGCTCCTTGCAGTGCACTCGGACGAGCGACAGCGCCACGTCCACACCACAGGGAGCCGCAGACTTCTTCCACGCCTGCACTCTGTTCGGGACCTCCTCCGGCTGAGTCATCAAACCTTCCATCTCTTGCCGAGACTCGTCTTCGGGCCATAGCTCCTTGTAGATTCGGCCGATGACCTCTCTCAATCGACCGATGAAAGGTCCCACTTTACCCAGGCGAATATGCGCTCGGAGCATGTCTCGATTGGCGTCGTCGCCGAGTGGAACGTTCGGAATAACCGACCGCTCCACGTCAGCTGCTTCAGCCTCAGCGTCCATACAAAAATCTGCAAAGACAAGACGAGCAGCAAGTAAGCGCATAATGAACTACACAGTTAACAAACACTTGGAAAAACAGAACTTACCACCGAGAAGTGCAATCATCTGCCTTGCCCAGTCACTGACGTACTTCTCCTGTGCTATGCATCGCCTGTTCATCACCTGCATCTGTCCCATCAGCTCAGTTCTTTGTTTCCCCATTTTCTCCACTTCGGCCACCAATGCCTTGTTTGCCTCACGGGACCCCTCCAAGGACTTCTCTCGTTCAGCCAGAACATCCTTCATACCAGCCAAGGCAAGCATTGTTGCATCCAGTTCCGCAGCAAACTGAATCTTTTCAGCTCTCAGAGTTTCGTACGCTGATCCCATCTCGCAAGTCTTCTGCAAGTTAGCGCGAAGAGACGATCAGACAAATTCAACAAAGACAACAATACGAACTCGAAGTTCTTCAGACCCCTGCCGACGCAAGCAGTCGACACCGGTCTCGGGGACTACACCCAGTGGGTTCACTAAGAGTGACCCCACTAGCATGATGCTCAAACAGGTCAGTCCTATTGAGATACATAACTAAAAAGAATCCTATGAGGCTACTACTACCCGACCTGAGTAAAATTACTCTCGGTGACTAATCCAGTAGGTGCACTCGGAATGCCCCCACCGGTAACATTCCAACAGATTAGTTTTGATCTGATCAAGATAAAAGAAAATTTATATAAAGACAACTGCCGGTGCAAGCACTCGACAAAAGTCTCGGGGACTACACCCACTGGGTTCACTAAGAGTGAACCCACCGCAAACTAATCATTCTGTATCCGAGTATCTGGCTTAAACACCCACTGGGTTACAAGGGGAAAGCAAATACTTACTAGCCCACTTACTCGGATATCGTCCCGGAGTTCCAAGCTTCGCTTGTACACAGACGCGATGGAGTCGTACGCCCTCTTGGCATCACCCACCATCAACTCCGCCTGCACCAAGGCCTCCTTGGAAGCTCCCACCTGATCTTCCGGAAGGCGCCGGGCGTCGTACTAAACAGTCGACCGACCTGGCGCCACAAGAGATTCCTTGGGCATCCCAAGTCCTGCTCCAGTCGGTTCAACAGCGATAAGCGCCGTTTCAGTCGACGGCATCGTCTCGATTGGCGGAGCGTCCATGGCGGGGGTAGTAACAGACAGAACAGCCTCAAGGACAGGCGCCGTAGCTTGCTCGGACCTCTTCTGGTCGTCGTCCTCCACATGGATCGCCTCTGAAGGAAGCCCGACCAAACGACGCGAGACCACAGAAAAAAGGGCAAGACTAAAGACGGAATTTGCGAAACAATAATGTAAGCTCTCGGAGTCGCCACGACGTACCTTGCTGGGACGTGACAACATTGTCCGTATCCATGGGATCGTCTTCCTAGCGCGGCACAGAGGTGGCGGACGTGGCAGCTCTGTCAAGTTAAATTCATTCGATCGATAAGCATGAGTTCAATCAAATACTGGAAGAAGATGGAAGAACAATGCACTTACGCTGAGGCGACGGGAACGGCGATCCTCATCCGCGGCAAAGCCTTCCGAGGCTTGGATCCACTCGGTTTGGCCACCTTAGAGGGCTGGCCCGCGGGCTCAGCAGCAGAGTCCCTGGTCCTCTTTGTGCTCCGAGCACTCGGAACCACGGGAGCAGCTGGCGAGGCACTCGGAACCACAGGAGCGGCTGGCGGGGCACTCGAGGCCGCTGGAGGAGCCAACGGAGCCACTGGTTCGTGGCGGCGTTTGGTTCGAGGCTCTGGAGGTGGGTCTGGCGAGTTCTGCTCCTCATATTCCCCCTCTTCTTCTTCGAACTCCTCCTCCGTCTCCCCACTGTCGGAGACGTACTCGACGCTCTCCACGCTGCCCTCCTGGCTGCCTTCCTCCTCCTCGGCCGGATTCCCGTTTGAGACAGGAGAGAACTAGTTGGTCCACGGCTGCACGAGATACAGTCGACAACATCAGACGTCAGACAGTGATACAAGAAAAAGCGATAAATCTAAGACAATTGTGTGCACTCGACAAGTTATACTCACCTCATTTGGAGGAGGGTTGTCCGCACGGAAGGGCTTCACTCGCCGGGCTCCTCTGGGATTATCGCAGGCGCCTGTGATGTTGAGGACCCACGACGCCACCAGCTCCCCGGTCACGCACTCGGGGTTAGTCCGAGTGGAGTCCTCAGGCCCCGTGTAGTGCCACATGGCATGGTGTCGAGCTTGCAAAGGCTGGATACGCCGACCCAGGAAAACCTCCAGCAAATCTATGCCAGTGACTCCCTTTCGGACGACCTCTACAAGCACATCGATCAGAGGCTGGATCTGGATCTTCTCCATCTTCGTGAGCGCGAGCTGCCTAGGCGGAGCCGGTCGGTCTAAGCTAAAAGGTGGTAGACGAGTGGCGGCATTCGGACCAACAACGTCCTGGCAGTAAAACCAAGTCGACTGCCAGTTCCTAACGGATTCAGACAGCTGAAGAGCGGGATAGCTACTTTTACTTTTCTTTTGGAAGCCTAAGCCTCCGCAGAGCTGGAGGAGGTGAGTTTTGTCATCGGACTGCCTCAGCCTTTTGATGGTTTGAGATCTAGCAAAGAAGATGTGCTTAAAAAGTACCCAATGGGGAGGACAGCCGATAAAACACTCGCACAGCACGACGAAGGCAGAGAGATGAGCTATCGCGTTGGGAGGAAAATGGTGGAGCTGCGCCCCGAAGTGGTTCAATATACATCTGAAGAAGGAATGAGGAGGCAGAGAGAAGCCTCGGTGCACGTGGCTGAGCAACAAGACGCGCTCCCCCTCCTGGGGCGCCGGCTCGGTCTCGCCCTCCGCCGGCAACCTCCACGTCTTGTGCTCGATCATGTCGTGCTCCACTAGCTCCAGCATGTCCTCCTCTGTCACCGTGGAGGGGAGGAAATCCCCCTGGATCCAACCCGCCGGCAGTGCTCGCTGCCGCCGCTGAGCAGGAGCCGTCGTCTTCCCCTTTTTCTTCCGCGCCTCGAGCTTGCTCGTCTGCCCCTTTGTCATGGTGGAGGCTGCAGACCCGCGGGAGAGAAGGAGAAGGAAAGAGCTTGAGATGCGCAGGAGGTGGCGAGAGAAGCGGGGCAAGTGCGAGCTATCAGGCGAGTGCAACGAAGAACCCTCGTTGTAGAGGTTTAAATAAGGTTCCGACTGGGTCACTAGCAGGTGGCCCCGAAATCTTATCCCCCGACCGGTCGCTGCGATATTAGTGGAGGAGATGAAGGCGCGGAAATCGAGGCGGCAGATACTACTCGATTACGATGTCGTCACCCCCGCCGAGCGCGCGGCAACCGAAATTTGAGGATCCCGGAAAATCCGCCGCTGTCAGTTGACTGGTCACGTCAAAAGATACCACGGAAGCACTCGACCCCTTACGGTTCGTTTCACAAATATATCCATTCGGATCACTGGTCAAGAAGATAAAATGGATCGAGGCAAACAACGCCAAAGTCGCATCCGTACCAGTCGGATCCGTACTCCAAGCATCGCTTCGTCGTTCCAACCCCAATCCATTCGGGGACTAATGATGGGGTTATAGTCCTAGGGTAGGGTCATAGGCCTGCCCTGTAGGGCCTACCCAAGGACTACCCTTCATAAAGGACAAGGCCCTTAGTCAGTTCCGACTGAATTAAAGACTTCCCATCATCCAGTCGGTGACGATTCCTCTATCATCCAGTCGGATATGAGCATTCGGAGCGTATCAAGTTTACCGACTGGATTCCACTCTGTACATCGTAACCCCCCTGTAGGGCAACGGTCATACGTTTCCATATACCATTATTAGCATTTAAGACATACGTTACCTGTAACGTATGCAGTTATTCACCACTAGTTCACGCCTGTGCACCCAACCGTTGTGAAGGGTAGCACACTCTATATAAGCCGCCCTTCCCCACTGGTGCAGGGGTTAGCAATTCACTGTAATCCATATTCCACTCGACAACAAGCTCCCAAGAGCACTGAGACGTAGGGTTTTACCTCCATCGTAGAGGGGCCTGAACTCATACAACCTCGTCGTAGCTAAGGCTCTGCCCATCCTTTCGTACCCTACACATCTACTTTCAGACTTATACCCACGACACCCATGAATTCTTACATCGGCATGCCGGTGCCAGCTACGTCAGGAGGCCCCATGCCCATCAATTCTCAGGTGGTCTCCCTTCTCCAATTACTCTGTCTGCCCGTCGTGCTGGATCAATTGCTCTCCCACGGAGCTGTTTGGTCACCTCTCGGTGGCGACAGCCGCGACACATATGGTGCATCCGCGCATGCACGTGCCCATGTCGAACACTAGTACTAGTAGTAGGAGAAGATTGGAACAAGACTAGCAGGATCAATTAACCATGCACGCTAGACGAAAATTTTGGGGTATACATTCTCAACATCCCTGAAAGAACTACGTAGTAGCAAATGATTTAGTCGTCCGGGTGGTTTCAACTTTCGAGGCCGGTGCACGCAAAGCCGCTGGCATGGGCGGTGTAGGCGGCACGTTGCCCCAGCCAATAATCAGCTTTGTACTATACTCCACGGCCCGGAAGGGGAAAAACTTTGTGATCCCACTAGGGAAGGGCACGATGATTGTGTGGCTATATATGATTTATGATTGTGTGGCTATATATAACATACGTACTGTTATATGATTGGTTGTGGGTTTTCCATGATTCGTTTTCCACATGCATGCAAGCCCACGTTATTACCAAGTGATTTATGATTTGTGATTATCGCTTCAATCTTTTACCAAGTTCAAGTAGTACTATCAGCCGAATGATTGGTACGACCTCTTTCCCAAAGGAGACAATGAGGAGCTAGCACGCCAGTAGAGACATCCGTCACATGATTTCGTCCGAGTGAGAAGGAAAAGCAGGCGAGGTCTTTTTTCAAATATAATGGTACGACAATTCTTCTGTCCTCTACACTAGAAGACGTGCGCATCCAACTACTACTACAGGTTTCAGTTTACAGATCCTATGTGATAAAACGACATACTCCCTTCATCCCAAAATTCTTGTCTTTGCTGTGTCTAGATATGAATGCATCTAGTCATGTGTTAGTATTTACTAGACAAATGTAAAACAAGAATTTTGAGACGGAGGGAGTAGTAATTACGCGTGCATACCTTGAATTGGAAAACTATATATATAAAAAAATCAAATATTTTAAACTTGGAAAAATCTAAGGAGAAGCGCCGCATCATAGCTCTCCCATGCGGCAGTTTTCACAACCTCTCATGCGCATGCAAGAATCTTCTACCTCATGATTACATCATTGCATTAAATGTTTTTTTGAATTTTAAAAATGATTTATCTCACAGATTAATAATTTGATTGGAGATTCGTCTTTACCGTTAGGTTTCTCTCGACGAGACCTTCAAAATAAGATCTCGTGTTGACATGTTTCGTTGATTTTTTTTATCGTTTCTAGTTGCCATATTTATGTCATCATAGTTGTCATCTTACTGTTGTACAACTGTCACACAAATTATACATAGTTATTGAGACAATAATTTTATACTTTTTAAGTATTGCAGTGTTATGTAGAGCTAAAAAATGGTTATTAAAGCACTAACAATAAGAAAGTAAATGCATGAAGCAGCACAAGTATAATGTATCAAGTTTTTTAGTGGGGTATATCGACATTCATAAACCTGATAACCAAGTTAATTTAATGTGAGAACTATGTGACAAATAATGTGACAAGTAAGGCCCTGTTTGGGATCGCTCTGCTCCATCAAAAACAGCTCCGTTGCACCAAATCCACTTTGAAGCAGTTTCATATAAAAGTTGTAGCTCTTTTAGAGAGAATGTTTGGCTTTTATCCAGCTTCAGCTTCACGAATGGAAAATTTGGTGGAAAGGATCTATTTGATTGGATGAGAAGGAAAAAACGAAAGGGTATCCACTTATGGGTGGCAGTGGTGGGTAATTTCGCTCAGACTCCAGCTTCTACAATTTTATGGAGCACCTCCTAGAGAGCTTCATAAAAAACAGAAAGTTGGACCCGAGATTCTAGTTTTTTGTGGAGTTGTATATCGTGAAGCTACCCCGTTTGGCTTATGTTTTTAAAACGGAGCTGAATTTTCTCGAGTAGAGCAGTCCCAAATAGGCCCTAAGTGATAGTAATCTGGCAAGTACCGGCAAAAACAAAAGTTATCGAAACATGTCGACATGGAATCTAGTTTTGAAGATCTCGTCACGATAAGGTCTGTGGTGAAAACGGATCATTAACTGAGATAATGGTTTGGAAGATAAATCTTTTTTAAAATGCAAAACCAAAAGAATATGTAATGATGTCATGTTGCATGCATGCAAAAATGAATGGAAGGGAACCGCCGCACGGGAAGACTAATATGCGGCGCCGCTCCTTAGTGAAGTCCTTTAAACTTTTTGGCAACATTCATGGTACACCATAACACCCACTTTTAATGTTTCCGACCAAAACGAGTTATGCCGTATTTCGAGCCTAACCGTATTACAATGGTAGAGAAATCACTTAAGACCAAGTAGACCATATATTCGTTAATGATTCACTCCCCTACGCTTAGGCTAGGGTTTCTCCCCTCCCTGGCAATTACGTCGCCAGCGAGTCTCCGTTCGCTCAAGAGCCATCCTAGCTTAGGTCTGCGTGCTCGCGGCTAGCGCGTATCCTTCTATGGAACCACGTCCTCTCCCGGCAACGGTTGTGGGTATCATGGCGGATGCCCAGTATGGAACTAGCAGTGGCGGCTACGCCGTTGGGAAATCGGATCTCGATGATTTCATGGAGCGACTCAACTTGGAGGAGGAAGTGTTTGATGACCTGGTTATAGAGGAAGATGATCCTGTGATTAACGAAGGTGTTCGTTGGCTTGCCCTAGCTAGGGTTCATACGGAGAAATCTTTTAGCCCGGTTGCTTTTTACAAGGATATGCGGGCAGCTTGAAATCCGGCGAAGTATGTGCGGTTCAGACCCGTCGGTTCGAACCTGTTCGTTGTGCAGGCAGCCTGCCTTGGAGATTGGGAGCGCATCGTCGAACAAGGACCATGGCTCTTCAGGAATTGGTTAGTTCTCATAAATCCGTATGATGGTTTCACCAAACTGGAGGACGTCCCAATGCTAGCCATGCCAATCTGGCTTCAAATTCACAAGCTGCCAGATGGGTTTTGTAAGAAAAACATAGTGGAATCACTGCTGCGAAATGCCAAGGAAATCTTGGAGATGAGGTTGGATGGGCATACTCGGGGGACTATGTTAGGGTTAGGGTTCGCCATGACATCTGTCGTCCCCTAACAAAGTTTGCCAGTATTGTCAGGGGGGAGGAAAGGCGGGTATTTCTTGTTCGTTGTGAAAAGCTCTCTCGATTTTGTTGCGTCCGCGGTTTGATTGGGCATGAGTACAAGGAGTGTGGCTCCGGGGTGCATGATGAGAGAGAAATGAAGTTTGGGTATTGGATGTATGCAGCTGGCCCAAATAGATCACGAACTGATGTTTTTGGTCGTGGTAATGATCGGCAGATGCATCAATAGTGCACCCAACAGAAGAACATGGCAGAGGAAAAAACTACAGACCCGAATATGGGTGACACAGCGTCATGCCCGACGAAGTCTATCCCCAGGAACATGGAGGTTCATACATCGACTAGGAAAAGGGTGGCCTTGGAAGGTGTTACTGCACACAAGGATCAGTGTATCATACCAGCTGCTAGTTAGCCCCGACCCTTGGTCGTGGCGAGGATGGAGGGATGATGCCTCCCCTGGTAGTAGCTCGAACAATAAGCGGGCTAGGATTGAATCCCATGATGATCCAGATAGATCGGCGGCCTCCTTCGAGGAGGACCGTCGGGCAAAATGAGTATCTTAATGTGG
Source organism: Hordeum vulgare subsp. vulgare (assembly GCF_904849725.1). Taxonomy (NCBI): domain Eukaryota; kingdom Viridiplantae; phylum Streptophyta; class Magnoliopsida; order Poales; family Poaceae; genus Hordeum; species Hordeum vulgare. The sequence goes on along the minus strand of NC_058521.1, from coordinate 37,030,423 downwards.
AACTGTCGGGGGGTGGGGGGGGTGCCGAACAGTTCATGAGGTGTTGGCCCTCTCAAAAGCCAACTCCCTCGGGCTGATTTTTCTGTCAAAAACACGTTAAGCCTCAAGTACAATGGATAAACTTAAGTGGAGACTTCAGATGAAGGGATTAGCTGGTTTTTCAAGTGATGGTCTCAGTGGGGGACTCACGTTATTTTGGGATGAAAATTTGCAAGTAAGAGTGTTAGCTTCCTGCTCACGCTATATTGATGTTACAATTGTTGATAGTGCTAATGATAAAACCTGGAGGACTACATTTGTGTACGGCGAGCCAAGGGTGGAGCATTGTCATCGCATGTGGAGTGCACTATCAAGTCTCAGAGAGGTCTCGTCAGCTCCATGGCTAGTTTGTGGTGATTTCAACGAAGCAATGTGGCAACATGAACACTTCTCTCGGTCACCGCGGTCTGAGAATCAGATGCTCCTATTTTGCGATTGTTTGGAAGCTTGTGAACTCATGGACTTGGGTTTCTCGAGGACCTCGTTCACTTATGATAACGGACAGATCGGTGGCAGGAATGTTCGGGTTCGTCTTGATCGCTCGTGTGCGGATGATGCGTTGAAAGAAACCTTTCCGTTGGCTTAAGTGGTGCATTTGGCGTCCTCCTGTTCAGATCATGTTCCTATCTTGATTAATCTCGGTCATGCCAATCCAAGACGCAATATAATTACCCCAAGGTATGGAATAATGTGGGAAAGGCACCCCTGCTTGGGGGCTATGATAGCTGCGAGCTGGGGTAAGAGAAAACCGTGTGGGAACCTTGGGGTTGTTAGGGATGGACTCAAGGAGATGATGCAGAAGTTGCGATCATGGAGTAAGGCTAACTTCGACCATGTTATATCTGAGCTTGAAAGACTATGATTTGAGCTGGTGGTTCTGCAGCAGAATGATGTAGACAGAGTGTCCATACGGCTGAAGATGATTCAGCTGGACGAGCTATTATATAGGGAAGAGATGTGTTGGCTGCAACAGCCACGCATAACGTGGCTCAAGGAGGGGGAGAGGAACACTTCTTACCTCCATCGACAAGTTGTTTGGCGCACGCGCCGTAACTCTATTCATCGATTAAGGCGTAATGGTGGAACTTGGTGCTCGGTTCCCTCTGATTTGGAGTTGATGGCTACGTCTTACTTCAAGGAAGTTTTCACAAAGGATCCGACCCTGTCCCCGGAGTCGGTTCTAGATAATATTGCTACTAAACTGTCACAGGAAATCAATGATACCTTATGTGCACCATTTACTGTGGAGGAAGTGTCTAACGCGTTCTTCCAAATAGGTCTGTTGAAAGCGCCAGGCACGGATGGTTTTCCAGCTCGTTTCTATAAGCGCAATTGGGATGTTATGAAAGGTGAGATCACATCCGCAGTGCTTGAATTTTTTAGTACAAGTGTTATGCCTGAGGGCGTCAACGATACTGCAATTGTTTTGATCCCGAAGGTTCCTTTCCCTAAGGAGCTGAAGGAGTTTTGTCAAATTAGTTCGTGCAATGTGATCTATAAGATTGTGTCTAAGTGCTTGGTGAACCATTTACGACCTTTGTTGACAGACTTAATTTCTGAAAACCAGAGTGCCTTTATCCCTGGTCACCTTATTTCTGACAACTCCATTATTGCATTCGAGTGCATTCACCACATCCAGTCTTTCAACCATGATAGGCTGGTTGCTTGCGCATACAAGATGGATTTATCAAAAGCCTATGATTGGGCGGATTGGGACTTTCTTTAGAGAGCCCTCGTCAAGTGGGGATTTTCTGCTCAATGGGTTACTTGGATCATGGCGTGTGTGAAGCCTGTTTCATATTCGGTGAAGTTCAACGGGAAGTTATTGGAGGTGTTCTACCCATCTCGGGGGTTGCGACAAGGTGATCCATTGTCTCCGTTTCTTTTTTTGTTTGTAGTTGATACTCTGTCTGCTCTTTTCTCCAAATCAGTTGAGAACGGCGAGCTAAAGGGAGTGAGTATCTGCCAGGGTGCACTGTTATATCTCAGTTGCTCTTTGCTGATGATACAATGTTGTTATTTGAAGCATCAAACCAGCAGGCTACTATTGTAAAAGGTTTGTTGAACACTTATACTTCGGCGACAGGTCAGCTTGTTAACCCTGAAAAATGTGCCATCCTGTTCTCTGGCAATTCTAATGGGGTGGTGGTGGATGAGGTCAATGTCATATTGGAAATATCTTAGCAGGTTTTTGAGCCTAAATATTTGGGCTTACCCGTGCCAGAAGGAAGAATGCATAAGGGCAGTTTGAATCAATTCAAGAGAAATTGAGAAATAGATTGATCGATTGGAGTGAACAATTTGTGTCAGTGGGCAATAAAGAGATCTTGATCAAAGCGTTTGTGCAAGCCATTCCCACATATGTTATGAGCGTTTTCAAGTTGCCGGCGTCCGTGTGTGATGACTTGACAAGGATGATACGTCAATACCGATGGGGATAGAGAATGGGAAGAGGAAGATGGCGTGGCTTAGTTAGGAGAAGATGATGGTACCAAAATCTATGGGGGTATGGGATTCCGGGATATGAGAGCATTCAATCAGGCTATATTGGCTAAGCAAGCTTGGCGGTTGCTGGACTGCCCTGATAGCTTATGTGCTAGGCTGCTCAGAGCTAAATACTACCCTCATGGTAATCTGTTGGATACGGTATTTCCTGCTAGTTCGTCGGCAGTGTGGAAGGGTATTATCTATGGCCTTGAGTTGGTGAAGAGTGGTATTATATGGCGTGTAGGCGATGGAACATTAATTAAAACTTGGAGAGATGCTTGGATCCCGAGGGGACATAACTTTCGGCATGTGACACTAAAGCACAATTGTAGATTCAACTTGGTGGCTGATGGGGTCATAGTCCTAGGGTAGGGTCATAGGCCTGCCCTACACGTCCTACCCAAAGACTACCCCACACAAGGGACAAGACCTTAAGTATGCCCCGACTGTATTAAGGTACTCCCATCATCCAGTCGGTAACTGGCCCAGAATCATCCAGTCGGAGACTAACATTCGGAGAGCACCGGGCCTACCGACTGGATACACTCGGTGCGTCGTAACCTCTGTGGAGAGAAACTGCCATACGTTTCCGGGTGCATTTACTAGCATTTAGAGCATACGTTACCTGTAACGTATGCATTCAATCATCACTACTCCACCCTTGAATCAGAACCGTTGTGGAGGGCAGCGCACTCTATATAAGCCGCCCTCCCCCACTGGTAAAAGGGTTGGCAAATCTTTGTACTCCATATCACACTCGGTAACAAGCTCCGAGAGCACTGAGACGTAGGGCTGTTACCTCCACCGCAGAGGGGCCTGAACTCATACAACCTCGCCGTAGCTAGGACTCTGCCCATCTCATTCGTACCCTACACATCTACTGTCAGGCTTATACCCACGACAGTTGGCGCCCACCGTGGGGCAGGCGTCTAAGCAACTTCCGGCGAGTTTGCGACTATTTCCTTTCGTCATGTCGTCCGGTGGAGGTTCGAGCATAGGTCACCAGATCCTCTTCGGCGCTCTCTCCTTCGTCGTCGACGATTCGGCATGGCTTCCGGAGGCACCTCTCGACGTCGAGGCGCTTCCCCGTCGCGGGGCCACGCACTTCCGTGCTGGCGCTCGCGGCGTTCTTCTTCTCCAACAATCGGCTCCATTGCCGGCTTGCACATTCGTCATGCGCCGCAGCAAGCGATCTCGCAGTCCGCGTCTACAACGTTGGGTGCAGCATGCCCGAGCGCGCCAGTTCGCGTCCTCGCAAGTGGCGGTTCTGGAGTCTGTTGTGGTTGCCCCGCGTCCCCAGTGCTCGGGCTCGGTGCTGACTGAGTTCCCTTCCGAGTATGTGGGCCGCGGGCCTGCAGCAGAAGTTCACATGGCCAACACCCATGAAGATCCCCGCCAGGCTGGCCGGAACGAGCGCGAAGCCGGTGAAGCATCCGGTGCACGCCGTCCGCCTCGCCGTTCTGCCAGTCGGCACACCCGTCAGAGCAACATAGAGTTGTTCCGCACACCTCTCCTCAACTTGGCTGCGGCAGCCAAGATCGCCGATTCCCTCCAGCCGACTGATTCAGAGGCAGGAAGAGGAATCGAGCAGATCCGTGCTCTGTTGCACATGGCGCAGCAGCAGAATTCGGCAGTCTCCCAGTCACACAATCGGATCCACAACAGTTCCGCCCATGCAAACACGCATCGGTCGGTTCACAGCCCCGGCTCCTATCAGCACCACAGGGGAGGCAGTCGTTCCATGATCCGTGAAGATCGCCGCCGTTCACGCACCCCTCCGCGGGGTGGACCCTATGGGTCCCGACATCATGATGATCGGCGTTCAGTCGGCGACACTTACGACCCGAGACCCGACGCAAGAGGGCGAATCGCCCAGCGAAGAGTCGACAGGGGTCGAGCCCACCGCGATGGCCACGATCTGGATCTTCCAAGTGGCAGCAGGACCATCGTGTCCGGCCCCGAGTGTTTTAGTCGAGCCATCCGCTCGGCTGACATCCCGCCCAACTTCCGATTGGCTGCGGGAATTGATAAATTTACAAGGGAGTCCAAGCCCGAAACATGGCTAGATGATTACCGAGTGGCAGTCCAGATCGGAGGAGGGGACGACTATGTCGCTATGAAGCACCTCCCTCTGATGCTCGACGGCTCGGGCGAGCTTGGCTGAACCAGTTAGCCCCCTCAAGCATTTACAGTTGGGCAGATCTTGCCCGAGTGTTCATCAGGACCTTCGAAGGGACTTGCAAACGCCCTGCAGGCCTTGTGGAGCTCCAGCACTGTGTCCAGAAGCCGAATGAGCCTTTGCGCGACTTCATCCAGCGATGGACGACTCTTTACCACACGGTGGAGAGCGTCACCGAGCATCAAGCAGTCTACGCATTCAAGGCAGGCGTACGGTACAGAGAGTTGTACCTAAAGTTCGGCCGGACAGGCAACATCTCCATGAGCAAGATGATGGAGATAGCTACTCGTTATGCAAATGGCGAGGAAGAAGACCGCATCCGGAGCGGCAAACACAAGACAGTCAGCGATACCGACGGAGGTAACACTCGGAAGCAGAAACAGAAGGTTCCACCCACACCGCAGGCAGAAGCTGCAGCTGTGACCACCGCCAAGTTCAAGGGCAAGGGGAAAGCACAGTCTGCCCCCAAGAAGAAGCCGTTCAACAATCCCATCCTGGATCAGCCTTGTCCAATACACACGAAGATGGACGAAGAAGGCAATCCAATATACGCGAAGCATACCACTCGGCAGTGTCGTCTCCTGATCCAGGGGTTCAGCGAAGGACAATCGAGTGAGAAGAATCCCGAGCAGGACGAGGAAGACAAGGAGGATCCGTTCCCCCAAGTCCATGCAACCCTCATGATTTTTGCTGATGTCGAAAGCAAGAGTCGTATGAAGTTAGTGAACAGAGAGGTCAACATGGCCGTTCCGACTGCTCCCAAGTTTCTGAAATGGTCTCAGACTGCGATCACCTTTGATCAGTCGGATCATCCAACGCATGTCCCCACTCCAGGAAGACAAGCTCTGGTCGTCGACCCGGTGGTGGAGGGAGTCCGTCTACGCAAAGTCCTCATGGACGGCGGTAGCGGACTGAACATCATGTACGTCGACACCCTCAAGGGAATGGGCATTCCGATGTCCAGACTCAGCGAGAGCAATATGCAGTTCCACGGAGTCGTCCCCGGGCGGAAGGCCAAGTCACTCGGCCAGATCGCGCTGGACGTCACTTTCGGCTCTGACAAAAACTTTCGCAAGGAGAAGCTCACATTCGAGGTGGTGGATTTCCAGAGCGCTTACCATGCGATTCTGGGCCGCCCGGCGTACGTGAGTTTCATGGCACGCCCGTGCTATGTGTACTTGAAACTGAAGATGCCGGGCCCAAAAGGCGTTATCACCATCACCGGCAACCGCCAGCGAGCCGAGGAGTGTCTGCAAGAGGGATCAAGAATCGCCGACCATCAGATGGCGGTGCTCGAGCTTGACGAATACAAGAAGACAGTCAACCCTGCCGACTTGATGCGCTCGAAGAAACCAGCTTCTGAGTCCGCGTTCCAGTCGGCAGGAGAGACGAAGAAAATCAGCATCCATCCAACGGACGAGTCTGCCGCCCCGACGAACATCTCCACCACCCTCGATCCTAAATAGGAAGCCGAGCTCACCCAATTCCTCCGTGAGAACTGGGACATCTTCGCATGGAAGCCTTCTGACATGCCGGGTTTTCCCAGGGAGTTGGCTGAGCACCGACTGCATGTGGATCCCGTCGCTCGACCCGTCCGAGAGCGCCTGCGTCGGTCCGCCACGCACAAGAGGAAGGCAATCGGAGAAGAGGTGGCCAAGCTGCTGGCTGCCAACTTCATTCGCGAGGTTCACCACTTCGACTGGCTCGCCAATGTCGTCATGGTGCCCAAGAAGGACAAGTCACTCCGAATGTGCATTGACTTCAAGCACCTCAATAAGGTCTGCCTGAAAGACCATTTTCCGCTCCCCCGCATAGATCAAATTGTCGATTCGACTGCGGGATGCGAGCGTTTGTCATTCCTTGATGCCTACTCGGGTTATCATCAGATCCGTCTGTATGGTCCCGATGAGTTGAAAACAGCCTTCATCACCCCGTTTGGGTGCTTCTGCTACATCACCATGCCTTTCGGTTTGAAGAATGCAGGAGCTACCTTTATGCGCATGATCCAAAAATGCCTCCTCGACCAGATCGGTCGCAATGTGGAGGCATATATGGATGATATCGTAGTCAAGTCACGCAAAGGTTCCGACCTGCTGACTGACTTGGCAGAAACATTCGACAACCTTCGTAGGTACGATATCAAGCTAAACCCAGCCAAATGTTCATTCGGCATTCCCAGCGGAAAGTTACTCGGTTTCTTCGTTTCCGAACGAGGGATCGATGTTAACCCCGAAAAGATCGGGACCATCGTCTGAATGGATAGGCCGGTCAGAATACACGATGTTGAATGGCTAACAGGTTGCCTAGCGGCTTTGAGCAGGTTTATCAGTCGACTTGGTGAAAAAGCACTTCCTCTGTACCGACTCATGAAGAAGTCAGATACCTTCGAGTGGACAGACGAAGCCCAAATCGCATTCGACGACCTCAAAGTCCTACTTTCCACCCAGCTGGTTCTTACTGCTCCGCTCAGTAAAGAGCCCCTTCTTCTATATATCGCGGCCACAAATCAAGTGGTTAGTACTGTTCTTACAGTCGAGCGAGAGGAGGAAGGCAAAGCTTACAAAGTTCAGCGGCCAGTGTACTACGTCTCCGAGGTCCTGACCCCTTCCAAGCAGAGGTATCCCCATTATCAGAAGCTTATCTATGGGATCTATTTGACTGCGAAGAAGGTTTCCCATTATTTCCAAGACCACTCGGTATCTATCGTTTCTGATGCTCCTTTGTCGGAAATTCTCCACAATCGAGACGCGTCAGGCCGAGTGGCGAAGTGGGCGATGGAGATGTTGTACTACGACATCAAGTTCAAGGCCAAGAAAGCTATTAAGTCTCAAGCCCTGGCTGACTTTATAGCAGAATGGGTAGAACAACAGCAACCGACTCACATCTACTCGGCTCATTGGACAATGTTCTTCGATGGGTCTAAGATGTTGAATGGATCCGGCGCTGGTGTTGTGATCATATCACCCAAAGGCGACAAGCTCAAATACGTGCTCCAGATACACTTTGATTCCTCCAACAACGAGGCAGAGTATGAAGCTCTCCTCTACGGATTGCGCATGGCCATCTCACTCGGCGTCCGCCGCCTGATGGTCTACGGCGATTCGGATTTGGTGGTCAATCAAGTGATGAAAGAGTGGGACGTAAGGAACCCCACCATGACGACATACTGCAATGCAGTCAGGAAGCTGGAGAAGAAGTTTGAGGGTCTAGAACTTCATCATGTTCCAAGACTGAAGAACCAAGCAGCTGACGAGTTGGCAAAACTCGGATCCACTCGGAGACCAGTCCCGAGCGATGTCTGTCTCGAGCACCTCCATCTTCCTTCAGTCAAAGAAGATCCCTTCATGGAAGAACCAGTACAACCTAAGAGCACAACAGATCCGACTGAAGTCGATGTGCCTGCTGTGGTTGATCTAGTCACAGAGATTCTGGTAGTCATTCCCGATTGGACTGTGCCGATCATGGCATATATCCTGAGACACGAACTTCCAGAAGATGAAGTCCAAGCCCGACAAATAGTTCGCAGGTCGAAGGCATTCACTGTCATTTGACGGTCAATTGTACAAGGAGAGTGTTTCAGGCGTGTTCCAACGTTGCATTTCCCCAGAGGAAGGACAGTTGATCCTAGAGGAAATCCACTCGGGTACCTGCGGCCATCACGCTTCTTCGAGAGCAATCGTCGCCAAGGCGTTCAGAGCTGGATTCTTCTGGCTGCAGGCTAACGAGATGGCCAAAGCTATGGTCGACCGATGTGAAGGCTGTCAGTTCTACTCCAACAAGTCCCACAAGCCAACATCTGCACTAAAGACAATCCCACTTGTGTGGCCTTTTGCAGTTTGGGGATTAGACACAGTCGGACCATTCAAGACAGGCCAAGGAGGCTACACACATCTGTTGGTGGCAGTCGACAAGTTTACCAAATGGACAGAAGCCAAGCCCATCAAGAAACTCGATGCCTCAACAGCTGTCAAGTTTGTCAGAGACATCATTTCCAGATTCGGGGTGCCTCACAGCATAATCACGGACAATGGGACAAACTTTGACTCGGACAGATTCAAAGGCTTCTATGCGAGTGAGGGTATCCGAGTGGATTTTGCTTCCGTAGCACATCCGCAATCCAATGGACAAGCTGAGCGTGTGAATGGACTTATCCTTCAAGGTTTGAAGCCTCGACTCTTGCGACAGGTAGGACACACTGCTGGTGCATGGGTCACCGAGTTACCTTCAGTACTCTGGGGCCTCCGCACCACTCCAAATCGATCAACGGGGCGATCACCATTCTTTCTCCTCCATGGGGCAGAAGCGGTCCTTCCGAGCGACCTGCATCACAATGCCTCGCGAGTCGAACTCTTCTCCGAAGCTGAAACAGAACAAGCAAGGCAAGATTGAGTCGATCTTCTAGAGGAGGAGCGCGAGATGGCACTCACTCGCTCAACAATTTACCAGCAAGATCTGCGATGCTTTCACGCACGTCACGTCAGGAGTCGCACATTCCAAGCTGGCGATTTAGTGCTCCGAGTGGATCAGCAAAGACCACATAAGTTGGCTCCGGCCTGGGAAGGGCCTTTCATCATTTCCAAGGTGCTGAACAACGGAGCATACAGACTATACAACATTCAGAGGGAGACAGACGAGCCGCGTGCATGGAACGGAGATCTCCTCAAGCGTTTTTATACGTGATCGTCGACTGTAGCAGTGTACTGAACAAGTTTGAAGAAATAATATATTCAGCAGATTCAGTTTTGTGCAGATTCAGAGTTCTCACACACACACAAAAAAAACTTAGCTGCGATCCTGCATCGCCTAAGTACTAAATTTCTCCGAGTGTGCACTATACATCGCACTTGGGGGCTTAGCTGTGATCATGAATAACCTAAGTATTAACCTCCTCCGAGTGTGCACTACATGCCACACTCGGGGACATAGATGTGATCACGAATCACCTAAGTATTAACTTTCTCCGAGTGTGCACTATACGTCGCACTCGGGGGCTTAGATGTGATCACGAATCACCTAAGTATTAACCTTCTCCGAGTGTGCACTACACGTCACACTCGGGGGCTTAGCTGCGATCCAGCATCGCCTAAGTACTAATTTCTCCGAGTGTGCACTTAACGTCACACTCGGGGGCTTAGCTGCGATCCAGCATCGCCTAAGTATCCACTCTCTCCGAGTGTGCACTATACGTCACACTCGGGGACTTAGCTGCGATCTAGCATCGCCAAAGTATTAACTTTCACCGAGTGTGCACTATACGTCACACTCGGGGACTTAGCTGCGATCCAGCATCGCCTAAGTACTAATTTCTCCGAGTGTGCACTATACGTCGCACTCGGGGGCTTAGATGTGATCACGAATCACCTAAGTATTAACCTTCTCCGAGTGGGCACTACACGTCACACTCGGGGGCTTAGCTGCGATCTAGCATCGCCTAAGTACTAATTTCTCCGAGTGTGCACTATACGTCGCACTCGGGGGATTAGATGTGATCACGCATCACCTAAGTATTAACCTTCTCCGAGTGTGCACTACACGTCGCACTCGGGAGCTTAGCTGCGATCCAGCATCGCCTCAGTATTAACTATCTCCGAGTGTGCACTTAACGTCACACTCGGGGGCGTAGCTGCGACCCAGCATCGCCTAAGTATCCACTCTCTCCGAGTGTGCACTTAACGTCGCACTCGGGGGCTTAGCTGCGATCCTGAATCGCCTAAGTATTAACTTTCTCCGAGTGTGCACTATACGTCACACTCGGGGACTTAGCTGCGATCCAGCGTCGCCTAAGTACTAATTTCTCCGAGTGTGCACTACACGCCACACTCGGGGACTTAGATGTGATCACGAATCACCTAAGTATTAACATCCTCCGAGTGTGCCCTACAAGTCTCACTCAGGGACTTCGACGTGACCAAGAATCACCTAAGTCTTACTCTTCTCCGAGTACGCACTAAGTGTTCCACTCGACACAACATTTCAATAAAAGACTAAATGTTTTCATTCCGACAACATAAGTCCAGAAACAATAAATCACTCAGTGCGGATCAAGATTACCCGCATCGATCTAAAAATATGACGGCCAACAGAAGTGGCCACAGTATCTTACAGGTAAACACTCGGCATACCGAGGATAAAGTTTTATCACGCGTCAGCTGGGCCGGCGTCACGACTAGAGGGCTCCACAAAAGTGTCCAAGTCGATTCCATCGGCGATGCGGGTGGCAGTCTCCAGGAACGTCTCCATGAAGTCTTCGAACTGAAGCTTCTTCGTGTTGGCGACCTTCAATGCTTTCAGCTTATCTTCTCGCACCTCCTTGCAATGGACTCGAACCAAGGACAGCGCCACGTCAGCACCGCAACGCGCTGCCGATTTCTTCCAGGATTGCACTCGGTCCGGAATCTCCTCCATTCGCCCTAACAGAGTCTCCATCTCCTGCCGCGACTCGTCTTCCGGCCAAAGCTCCTTCTCAATGCGGCCGATGACTTCTTTCAGTCGGCTGACGAACGGACCCACTTTGCCTACACGGATATGCGCCCGGAGCAGATCCCGGTTGGCGTCCTCGCCGAGTGGCACATTGTCCTTCATGGACCGCTCTACAGCCGCCGCTTCCGCTTCGGCGTCACCACAAAAATCTTCACCAAACGAGCAAACAAACAGTATAAACCGAGTGCTCGTCACACGGTACAACCACTCGACAAAGCATAAGACTTACCTGCCAGACGAGTCATCATCTGGACAGCCCAGTCGTTGACATACTTCTCCTGAGTTGTCCATCGTTTGTTCCGAACAGCCATTTGATTGTGCAGTTCAGTCCTCTGTTTCTTCAATCTTTCCACCTCCGCCACCAACGCCCTATTTGCCTCTAGCGCGTCCTTCATGCCGGCCATGGCGAGCATTGCAGCTTCCAGTTCACCAGCATACTGGTTCCTCTCCGCCCTCATGGCTTCGTAAGCAGTTCCCATTTCACAAGTTTTCTACACCACGAAACAAAGGGTAATCAGCAAGTTTCTAAATACATAGTATAAGTTCTTCAGACCCCTGCCAACGCAAGCAGTTGACAACGGTCTCGGGGACTATACCCAGTGGGTTCACTAAGAGTGACCCCACTGGCATGCACCTCAAGCAGGCCCGCCCTATTGAGATGCATGTTTTCACCTACGCCTCAGGGGCTAATACTACTCCACGTGCGTGCAACTTACTCTCGGAGACTCTTACCGCAAGCGTGCTCCGATTGCAATAAGTACTCGCACTCGGAGATATTGTCTACGGACACAACTAAACTAAACACCAAATGTATAAAGACAACCGTCGGTGCAAGCACTCGACAGAAGTCTCAGGGACTACACCCACTGGGTTCACTCGGAGTGAACCCATTGCAAATAGCAGACAACATCCAGTGGGTTACAGAAGAAAAGTAAGTACTTACTAGACTACTTACTCGGATGTCATCGCGCAGCTCCAAGCTCCGCCGGTACAAGGCCGCAACGGAGTCATAAGCCCTCTTGGCTTCTCCGGCCATCAGCTCCGCCTGGATCATGCCCCCCTTGGCCGCCCCCACCTGCTCCTCTGGGACGCACCAAATACTGAATTCAGACGAACCGGGAATCGTGGGAAGTTCCTGGGGCATCCCAAGGTTCGCCCCAGTGGGTTCCTCACCCACCGGTACCGGTTCAGTCGGTGGAGGCACTTCAGTTGGTGGAGGCATTTCGGTCGGGGGAACGTTGACGGCAGGGGCGGCAGCAGGAAGAGCGGCCTCAAGGACAGGCTCCAGGACAGGCTCTAGGACAGGCTCCACGACGGGGTCGGCTCTCCCCTGGTCACCCCCGTCCAGGCAGATCGCCCCTGACAAGCCAAATAACATAACGCCTCAGAAAAAGAAAAGGACGGCGCAATCTACAGGAATAAAATACCCGATTCTCCCACAACATACCTGGTTGAGACGAAACGACATCGTCCGTGTCCATGGGGTCGTCCCCTTGGCGAGTCGGCGAGGTCGCAGAAGTGGCAACCCTGTCGAGTGAAACCCATTCGACTTGTAAAGCAGGAGTTCACTCGGTCGTCAGAAAGAACTGAAAGTCAGATTCACTTACGTGGAGGTGACGGGGATGGCCATCCTCATCCGTGGCAGAGCCTTCCTAGGTTTGGGCCCACTCGGCTTGGGCGCCCTGGAGGACTGGCCTGCAAATTCAGCGGCTGCGGCCCTGGCCCTCTTGGTGCCTCGAACAATCGGTACCGCCGGGGCAGCAGGCGGAGCACTCGACGACGTAGGAGGGGCTGAAGGGACGGCAGGCTCATGCCGACGCTTACTCCGATGCTCTAGCCGCGGAGGTGGCGAATCTGGCTCTTCATCCTCCTCCTCTTCCTCGTTGTCTTCCTCCTCCGACTCCCCGCTGTCAGAGACGTATTCGGCGCTTTCCACGCTCCCCTCCTGGCTGCCTTCTTCCTCCTCCTCCTCCGGATTCCCGTTCGAGACGGGGGAAGACCAGTTGGTCCACTCCTGCACGAAGTTCAGTCGGAAACATTAAGTGTCACACGGAAATATAAATGAACGACTGAAACCAAGACAGTTCAATGCACTCGGCTAATGCTACTCACCTGATCCGGTGGAGGGTTGTCCGCGCTGTAAGGCGCCACTCGGCGGGCTCCTTTGGGGTTCTCACAGGGACCCGTGATTTGGAGCACCCATGAGGTCACCTTTTCCTCGAGAATGCCCTCCACGTTGGTCCGAGTGGAATCCTCGGGCCCCGTGTAGTGCCACATAGCATGGTGGCGGGCCTGCAGAGGCTGGATTCGCCGACCGATGAAGACTTCCAGCAAGTCGATACCGGTGACTCCCCTCGTGACAACATCCACGAGTGCCTCGACCAAAGGCTGGATGTCGTTCTTCTCGGCTTTCGAGAGGACGAGTTGTTTGGGCGGAGCAGGGCGGTCTAGACTAAATGGAGGCAGTCCAGTCGACGCGTTCGGACACGCTATGTCCTGGCAGTAGAACCATGTCGACTGCCAGTTCCTAACCGACTCGCTCAACTAGAGAGCGGGGTAGCTGCTCCGACTCTTCTTCTGAAACCCTAAACCCCCGCAGAGCTAGAGGAGATGCGTCTTGTCATCCCACTGACTAAGACGTTTGATGGTTTGAGAGCGGGCAGAGAAGATATGTTCGAATAAACCCCAATGGGGGGGCAACCGATAAAGCATTCGCACAAAACAATGAAGGCAGAAAGGTGGGCGATGGCATTCGGAGGGAAGTGATGGAGTTGAGCACCAAAATGATTCATGATGCCTTTGAAGAAGGGATGCGGGGGAAGAGAAAAACCTGTGTGAACATGGCTGAGGAGCAAGACACGCTCCCCCTCCCGTGGCGCCGGCTCGACCTCGTCGTCCGCCGGCAGCCTCCAGGACTTATGCACGAGCTGGCCGTGCTCTACCAGCTCCAGCAGGTCCCCCTCCGTCACCGTGGAGGGGAGAAAGTCTCCCTGGATCCACCCCGCCGGCAACGGCCGCTGCCGCCGCTGAGCAGTCGCCGCCTTGGTCTTCTTCTTCTTCCTCGCCTCCATCTTGCTGGTCTGACCTTTGGTCATGGCGGTGACGGTGAGCTCTCGAAAAGGAGGAGAAGAGAAGGGTGTATGGGCGCAGGAGATGGCGAGGAAGACGGAGCAAGCAAGAGCAAAGGATTTGGTGAGCGTAACCGAAGGATCTCGTCGCCCAGGGTTAAATAGAGCACCGACTGGGTCGTTGACGAGCGGGCCCAGAATCTTATCTTCCCAACCAGTCGCGGCGATATCAGTGGAGGAGTTGAAGGCGCGAGGATCGAGGAGTCAGGGGCTACTCGAGCGCGATGACGTCACCCCCGCTAAGCGCGCGGAACCCGAAATTTGAGATCCCGGAAAATCCGCCGCTGTCAGTTGTCCGGTCGCATCAAAAGATGCCGCGTAAGCACTCGGTTCCCGACAGTCTGTTTCGCAAAACACCTCCACTCGGATCATTGGTCAGAGGAGATAAAATGGATAGAGGCAAGCAATGCCCAAGCCGAACTAAGTCCAGTCGAATCTAAACCTCAAGCACTGCTTCGACGTTTCAACCCCAATCCATTCGGGGACTAATGATGGGGTCATAGTCCTAGGGTAGGGTCATAGGCCTGCCCTACATGTCCTACCCAAAGACTACCCCACACAAGGGACAGGACCTTAAGTATGCCCCGACTGTATTAAGGTACTCCCATCATCCAGTCGGTAACTGGCCCAGAATCATCCAGTCGGAGACTAACATTCGGAGAGCACCAGGCCTACCGACTGGATACACTCCGTGCATCGTAACCTCTGTGGAGAGAAACTGCCATACGTTTCCGGGTGCATTTACTAGCATTTAGAGCATACGTTACCTGTAACGTATGCATTCAATCGTCACTACTCCACCCTTGAATCAGAACCGTTGTGGAGGGCAGCGCACTCTATATAAGCCGCCCTCCCCCACTGGTAAAAGGGTTGGCAAATCTTTGTACTCCATATCACACTCGGTAACAAGCTCCGAGAGCACTGAGACGTAGGGCTGTTACCTCCACCGCAGAGGGGCCTGAACTCATACAACCTCGCCGTAGCTAGGCCTCTGCCCATCTCATTCGTACCCTACACATCTACTGTCAGGCTTATACCCACGACAGTGGCAGACTTCCAAGATTGTGTGAACACTTTTGGGAGACGGATGTGCATGAAATTCTAAAGATCTGTAGCTCACCGCGGCAGGGCCAAGATTTCTTTGCTTGGTTCCCGGAGAAGAACGTCCAATTCACGGTTCGGAGTGCATGTCGGCTTGCCACCATGGGTCTTGTCGCATGCGTGGCTACATCCAGCAACAATCCAACCGGCGAGCGGCCGGCCTGGCGCTGCATCTGGGGTGCTAAAGTACCCCTAAAGATGAGAATTTTGGCGTGGAAATTGGTCTCCGCTGCTCTAACCAGAAATGTTTGCAAAAACTACCGCCATATTTCTACGAGGGCTTCATGCCCCTTATGTGCAAAGGAGAGGGAAACAAGCTTCCATGCCTTAATTGCTTGTGATCATGCTCGTGTAATTTGGTTGCAGATGAGGTCGGGGTGGAAACTTCCCTAGCAGGAATTGTTGCAAGACATGGGGCAGGAGTGGCTGTTGAATTTGTTGGCAAACTGTGATAAATTGATGAGGGAGTGTGTCATAATGTTGTTGTGGTGGATCTGGTCACTACTTCTGATTTAGTGCATGTAAAAGAAGTGCCACCGGTGGCTGCAACAGTCTTTATATCTGCAAAGTTATATGCAATCCTTATATTTATCGAGGAGCTATTCCATATACGTGATCATCGAAGGGAAGATACCTGAAAGGATCAATATGGTTGACTAGAGGGGGGGGGGTGAATAGGCAACGACCACTTTTTAATTAATCTTAAGAAGTTAGGGTAAGCAACATATGGGTTCACTAAAATAGCAACAACGAGGTGAACCTATATGATGCTAACAACAAGAACAACTAAGACAAGTAAGAGATAGACAACAACATAAGCATACACGAAGTAAAGGTTAGAGATAACCACAAGTGGAACCAATGAAGACGAGGATGTGTTACCGGAGTTCCTTCCCTTTGACAGGAAGTACGTCTCCGTTGGAGCGGTGTGGAGGCACAATGCTCCCCAATAAGCCAATAGGGCCACCGTATTCTCCTCACGCCCTCACACGATGCAAGGTACCGTGATTCCACTATAGGTGCCCTTGAAGGCGGCGACCGAACCTTAACAAACAAGGTTGGGGCAAACTCCACACAAAGCTTGGAGGCTCCCAACAAGACCACGAAGCTTCACCACAATGGAATGTGGCTCCGAGGTGACCTCAACCGTCTAGGGTGCTCAAACATCGAAGAGTAACAAGATCCGCAAGGTATTGGTGGGGAATCAACTTTTCTCTTGGTGGAAGTGTAGATCTAGGCCTTCTCAACCAATCCCTAAAGAATCAACAAGTTTTATTGGCTACGGAGAGAGATCAGGCTCTTTTGAGTTTAGGGAGCAACAATGGAGCTTGGGAGGGTCAAAGGTAGAGTTCTACAGCAAGAAGAACCCCTTATATAGTGGGGGGGGAATCCAACCGTTTTCCCACTCACAGCCCGAGCCTAGCGGTACTACCGCTGACTGCAGCGGTACTACCATTGGCACTCTAGCGGTACTACCGCGGGCTGCAGCGGTACTACCGCTGGGCCCATGGTAGTGGAGAAGCACTACCGGGCCAACCACCGCCAAGAAAGTCTTCTTAAAAAGGTCCGACGAAGTACAACCGCTAGGAAGGCGGTACTAAGCTCCTGGAGCGGTACTACCGCTGACCAGGGGCGGTACTACCACCAGCACATCGGTACTACCGCTAGGGCTAGCGGTACTATCGCCAGTTCCAGCGGTACCACCGCTAGGCCCAACGGTACCACCGCTGAGAGACCTTTTGCTTAGATGAGATAAAAACAGAGGCGGGAGCCACTCCAAAGTTGCAGGTAAAGGGAAAGTAGATAAAGTGTGTGCGTGCAAAATTGATTCCACCCAAACCTTTCCACTACGGGTCCCCTCTTAATAGTACGGCGTTCCTATGACTCAAAGAAGGAGAATCGTGGAGTACACCGTTCTTGTGTTCCATGGAAAGAGGGGGCGAGTCGTCTTGTGCCATTGACATGTGTTATCTGAAATCTTAACACACACGATTAGTCCTTTGCGGTACTGTCATCAATCACCAAAATTACTTAGGCATAAAATATGCCCTAACAATCTCCCCCTTTTTGGTGGATTGATGACAATACTGGATTTGCATAGTGAATAGCATGTGAACATAAAGATAGTGGTATAGAACATTAAGGAGCATATGACTCACAACATATGATAGAAACAAATCTCACATTAGTTCAAGTCTCACATCACACAAAAGCAAAGATAGAAAATAAGAGCAAACCAAGTTCAAAGCAAACACGATAATATAAACAAAGCTCAAATCTCAAATCCAGCTCCTAGACTCTCTCTCCCCCTTTGGCACAATACACCAAAAAGGGGCACACCTAATGACACAGGTGGTCACTCCTCATCCTCATCAGCCCCAGACTCGTCCGTGGCATCCGGATCGTCCTGCTCCTCCTCATTGTCCTCCTGAGATGCCTCCTCCTCTGCACCAGACCATTGATAACCTTGAGCCCGCATCCAATCAAACTCTGGAGTGATGTCGTCCTCTGAGCTGCTGGAGATATCAACATCAAGTGTCCTCAGGACATGCTTGTGCCTGTGACGGTTCTCCTTCTAGGCCACATGAGACTGATATTGTCCCTTGGCCTGCATACAGAACAAAGTCTTCATTTTATACTTCAGTTTCACTGCCCAAGATGGCATAGCAGAAGAGTGGGACTGAGGAGCGGGGCCACTGTCAGCAGAAGTCTCTGTGTCAGTGTCCATGTGCTGAGACGAAGTGGATGGGTTGGCCCATTTGTCTTTGATGCGGAGCCTGATAGGATCGTGCACAAAGTAATCAGCCTGAAGGTGAAACTCATCAATCAAATAGACTTCGTGCCACCTCTGGCGAATATAGGCAAACAAGTAGAGCCCGTAGATGGGAACCTTGCGGTTCATGATGCAGTTCCAGAGCTCATTGAACATCACGTCAGAAATATCGAGAGGGGCAGATTCCTTAGTCCTAGCCTCCTCACAAAGCAGAAGCATCTCAACGAGATAACCATGCACCTCATCAAAGTTGCCAATGCGAGGAAAGAGTGTGTTGCGGAAGATCCGATGCATGATATCCAGATGCTTGGGGAGCACACCTTTCTTCACATAAAGTTGTTGCAGCCTGTCCTTCGGGGTGGCAGTAGATGAAGATGGAGCATGAGGACGCAACCCAAGAGGATTGTCAGCTCCCTGAAAGTCGACCTTGAGAAACTTCATGAATTCTGACCAGGAACCTGTCATCTTCTGAGTACCAGTCATCCAAGTCATGGTGCGCTCGTCATCAGGCGAGAAGTGAACAGTGACATAGAATTGGGCGACAACATCTGGATCAAAGTCGCGCTTGAAGGTGATGATCTCCTTAATTCCAAGCTTGTCAATCAAAGAGAGAGCCTCACCAAAGTAATCCGGGTTCCACTGAAGGTGAGCCAAGTCAATCCATTGAACTGGAACAAACATCTTCTTGAAGTGCTTGATGATGTCGCAATAGATCATGCAGTGATCCCGTGAGCAAACATGCTCGACATTCTTGATCTGAGCCTTCTCTTCTAGATAGTGATTGCGGGTGCGGAACCGCAGAAACTCCTTAGGGGGCATATTGCGAACATTGATCCCCTTGGTCTTGTGAGCTGTCTTCTT
Organism: Hordeum vulgare subsp. vulgare; assembly: GCF_904849725.1. Lineage (NCBI taxonomy): Eukaryota > Viridiplantae > Streptophyta > Magnoliopsida > Poales > Poaceae > Hordeum > Hordeum vulgare. Next base: position 37,011,375 of record NC_058521.1, on the reverse strand, counting down.
GAAATACTTCTTTTTGGTATTCAGACCGAAAGTGGCGGAGCCCTCTGGAGCATCTGAAGTGCGATACTGCTTCGGCTGGGTGTCCCGTGGGGGATTCGAGCGGCGAGCACCACCTGTGACACACAAGACACACACCGAAAAAGAGCGACAGGAGGAGTCAAGGCAATGAACAAAAAGAGGCATAAAAGTAAACTCACATTGCCAAGAAAATGGAAAAGAAGAAAAATATCCTCCTGGCGGTAGTACCGCTACACCTGGCGGTAGTACCGCTGGGGTCCTAGCGGTAGTACCGCTACCCCGGGCGGTAGTACCGCTAGGGGGTTGACTTTCAGATCTGAATAGAAAAAGACCCATAGGAACGGCTAGATTGGATTTACGAGGGCCATGGGTACTGCATAGAATCACTACAAAAACCACCATAGCCCTAAACACATGAGGATCTCAAGAATCATCTAGAAAAAGACATGCCTAGTCAAGAGGATCCAAGTTTTAGATCTAATCCAAAATAAGAGAAAAAGTGCTTGATCGAAAACATGAAGAACCTTGAGCATGTCAATATAAACGCAATGAATCATAGGACCTACACTCTCCTAGAATATCTCCTTCATTCCATCCAAGAACGAAGCACAAAACCATAGTCATGGATCCAAATCACCAATGCTCCTACCCCTAGAACAAGAAAATACCAATCAAGAGAATAAAGGGAGGAGCTTTACCTGAGTCCATGGTACTTGGTGGAGGAAGGAGGAGTGGAGCAAACCCTCCAACTCAACGGAGAGAAGGGGCTCCATAGAAAGAGATCCAAATAGGGGGAGTTCGGGGTTGGGGAAGGGAGAGCCACGAGGAAGAAGAAAGAGGGTAGGAAAAACGGGCTCCCCCTCCTTTATATAGTCCAAGGGGTACAGGCCAGCGGTAGTACCGCTGGGGTCCTGGCGGTAGTACCGCTACCCCTGGCGGTAGTACCGCTGGGGTCCTGGCGGTAGTACCGCTACCCCTGGCGGTAGTACCGCTGGGGTCCTAGCGGTAGTACCGCTCCCCCTGGCGGTAGTACCGCTCCCCCTTGAGACAGCCCTAAAAGCCCTAGTCAGGTCGTGGTAGGCTGGGGTCCTGGCGGTAGTACCACTATCCCGAGCGGTAGTACCGCTGGGGTCCTGGCGGTAGTACCGCTACCCCTGGCGGTAGTACTGCTGGGGTCCTGGCGGTAGTACCGCTACCCCTGGCGGTAGTACCGCTCCAAATGGCACAACGGAATATAGGATTGCATGAGAAAGACGTGGGCAAATTACAAGTCAGTGTAATAAGAAGATAACACCAGTAAGAAATACTGACTCGTCATTTTGTATCCTTTCTTCCATATGAGAGAAAGGTGGGGGCGGTGGCCGAGGCCACCTATGTTTGAGACAAAGGTATGACACCGCGAAGAATTATCCTTGGGTTCATGACCAACGCTCGTCTTTCAAGCACAAGTGCCATTTGGTACTGGCTAAAATGAAAGACTTGATCAATTTATGCATAATGGGGGGAGGAAAAGTTCATTGAGAGAACAATACTCCCCCTATGTCCATGCCTACATCTAGAACAAGATCGAATGCATAGTGAGGTGCAAAGTGCCTAGCGTCAATCCGTATTACTTGAATCAATGATATTTAGCTCATGCCTTAACTCCCGGAACCTTGCTTCATCTAGGGGCTCAGTGAAAATATCTGCAAGTTGCTCTTCAGTGTGGACGAAGTGAACCTCAATATCACCAAGCTTGATATGTTCACGAATGAAGTGTTGGCGAATGTCAATATGCTTGGTCTTGCTATGTTGCACTGGGTTGAGGGAAATCTTGATAGCACTTTGATTGTCACATAGAAGCGGCACTTTGTCACAAGTGACACCGTAATCCTTTAAAGTTTGCCTCATCCATAGCAATTGTGCACAACAACTTGCAGCTGCCACATACTCAGCTTCGGTGGATGATAGTGAGACACAATTCTGCTTCTTTGAAGACCAACTTACCAGTGAGCGACCAGGGAATTGGCATCCTCCAGAAGTTGATTTCCTCTCCACACAATCTCCTGCTCAATCTGAGTCAGAATAGCCCACTAGGTTGAAGTTTGCTCCTTTGGGATACCATAGACCAAAATTTGGGGTATGAGCCAAATATCGAAAGATTCGCTTAACAGCCATATAATGACTTTCTTTTGGTGCGGATTGAAACCGTGCACATATCCCTACACTCAACATAATATCTGGTCTAGATGCACAAAGGTAAAGGAGGGATCCAATCATGGAGCGATATACCTTTTGATCCACTACTTTACCATTGGGATCACTGTCAAGTTTGCATCTTGTTGGCATGGGGAACTTGACCGACTTGACATCTTCAAGCTCGAACCGTTTGAGCATGTCTTGAGTGTACTTGGCTTGTTTGATGAAGGTCCCTTCTAGACCTTGTTTAATCTTGAATCCGAGGAAGAACTTCAACTCTCCCATCATGGACATCTCAAATTTCTCGGTCATTAGTGCAACAAATTCTTCATTGAAGGAAATGTTAGGAGAACCAAAAATGATATCATCAACATATAGTTGGCATATGAACAAATCCCCTTTAACCCTCTTAGTAAAAAGAGTGGGATCTATCTTCCCAATTTCAAACCCACGATCGTGTAACAGCTTAGTAAGATACTCATACCACGCACGTGGGGCTTGTTTAAGGCCATAGAGTGCCTTATTAAGTTTGTACACATGATTGGGGAGCTTGGGATGTTTGAATCCCGGGGGTTGTTTGCCATAGACCAACTCATTTAAAGGACCATTAAGAAAGGCACTTTTCACATCCATTTTCTCTAATTTGAAATTATGATGAGAAGCAAATGCAAGCAACATGCGAATAGATTCTAGACGAGCAACAAGGGCAAATGTTTCACCGTAGTCGATACCCTCAACTTGGGAGTAGCCTCGAGCCACCAATATTGCCTTGTTTCGAATCACAATCCCATTGGCATCTTGCTTGTTTTTGAAAATCCATTTGGTCCCGATGACATTATGTTCCTCCTTTCGTCTTGGTACTAAATCCCACACTTGATTATGCTCGAAGTTGTTAAGTTCTTCATGCATGGCCATAAGCCAATCCTCATCATCGAGCGCTTCCTGTACCTGTTGAGGTTCACAATACGAAACAAACGCGTGATGCTCACAATAATTCCAAATCTGTTGACGGGTGGATACTCCCTTTTTTAAACTGCCAAGTACATTCTTCATAAGATGTGACTTGACTCTCAGCTTGTTCGCAATCTTGGCTGCTCGACGCTCCAAGAGTTCTTCATTGGATAACTGGGGAGCATCGGCTTGTTTACTTTGCTTGTCCTTGCGTCTTGAACCTCCCTTGGCACCAGCTGTTGGTGCTGCAGAAGGGAATTGCGAGACAGTATCCTGATCATCTTGACTTTCGACTTGAGCAGGTTCACAGATTTGTCCTTGTACTTGTGGTTGCTCTTGATCTTGATCTTGTGCTTCTATTTGGTCTGGATCTTGTGGTTGCACTTGACTTGATCTTGAGCAGGTTCGGAACCTTGGGTAAGTGCTTGAATATCATGGGACACATCACCATTGTTGGGCAATTGATCTTGACCTTGAGCTTGTTCAACTTGTTGAGAGTCTTTTCTTTTTTCATCGGAAGCGTGTGGGGCTTGTGGGGGTGATGGCTCCACTTGAGTAGAGCATTGTCCTTCTCCTTCGGCCACAAGGGGTTCCTCAATGGGGAGTATTTGACCAATCCCCAATCTTCTTATGGCTTGGGGAGGAATTTCATCACCTACATCACAAAGACCACTTTGCTCCACTTGGGAGCCATTATTTTCATCAAAATCCACGTTACACGTCTCCTCAATGAGTCCGGTGGACTTGTTGAGGACACGGTAAGCATGAGAGTTTGTAGCATAACCAACAAAGATGCCCTCTTGTGCTCTAGAATCAAATTTAGCTAAACGTGCACCTTTCTTGAGAATGAAACACTTACAGCCGAATACCCGGAAGTACTTGAGATTGGGTTTGTTTCCAGTGAGAATCTCATATGGAGTCTTGTTCAAGCCTTTGCGGATATAGAGCTGATTGGACGCATGACATGCTGTGTTGATGGCCTCAGCCCAAAAGTTATATGGAGATTTGAATTCCGCCATCATTGTTCTTGCAGCATCCATCAAAGTCCGGTTCTTACTTTGTGCCACGCCATTTTGTTGAGGGGTATATGGTGCTGAGTATTGATGCTTTATTCCCTCATCACCTAGAAACTCATCCGAGGTGTAGTTCTTGAACTCGGTGCGTTGTCACTTCTAATCATCAAGATCTTTGCTTCATGTTGACATTGAGCTTCATTAGCAAAGTTGATGACAGTTTGTTGAGTCTCACTCTTCCTTTTGAAGAAATATACCCAGGTGTATCTTGAGTAGTCATCAACAATCACCAAGCAGTACTTTCTGCCTCCAAGACTATCAAATGATGGAGGACCGAAAAGATCCATATGGAGGAGCTCCAATGGCCTCTTAGTGTAAATGAGAGTCGTTGGATGATGTGCAGTTTCATGAATCTTTCCTTCAATGCAGGCACTGCAAGCACGATCTCTAGCAAAACTCACATTTGTTAGTCCACGAATATGGTCCCCTTTGAGAAGACTTTGCAAAGACCTCATATTGACATGAGCTAGTCGGTGATGCCAAGGCCAGCCCACATCAACTTTTGCCATTAAACATGTCGCAGTCTTAGTGGGTCGCTTTGAGAAGTTCACCACATAAAGACCATTTTCGACATATCCAACATAGGCTACTTTAAGAGTCTTGCTCCACAGGAGGACCACGGTATCAAGATTAAAGAAAGTGGAAAAACCCATAATTGCAAGTTGACGAACCGAAAGTAAATTGTAGGCAAGAGACTCAACAAGCATGACCTTCTCAATAGATAACTCTTGAGAGATGACCACCTTAACAAATCCCAATACCTTTGACGAGGATGCTTCGGCGTATTGGACATGGGTGGGCATATATGGAGAAGGATGCACATGCACCACGAAGTCCTTGCTTCCGGTCATATGAGTTGTTGCTCCACTATCGAGAAACGATGACACCCCACCGGAAGCAAACTCCTGCAATAGTTCAAGGCTTGGTTTTAGGTACCCATTTTTTAATGGGTCCTTTAATGTTAGAGACAAGGGTCTTAGGAACCCAGATAGCCCATTCAATGGACTCATAGTAAGAACCAACAAATCTGGCATAAACATGCCCATGACCAGCACGACATAAGACATATGAAGGATAGAGTTTGCCGGCTGTGTTAGTAGGAATGGTTTTGCCCTTCTTGACGTTACCATCGTCCACCTTGTTCCTGTTCACCTCCTGAGTCCCTTCGCCCTCTTTGACAAAGATGTCCACGAGGGTAGGGGATCGTTTGTTTCTGTTCCTCCTTTTTTCCTTTTGACTTGGAGGTAAGTCCAAGTCCCTCCTTTCCTACAACACCCTTTTGATTGCTCAAGAGGTCGTTCAGGCACTTCTCACCTTGTATGCATGCCACAAGGCCCTTCTCAAGTTTCTCCTTTAACTTGGCATTTTCCTCCACAAGATGTACATGCTCACAACAAGGATTAGTTGTACAAGCATTATCAATTAACACAAAGGGAGGACAAGTAGAGATCTCCTTGGTAAGCTTTGCTTGGAGTTGATCATGAGACTCTTTCAGAGAGAAATGAACACCTTTCAAGACCTTGTGAGCCTTGTAAAGTGTGTCAAACTCCACTTTGAGTGTGTCATGGCGAACCCCAAGAGCATACTTTTCAGACTTAAGCATACAAGTAAGAACAGTATCATGATCTAGTTTCTTTTGCATTTTAGCACAGTCATCGTTGTATGACTCCTCAAGAGCCAAACGAAGAGTGCGCTCTTTTTCTAGTGCAATAGATAATTCATTAGTTTCATCGGCATAGTCACGACTATGTACCTGAAGCTCGGAGATGGTCTCCTCATGAGACTTGATGAGGTCATTGGCCTCACCCAGTTGTTCCAAGAGAGCAACAAAATGCTTCTTGGATTCTCCCTTAATAGTGCACATAAATTTGTCAAGATCATGCTCATTAAGTTCCCCAACATCACTATCATCAACACAATTTAACAATGAAGGAGCAGTAGCGATGTTGGTCTTAATGACGGGGGTTACCTGATTGATACCTTTTGCCATGAGGCACTTGGCGATGTGGTTCTCGTTGGGGGCGTTGAAGAGAGACACCTTCTTGGGAGAGGGGGTGGCAATAGCAACAGTTGCCATTGCCACCATATCATCATCATCGGAAGGGTACTCTTCAAGGGCCACCATGCCCTTTGGGTGGGGTTTCTTCAGAAAGTTGTTCTTGATTGGGAATGACTTGGTTTTGTCTTTGCGAATGAGCTTGCCCCCGTTGTCTTCCCTTTTTTCATAGGGACATTCGGCCACGAAGTGACTCACGTTACCACAGTTATAGCATGTCCTCACTCATTGCTTGGGGTTTGAACCCACTTGAGTTGTTCTTGGTGAAGGTGGGTCTTGAGTTCCTCTTGTTGCCCCAGAATTGCCTTGACGCAAGAGCCATGTGCTCATGATAAGCATACTTCGTGTCTTCAGGGCAGCTCTCCTCTTCCTCATCCTCTTCTTCTTCTTCAAAAGTTGCTTTTTCCTTTAAGGCAAGGTTGGGTGAAGCTGTCTTCGAGCGAACACGAGCAAGTGCATTGTCAGCTGTCTCGTTCATGATTGACATTGCAATGAATTCATCCAACACCTCACTGGAAGACAAGGAGTGGAAGTCTGGTCACTGACGAATGAAAGATGACATGGCTTTATTGAAAGGCATGATGGCTTTGAGAAACTTGTGATTGACCCATGTATCATCCACATCCTTGCTCCCATGGTCCTTGAGTGCCACAGCAATAGCAGTCACCCTCCGATAGAGATCACGAGGGTCCTCGTCTTCCTTCATCACAAACTCATCAGCCTTATCAAGTACCACTTCATAGTTGGACCGTTGAATGCTTGAGCTTCCCTTGTACAACACCATAATGTGCTCCCAACAGTCCTTGGCCAAAGTGAAGGGACGCAAGTGAGGAAGATCTTCAGGTGGCACAACGGACTGGAGAATAAACAAAGCAGAGTGATTATATTGATTGTCCGCTTCTTCTCTTGGAGTGAGGTTGCTTGGATCATGGGGATAATAGCCTTGCTCGATGATTCTCCACAAATTTGTTGAGCTGTGATTCAAATGAAACTTAATAGAAAATACCCAGTTAGCAAAGTCACCTTTTACAAGCTTAGGAGGAGGACCAACAGGATTAAGACGCGGTGTGGGAACCGGTCCTCCATAGACTAAGGGTGCTGGAATAGATGCATACGTCCTATTCCCATCATTTTCGAGAGGAGAGGAAGGTTGCATACCTTTAGCCGTTTCCCTAACGGAATTGGCCTCCGAATCCGTGGTGGTGGGTTTAACCACCAATGCCGGTTCGGGAGAGTTTTTAATTCCCTCAATTAACTCTTTAAGCATGGTCTTGACCTCGTTCGTCATGGACGTCTTGAGTGCGGCCATAGCCGTATTCAAGTCGTCCCTTGTGATCGAAGTCAAGTCCATGCCCTCGGTTTGTGCACGGGGAACGCCCTCATCATCTTCCATACTCTTCGGGTGGTTAAACCCTTAATAAAGAGACGTGGCTCTGATACCAATTGAAAGGATCGATATGGTTGACTAGAGGGGGGGGGGGTGAATAGGCAACGACCACTTTTTAATTAATCTTAACAAGTTAGGGTAAGCAACATATGGGTTCACTAAAATAGCAACAACGAGGTGAACCTATATGATGCTAACAACAAGAACAACTAAGACAAGTAAGAGATAGACAACAACATAAGCATACACGAAGTAAAGGTTAGAGATAACCACAAGTGGAACCAATGAAGACGAGGATGTGTTACCGAAGTTCCTTCCCTTTGACAGGAAGTACGTCTCCGTTGGAGCGGTGTGGAGGCACAATGCTCCCCAATAAGCCAATAGGGCCACCGTATTCTCCTCACGCCCTCACACGATGCAAGGTACCGTGATTCCACTATAGGTGCCCTTGAAGGCGGCGACCGAACCTTTACAAACAAGGTTGGGGCAAACTCCACACAAAGCTTGGAGGCTCCCAACAAGACCACGGAGCTTCACCACAATGGAATGTGGCTTCGAGGTGACCTCAACCGTCTAGGGTGCTCAAACACCGAAGAGTAACAAGATCCGCAAGGGATTGGTGGGGAATCAACTTTTCTCTTGGTGGAAGTGTAGATCTAGGCCTTCTCAACCAATCCCTAAAGAATCAACAAGTTTGATTGGCTAGGGAGAGAGATCGGGCACTTTTGAGTTTAGGGAGCAACAATGGAGCTTGGGAGGGTCAAAGGTAGAGTTCTACAGCAAGAAGAACCCCTTATATAGTGGGGGGGGGGGAATCCAACCATTTTCCCACTCACAGCCCGAGCCTAGCGGTACTACCGCTGGCTGCAGCGGTACTACCATTGGCACTCCAGCGGTACTACCGCTGGCTGTAGCGGTACTACCGCTGGGCCCATGGTAGTGCAGAAGCACTACCGGGCCAACCACCGCCAAGAAAGTCTTCGCAAAAAGGTCCGACGAAGTACAGCCGCTAGGAAGGCGGTACTAAGCTCCTGGAGCGGTACTACCGCTGACCAGGGGTGGTACTACCGCCAGCACAGCGGTACTACCGCTAGGCCCAGCGGTACCACCGCTAGGCACAACGGTACTATCTGAGAGACCTTTTGCTTAGATAGGATAAAAACAGAGGCGGGAGCCACTCCAAAGTTGCAGGTAAAGGGAAAGGAGATAAAGTGTGTGCGTGCAAAATTGATTCCACCCAAACCTTTCCACTACGGGTCCCCTCTTAACAGTACGGCGTTCCTATGACTCAAAGAAGGAGAATCGTGGAGTACACCGTGCTTCTGTTCCATGGAAAGAGGGGGCGAGTCGTCTTGTGCCGTTGACATGTGTTATCTGAAATCTTGACACACACGATTAGTCCTTTGCGGTACTGTCATCAATCACCAAAATTACTTAGGCATAAAATATGCCCTAACAATACCGGTATTGCAGGAGGAGCCGACGGTGGTGCAGAAGGTTATCCAGGCCCTTCCATGGCCGCGGCCATAGACGGATCAACTGGCTGTGTCAGTTGATGGTTCTTATTCACAGACTGATGGTTCTGCGGCAGCTGGCATGATTCTGAGGCGACATTACGAGAGTGTGATATTTGGGGCATACAGGTGCATCTTTCATTGCAATGATGCATTGGAGGCAGAGCTACACGCGATTATGCAGGGTATGGCGTTGGCTATCGAGCACGGTGTCCTTCCTATCGTCCTCGAGTCCGATTCTTCTATGGCTCTGTCCGCCATGTCTGGTGATAGTTTATTACGTTCCATCTATGGACATCTAGTTGCTGAAATTCGTGATCTTATGGTAGATATAGTTTTTATTCCCCTTAAAATTAGTCGTGTGCAGAATAGAGTAGCAGATCGATGAGCCCTATATAGTCGGACAGAGAGTATTGCTGCCGTTTGGCTTGGTTGAGGTCCTCCGTGTGTCGACGAACTCTTGCCTCTAGATGGTAACTCTGTTATTTTGAAATAAAACTCTTTTACCAGCGTAAAAAATTAATCATATATTCATGTCAAAAAAAGTAGACCATATATACACGTACGCACTGTTATATGATTGGTTGTGGGTTTTTCAAGATTAATTTCACATGCATGCAAACCCGCAAAAGAAAAAATCACATGCATGAAACCCTCGTCCTTATCAAATGCTTATGATTTGTAATTATCACTTGAGTCTCTTACTCCAAGTTTAAGTAGTGCTATCCCTAGTTTAAAAAACCGGACCAGACCGATAGTCAGACCGAAAAAACCCAAAACTGAAAGCCTCATCGGATTTCTAAGCTAATAAGATCGTTCTGTAATCATAACGGAGAAAACCGGCCGAATCGACCGGTTTTCTCGAAAACGAGGGAAAATACGGATCACTAAACTGAGAAAAACCAGAAAAATATCTTAATAGGAATTGGGGGAAATGAGATTTGTTTCGAGGTCGTGTGAGCAATTCACGAGGCGTGCCCACGATTCTATAACCAACTCAGCTACGCTACTTTGTTGTTCACTACATTAAAATAATTTTATTTAAGCATTGTTTCATACTATATTGACACATATATTACTCAACATTTATTATTTTTTTGCTTAAAAAACCGACAATCGAATCGGTGAACTTTTTTGGTTCAATTTTCGGTTCGGATCGCACGTAAGGAGAGACATCCGTCACATAATTTCGTCCAAAGAGAGAAGGAAAAGCGGGCAAGGTCTATTTCTCAAATAATAGTAGTACTAGACTTGCTAATATGGGTCTCATACGCCTGGGGACATACACGGGCACTAGGGATGAAAACGGAACGGAAACGGACGGAACTGAGTGATATCACATTTGTTTTCATATTGTTTTGCAGAAGTGGAAACGTATACAGAAACCCCGGAAATGAATACGGAAACAGATACTACCGGAAACAGACACGGAGCGAATACAAAACGGATACAGAAATAGAAGTGGGCATTGACCGGAACTTTAAAACCCCTTGAATCATAGAGTAATACAGACAACAACAAAAATTAATGAATTGCAAACATGTCTATCAAATAATTTGATTACGTTAGCAACATATCCTAGTATTGTATTAGTACATCACAATTGTGTATAGGGTCTATATGAGTACATATATGGTAGTATAAGTTGGGCCTCAAATGATCCATTATGATTATTATGTCATTGTGTGTTATTTGGTGGTTGAGCTACAAAGCAGCCATAGGCCTATAGTAAAAATGGGAAATTCCATATTCACGGAAACGGAAAGTTCCATATTCACGGAAACGGAAAGTTCCATTTCCACATATGTTTCACCGGAAAACACTCTTCCGTTTTTGTTTCCGTTTTCGCATTAAAAATTCCATTTCCATTTCCGTTTTGCAAATTTCCATTTCCGCTTTCATATTTCCTCTCTGTTTTCATTTTTCCTCCGGAAAAATGGAAAGTTTCCACTCCATTTTCATCCCTAACGGGCACATCCGTAAACATTGACCAGTCACATTTTAAATACTGCAGTCTATAAAAACATTTTTAACCGGCCGATTCAAATGGACCCATGCTATATCCGTATTTTGCTCGTTTGGGTCAGCCTGGCAAACATCCATGTCCGTTTTTGCAATTGAGTTGGCACTTAGGACCAACGCGGCCAACAACCCATTTTTAAATAACACAAAGTAATAATATAAATAAACATTTTAAAAAACCCATAAATTAAGCATTTAATGCTAGCCTGAAAGACTTGCGATAGTCCATACTACATTAAACATAAAATTTAATAAACTAAAAACGAGGAGGCGCGCTGCCCTAGGCGTCCTCCTCCTGCTCGTCATCGGGGCCGGTGAGATCGACGAGCGTCGGCACCGGGCCAGCCCAGGGGCAGGCCGTCTCCCAATCGTTCGCTGGTGGTTGCACGGGCGCTCGCTGGGAAGCATGTCGCTCCTCCTCCTCCTCAGCGTTGGCCTCGCGTTCCATCAGCTCGATCCGCTCGGCCTCTGCCTCCTCCTTCCTCACCCGCCACTATCGCGAATGCTCTAGGTAAGCCGCCTCCTGCTCCGGCGTCGCACCTAACCAGACAGGTGGCGCGCTGACCCACTCACGCACCACCCCATCCCACGCGTATAGCTCGGGCCTGAGGACCAGCAAACCTGGCTCGGCGGCAGCGGAGAGCGCAATGGCCTCCGCAAGCTGCTTCTGGTAGGCCTCCTCCTCCTCCTTCAGGCGCGCCTCCTCCTTGCTCGCACGCAGGACGACCGTCAACGCATTCTGGTACACCACCTCCGCCTCCTGGTCTTTTTCACGCACGACGAGGAGCAGCAGTGGTCCAGCCACCACATCGCAGAAGCCGCGCCGGCACTGCTCCTCGTGCTCCCACGCGAACGAGGCCTCCCAGTCGGGAGAGTGTGTGTGACACCCCGAATATAATGAGCTACAATGATCATCATTAAGGGACTAATCATTTTGCCAAATTAGTCTTGACCATCTCGATCCAAACCTCGTTTCAAATTTGATGTTGAATTCAAATTCAAATTTTAAGTGTGAAACAAAGGTTCACAAATATGAAACAAAAATGTTCAATGTGTGGAAAATATTCCCACAATGTTTGTCATGATGAAATCAATATTTATAAAAGTAATTAAATGCACTAAAATAAAATAAAAAATAGCTAAAACAATTATATAAATGCATTTTCAAATAATAAGCAAATACCAATTATTTTATTAAAGTGCCAAAATAGTTGTGGTAGTGACATATAATTACTAATAATTTGGTTACAACTTTTATATTTTACAAAACAAAATTAAACTAGTAAATAAAAATAAAACAAAAATGAAAATAAATAAAAATAAACAAACAGACAAGAAACTAAAAAAAGAGAAAAGGGGCACAGGCCCCAAAAACCCGTGCCCCCACTCGGCCCTAGCCACCCAAGCGGGCCCAACTCACCCGCTCAACACCTCCTCCCGCTACACGAACGCGCGCGCGGGGGGGGGGGGGTGTGGATGCCCGACGCGGCCACGTCGAGACGTCGGTCGCCCCCCTATAAAACCCGTTGGTGAGCCCCCTCGCCCACACCTAGCCCCACGCCCCCAGTCCCCCTCCCCTCGCCCGTGCGTCACGCCTAGGGCACGAGCTCGCCGAGCCGGCCCGATCCCGACACCACGGACATCGCCCACGTCGCTAGACACATAGACCCCGTCGTCGTCGTTCCCATCCTCCTCCCCAAGGGACTCCTTGAGCCTTGGCGCCTCACCGACCCCACCACACTACACCGTCGATGAGGCCCGACCATCTTCCGCCTTCTCCCCCGTCCCCGTCGCCTCGCTCACCCGCTCCAAGGCTGCCGCCTCCGGCACGCCCGCGAGCCTCTAGTCATGCTCGCCGCATGCCTCGACATCCCCTGGCCGTGATCCCGCGCGCCATTGTGCGCCCACCCACGCCATGTCGTGCTCCCGCGTGCCATTGTGCGCCCGCCTACGCAATGTCGTGTCCCTCCAGCTGTTGCGTGCGTCTGCTTCCCTGCACCCCGCTCGGTGTTGCTTCACCGTCGCGTCTCACCTTCGTCCGCCGTCTATGGTCATCGTCGCGGCCCCGCGTGCATTGGACCCGCTGCCGCTAGCTCCGCCCCGCTCGTCGTCGGCGCTCGCCCCGCCGAAGCTTTGCTTCCATGCGAGCACAGTCATTCGTCTCGGTTTAGTTAGTGGGGATAATCCCCACCCCACTTACCTCCCCCTAGTGCAAACGGGGCCCACGCTCCTGATAAAACAAAAAAAGAGAAAAAGAAAAGGGAAAATAGAAAATAAAGTTGCATAATAAATATTTAATAAATAAATAAGTTAATTAATGAATTAGTGAATAAATTAATTTTCTTAATTAATCTGTTAGATTAGTCATATTAGGATGATAGGGGACCCACACCCCATGTTGACGAGTCAGCTTTGACTCGTCAATTGGGACCACCCGGACCCACGTGGTAGCTCCTATTGCACCTCTGAGTGCACTACATGAGGTGCAGCCAGCATTTTAGTATTTATTTTTGAATAAATAATAATTCTAGAAATTCGAAATATGATTAAAATTTGTAAAATCATATAAAATAATCTGTAAGTCGGATAAAAATATTTTATACATGAAAGTCCCTCAGAAAAATCCGACGAATCCAAATACGTTGTCTGTTCATCATCACATGCTCCTATCATGATGAACTTTGACAATTGGCACTAGGATCATCTGTTCGGAAAATGCCGCACACTCGGAAAACTTTCCCGATGAACCCCTCCTTTGTTTGCAACGTGTAGTACCTGTTGGAAATATGCCCTAGAGGCAATAATAATTAGTTATTATTATATTTCTTTGTTCATGATAATGTTTTATTATCCATGCTATAATTGTATTGATCGGAAACACAATACTTGTGTGGATACATGGACAAAACACTGTCCCTAGTAAGCCTCTAGTTGACTAGCTCGTTGATCAAAGATGGTCAAGGTTTCCTGGCCATAGGCAAGTGTTGTTACTTGATAACGGGATCACATCATTAGGAGAATCATGTGATGGACTAGACCCAAACTAATAGACGTAGCATGTTGATCGTGTTATTTTGTTGCTACTGTTTTCGGCGTGTCAAGTATTTGTTCCTATGACCATGAGATCATATAACTCACTGACACCGGAGGAATGCTTTGTGTGTATCAAACGTCGCAACGTAACTGGGTGACTATAAAGATGCTCTACAGGTATCTCCGAAGGTGTCCGTTGAGTTAGTATGGATGAAGACTGGGATTTCTCACTCCGTGTGACGGAGAGGTATCTCGGGGCCCACTCGGTAATACAACATCACACCTAAGCCTTGCAAGCAATGTGACTTAGTGTAAGTTGCAGGATCTTGTATTATGGAACGAGTAAAGAGACTTGCCGGTAAACGAGATTGAAATAGGTATGCGGATACTAACGATCGTATCTCGGGCAAGTAACATACCGAAGGACAAAGGGAATGACATACGGGATTATATAAATCCTTGGCACTGAGGTTCAAACGATAAGATCTTCGTAGAATATGTAGGATCCAATATGGGCATCCAGGTCCCGCTATTGGATATTGACCGAGGAGTCGCTCGGGTCATGTCTACATAGTTCTCGAACCCGCAGGGTCTGCACACTTAAGGTTCGACGTTGTTATATGCGTATTTGAGTTATATGGTTGGTTACCGAATGTTGTTCGGAGTCCCGGATGAGATCACGGACGTCACGAGGGTTTCCGGAATGGTCTGGAAACGAAGATTGATATATAGGATGACCTCATTTGATTACCGGAAGGTTTTCGGAGTTACCGGAAATGTACCGGGAATGACGAATGGGTTCCGGGTGTTCACCGGGGGGGGGGGGGGGGGGGGCAACCCACCTCGGGGAAGCCCATAGGCCTTGGGGGTGGCGCACCAGCCCTTAGTGGGCTGGTGGGACAGCCCAAGAAGGCCCTATGCGCCATAGGAAGAAAATCAAAGAGAAAAAAAAGGAGGAGGTGGGAAAGGGAAGAAGGACTCCACCTTCCAAACCAAGTTGGATTCAGTTTGGAAGGGGAGGCCTTCCCCCCTTGGCTCAGCCGAACCCCTTGGGGCTCCTTGAGCCCCAAGGCAAGGCCCCCCTCTCCCACCTATATATACGGAGGTTTTAGGGCTGATTTGAGACAACTTTTGCCACGGCAGCCCGACCACATATCTCCACGGTTTCACCTCTAGATCGCGTTTCTGCGGAGCTCGGGCGGAGCCCTGCTGAGATAAGATCACCACCAACCTCAGGAGCGCCATCACGCTGCCGGAGAACTCATCTACCTCTCCGTCTCTCTTCCTGGATCAAGAAGGCCGAGATCATCGTCGAGCTGTACATGTGCTGAACGCGGAGGTGCCGTCCGTTCGGCACTAGATCGTGGGACTGATCGCGGGACGGTTCGCGGGGCGGATCGAGGGACGTGAGGACGTTCCACTACATCAACCGTGTTCACTAACGCTTCTGCTGTGCGATCTACAAGGGTACGTTGATCGAATATCCCCTCTCGTAGATGGACATCACCATGATAGGTCTTCGTGCGCGTAGGAATTTTTTTTTGTTTCCCATGCGACGTTCCCCAACAGTACCGTGTTAGGTCAACCCTCGAACAACATCGTATCATGTCACGCAACCCAATGCATTGTTTGCTATATATATTTATTGTTTGTTCCCCACTTCTGTGTGGTAGACCTCAAGACTAATGCCACTCCCGCTAGTACGACTACGGAATCGATGACCCCTCCTTCTCGATCGAGCTTCCAGGCGAGCATTCCCCCTCCTAGACCATTCCGATATCGCCTACTCTTTTCTCTCTACTGCCTGCATTAGGGTAGTGTAGCTACTACTGCTTATCAGTTTGATCCCATACTGCTGCATAGCCTATCCTTGCTATTGTTGTTTATACTCTTACCTGTTATCCTAAATGCCTAGTATAGGTTTGCTAGTATTCCTTCAGTGGCCCTACATCCTCTTCCGTCTGCTATGCTATACCATCGGGTCGTGATCCCCTCGGGAAGGTGATCACGGGTATATTATATACATACTATGCATGATATAATGATGTGACTAAAGTCGGGTCGACTCATAGAGTACACGCGAGTGATTCACGGACTAGGGTCTGAAAGGACATTTTCCCCGACGCCCCCGTGTGTGGATCTTTGTGGCGGAGCGACAGGGCAGGTTGAAACCGCCTAGGAGAGAGGTGGGACTGATCCCTGGTTGTTGTTCGCGGTAATTTCATAATATAACACTCAGTGAATTTGGGTATTTGATCTGAGTTGGTCGATTGACCTATGCACACTAACCTTCATGCGGGAACAGTTATGGGTATCTCGGCATCGTTGTATCAGCCAAAACTCTTCGGACGTTAGCATTAGAGTGGCGCGCGCCCGAGTGGTCCACGTAAGCACCTGCCTTGTAAAGGAGGTTGCGAGGACTGATCTCGACCGCTCACACAACGTGCAGGAGTGCAAAGGGCGTTGGGCCCAAGACCCCTCTGCGCATAGGATTTTGTCCGGCGGGCTGGCCTCTCTCTTGATTCTAGGTGCGGCAATGACGTGTTGATCTCTCGAGGCCGGCCATGACCGAGGAAAGTGTGTCCGTCAAGAGGTCATCAAGCGTGTTGGGAAATGTGGTGCACCCCTGCGGGGATAAATTAACTATTCGAATACTCGTGTCCATGATAACATGATGACTTGGACTTGTATTTCAACCTCTTACAACTAATACCAGATACTTAATAAAATACAGCTAGATAAGTGACACACACAACTCGACGATTGGTCTTTCTCAAGGAGACGAGGAGAGGATCTCCGGGTTAGGATTATTACTATACGTTGATACTTGTTACTATAAAATTTGTTCTCTTCTCATGTTGCAAGATGATGGCTGTCAGAAGCGTAGTCTTCGAGAGGACTAGTCCCCGCCCCCTTATTCTGGCATTCTACACTTTAGTCCAGAGATACTACCCCTTTCATTTGATACCAATGCATATGTAGTTTAAACCTAATGTAAGTCTCCCAAGTACTTTGGATGAGTACTCACAACAACTTTTGGTACCTCCCCCCCTATGTTTTTCTACCCTGATTGCCGCAATCAGATGGAGGATCCTAGGAGCCAGATGCTACAGTCGACGACTACTACTACCCTGATGGACCCTACTAATACGTGGAGGCCGCTGATGACCATGAGTAGTTAGTAGGCTCCCATGCAGGAGGCCTTGCATTTTTGATCGATGTATCTTTTGTGCTAGCCTTCTTAAGGAAAAACTAGTTTACTTAATGTGTGTACTCATATAATGTAGCTTCCACTGACTGATGTATTCAACCCCTCATAGCCATGGCTTGTATATATACCTTTATGATTGAATTTGTGTCTAGAGTTGTATTGTGATACTGATTAGTGAGTCCTTGAGCATGATCGTACACGTTTGCATGTATTATTAGTGTACGATCAAATTGAGGGCGCCACAAGTTGGTATCAGAGCTGACTGCCTGATACGTCTCCATCGTATCTATATTTTTTGATTGTTTCATGCCAATATTCTACAACTTACATATACTTTTGGCAACTTTTTATACTATTTTTGGAACTAACATATTGATCCAGTGCCCAGTGCCAGTTCCTGTTTGTTGCATGTTTTTTGTTTCGCAGAATATCCATACCAAACGAAGTCCAAACGCAATAAAAATTTACGGGGAATTTTTTGGAATATTTATGATTTTTGGGAAGAAGAATCAACACGAGACGGTGCACGGAGTGCCCACAAGACTACCAGCCGCGGCCAGGGGGTGGGCCCGCGGCTGGCAGGCTTGTGGCCACTCCTTAAGGCGGTTTGTGCCATTATTTCGCGGCAAGAAAGATAATATCCGGAAGAAATTCGTGTTAAAATTTCAGCCCAATTGGTGTTACGGATCTCCGAGAATTTAAGAAATGGTGAAACACAGAATCTGAGGAAGAAACAGAAGGACACAGAGAGAGAGATCCAATCTCGGAGGAGCTCTTGATGACCCACAAGTATAGGGGATCAATCGTAGTCCTTTCGATAAGTAAGAGTGTCGAACCCAATGAGGAGCAGAAGGCTCTGATAAACGGATTTCAGCAAGGTAATAACTGCAAGCACTGAAAGTAGCGGTAACAAGTGATTGTGTAGCGAGGTGAAACGTAGCAAGCAAAAAGTAACAAGTAACAAGTAGTAGCAACGGTGCAGCAAGTGGCCCAATCCCTTTTTAGCAAGGGACAAGCCTCAACAAAGTTTTATAGGAGGAAAAACGCTCCCGAGGACACACGGGAATTTCTGTCATGCTAGTTTCATCATGTTCATATGATTCGCGTTCGTTACTTTGATAGTTTGATATGTGGGTGGACCGGCGCTTGGGTGCTTCCCTTACTTGGACAAGCATCCCACTTATGATTAACCTCTCTCGCAAGCATCCACAACTACAAAAGAAGAATTAAGACAAAGTCTAACCATAACATTAAACTAGAGGATCCAAATCAGCCCCTTACGAAGCAACGCATAGACTGGGGTTTAAACTTCTGTCACTCTAGCAACCCATCATCTACTTACTACTCCCAAATGCCTTCCTCTAGGCCCAAATATGGTGAAGTTTTATGTAGTCGATGTTCACATAACACCACTAGAGGAAAATACAACATACAACATATCAAAATACCGAACGAATTTCAAATTCACATGACTGTTATCAGCATGACTTATCCCATGTCCTCACGAAGAAAAGTAACTACTCACAAAACATAATCATAATCATGATCAGAGGTGTAACGAATAGCATCAAGGATCTGAACATAAACTCTTCCACCAAGTAATCCAACTAGCATCAACTACAAAGAGTAATCAACACTATTAGTAACCTTACAAGTACCAATCGGAGTCGTGAGACGGAGATTGATTACAAGAGATGAACTAGGGATTGGAGAGGAGATGGTGCTGATTAAGATGTTGATGAAGATGCCTCCCCTCCGACGAGAGGAGTGTTGGTGATAACGATGGCGATGATTTCCCCCTCCGGGAGGGAAGTTTCCCCGGGAGGATCGTCCTGCCGGAGCTCTAGATTGGATCTGCTCAAGTTCCGCCTCATGGCGGCGGCGAAACCACGAAAAAGCTCCCTAATGATTTTTTCTGGAACGAAACCCTTCATATAGCAAAAGGAGGGGGAGCTAGTGGGCTGTCAGGGAGCCCACAAGCCCCCACTCCGCCACCAGGGGGTGGCGGTGGCAGGGCTTGTGGCGCCCTGGCAGCCCCCTCCGGTAATTCTTTCGCCCAGTATTTTTTATATAATCCCAAAAAAATCCACGTAACTTTTCAGGGCATTTGGAGATGTGCAGAATAGTGGACTAAGATTTGCTCCTTTTCCAGTCCAGAATTCCAGTTGTCTGAATTCTCCCTCTTCAAATAAACCTTGCAAAATAAGAGAGAAAAGGCATAAATATGGTACCACAAAGTAATAAAACAGCCCATAAAGCAAAAAAAAAATCAACATGAAAGCATGATGCAAAATGGATGTATCAACTCCCCAAGCTTAGACCTCGCTTGTCCTCAAGCGAAAACCAAGTTCCATAAACATGTTCACATGTTTAGGGACGAAAGTGTCGATAAAACATAATACGGACATGAGGGCATCATGATCACACATAGCACAGCAATACATCATAAATATTCTTATGGGAAAGTAACAATTCCTTCACAAAACAAAGCATGAAACAAAAACCTTACCGAGAAGTAACCAACAACAGTCCAAAGTCATTGAAGCAATTGCAATTTATCACAACATCAGAAAGAGTCAAATGAGAGCTTGTAAGGCAAACCCACATACTCAATCATCTCTTTGTTTACCACAATTGTTACAACTCACGTGGTACTCATGGTGTCAAAGTTTTAGCTGGACACATAGGAAGATAGGGGCTTATAGTTTTTGCCCCCCAACGATTTACCTCAAGGGTAAAGTCAACAATAATAAAGCATAAGTACTCAACTCCAAGTTGATATATGAATATAGATCTTTCCCAAGCATGTGACGGTAGCCAAGACAAAGGCAAAAATAGGGAATTGGTGAAGATAACCATGACTCTTACAAGGGCAAAAAGTAAAGGTACAAGATAGGCCCTTCGCAGAGGGAAGCAGAGGTTGTCATGCGCTTTTGTGGTTTGAATGCGTGTCCTCTTAGTGCGGAGGAACGCCACTTTATATTGCCTCCTATGATAAAGAACTTTATTATGCAGTCTGTCGCTTTTATGTCTTCCTCATCACAGGTTCGTACAAAGCTTATTTTCCACACACTAATAGATAACACATATTAGAGAGCAATTTTTATTGCTTGCACCGATGACAACTTACTTGAAGGATCTTATTCAATCCATAGGTAGGTATGGTGGACTCTCATGGCAAAACTGGGTTGAAGGTTTATGGATGCACACGTAGCATCTCTACTTGGTGCGAGAGTTTTGGCTAATAAGAGGTGGAAGCAATCGTCACATGCTAAGGGATCTCTAATCATATAACATTGTTTGGAACAAAGCAAACACACTTCATTATGTTGTCTTCCTTGTCCAACATCTACTCCTAAGCATGTAATAGTTTGGTGAGTGCCCACAATTGTGAAAAGTGTCTAAGATGATATATTTATATGTGAACCTCTCTTTCCTTATTACTTCTTATTAATTGCAACAATGACTGAGGTCTATGTTGATTTATTCTCAACAAGTTTCAATCATCATACATATCATAAGTGAAGTTATCACTTTCCATAAGATCGTCTCATGATCTTTCATGCTATCATTCTTTTCATACTTTTGATCATGGCACAAAGCAAAGCCGTTGACTAAGATACTCTTAATTATATAGCTCGTAAGCTCGAATACATCGGGGGAGAGACAAAAGCAAAAGACTCAAACTAAACACTAAAGACTTATTCCTCTAAGAGAAGAAATAAAACTAAAAAGGAAAGAACTAAAACAAAGGTAAAAGCAAAAGATATAAAGGTGATACGATACCAGGGCAACTCCCCCAAGCTTGGCAGAAGCCAAGGGGATTGCCCATACCAATGCTTAGTTGTCTTCCTTTGGCGGTGATGGTGGTGGAGCTGTTGAAGCAGTCGTGAGCTTGTGTAATTTCCACTTGAGCAAAAAGTTCTGCTCCCTTAAATCGTCATTTTCCTCCTCAAGCTTCAACACTCTATGGCAAAGCTCCTTCTTACTCTCCTGCAAGAAACGAGAGGGGATAAATATGGTCTTAGGCTTCCTCCTGGAGTAGGGGAGGCTTGACTTCTTGAAGTCCACATGGGTGTTTGCAGGTTGAGGTAGAGGAGCCTTCTCTTCATCGGAACTCGTTTGTTCCTTCCCCTTGGGCTCATAGTCCTCTTCCTCATCAGTGGTCCAGCCATATGGTTCCAAGTTCCCATTAATCCTAGAGTTAGCACGATCATCGGCCACATAGATCTCTTCTTCTGAATCTTGAGAAGACATCTTGACCTAAATCTGCGGCACACAACAAGCTCAAAACGAAAACAGAGGAAAACTGCGCGAAACGGAGATCAAAACCTTCGGGCGAGTATATATTGATTTTTTTCTGGACCAGAAGGAGTGCTCTGCAAGAAAACGGAGTCCGGGAGGCACACGAGGTGCCCACATGCTTGCCCTCCGCCACCAGGGGGGTAGGGGGCGGTGGCAGGGCTTGTGGCCACCTCGTGCGCTCCCCGGACTGCTTTTTATTTTTCTAAATTTCCAAAAATTCCAAAATGGAACAAATTTCCTATTGGAAAAGCATCAGAGTACAATTTCTTACCAAAACAGATACCTCTTCATTTTCAGGGTCTCAAACAGGCTGATAAACATCCCTTATGTACTCCTATGGAGTTATGACATTGATGATATTGGTCTCAACATTTATGGGAGTACCAGAGATGTAATGCTTGATTCTTTGCCCATTTACCACTCTAGGAAAATTTCCATCTGTGTTATTGATTTTGATGGCACCGGAACGATATACTTCCTTGATAACATAAGGACCTTCCCATTTAGAGAGAAGCTTGCCTGCAAAGAATCTCATACGAGAATTGTATAGCAAGACATAATCACCTACATTGAACTCCCGTTTCTGTATTAATGTCAGTTGTGCTTCCCCGGCAACGGCGCCAGAAATACTTCTGCTACTGCAACAAAAGACCTTCCAACGGCGCCAGAAATAGGAGTGTTGCTTGATACTCCTCAGCAACGGCACCAGGAATCCTTCTGCTACGGCTACACCTTAAGGGACTTCCTAGGCAAATATGCAAAGGATTTCCCCCGTGGCATTGGAGCCTTGCGTTGGTGTTCCCTCGAAGCGGAAAGGGTGATGTAGCACAGCGGTGGTAAGTATTTCCCTCAGTTTGAGAACCAAGGTATCAATCCAGTGGAGGAGTGTCACAAGATCCAGCACAAACACAAAGAACCTGCTCCCAACGCTATGAAGGGGTTGTCAATCCCTTATAGATTGTTTGCCAAGTGAGAACTGAAAGCAACAAAGTAACAAAGCAAAGTAAAAGCGGAGGTGTAAACGATGGATGTGAATAGACCCGGGGGCCGTAGTGTTTACTAGTGGCTTCTGTCATGAAAGCAAGTAGACGGTGGGTGAACAAATTACTGTCGAGCAATTGATAGAACCGCGCAAAGTCGTGACGATATCTATGGCAATGATTATATCTATAGGCATCACGTCCAAAACAAGTAGACCGATACTTTCTGCATCTACTACTATTACTCGACACGTCAACCGCTATCCAGCATGCATCTAGTGTATTAAGTCCAAAAATACAGAGTAACGCCTTAAGCAAGATGACATGATGTAGACGGACAATCTCATATCAACGACAGAGCCCATCTTGTTACCCTTGATGGAAACTACTTAATGTTTGCCTTGCTGCCCCTACTGTCACTGGGAAAGGTCACCACATGGTAGAACCCAAAACCAAGCACTACTCCCATTGCAAGAATCATAGATCTAGTTGGGCAAACAAAACCCAAGACTCGGAAAGACTTACAAGGATATCAAATCATGTATATAAGAAATCAGCAAAGACTCAAATATATATCATAGATAATCTGATCACAAATCCACAATTCATTGGATCTCGACAAACACACCGCGAAAGAAGATTACATCGGATAGATCTCCATGAAGATCATGGAGAACTTTGTACTGAAGATCCAAGAGAGAGAAGAAGCCATCTAGCTACTAACTACGAACCCGTAGGTCTGAAGTGAACTACTCACGAGTCATTGGAGGGGCGATGATGATGATGAAGAAGCCCTCCAACTCCAAAGTCCCTGAGATCTCACGGAAACGAAAGCTTGCGGCGACGGAAAAGTATTTTCGAGGCTCCCCTCGTTTTTTCTGAATTTTTGGAAATATATAGGCCAAGGATCTAGGTCAGGGGGCGGCCAGGTAGGCCACAAGCCCTGACACCGCCGCCTCCCCCTAGTGGCGGAGTGGGAGCTTGTGGGCTCCCTGAAGCCCGCCTGGCTTGGCCCAGAGGCCCCCTGATCTTCTTCCGTTTGGGAAAAAATCATTTCGGGGCTTTTATTCCGTTTGGACTCTGTTCCAAAATCAGATCTGAAAATAGTCAAAAACACAGAAAAATAGGAACTGGCACTTGGCACTGAATTAATAAGGTACATAAAACATCCAAAGATGACAAGATAACAGCGTGAAACCATCAAAAATTATAGATACGTTTGAGACGTATCATGTATTCGTTTGTCGTGCCATCTCTTAACCTTTTCCTTGAACAACTTGGCATTCTCATATGCTTGGGCCCTCCATTCATCTTACGAGCTGATATCAAACAACCGCTTCTCACCGACAAGTTTGAAATTGAAGTTGAGCTCTTTGATTGCCCAATAAGCTTTGTGTTCCAGCTCAAGAGGTAAATGACAGGCCTTACCGTAAACCATTTTATACGGCGACATGCCCATGGGATTCTTATAAGCAGTCTTATAAGCCCATAGTGCATCGTCAAGTTTGCTAGACCAATTCTTTCGAGATCTATTGACAGTCTTTTGTAGGATCAATTTGATCTCCCTATTACTCAACTCCACTTGACCACTAGACTCAGGATGGTAAGGAGATGCAACTCTATGGTTGACATCATACTTAGCTAGCATCTTGCGGAAAACACCATGAATGAAGTGTGAACCGCCATCAGTCATCAAATATCTAGGGACTCCAAATCTTGGGAAAATCACTTCTTTAAGCATCTTAATAGAGGTGTGGTGATCAGCACTTTTAGTGGGGATAGCTTCTACCCACTTAGTAACGTAATCCACAACAACTAAGATGTGAGTGTACCCATTGGAGCTCGGGAAGGGTCCCATATAATCAAAGCCCCAGACATCAAATGGTTCAATGACAAGTGAATAGTTCATAGGCATTTCCTGACGCTTACTGATGTTCCCTATTCTTTGGCATTCGTCACAAGACAAGACAAACTTACGGGCATCCTTCAAGAGAGTGGGCCAGTAGAAACCTGATTGCAATACCTTATGGGCACTTCTATCTCCAGCGTGGTGTCCTCCGTAGGCTTCAGAATGACACTTCTGCAAGATCTGTCCCTGTTCATGTTCTGGCACACAACGTCTAATAACTCCATCTACTCCCTCCTTATAAAGGCGAGGATCATCCCAAAAGTAGTGTCTCAAATCAAAGAAGAATTTCTTCTTTTTCTGATAGGTGAAACTGGGTGGTATGTATTTGGCTACTATATAATTTGCGTAATCGGCATACCACGGTGCACTATGTGAAGTGCGGATGACATTTAATTTCTCATCAGGAAAGCTGTCATCAATAGGTAGTGGGTCATCAAGGACATTCTCTAGCCTAGACAAGTTATCTGCTATAGGGTTATCAGCACCCTTTCGGTCAACGACGTGCAAATCAAATTCCTGTAGCAGGAGAACCCATCTAATCAGCCTAGGCTTAGCGTCCTTCTTCTCCATAAGGTACTTAATAGCAGCATGATCAGAGTGAATAGTGACTTTGGAGTCAACTATATAAGATCTGAACTTTTCACATGCAAACACGACTGCTAAAAATTCCTTCTCCGTAGTGGCATAGTTTCTTTGGGCACTGTGTAGAGTTTTACTAGCGTAGTGGATGACATTCAACTTCTTGTCAACTCTTTGTCCTAGAACAGCACCAACAGCATAATCACTAGCATCGCACATGATTTCAAAGGGCAAGTTCCAGTCAGGTGGTTGAACAATAGGTGCGGTTATCAAAGCCTTCTTAAGTATTTCAAAAGCTTCCTCACAATCCTCATGAAAGACAAAATGAACATCCTTCTGCAAGAGGTTGGTAAGCGGCCTAGAAATCTTAGAAAAGTCTTTAATGAACCTTCTATAGAAACCAACATGACCTACGAAACTTCTTATACCTCTGATATCTGTGGGGCAAGGCATTTTCTCAATGCATCAACCTTAGCCTTATCAACTTCAATGCCTCTCTCAAAAACTTGTGTCCTAAGACGATACCTTCATTAACCATAAACTGGCACTTCTCCCAACTCAAGACGAGGTTGGTATCTTCGCATCTCTGTAAGACTCGATCAAGGTTGCTGAGGCAATCATCAAAGGAAGACCCATAAACGGAGAAGTCATCCATGAAAACCTCGACAATCTTTTCACAAAAGTCAGAGAATATAGCCATCATACATCTTTGAAAGTTGGCAGGTGCATTGCATAAGCCAAAAGGCATATGTCTATAAGCAAAGGTACCGAAGGGGCAGGTGAAAGTGGTTTTCTCCTGATCAGATTGTGCAACAGGTATTTGCGAGAAACCTGAATAACTGTCTAGAAAGCAGAAGTGTGTGTGTTTTGATAGCCTTTCTAGCATTTGGTCGATAAACGGCAAAGGATAATGATCTTTCCTGGTTGCCTTGTTCAGTTTCCGGAAGTCTATCACCATCCTATAGCCGGTAATAATCCTTTGTGGGATTATTTCATCCTTATCATTAGGAACGACGGTGATACCTCCCTTCTTAAGTACACAATGTACTAGACTTACCCAATCACTATGAGCAACATGATAAATGATTCCTGCTTCCAGAAGCTTTAATATTTCTTTTCTAATGACCTCTTTCATCTTAGGATTCAATCTCCTTTGATGATGAGCAACTGGCTTAAATTCAGGATCGGTTTTAATCTTGTGCTGACATAGAGTAGGACTAATACCCTTAAGATCATCAAGAGTGTATCCAATAGGAGCCCGGTGCTTCCTCAGAGTTCTTAGTAACTTCTTCTCTTCGTGCTCTGAGAGGAGGGCACTAATAATAACATGATATATCTCCTTCTCATCAAGATAGGCATACTTAAGAGTATCAGGCAACTGTTTAAGCTCGAACACAGGATCACCCTTCGGTGGGGGAGGATCCCCAAGCAGTTCAACAGGCAGATTATTCTTGAGAACAGGATATTGTTCTAAGACAATTTTATCTATCTCATCTCTCTCCTCCATATGCATATCATTTTCATGCTCAAGCAGATATTTCTCTAAAGAATCCGTAGGAGGTATGGCAACAGAGGCAAGAGCAATGATTTCATCCCTACCAGACGACTCTTTTTCATGGGGTTGTCTTCGAAACTAGGAGAAGTTAAATTCATGAGACACACCCTTGAAACTAACTGTGACAGTCTGCTTAATGCAACCAATGTGAGCATTGACAGTGTTGACAAAGGGTCTACCAAATATGATGGGACAAAAGCTATCTTGTGCAGTACCAAGGACGAGGAAATCAGTAGGATACTTCGTCTTACCACACAGGACTTCTACGTCTCTCACAATTCCCAGAGGGCAGATAGTGTCTCTATTAGCTAGCGTAATAGTGATATCAATGTGTTCTAGCTCAGCAGGTACAATCTCATCTTTGATTTCATCATATAGAGAACGGGGTATTGCACTAACACTAGCTCCCATATCACATAAACCATGGTAACAGTGATCTCCTATCTTGACAGAAACAACAGGCAGGCCAACTACAGGTCCGAGTTTGTCTTTCGCGTGAGGTTTAGCAATTCTAGCGGAGTCCTCACAGAATTTAATAACATGCTCGTCTATGTCTTCGGCTAAGAGATCTTTGATAATAGCAACACTAGTTTCAACTCTAATCTCCTCAGGGGGTGCAAGTGGTCTAATGTAACCCCTACGTATCACAGTTGGAGCTTTAGAATAATCCTTTATCCTAGCAGTGTATGGTGGTTTCTCAGTGTAAGCACAAGGAACAACAAGATCACTAAAAGCAATGACGTTCTCCTCAACTAGATTGGTTTTGGCTATGTTGCTTTCTACAGGAGGATGATATTTAAACCACTTCTCTTTGGGAAGATCAACATGAGCAGCAAAATATTCACACAGAGAAGCTACTATCTCAGAGTCAAGTCCATACTTAGCGCTAAAATCTCTAAAAGTGTTTGTCTCAACAAAAGATTTAACGCAATCAAACTGGAAATTCATACCTGACTCCTTACCTTTCTCCAGCTCCCAATCTTCAGAGTTGTGTTCGATTCTTTGCAACAAATTCCACTTGTGATCAATATCCTTCTTCATAAAAGAACCGGTGCAAGAAGTGTCAAGCATGGTACGATCTTCATGAAAAAGCCGAGCATAAAAGTTTTGAGTGATGATTTCTCTCGAGAGCTCATGATTGGGGCATGAATATAGCATTGATTTAAGCCTCCCCCAAGCTTGAGCTATGCTTTCCCTGTCACGAGGCCAAAAGTTATAAATAAAGTTCCGATCACGATGTACTAAATGCATAGGATAGAACTTTTGATGAAATTCCAATTTCAACCGATTGTAGCCCCATGATCCAGTATCATCACATAGCCTATACCATGTCAACGCCTTATCCTTCAAAGATAAAGGAAAGACTTTCTTCTTTACCTCATCCTCGGGCAAACCTGCAAGCTTAAATAAACCACAAACTTCATCTACATAGATCAGATGCAATCCTGGATGTGAAGATCCATCTCGTGTAAAATGATTAGCCAGCAATTTCTCAAGCATACCCGAAGGAATTTCATAAAAGATATTTTCAGTAGGTACCTCAGGTTGAGGAACAACTCCTCGTGCTTCCGTTCATGGTGAAGATACCCCGAACAAACTCCTCAAAGGAACTGTTTCCATAGTGACAAGTGACAATAAATTTCAGTACAGTATATAAATGTTTCCTTACCAATTTCCACTTACCAAAGGCGCTTCACTCCCCGGCAACGGCGCCAGAAAAGAGTCTTGATGACCCACAAGTATAGGGGATCAATCGTAGTCCTTTCGATAAGTAAGAGTGTCGAACCCAACGAGGAGCAGAAGGCTCTGATAAACGGATTTTAGCAAGGTAATAACTGCAAGCACTGAAAGTAGCGGTAACAAGTGATTGTGTAGCGAGCTGAAACGTAGCAAGCAAAAAGTAAAAAGTAACAAGTAGTAGCAACGGTGCGGCAAGTGGCCCAATCCCTTTTGTAGTAAGGGACAAGCCTGAAGAAGGTCTTATAGGAGGAAAAATGCTCCCAAGGACACACGGGAATTTCTGTCATGCTAGTTTCATCATGTTCATATGATTCGCGTTCGTTACTTTGATAGTTGGATATGTGGGTGGACCGACGCTTGGGTGCTGCCCTTACTTGGACAAGCATCCCATTTATGATTAACCTCTCTCGCAAGCATCCACAACTACAAAAGAATAATTAAGACAAAGTCTAACCATAGCATTAAACTAGTGGATCCAAATCAGCCCCTTACGAAGCAACGCATAGAGTGGGGTTTAAGCTTATGTCTCTCCAGCAACCCATCATCTACTTACTACTCCCCAATGCCTTCCTCTAGGCCCAAATATGGTGAAGTTTTATGTAGTCGACGTTCACATAACACCACTAGAGGAAAAGACAACATACATCATATCAAAATACCGAACGAATATCAAATTCACATGACTGTTATCAGCATGAGTTATCCCATGTCCTCAGGAACAAAAGTAACTACTCACAAAGCATAATCATAATCGTGATCAGAGGTGTAATGAATAGCATCAAGGATCTGAACATAAACTCTTCCACCAAGTAATCCAACTAGCATCAACTACAATGAGTAATCAACACTACTAGTAACCTTACAAGTACCAATCGGAGTCGTGAGATGGAGATTGATTACAAGAGATGAACTAGGGATTGGAGAGGAGATGGTGCTGATGAAGATGTTGATGAAGATGCCTCCCCTCCGACGAGAGGAGTGTTGGTGATGACGATGGCGACGATTTCCCCCTCCGGGAGGGAAGTTTCCCCGGCTGGATCGTCCTGCCGGAGCTCTAGATTGGATCTGCTCAAGTTCCGCCTCATGGCGGCGGCGAAACCACGAAAAAGCTCCCGAATGATTTTTTCTGGAACAAAACCCTTCATATAGAAAAAGGGGGGGAGCTAGTGGGCCGTTAGGGAGCCCACAAGCCCCCGCTCCGCCACCAGGGGGGTGGCGGTGCCAGGGCTTGTGGCGCCCTGGCAGCCCCCCTCCGGTAATTCTTTCGCCCAGTATTTTTTATATAATCCCAAGAAAATCCACGTAACTTTTCAGGGCATTTGGAGATGTGCAGAATAGTGGAGATTTGCTCCTTTTCCAGTCCAAAATTCCAGCTGCCTGAATTCTCCCTCTTCAAATAAACCTTGCAAATAAGAGAGAAAAGGCATAAATATGGTACCACAAAGTAATAAAACAGCCCATAAAGCAAAAAAAAATCAGCATGAAAGCATGATGCAAAATGGACGTATCAGCTCTCGCCCCTCCGCCACCATGGAGACCATGGGCCACAGAGGAAACCCTTCTCCCATCTAGGGAGGAGGTCAAGAAGAAGAAGAAGGAGGGGGGGCTCTCTCCCCCTCTATCCCGGCGGCGCCGGAACGCCGGCCGAGACATCATCGTGTGATGGAAATCTACACGAACACCTCCGTCATCTTCACCAACATCTCCATCATCTTCCCCCATCTATATTCAGCGGTTCACTCTCCCGCAACCTGTTGTACCCTCTACTTGAACATGGTGCTTTATGCTACATATTATTATCCAATGATGTGTTGCTATCTTATGATGTGTGAGTAGATTATCGTTGTCCTATCGGTGATTGATAAATTGCTATGATTGGTTTAATTTGCTTGTGGTTATGTTGTTGTCCTTTGGTGCCCATCGTATGATCACGCGCGTGGATCACACCATAGGGTTAGTTGTATGTTGATAGGACTATGTATTGGCAGGCTAGAGTGACAGAAGCTTCAAACCTAGCATAGAAATTGATGCATATGGGATTGAAGGGGGACCAATATATCTTATTGCTACGGTTGGGTTTTGCCTGAATGAACATTAGTAGTTGCGGACGCTTGCTAATAGTTCCAATCATAAGTGCATAGAATTCCAAGTAAGGGATGACATGCTAGCAGAGGCCTCTCCCACATGATACTTGCTATCGATCTAGTAACGTAGTCAATTGCTTAGGGACAATTATGCAACTCCTACAAAATACTTCTAGTTTCATACTTGTTCTAGGTAAAGCGAACGTAAAGTGTGCGTAGAGTTGTATCGGTGGTCGATAGAACTTGAGGGAATATTTGTCCTACCTTTAGCTCCTCGTTGGGTTCGACACTCTTACTTATCGAGAAAGGCTACAATTGATCCCGTATACTTGTGGGTTATCACTGCCTGTAGGTACCTCCCGTTCCAACTACTTGGACGAAATTGAGTCTAGTACTTGAAAAACTTCTACTAACATTGTTGTGTACCTTACATGCCCACATCTCAATCGGGTAGTATTAGTATCTTCTACTCATTGTTTATATTTTGGGTTGAGTTCTCTTCCCTATTTGGGTTAAAAAAATTCTAACTCTAACATTAGGTTCTCGTGATCACATCAACCCGGAGATCTGGACAATCTAGTGCAATTCTTTTGAAAGTATGTTGCACACACTATCTTTTGACATCTTTGAACCTCCTTGTTATAGATGCATCCCGCAAGATAGCTCGTACGCTTGACTATGGATGTCGATGCGACTGGATTCCCGGCCATTCTAGTCGACCTCTTTACCAGGCTGGGATATCCCTGGTACCCGGAGTACACTGTTGATGACCCACAATTATAGGAGATCAATCGTAGTCCTTTCGATAAATAAGAGTGACGAACCCAATGAGGAGCAGAAGGATCCGACAAGTGGTTGTCAGCAAGGTAAAATCTGCAGGCACTGAAATTGTCGGTAACAAGTGATTGTGTGGTGAGATGATTCGTAGCAAGCAACAAGTAACAAAAGTAGCAACGGTGCAGCAAAGTGGCCCAATCCCTTTTGTAGCAAGGGACAAGCCTGGACAAAGTCTTATAGGAGGAAAAACGCTCCCGAGGACACATGGGAATTTCTGTCATGCTAGTTTCATCATGTTCATATGATTCACGTTCGTTACTTTGATAGTTTGATATGTGGGTGGACCAGCGCTTGGGTACTACCCTTACTTGGACAAGCATCCCACTTATGATTAACCCCTCTTGCAAGCATCTGCAACTACGAAAGAAGAATTAAGACAAAGTCTAACCATAGCATTAAACTAGTGGATCCAAATCAACCCCTTATGAAGCAACGCATAAACTAGGGTTTAAGCTTCTGTCACTCTAGAAACCCATCATCTACTTACTACTTCCCAATGCCTTCCTCTAGGCCCAAATAATGGTGAAGTGTTATGTAGTCAATGTTCACATAACACCACTAGAGGAAAAACAAGATACAACATATCAAATTACCGAACGAACACCAAATTCACATGACTACTATTAGCATGACTTATCCCATGTCCTCAGGAACAAAAGTAACTACTCACAAAGAATAATCATATTCATGACCAGAGAGGTAATGAGTAGCATCAAGGATCTGAACATAAACTCTTCCACCAAATAATCCAACTAGCATCAACTACAAAGAGTAATCAACTCTACTAGCAACCTTACAAGTACAAATCGGAGTCGCGAGACGGAGATTGGTTACAAGTGATGAACTAGGGTTTGGAGATGAGATGGTGCTGATGAATATGTTGATGGTGATGAGTCCCCTCCGATGAGAGGAGTGTTGGTTTTGACGATGGCGATGATTTCCCCCTCCGGGGGGGAAGTTTCCCCGGCAGGATCGTCCTGCCGGAGCTCTAGATTGGTTATGCTCAAGTTCCGCCTTGTGGCGGCGGCAAATCCACGAAGAAGCTCCTCCTTGATTTTTTTCCAGATGAAACCCTTCATATAGCAGAAGAGGGGGGCAAGTGGGTCAGCAGGCTGCCCACAAGCCCTCATGGCGCGGCCTGGGGGGGGGGGGTGGTCGCGCCGTGTAGGCTTGTGGCCAACCCCTAGCGCCCCTCTGGCACTTCTTCAGCCCAGTATTTTTTATAAATCCGGAAAAAAATGCTCGTTGATTTTTACGGCGTTTGGAGTTGCGCAGAATAGGTATCTCAACTTTGCTCCACTTTCAGGCAAGAATTCCAGTTGCCGGCATTCTCCCTCTTCATGT
This sequence comes from Hordeum vulgare subsp. vulgare, assembly GCF_904849725.1. Classification (NCBI taxonomy): domain Eukaryota; kingdom Viridiplantae; phylum Streptophyta; class Magnoliopsida; order Poales; family Poaceae; genus Hordeum; species Hordeum vulgare. The sequence continues at coordinate 36,978,599 of NC_058521.1, read as the reverse complement.
AAACCTTGCAAAATAAGAGAGAAAAGGCATAAGATTTGTACCGTGAAGTGAAATAACAGACAAAGAAGCGATACATATCAACATAAAAACATGATGCAAAATGGACGTATCAACTGTTTATGAGGACTACCGCGAGTTCAACCAGGACTAGTAGCAAGCTATGGTTCATATCTTCGACTAGCAGAACATCTCCATCACTAAGCTACACACCTTTTACGGTGTTGGGTGACTATTGATATGGTAGTCCATGGTGGTGCCTATACTGATATCACTCGCCTCCGTGGAGAGTACCCCCGCTTGGAGGAGACTGGATTCAGATACATGTCGTATGCCCCTGCTCGAGATAGACTGGATCTGACACCACTGCCTACACACCTTATGTGCGGTAGCATAACAGAAGTCATATACCGTTGTGTGTACCCCTACGTGTGTCGTTGTTACGACCCTCGTGTTCTGGTTCAGTACACCGAGGCGTTGGATCGTCTTGTCTGAGCTTTGACTGTTGAGTTCTATGCCACCCATACTCGTCTTTACGATGCTATGACACAATTGCTACCATGAGTCAGTGCGAGGATACATCTAGAGTACATCATTTACCCGCGTAGGACAGCGCTGCCACCATATCTTGACTGGCCTACTGTTGGAGGTCGCACTCGTTCACGTGGACCACCGCTACCCGTTCGGGACTAGTATTTGCCCTGGGTTTGCCATTCAGGGTCACTATCAGTTACCTGGCTTCAGTTGTTCTCCCCGACGTTGGTGTAGCATTATCTCTATCTCTCATTGTTGTATATCTTCACCGTGTGCGTGCGTGCCGCCTAGTTGGTCTGGGTTATTGTAAAATTTCGAAGTTGTAACCGCTGGTTTGTAACCAAACTTATGTATGGATATGTATGCCGTACTTGGCTACTATGAAGTATCTATCGCATTCCCCTTTCGTTATGCTTGATTACTTCATGAATGATTCCATACCCCTGCAATTACTCTATGCTAAACTATCCATGTTAAATTTTAGCATGATGTTTAGACGAGATGGCCGTGGCCGTGGTGCCAACAATCCACCACCCCCTAAATATATGGCTAGATGATCCAATAGTTTGAGCTGAACCACGAGTTCATGCAAGGTCTCATGGACTAGTTCCCACATCCGAACATGAACCACGAGCAAGCCGTGACACTACAAGACTTTTGTCGTCTCAACCCTGCAATTTACCGCATCTCAAACCAGCCTCTCGATGCTGATGGCTGGCTCCATGACATCACCTATGAACTAGAATCTACCAATGTGCCCAAGAGAGCTATGCAAACTTTGTCGCATACTTTATGAAAGGCCCCGCTGCTCAATGTGAGACAGTCACACGCGTTCTCGGCCTGCTGGGACCTTCATCACGTCGGTGTAGTTCCAACCTACTTTCCGTGCCTGCTTTCTTCCTGAGGGAGTTATAGACCAGAAGAAGCAAGAGTAGCGCAACCTCGCACAGGGAAACAAAGTCATAGGTGCTTACTAGCGAGAATTCCTAGAATTTTCCCGCTATGCTGACGAAGACATTGCCACAGATGCTCGCAGACAGGAGAAGTTCCATGAAGGCCTTCACCCTGATATCAAGCTCGCGCTCCTTGTTCAGGACTATCCTGATTTCGCCACCTTGGTGAACATGGCCATCCAGGTCGAAATAGGTCTGTACGAATACAAGGATGGCGGTAAGCGCAACTGTGACATGGGCTCATCTTGGGGCTCAACATCACAGAAGCAGAAGATTTGGATTCCCCATAACATGTACCATGCACCTGCTCCTGCTCCAAGACCGTCTTATGCTCCACCTCGTGTGCCTCCTCGACCAGCTAGGCAGCTGGGGTTCCCAGCTCCACCACCTCAAGTTCCTCCTTCCCGTCCTAAGGACGGGCTATGATTCAAGTGCGGCCATCCATGTCACCATGCAAGGGAATGTCCTCAGAATCCGAACCAACTAGCTCTTCCTGCAGCTGGTCGCGGAAACAGACCACCCACAACAACAATGTGAGGTATTATGGTCATGTTCAAGCCAACAATGTTGATGTGAATGAAGCTCACGGCCAGCCTACTACTGTGATGGGTACCCTTCTCGCTAACTCATTTCCAGCAGCTATTTTATTTGATTCAGGTGCATCACATTCATTCATATCAGAAGATTTTTCATACACGCATGACCTTAAATGTGACGAAATGAACATGTCAATATTAGTGCACCCCCCTGCGGGCCAATGTCAGACCTCCATGGTTTGCAATAATCTCCCTATCGAAATTGAAGGACTGGAATTCTATGTCTCTCCCATCATACTGAAGTCGTCCACTATCGATCTCATTCTAGGGATGGATTGGTTAAAAGTGCATACTGCTTCTATAGTTTGCGCTACTAAGACCATTCATCTCCTACACCCTTCTGATGGGATAGTGACCTACGAATCTGTTCATGTACAAAACATTGATGCACGTCTATATGCCTTGAATGCGTTAAATGCGACACCCCTTGAAGGAATCGAGAACATTCCAGTCGTTTGCGATTTCCAAGATGTCTTTCCTGAAGAACTTCCAAGGATACCCCTTGTTAGAGATGTCCAGTTCGTCATTGACTTGAAACCACACACCACTCCCATTGCCAAACGACCCTACAAAATGCCACCACATGAATTCCTTGAACTTATGGAAGAAATTGACAAATCTCTTCGTTGTGGTTTCATTCGTCCTAGTACCTCAGCTTGGGGAGCACCTTCTCTCTTTGTTAAGAAGAAGGATGGAACAAATCGTTTGGTTCAAGATTACCATCCTATCAATCAGGCAACTATTCAGAACAAGTATCCTCTTCCTCGGATAAATGATCTGTATGATCAACTTGCTGGTTTCGCAGTGTTCTCTAAACTCGACTTGAGGTTGCGATACCACCAGATCCGTGTTCGCAAAGAGATTATCCCAAAAACTTCCTTTGTTACTCGACATGGTTCATACGAGTACACCGTCATGTCCTTCGGCTTGACCAATACTCCAGAGACATTCTCTCGCTTGATGAACTATATATTCATGGATTTCCTTGACAAGTTCTTCGTGGTTTATCTGGATGATATCCTTGTATACTCTAAGAATGAAGAAGAACATGACGAACATCTTTGACTTGTTTTGGTTAAGCTTCAAGAGCATCAACTATACACCAAATATTGAAGTTGTGAATTCTGGCTACCAGAGGTAACCTACCTTGTTTATGTCATCTCCAAGGATGGTATCGCTGTCAACCCTGAGCGAGTTTAGGCTATTCTCGATCGGACTCACCCAAAAAATGTCAAGCAAATCAGAAATTTTCTCGGACTTACGAGCTATTGTCGTCGATTCATCAAGAACTTCTCCAATATTGCCAAACACCTGACTAGCCCGCTTCACAACAACGTCAAGTTCCAATGGATAGATAAGTGTCATGAAAGTTTCCAGACACTCAAGGACAAGTTGACTTCTGCCCCAGTGCTTGCTCCTCCAGATACTAAGAAGGATTTTGTCATATACTGCGACGCTTCATGTCAAGGATTAGGATGTATCCTAATGCAAGAGTGTAGAGTGATTGCTTACACCTCTCATCAGTTGCGCCCCCACGAAGAGAACTACCTAGTTCATGATCGTGAAGTTACTATAGTAATACATGCACTGAAAGACTGGCGACATTACCTTCTTGGTAATCGTTGTGAGATCTTCACCGATCACCAAAGTATGAAGTACATATTTACTCAGCCGGATATTAACCTCCAACAACAAAGATGGATGGAGTGTATAGAAGATTTCAACTTTGGTATTTCTTATACACATGACAAAGCTAATGTAATGGCCGATGCCTTGAGCCGCAAGCCATACTGTAACCACCTTGAGGTTCATAAAGTTCAGACCCTTCTTCAAGAAGAATTCAGAAAGATGAACCTCCATATTGTTCCTTAGGGTTATCTTGCTTGCCTCCTAAAGAGTTCCGCAAGATGAACCTCCATGTTGTTAACCAGGGTTCCCTTAATAACCTGGTTGCTAAACCAGATCTCGTGGGCGACATCAAAACTATTCAGCACTATGACAATGATGTCAAAAGTATTAAACGCTATCTTGCAGAATGCAAACCCTCCTTCTTCACTGTTGCTAACGATGTCGCCTTTTACTTCAAGGGTTTCCTATTCATTCCAAGTACGAGGCAAAACCTGAATATGACTGGGAGGGTGATGAAAGAAGCTCACGATACACCTCTGTCTATTCATCTAGGTAGTACAAGGATGTACCAAGGCATCCGTCAAAGGTTTTGTTGGTCAAACATGAAACAAGACATTGCATGTTGTGTTGCAGAATGTGACATTTGCCATCGAATCAAAGCAGAACATGAAAGCCCTACTGGAACTGTGCAACCTATTTCTATTCCTGAATGGAAATGGGACCATGTCAAAATGGACTTTTTCATTGGTTTTCCCACATCGTAGAAAGGTAATTATGCTGTTCTTGTCTTCATTGATCGACTATCCGAAGTTGCACATTTTCTATCTGTCAAGGAAACCATCACTACTAGTGAGCTGGCAGAACTATATATGTCCACAATTGTTTCACTCCATGGTATTCCGTTGGTAATTAGCTTAGTCCGTGGTAGCTTATTCACTTCAATATTCTGGGCAAGTTTCCAGGAGGCTATGGAAATTCATATGTCCTTTAGCACCGCTTTTCATCCTCAATCCTAAGGACAAGTTGAACGATTCAACCAGATTCTTGAAGACATGCTTCGAGATTGTGTCATTTCTTTCGGCAAGAAATGGGAGGAATCTCTCGTATGCCGACTTCTCCTACAACAATAGCTATCAAGCTAGTCTAAAGATGGCCCCCTTTGAAGTGTTGTATGGATGAAAGTGTCAAACTCCTCTCAATTGGTCAGAACTGGGGAACGTTCACTCTTTGGTCCGGATATTATCCAACATGTTGAAGATCAAGTGCGTGTTATTCATGAGAATCTGGAGGTTTCTCAGTCTCGTCAGAAGAGTCAATATGACCGTCATAAAAAAGATATGGTCTATCAACCTGGCGAAAAGCCTTACCTTCGAGTCACACCAATGAGAGGTGCACATTACTTTGGGATCAAGGGCAAGCTAGCTCCTCGCTATATTGGTCCATTCACTATTCTCGAAAGGTATGGAAAGGTGGCTTATCAATTGGAACTATTGTCGAACCTTTCTCAAGTTCATGATGTCTTCCATGTGTCATAGCTCCGCCGCTGCTTCAAAGACCCTATCCAAGTAGTGGATCATGATATGCTTGAACTGCAACAAGACCTTTCTTATAAAGAGCACCCGGTCCTCATTCTCGATCAAACTGAACATTTGACTCGTCAGAAGGCAATCAAGTTCCTTAAAGCTCACTAGTCAAACCATTCTGAAGATGAAGCCACTTGGGAACACGAGGATCATTTTCGTGATGAATGCCCCGAGCTTTTTCCTTCAACCTCTTGATTCCCGGGACAAGAATTTCTTTTAGTAGGGGAGAATTGCCGAACGTAATGAGCTACACTAATCATAATTAAGGGACCAATCATTTTGCTAAACTAGTCTTGATCATTTCGATTCAAACCTCGTTACAAATTACACGTTGAATTCAAATTCAAATTTTAAGTGTGAAACAAAGGTTCACAAAAATGAAACAAAAATGTTCAATGTGTGTCGAATATTCCTTGGATGTTTGTCATGGTGAAATAAACATTTATAAAAGTAATTCAATGCACTAAAATAAAATAAACAATAGCTAAAACAATTATATAAATGCATTTTAAATAATAATCAAATACTAATAATTTTATTAAAGTGCCCAATAGTTGTGGCAGTGGCATAATTACTAATACTGATTTAGGTACAACTTTTGTATTTTACAAAACAAAATTAAACTGGTAAATAAAAGTAAAACATAAATGAAAATAAATAAAAAGACACAAAAAGGAGAAAAGGGGCAAAGTCCCCAAAACCCATGTCCCCACTAGGCCCTACCCACCCTAGCCGGCCCAACGCACCCCCTCACGCCCTTCTCCCGCTACATGAAGGGGGGCCTGGGGCGGAGGGCTAGATGCCCGCCAAGGACACACACCATCCATCCGTCGTCCGCCCCTCCCCCCTATAAAACCCGTTGGCGAGCCTCCTCCCCCAAACCTAGCGCCTCATACCCCAATCCCCCTCCCATCGCCACTATGTCGTGATACGTCTCCAACGCGTCTAATTTTTCAAACACTTTCGCTCTCATTTTGTCTTCTAACTTGCATGATTTGAATGAAACTAAGTCGAGCTCACAATGTTTTCAGCAGAACTACCTGCGTGTTATTTTTGTGCATAAATAAAAGTTCTCAGAATCGAGTGAAACTTTTTGTGAATTATTTTTGGGATTAATAAGGATTATGGAGCGAAGATCTGCCGGAGGGGAAGTGCCAAGGGGCCACACACCAACAAGGCGCCCCCCACGGTCGCACCTTGATGGCTTGTGGGGCCCTCGAGGCTACTCCGACCCTAATTCTAGTCCTATAAGTTCATATTCTTTAAGAAAAAAATAAGGGAGAAGTTTTCATCCCGTTCTATGAGACAGAGCCGCCACCACCTCCTGTTCTTCCTCCAAAGGTCTGATCCAGAGTCCCTGTGGGGCTCAGGAGAGGGGGGTTCGTCGTCGTCATCATCACCAACCCTTCTCCATCAACACCACCACCATGGTGCTCACCACCGGTAGTGAGTAATTACTTTTATGGCTTGCTGGACAATGATGGAATTGGATAGACTGATCATGTAATCGAGTTAAGTATGATAGGGCTTGAACCCTAGAATCCACTATGTTCTGAGATTGGTGCTAATATGAGTTTGCTATGCTTAATCCTTGTCACCAGGGCCCGAGTGCCATGATTTCAGATCTGAACCTATTTTGTTTTCATGAATATAATAGTGATTTGGATCCTATCTTGCAAGTTATAGTTACCTATTACGTGTCTTGATCCGCATACCCCAAGGTGACAATAATTGGGATTCTTTCCGGTGATTGTCGTAGTTTGAGGAGTTCATGTATTCACTATGTGTTAATGCTTTGTTTCAGTTCTCTATTAAAAGGAGGCCTTAATATCCCTAAGTATCCATCATGACCCCGCTGTCATGCGAGGGTAGGACAAAAGATGTCATGCAAGTTCTTATCCAAGCACGTATGACTATATACGGAATACATGCCTACATTATATTGATGAATTGGAACTAGTTCTGTGTTGCCCTAGTGTGTAACTGTTACATGATCAATGTCATCTAAATCATTACTATTTGCTGATCCACGTGCCTACGCTTCACACATACTGAATCTTGTTAAGTTACTACTATTGCTACTACTGTCACACCTGCTACTAAATTGTTACTGTTACTATTGCTAGCAAAATCAGTGCTACCACTGTTAGTGTTACTATTATCACTTGTTGTGCTACTAAATATGTGCTACAGAAGGATATCCAAGTGCGGTTGAATTGACAACTCAACTGTTACAACCAATAAATATATTTTGGCTCCCCTTTCGTCGAATCAATAAATTAGGATGAAATACTACCCGTGAAGAGCGTCGCGATCCGCTACACTTGTGGGTTATCAAGACCTTTTTCTCGCGCCATTGATGGAGAGCATAGCTCTATTTATTCTCTTGATTTGAGGATATTCAATTACTATTATGAGGAATCTGGAAGATTATCAAACCGAGATCGTCCCCTCTCTCACGACAGGAGGTAAGGAACTGCCATCTAGCTCTCCTTTTGATTCACCTAGTATTTTGAATTGGCTTGTTATACCACCACCTGTTGCTTGACCTGATATGCCACATGAATTTGATGATGCTACTTCTGAAATTAATGAAGATATTATTGCTACACATGATGAAATTGAAACTATGCTACTAGGAGAAATACTTGATGCTTATATTGCTAGAGCTAGCGAACTTGGAAATGCTGAAATTGATGAAGACTTTGAATTACTTGCTACACCTCGTCCACCTAATAGATATGAATTGCCTTATGTACTCGAAGATTATGTTGTGGATGGTGAAGTAGCTAGGGACTTTCTTTCTTGTAATGATAAAGATGATTTGAAGAAATTACTAGGGAAACTGAATGAAAAATCTATGATGGAGAAAATAAAATATGACCTAAATTTGCTACTTCTCCTATACATGTTACTCATAAAGACTATGAATTTGCTATAGACCTTGAACTGAGTCCTATAATGGAATCTGATCCTTTCCATGGCTATGAAAATGAAACTATGGTAGAACACCTTACGAAACCGAATCATATTGTTGCCTTGTTTACCAATGTTGAAAAGGTATGGTACTATTATATCCTTAAGCTCTTTCCTTTTTTTGTTGAAAGGTTGGGCCAAAGAATGGTTCCTTTCTCTTGCTCCCAGTTGCATGCATAGTCCCCAAGATAAGTATTAGATACAACTCGGTGATTGATAACCCACAAGTATAGGGGATCGCAACAGTTTTCGAGGGTAGAGTATTCAACCCAAATTTATTGATTCGACACAAGGGGAAGCCAAAGAATATTCTAAAGTATTAGCAGTTGAGTTGTCAATTCAACCACACCTGAAAGACTTAGTATCTGCAACAAAGTATCAGTAGCAGAGTAGTGTGATAGCAATAGTAGCAACAGTAACCAGTAGCAACAAAGTGATATCAGTAGTAGCAGAGTAACCGTAGTAGCAACAGAGTAACAATAGCAACAGTGACAGCAGTAGCGACAAAGTGACGTAGCAAGGACCAGTAGGAAAAGACTCGTAGGCATTGGATCGGTGATGGATGATTATGCCGGATGCTATTCATCATGTAACAGTTATAAAACGGAGAGATATGTAACTAGCTCCAGTTCGTCAATGTAATGTAGGCATGTATTCCGTATATAAAGGGAAAATAACTTGCATGACATCTATTGTCCATCCCTCCTGTGGCAGCGGGGTCCTAATGGAAACTACGGGATATTAAGGTTCTCCTTTTAATAAAGAACCGGACCAATGCATTAGCAGTTAGTGAATACATGAACTCCTCATACTATGGTCATCTCCGGGAGTGGTTCCGGCTATTGTCACTCCGGTGTTGCCGGGTCATAACACATAGTAGGTGACTACAACTTGCAAGATAGGATCAAGAACACACATATATTGGCGACAACATAATAGGTTCACATCTGAAATCATGGCACTCGGGCCCTAGTGACAAGCATTAAGCATGGCAAAGTAGTAGCAACATCAATCTCAGAACATAGTGGATACTAGGGATCAATCCCCGTGAAAACTAACTCGATTACATGATAGATCTCATCCAACCCATAACCGTCCAGCAAGCCTACGATGAGATTATTCACGAACGGTGAAGATCATCATGGAATTGGTGATGAAGGAAGGTTGGTGATGACGATGGCGACGATCTCCCCTCTCCGGAGCCCGGAACGTACTCCAGATCTACCCTCTAGAGGAAGAACACGAGGTGGCGGCGCCTCCGTACTGTAAAACGGGATGAACTCTTCTCCTTGATTTTTTTTCAGATGAAAGGGACTAAATAGAGTTGAGATTGGAGGCGGTGGAGCTTCGTGGGCCCCACAAGCCTGCCAGCCGCGGCCAGGGGGGCCCGCGCCTGGTGGGCTTGTGGGCTCCACGCTCACTTCCTCCGTTGATTCTTGCGCCACTATTTGTTATATATTCCACAAAAAATCCCCGTAAATTTCCAGGTCATTTTGAGAACTTCTATTTCTATGCAAAAACAACACCATGGCAACTCTGCTGAAAACAACGTTATTCCGGGTTAGTCCCATTCAAATCATGCAAATTAGAGTCCAAAACAAGGGCAAAAGAGTTTGGAAAAGTAGATACGACGGAGACGTATGAGTGATCGCTCTCTCTCTCTCTCTCACGGAGACGAGGAGAGGATCTCCGGGTTAGGATTATTGCTACATGTTGATACTTGTTACTATAAAATATGTTCTCTTCTCATGCTACAAGATGATGGCTTCCATAAGCAAAGTCTTCGACAGGAGGTATCTCGCTAGCTCTTTCTGAGACCGCAAAACATAAATGCAGAGCACCTTCAAAGACCAAGGGCTGACTAAACATTGTAATTCATGGCAAAGAAGATCCAGTCATAGTCATCCTCAATATCAGTCAAAAGCAAAGCATAAAAATGACACAGGTGCTCTCTAATTGGTGCTTTTATAAGAAGAGGATGACTCAACAGGAACATAAATAGATAGGCCCTTCGCAGAGGGAAGCATTGATTTGCAGAGGTACCAGAGCTTAAGCTTTGAAAACAGAGATAATAATTTTGGGTGGCATGCTTTCATTGTCAACGCAATGACCAAGAGTTTTCACCATCTTCCATGCTACACATGCTATAGGCGGTTCCCAAACAGAAAAGTAAAGTTTTGACTCCCCCACCACCGATCAATCACACTCCACGACTAGCCGAATCCTCGGGTGCCGTCCATACCAACATCAATCGAGGGGGTGTTTTGTTTGCAATTATCTTTTCGATTTGAGCATGGAACTGGGCATTCCAATTACCGGCCCCTTTCTCGTGAATGATAATGAATAAACACATATCGAGGATAACACGCCTAGCATGGAAGATACTGATAGCCCCCTGTCACCACATGAGCGGTTCGGGCATGCAAAACAGATTATTTCTTGAAGATTTAGAGAGTGGCACATACAAATTTACTTGGAACGGCAGGTAGATACCGCATATAGGTAGGTATGGTGGACTCATATGGAACAACTTTGGGTTTATGGAAGTGGATGCACAAGCAGTATTCCCGCTTAGTACAAGTGAAGTCTAGCAAAAGACTAGGAAGCGACCATCTAGATAGCGACAACAGTCATCAAAATGCATTGAGATTAACCCACATTGAGTGCAAGCATGAGTAGGACATAAATCACCGTGAACATGAATATCATAGAGGCTATGTTGATTTTGTTTCAACTACATGCGTGAACATGCGCCAAGTCAAGCCACTTGAATCATTCAAAGGGGGATACCATCCTATCATACTACTCTCTCTGTTCCAAAATATAAGACCTTGTAGAGATTTCACTATGGACTACATACGGATGTATATAGACATATTTTAAAGTGTAGATTCACTCATTTTGCTCCGTATGTAGTCTATAGTGAAATCTCTACAAGGTCTTATATTTAGGAACGAGGGAGTACATCATAGTCATCTCAAAATTCATGTTGGCATCCAAGACAAACTATTATAAGCTCCTAGATAATTAAGCATGGCATCAGGAACTATGATCTCTAAGTTGTCATTGCAAACATGTTTCTCTCACAACAAAGCTGAACTAGAAACGATGAGCTAGTCATATTTACAAAAACAAAACAAATCGAGTTCATACCAGCTTTCCAGGCTTAGTCACTTCATCATATATCATCATTATTGCCTTTCACTTGCACGATCGAATGATGTGAACAATAATAAGAGTGCTCGTGCATTGGACTAAGCTGGAATCTGCAAGCAAATACAAAGGAGAAGACAAAGCAATATGGCTCTTTGACAGATAAACAGATATGCATGCGAGAGTCAATAAACATTGTAACCATGGTCTTCTACCTTGACCCAAAGAAAAAGAAAACTATTTACACGCTCCCAACAAGCAAAAGAAGAACGAGAAATCTTTTTGGGTTTTCTCAAACTAGAAAAACACACGAAAAAAAATGAGAAAAAGAAATAAACTAGCATGGATGATACAGTGGCAAAGTGTGAACACCGACTAACAAAGTGAAAGTGTAAGGAAGAATATAAAGTCGGTGAGAAACACGTACTCCCCCAAGCTTAGGCTTTTGGCCTAAGTTGGTCTACTCCCAAGGAGGGAAATAACCAGCTCCGGGGTACTCTGGAGTGTACTGATGGTGCTACTGCTGTGTGAGCTCCTCTAGCTCCCACTAATAAACTAGCGTCTGGTACTCGACTGGTGGCTCGGGCACGGGCACCTATGGTTGGGCTATGCCCAAATATGCGTAGATGTCCGAGGGCATAATAATGTACCTGCCTGCATGAAGATTGAACAAAGAAGGAGAAGGCAAAGTAATAGTCTCGCGAGTACCCTGAATAAATACCAGGTTATAAATCATCCTTCTATTTATATCTCTATCAAGAAAGTCATGGCGAACCATGCTATCATAATCTAGATATCTCTCGGGAAGAAGAATCTCTTCTTCCTCGTCCAGTCTAATAGGTATCTCAAAAATGTCTAGCAAGACGAGTAGCATAGATACCTCCATAGACAACACCTTTAGAACGGTTCGTGTTCAACCGTTGAGCTACTATAGCGCCCAAGCTATAAGTTTTCTCATTATAAAGGGCTTCGCGCAAGACCGCAAGATCTGGGGAGCTAAGGGACCCAACTTTCCCACGACCAATCAAACATTTTCCCATGAATAATGAGAAGTACCGAAGCACGGGAAAATGTATGCTAGCAGCTCTAGAACAAGACACTCCTCTCTCCTCTCCTACAGCAATAGTATCGATGAAAGCCTCCAAGTCCCGTGGATGAGGTTCATGAATATCCCCAACATAAGGTAATTTGCAAACATTGCAAAAATCCTAAAGTGACATGCGCTGGGGGATATCATATAACTTGAACTCAACCATAGGAGGATTCTTCCTCGGATAGAAATTAAAGCTTTGCATGAAAATATTAGTGAGGAGGAGGTATTGTAGACACTTATCTTCAACGAAGGCGGTAAGGCCTGCGTTCTCCACCAAGTAGTAAAAGTCCTCATAAAGTCCGGCGGCGCGTAAGAATACATCGCTTGGCCACTCGCATGCTCGAACTTCTGCAACTCGGGGGAAAGGATACTTGGGTTTCTTCTTCTCACTTTCATCATCCTTGGGGTCACGGCTTGAAGAGCCTCTTAAGAACCTCCTCATCTTTTCGTTTTTCTATCTCTGAAATTTTCTAAAATTTTTAGTGACTCAAAGGAAAAGTGAACAAGGCCCAACGAAACTCATAGCAACTACTCCTTCAAGTGCCTAGAGGTCATATCACGCATCAAAACTACGTGGGACCAGCTAAAATTAGCATGCAAAGCTCAAGAGCAGGGTCACCAAGGCAGCAAAAATACGCGAAGTATAAGGCACTAGAGCAAAAACTAATTGGACCGATGGAGGAGTTACTTACCAAGGAGCAATTTCCCCAAAACAGTTTGGTAAAACGTGCTTTGCACAAGGAGATCGAAAATCCCAGCAAGAAGAGCAAGAACACGGGTTTGAGCTGCGAAACGATCTTTTCTGGAGGTAGGAGAAGCAGATGTGAGCTAGAATAAGTGGAGGGGGTACACGTGGGCCCCACAAGCCTGGTAGGCGCGGCCAGTGGGGGTGCCCGCGCCTCCAGGGCTTGTGGCCCACTGGTGGAGCCCCCTGACTAGCTCTTCGTCTAGGTATTTTTCAAAAATTCCAGAAAAAATCATAATTGATTTTCACGGCATTCGGAGAACTTTTATTTTCAGGGTACTTCTCTACAGGACGCTAAAAGCAGAAAATAGGGAAAACTAAACTAAACCTATCATTTTTCTTCTAAGCAACCGAAGGTGAAAGCTTGGAACAGAGGTTTGTGACTCCTTGATTCATCCATCTCATGGTCATCGAAAGAAATCCGTTAATGAGGTTGATCAAGTCTCCTTGACAAACTTTTTCGAATGGCAAAAGGAAACGGAGAACTTTTGAATAGTCACTAGGTTACCTCAATGGGGATGTGCATATCCCCAACAAGCAAATCATACTTCATCTTTATAGTAGGTATAGGGCATTCAAAGCTCCCAATAAGAATCGATGAAGTTTTTTCGATAGCATTGATGCAATGTACTCGATATTGTTTCTTCGGAAAGTGCACCATATGCTCATTACCGTTGACATGAGAAGTGACATTGCCTTTGTTGCAATCTATAACAACCCCTGCAGTGTTCAAAAAGGGTCTTCCAAGGATGACCGCCATGGTATCATCCTCGGGAATATCCAGAATAAAAAAGTCTGTTAAGATAGTGACGTTGGCAACCACAACATGCACATCCTCGCAAATGCCCATAGGGAATGCAGTTGATTTGTCGGCCATTTGCAGAGAGATTTCAGTGGGTGTCAACTTATCCAGTTCAAGTCTACGATAAAGAGAAAGAGGCATAACACTAACACCGGCTCCAAGGTCGCATAAAGCAGTTCTAACGTAGTTGCCTTCAATGGAGCAAGGTATAACGGGCACTCCGGGATCACCTAGTTTATTAGGAGTTCCACCCTTGAAGGTATAGTTAGCAAGCATGGTGGAAATCTCAACCTCAGGTATCCTCCTCTTATTAGTCACAATATCCTTCATGTAGTTAGCATAAGGAGACATTTTGAGCATATCTTTCAAACGCATTTGCAGAAAGACAAGTCTAATCATTTCAACAAATCGCTCAAAATCCTCATCATCCTTTTTCTTGGATGGTTTGGGAGGAAAGGGCATGGGTTTTTGAACCCATGGTTCCCTTTATTTACCATGCTTCCTAGCAGCAAAGTCATTCTTATCATATCTCTTATTCTTAGGCTGTGGGTTATCAAGATCAACAGGTTCAATCTCCACATCCTTATCATTGCTAGGTTGAGCATCATCATGAACATCACTATTGATATTATCATTAGGCTCATGTTCATCACCAGGTTGTGCTTCGGCATCAGAGACAGAGTCATCGTTTGGACTCTCAGGTGTAACAGCATCAGGGTTGCTAGCGTGCAGGTTCCTATCATCTCTCTTCTTCTTAGGATGACTAGGTGCATCAGTGCTAACTCCTTGAGAATCTTGTTCAATTCTCTTAGGATGACCCTCAGGATACAAAGGTTCCTGGGTCATTCTATCGCCTCTAGTGACGACTCTGACAGAATTGTCATTCAACTCATTGAGCAAGTCATTTTGGGCCTTAAGTACTTGTTCTACCCTAGTAGTAACCACAGAGGCATGTTTACTCAGGAGCTTAAGATCATTGACGTTTCTGTCCACACAAGCACTTAAATGACTAAGCATACGAGCATTCTGTTCCAATTGTCTGCTAACATAATCATTGAAACTTTGTTGTTTGGCAACGAAGTTGTCAAATTCATCCAGGCATAATCTAGCAGGTTTATCAAAAGGAATATCACTCTCATCAAATCTACAAAGATAATTTACCTCTACTACCTGTATCGGGTTATCAAGACCATGGATCTCTTCGATAGGTGGTAGATTTTTGACATCTTCAGATTTAATGCCTTTCTCTTTCATAGATTTCTTAGCTTCTTGCATATATTTAGGACTGAGGAATATAATACCTCTTTTCTTAGGAGTTGGCTTAGGAGGTGGTTCAGGAATAGTCCAAGCATTCTCATTGCACAAGATATTATTCAATAGGATCTCAGCTTGTTCTACGGTTCGTTCCCTAAAAACACAACCAGCACAACTATCTAGGTGGTCTCTAGAAGCATCGGTAAGTCCATTATAGAAGATATCAAGTATTTCATTCTTCTCAAGAGGGTGATCAGGCAAAGCATTCAGTAGCTGGACGAGCCTCCCCCAAGCTTGTGGGAGATTCTCTTCCTCATCTTGCGCAAAGTTGTATATTTCCTGCAAGGCAGCTTGCTTCTCATGGGCAGGGAAATATTTCTCAGAGAAGTAGTAGATCATATCCTGGGGGCTACGCACACAACCATGAGCAAGAGAAGTGAACCAGGTCTTAGCATCATCCTTTAGCAAGAAAGGAAACAACTTAAGGATATAGTAGTGGCGGATCTTTTCCTCACTCATGAATAGGGTGGCTATATCGTGTAGTTTGGTAAGATGGGCTACAACCGTTTCATACTCATAACCATGAAAAGGATCATATTCGACCAAAGTGATTAACTCAGGGTCGACAGAGAATTCATAATCCTTATCGGTCACAAAGATAGGCGAAGTAGAAAATTTCGGGTCGTATTTCATCCTAGCGTTCAAAGATTTTTCTTTCCACTTGCACATTAAGTTCTCAATATCATAGCTATCCTTACAATCAAGAAATTCCTCAGCTATCTCTCCCTCCATAACATAACACTCAGGCATATCAGTCAATTCATATCTAGGAGAGCTAGTTCTAACAGGCAAAATAGCAGGTTCTACTTCAATAGTATCATCAGTTTCAGAAGTATCATCACATCTAGCAGCAATCTAGTAATTTTTGCATCAAGGAATGCACCTAGTGGCAAAGCAGTATCAAGCATAGCATCATCACAAGTATCATGGACAGCAGAAGTAGCATCATCAAGCACAACCGACATATCAAGATTTCTAGCATGAGGTGGTGTCGCAAACTTACTCATAATTGAAGGTGAATCAAGTGCAGAGCATATAGTTCTTGGATCTTTCGGATTCCTCATAGTGACCCGAAGACGTAAATCCCAAGTGACTCAGAGAATATAGCTATGCCTCCCCGGCAATGCCGCCAGAAAATAGTCTTGATAACCCACAAGTATAGGGGATCGCAACAGTTTCGAGGGTGGAGTATTCAACCCAAATTTATTGATTCGACACAAGGGGAAGCAAAAGAATATTCTCAAGTATTAGCAGTTGAGTTGTCAATTCAGACACAGCAGAAAGACTTAGTATCTGCAGCAAAGTATCAGTAGCAGAGTAGTTTGATAGCAATAGTAGCAACAGTAACCAGTAGCAACAAAGTGATAGCAATAGCAGCAGAGTAACAACAGTAGCAACAGAGTAATAGTAGCAGCAGTGACAATAGTAGCGGCAAAGTGACATAGCAAGGGCCAGTAGGAAAAGACTTCTAGGCATTGGATTGGTGCTGGATGATTATGCCGGATGCTATTCATTGTGTAACAGTTATAACACGAAGAGATATGTAACTAGCTCCAGTTCGTCAATGTAATGTTGGCATGTATTCCGTATGTAGTCATACGTGCTTAGGGAAAAGAACTTGCATGACATCTATTTTCCATCCCTCCCGTGGCAGCGGGGTCCTAATGGAAACTATGGGATATTAAGGTTCTCCTTTTAATAAAGAACCGGACCAATGCATTAACACTTAGTGAATACATGAACTCCTCATACTATAGTCATCTCCGGGAGTGGTTCCGGCTATTGTCACTCCGGGGTTGCCGGGTCATAACACATAGTTGGTGACTACAACTTGCAAGATAGGATCAAGAACACACATATATTAGCGACAACATAATAGGTTCAAATATGAAATCATGGAACTCGGTCCCTAGTGACAAGCATTAAGCATGGCAAAGTAGTAGCAACATCAATCTCAGAACATAGTGGATACTAGGAATCAATCCCCGTCAATACTAACTCGATTACATGATAGATCTCATCCAACCCATCACCGTCCAGCAAGCCTACGATGAGATTACTCACAAACGGTGAAGAGCATCATGGAATTGGCGATGAAGGAAGGTTGGTGATGACGATGGCGACGAGCTCCCCTCTCCGGAGCCCGGAACGTACTCCAGATCTGCCCTCTAGAGGAAGAACAGGAGGTGGCGGCGCCTCCGTATCGTAAAACGGGATGAACACTTCTCCTTGATTTTTTTCGGACGAAAGGGACTAAATAGAGCTGAGACTGGAGGCGGTGGAACTTCGTGGGCCCCACGAGCCTGCCAGGCGCGGCCAGGGGGGCCCGCGCCTGGTGGGCCTGTGGGCTCCACGCTCCACTTCCTCCGTTGATTCTTGCGCTAGTATTTTTTATATATTCCACAAAAAATCCCCATAAATTTCCAAGTCATTCCGAGAAATTTTATTTCTATGCAAAAACAACACCATGGCAATTCTGCTGAAAACAGCGTTAGTCTGGGTTAGTTCCATTCAAATCATGCAAATTAGAGTCCAAAACAAGGGCAAAAGAGTTTGGAAAAGTAGATATGACGGAGACGTATAAGTGATCGCTCTCTCTCTCTCTCTCTCACGGAGACGAGGAGAGGGTCTCCGTGTTAGGATTATTGCTACACGTTGATACTTGTTACTATAAAATATGTTCTCTTCTCATGCTGCAAGATGATGGCTGCCAGAAGCACAGTCTTCGACAGGACTAGTTCCCCTCTTATTCTGACATTCTGCAGTTTAGTTCACATATACTACCCCTTTCATTTGATAGCAATGCATATGCAATTTAGACCTAATGAAAGTCCCGCGAGTACTTTGGATGAGTACTCACAACCTCTTTTGCTACCTTTTTATCCTATGTTCTTTTGCACATTTGTCGCGATTAGATGGACGATCCCAGGAGCCAGATGCTACCACTGACGAGTGCTACTACCTCGATGGAGCCTACTACTATATAGAGGCCGCTAATGACCGGGAGTAGTTAGGAGGCTCGTCGGCAGGAGGCCTTGCCTTTTTGATCGATGTATCTTTTTTTCTAGCCTTCTTAAGGCAAAACTGGTTTACTTAATGTCTATACTCAGGTAATGTTGCTTCTGTTGATTGATGAATTCTAGCCCTCGTGGCCATGGCTTGTAATACATACCTTTATGATTGAATTTGTGTCTATTGTTGTGTTGTGGTATTGATTAGTGAGTCCTTGATCTTGATCATACATGTTTACTTGTATGATTAGTGTACGACCAAATCGAGGGCGTCACAGTGTGCATCGTAGATGGGATTGCACCGCTGCCCTAGTATCGTGTTCCCCCGCCGGTGCATCACCTCCTCCGCATGTGCCCGCATCGACGGCCGCACCGCTGGCACTGGGATCCTCTCTGGATCCAAATGTTGGTCATGCGGAATCATAACGTCAGGGTAGAGGAGGGGGACACGATGCTCCCAGTGCCACCTTGCCTTGTGCACTAGTCTGCTGACCTGACGGCAAGGCAGAAGGGAAGATCCTGGCTACACGAGCACGCGAAACGTGACGGCGGGGGACTTACCCTTATCTTTCAAGGAGAAGAACCCCAAGGTTGTGGCTAGGGTTTGCCGCCAGTTGGGGAGCAGCGAGTGGTTAGATGGGGATGCAGGTGACTTCTGGAAGAGGTTGATGCTGCCCCCCCTGCATGCTCGGATTAAAAAGGACAGTTGTAGGTCGCTGACGTGTGGGCCACAGTGGGCGGTCGTTGTTAATAAAGACGACACTAGCTTTGACTAGGCGCCACGTGTGGATGGGCGCGAACATGAGAAGGCGCACACTGCGTCCACCTCGACGCATTTCAAGCACAATTTTGGGCGAGAAATGGGTCCGTGCGAACGCGAAGCAAACAGGTTTTGGTTTTGGGTCGTTGCATTGGGTCTTCACTTTTGTCCGCGCCGACCCAAACGGACACGGGTAGATGATATGGGTCGCTCCATTGGAGTTGCTCTAACCGGTCATCTCAAATCTCATCTCTCAAATCCATACAAACCATGCAACTACCACATTGATGCATTACACACATCGTCCGACTACTACATCACGACTAACATGCCATCGAACTACCAAAATTTGGCATGTTTGGCTATGGTGGAGGCCAGCACCATCTGCCCCTGCCCTTCCCGGAGCCCTTGCCGTCCTTCTTGCCGAAGTTTTGGTCAAAGACACAGTACAAATCGAGCCAGATCTTCTTGTCACCAAAGTTGTCCTCGTCATCGCTCAGCTCCTCGTCCTCCTTCAATGGCAGTCCAGCCATTTCACGAAGCACCCTATTATGCTCTCGGGCGAGGGCGCACATGTTCCTTTGCTGTCGTTTCTTCAAAATGCAGCCGCAGATGGCTTCCTCCTTCACGGTTGCCTGCGCTGCTGAATCAGCCGCCTCCACCGTCGCCATCTCCTCCACAAGACACAAATCGACTATCCTTATCCTTTCCTTCCCATGTCAGGGCAATATGTTTCCGGTGGGATCGAAATCTATCAGACCGGTGATGGGGAAGGGGAGATTTCCCACCCGAGAAGACCTTGATGATCCCGCCCTAGAGAAATCGAGCATTCGTTGAGTGAACTCTATGGAGTCACGGTAGACAAATCCTGCCGTCAGTCGGGCGTTGTCCTCACTGGAGAGCGGCGGAGTGCAATGCAGACCGTCATTGCCTCCTCCAATCCGCAAGGGACGACCCCCCAGTCGATGTATCCCGACTGATCTGAGTTAGATCCTAGGCCCTCCATGCTGGAGAAGGTCGGAGCTCGCCGGAGGTGAGTTAGGGCGACAAATAGGAGTGGAGGAGAGTGGAGTGAAGTGGCTATGATTTGTGCGGCGAGGGATGAGAACAAGTATATGTGGGGTCGATGTGGATCAGTGGAGGCCAGGCAAGCATGCTCGGACGCCCTATATCCACTCCATATTGGGCTGGATATGAGGGGTTTTGGTCAGCCGGACGTTTGAGGCCGGTTTGAGAGGCCCGACTGGGTCAAAATTTTATGACACGTGAGTAACCGAGAGGCTTATCCGAATGCTTGAGTAAGGGTATGAGGAGTCAGGCTATAGATGCTCTTACAACCAGAACTAATAAAATACGGTTCCCAAACATCAATGAACATATTCGGGTGTGTAAGCGGACAGTTACAATCACACAATATTACCCTTCCACAAACGGATCCATCGAATCAAATCCCTAAGTCCACATTAGTATGCAACGTACTCCCTCCGTCCCAAAATAAGTGTTGTAAATTTAGTATTAAGTATGTACAAATTTATTATTAAAACAACAACACTTATTTTGTGACGAAAGGAGTATGTAATACGTAGTTGAACACATGTGAGTGGACTATTAAAAATTGGCTTGCTCTACTTACTACGTATGAAACGACAATGCAAGAATTTCATCAACGACTGGACTTGCCCTTGTCCTTCTCGAGCCCCCCACTCCCCACCAAGGCATGCCAGAGGCCCAGGGTGCGCCCTCGTACCTAGTGGGTCACCCAGGACTCCCGTGGTGAGCATCATTGGTCCTCAAGTTTCCTTCTGGTCCAAAACAAAATCTCCAAAAAGTTTCGTGGCATTTGGACATCAGCTAATATTGATTTTCTGCGAAGGAAAAAACAAGCAAAAAACAACAACTCGCACTGGGCACTATGTCAATAGGTTAGTCCCAAAAAATGATATAAATTGCTATAAAATGATTATAAAATCCAAGAATGATAATACAACAACATGGAACAATTGAAAATTATAGATACGTTTGAGGCGTATGAGCAAGTTGTTAATCCAATGTCTAGTCAGCCCCTTTAACTTGAGAGATAGATATTTGATGGCGTGGAGGTCTTCTCCGTTAGCCATGTGTATGTGGAGAAGGAAGTTATCGATCCATACTATTGGGTCTGTCGTGCCATCATAGGGTTCTATATTGATGGTCTTAAACCTTCTGGGAATTGATGTTCCATTACCCTGTCTATGAAACATATCGGGTGGGCTGGACCTTGGGACTGGGTAGTATCTTGTTGGAGGTCGGGGAGAATCGCTCGTAGGCTTGATCTTGAGCGTGGTCATACCTGTCTAACCAGGTGCCATAGATATCGAGCCCGGCTGATGCACATCCTCTCAAACCATTAATGAACCTAGGAGGTGCTCGGTTTGCCTTGATGTGAGGTTGAATGTCGTGAGGGTCTAAGTGATCCACGGGGTCTTTACCTTCAGGGTGTGGCGCTGATTGAGTGTTGAGGTTTTCCTACACTGGTCTATCCAAACCTCTAGGGTTTGGTCAAGCTCGTATGTGGTTATTTGTTAAACTACGGCAACAGACGCATGCGTGGGTATGATTTCGGTGCGCTATGGCGTCGGTCTTCGAGGTCTTGTTCAACTGAGAGTACTTCGAGCCACTTGTCGTTCAACATGTCTATATTTGCTTGCAGCTGTTGTTGCTTGCATTTCATGCTTCAGGCGGTGGCGATGAGGGGCCGCGTGAAGCGCTCTTGCTCCAAGGGGTCTTCTGGGACAATAAAGTCCTTAGTGTCGAGGCTCTTGTCTTCCTTGGACTCCAGCATGTAATTTTCATCAGCCCGTTCAAAGAGATTATTGGTATCTAAGTCCTCTGCATCTACTTTGGGGCCGTGGTTTTGTACTAGGGAGGCTTGAGGACCATCTCCCATGTTATCGGCCTTGCTGGTCATTGCCTTGCCGTCCTCAATGGTGGTGTTGTGTCCCCACATCGTTCTCTTTTCGGCATTTGCACCGGCGTTTAGGAGGGCATTTGGGAGTGTCTACCATGTAGACGTCGTAGGTGGATGTCGCAGTCCACTTGCCGCTATTTAACAGGGGGCGAGGTGAGTTATTTAGGGTCATTGGCATCTTCATCCATGTCCGTGGCCTGCTACTTGTTGAGCTTGCATTGGTTTTCCCTTGAAGAGGAAAGGGTGATGCAGCAAAGTAGATAAGTATTTCCCTCAGTTTGTTGAGAACCAAGGTATCAATCCAATAGGAGGAACAAGCAAGGTAACAATCTTAGCACCTAGCCAAACAATCAAACAGTTGCACCCAACGCTAAAATGGGGTTGTCAATCCCTTCACAGTTATTTGCAAGAATGACATATGATAGAGATAGATAAAAGATTGCTAGAACTAAAAGTAAAACAAAAGTAAATAAGTGGCAGGAATATATTTTTGGTATTTTTGGTTTATAGATCTGAAAGTATAATATGGAAAATAGACCCGGGGGCCAAAGGTTTCACTAGAGTCTTCTCTTGTGAAGGAAAATAATACGGTGGGTGAACAAATTACTACCGAGCAATTGATAGAAAAGTGAATAATTATGAAGATATCCAAGGCAATGATTATGCATATAGGCATCACGTACGTGTCAAGTAGACCGAAACGATTCTGCATCTACTACTATTACTCCACACATCGACCAACTCCTGCGTCCATCTAGACTATTAAGTTCATGAAGAACAGAGTAATGCATTAGGTAAGATGACATGATGTAGAGGGATAAACTCAAGCAACATGATGAAACCCCCATCTTTTTATCCTCGATGGCAATAATGCAATACGTGCCTTGCTACCCCTACTTTGTCACTAGGTGAGGACTGATGACCCACAAGTATAGGGGACCAATCGTAGTCCTTTCGATAAGTAAGAGTGTTGAACCCAACGAGGAGCAGAAGGATCTGACAAGTGGTTTTCAGCAAGGAAATATCTGCAAGCACTAATATTATCGGTAACAAGTGATTGTGTGGTGAGATGATTCGTAGCAAGCAACAAGTAACAAAAGTAGCAACAGTGCAGCAAGGTGGCCCAATCCCTTTTGTAGCAAGGGACAAGCCTGGACAAAGTCTTATAGGAGGAAAAACGCTCCCGAGGACACACGGGAATTTCTGTCATGCTAGTTTTCATCATGTTCATATGATTCACGTTCGTTACTTTGATAGTTTGATATGTGGGTGGACTGGCGCTTGGGTACTGCCCTTACTTGGACAAGCATCCCACTGATGATTAACCCCGCTCGCAAGCATCCGCAACTACGAAAGAAGAATTAAGAAAAAGTCTAACCATAGTATTAAACTAGTGGATCCAAATTAGCCCCTTATGAAGCAACGCATAAACTAGGGTTTAAGCTTCTGTCACTCTAGCAACCCATCATCTACTTACTAGTTCCCAATGCCTTCCTCTAGGACCAAATAATGGTGAAGTGTTATGTAGTCGACGTTCACATAAGACCACTAGAGGAAAAACAACATACAACACATCAAAATATCGAACGAATACCAATTCACATGACTATTATTAGCATGCCTTATCCCATGTCCTCAGGAACAAAAGTCACTACTCACAAAGCATAATCATATTCATGACCAGAGAGGTAATGAGTAGCATCAAGGATCTGAACATAAACTCTTCCACCAAATAATCCAACTAGCATCAACTACAAAGAGTAATTAACACTACTAGCAACCTTACAAGTACCAATCGGAGTCGCGAGACGGAGATTGGATACAAGTGATGAACTAGGGTTTGGAGATGAGATGGTGCTGATGAAGATGTTGATGGTGATGAGTCCCCTCCCATGAGAGGAGTGTTGGTGATTTCCCCCTCTGGGAGGGAAGTATCCCCGGCAGGATCATCCTGCCGGAGCTCTAGATTGGTTCTACTCAAGTTCTGCTTCATGGCGGCGGCGAATCCTCAAAAAATCCTCCTCATGATTTTTTTCCCGGACGAAACCTTCATATAGCAGAAGAGGGGGCCAGCGGGCCAGCTGGGTGCCCACAAGCCCCCTAGGCGCGGCCAGGGGGGTGGTTGCGCCTAGAAGGCTTGTGGCCACCTGCTGGCGCCCCTCTCGCACTTCTTCGGCCGAGTATTTTTTATAAATCCGGAAAAAAATCCTCGTTGATTATTACGGCGTTCGGAGTTGCGCAGAATAGGTATCTCAACTTTGCTCCTTTTTCAGGCCAGAATTCCAGCTGCCGGCATTCTCCCTCTTCATGTAAACCTTACGAAATAAGAGAGAAAAGGCATAAGAATTGTACTGTGAAGTGAAATAACAGCCCAAGAAGCAATAAATAGCAACATGAAAGCATGATGAAAAATGGACGTATCAACTCCCCCAAGCTTAGACCTCGCTTGTCCTCAAGCAAAAGCCGAGCTCGATAAATATGACCACATGTTTAGGGAGAGAGGTGTCGACAAAACAAGATACGAATAGGCATGCATCATGATCATGATCAGAACAACAATACCAACATATAATCTCTGATGCTAAAGTTACAATTCCTTCACAAAGTAAAGTATGGATCAAGAACCTTACCGAGAAGTAACAACCGATAGCCTTTAGTCATTGAAGCAATTGCAATTTATCACAACATCAGAAAGAGTCAAATGAGAGCTTGTAAAGCAAATTCACATACTCAATCATCCTTTCATTCTCTACAATTGCTACAACTCACGTGGTACTCATGAGATCAAAGTTTCAGCTGAACACAGAGAAAGATAGGGGCTTATAGTTTTGCCTCCCAACTGCTTACCTCAAAGGTAATGTCAACAATAATAATTCATGAATACTCACCTCCAAGTTGACATATGAATATATATATTTCCCTAGCATATGCCGGTAGCCAAGATAAAGGCAAAACAAGGAATTGGTGAAGATCACCATGACTCTTTCAAGGTCAAAAAGTAAAGGTACAAGATAGGACATTCGCAGAGGGAAGCAGAGGTTGTCATGCGCTTTTGAGGTTTGGATGCGTGTCCTCTTAGTGCGGAGGAATGTCACTTTATATTGCCTCCTGTGATAAAGAACTTTATTATGCAGTTTGTCGCTTTTATGTCTTCCTCATCACAGGTTCATACAATGCTTCTTTTCCACACACTAATAGATCATACATATTAGGGAGCAATTTTTATTGCTTGCACCGATGACAACTTACTTGAGGGATCTTATTCAATCCATAGGTAGGTATGGTGGACTCTCATGGCAAAACTGGCTTGAAGGTTTGTGGATGCACAAGTAGTATCTCTACTTGGTGCGGTAGTTTTGGCTAATATGAGGTGGAAGCAATCGTCACATGCTAAGGGATCTCTAATCATATAACATTGTTTGGAACCAAGAAAACACAATTCATTATGTTGTCTTCCTTGTCCAACATCTACTTCTAGGCATGCAATAGTTTAGTGAGTGTTCACAATCATAGATGGTGTCAAAGATGATATATTTATATGTGAACCTCTCCTACCTTATCACTTCCTATTAATTGCAACAATGACCAAGGTCTACGTTTGTCTTCCCTCAACAAGTTTCAATCAATATTATTTTTATATGTGAAGCCATCACTTCTCATAAGATCATTACATGATCTTTCATGCTTTTGTTCTTTTCTCAATCTATTGATCATGTCAAGAGGCAAAGCCCTTCAACTAAGACACTCTTTATTATATGGCTCACGAGCTCGAATACATCGAGGGTGACACAAAGAAAAACTCAAGACTAAAACACTAAGACTTTTAATCTACTAGAGAAAAAGAAAACTAAAAAGGAACAAACTAAAACAAAGGTAAAGGCAGAAGATGTGATGGTGACACGATACTGGGGCAACTCCCCCAAGCTTGGCAAAAGCCAAGGGGATTGCCCATACCCATGCTTAGTTGTCTTCCTTTGGAGGTGATGGTGGTGGAGTTGTTGCAGAGGTCTTGAGCTTGTTTAATTTCCACCTGAGCATAAAATTCTGCTCCCACAGATCATCATTTTCCTCTTCAAGCTTCAACACCCTTTGGCATAATTCCTGCTTGCTCTCCTGCAAGAAATGAGAAGGGATAAACAAAGTCTTAGGCTTCTTCCTCGAGTCAGGGAGGCTCGACTTCTTGAACTCCACATGCGTGTATCCAGGTTGAGATAGGGGAGCCCCCTCTTCATCGGAACTTGTTTGTTCCTTCCCCTTTGGATCATAATCTTCTTCCTCATCAGTGGTCCAGCCATAAGGATCCAAGTCCCCATAGACCTTGGGGTTAGCGAGGTAATCAGCCACATAGCTCTCCCCCTCTGAATCTTGAGAAGACATCTTGACCTAGATCTGCGGCAGAAAAACAGGCACGAAACAAAAACAGAGGAAATCTGTGTGATACGAGGGTCAGACCTTTTGGGAGAATATATAATTATTTTTTTCAAACCAAAATGAGTACTCCGCATGAAAACGGACTCCGGGAGGCACACGAGGTAGCCACAAGCCCCCTAGGCGCGGCCAGTGGAGGTGGTCGCGCCTAGCAGGCTTGTCGCCTCCTCGCGCGCTTTCCGGACTACTTCCTATTTTTCTATTTTTTTCAAATATTCCAAAACGGAGAAAAATTCCTACTGGAAAAGTTTTGGAGTCTGTTTTCTTACCGAATCACATACCTCTTTTTTCGGAGTCTGAAACAGGCTGATAAATATCCCTTAGGTATTCTTTCGGAGTTATGGTATTGATGATATTGCTTTCAAAATTTATGGGAGTATGCTACTTCTCAAACAACAGCGCGAGAAATTGACACGTTGACGGAGATTGGGCTTGCGCTGGTTTTTCCCTTGAAGAGGAAAGAGTGATGCAGCACAGGAGCAGTAAGTATTTCCCTTAGTTTGAGAACCAAGGTATCGATCCAGAAGGAGGGTCTCGTCAAGTCCAGAGTACCTACGCAAACACAAACAAGCTTGCACCCAACGCTTAAATGGGGTTGTCAATCCCTTCAAGATTGTTTGCAAAGTGAGATCTGAAGGCGGAAAGTGCAACGAAGTAAAAAGTGTAAGGCTGAAAATACGGTGTGGAGTAGACCCTGGGGGCCATAGTGTTCACTAGAGGCTTCTCTCAAAATAGCAAGAATTACGATGGGTGAACAAATTATTGTCGAGCAATTGATAGAACCGCACAAAGTCATGACGATATCTAAGGCAATGATAATACATATAGGCATCACGTCCGAGACAAGTAGACCGATACTTTCTGCATCTACTACTATTACTCCACACATCGACCGCTATCCAGCATGCATCTAATGTATTGAGGTCATGACGAACAAGTAACGCTTTAAGCAAGATGACATGATGTAGAGGGATAATCTCAAACCAATGATGAAAACCCCATCTTTCTACCCTTGATGGCAACAACACGATACGTGCCTCGCTACCCCTTCTGTCACTGGGTGAAGTCACCGCACGGTATGAACCCAAAACCAAGCACTTCTCCCATTACAAGAATGATAGATCTAGTTGGCCAGACAAAACACACAACTCGAAGAGAATTACAAGGATATGAAATCATGCATAAGAGAGATCAGAAGAAACTCAAATAAGATTCATAGATAATCTGATCATAAATCCACAATTCATCGGATCTTGACAAACACACCGCAAAAGAAGATTACATTGGATAGATCTCCATGAAGATCACGGAGAACTTTGTATTCAAGATCCAAGAGAGAGAAGAAGCCATCTAGTTACTAACTATGGACCCGTAGGTCTATGGTGAACTACTCACGCATCATAAGAGATGTCATGGTGTTGATGGAGAAGCCCTCCGTGTCCGAATCCCACCTCCGGCAGGGCAGCAGGACGTGCCCCAGATGGGATCTTGCGGAGATAGAAGCTTGCGGCGACGGAAAAGCGATTGCGATGCTCCCTTTATTTTTTTGGGAATATTTGGGAATATATAGGCACAAGATCTAGGTCAGGGGACCTCAAGGGGGCCCACAAGACTGGATGGCGCGACCCACTTGGCCGCGGGGTGGGGGCTTGTGGGGCTCCTGGGGCTCTTCTGGCTTCGCTCCCAAGTTCTCCGATCTTCTTCCATTCCAGAAAAATTTCTTTTCGGGGATTTTCTTCCGTTTGGACTCCGTTTCAAAATCTCCTCTGAAAGGGGTCAAAAACATGGAAAAAACAGGAACTAGCACTTGGCACTGAGTTAATAAGTTAGTCCCAAAAAATAAATAAAAGGCATGCAAAACATCCAAAGTATGACAAGATAATAGCACGAAACCATCAAAAATTATAGATACGTTTGAGACGTATCAAGCATCCCCAAGCTGAACTCCTGGTCGTCCTCGAGTAGGGAAGTGATAAAGAATGAATTTTTGATGTGGAATGCTGCCTAGCATAGTTGTCCTTTGCAACTTCTTTCATGTGGCATGAATTTTCAGATCCGTAAGATTTAAAACAATAGTTTTCTATTGACGTGAAAACAATAATACTTCAAGCAAACTAGCAAAGTAATCATGAACTTCCAAAATAACAAGGCCAAAGAAAGTTATCCCTACAAAATCATATAGTCTGGCTATGCTCCATCATCCTGAGACAACTAATGTAAATCATGCACAACCCCGGAATTGGCCAAGTAATTGTTTTCGCACTCTTACTTTCTCAAAAAATTTATAACTATCACGCATTACATGAGCGCGAGCCATGGATATAGCACTATAGGTGGAATAGAGTGTGGTGGTGGTTGTGAGGCAAAAAAGGAGGAGATGGTCACATTGACTCGGCGTATCAATAGGCTATGGAGATTCCCATTAATATTATCAAAGTGAATGAGTAGGGATTGCCATACAAGAGATGAAATAGAGCTATAAGTATGTGAAAGCTCAAAAGAAAAACTAGTGGGTGTGCATCCAACTTGCTTGCTCACGAAGACCTAGGGCAATTTTGAAGAAGCCCATCATTGGAATATGCAAGCCAAGTTATATAATGAAGATTCCCACTAGCATATGGTAGTGACAAAGCAAGAAGATCTCAATCAGGAAGAACATGGTGCTATCATGAAGCACAAGTCTGGAAATATATAGTAGCATTGTCCCTTCTCTCTTTTTCTCTCTTTTCTTTTTTTTCATTTGGGCTCTTAGGCCTCTTTTTTTTCTTTTCTTTTCTTTTATCTTTTTTTGTTTTTGGGCTCTTTGGCCCCTTTTTTTTATTTCCTCACATGGGACAATGCTCTAATAATGATGATCATCACACTTTTATTTACTCACAGCTCAAAGATCGCAATGATGATGACTCCGTAGGAAATGCCTCCGGCAGTGTACCGGGATGTGCAACGATCTAGTATGATCATGCAATGGAAATATGAGAGTGACGGCACAAGTCATGAGACAGAATGGTGGTAGTTGCATGGCAATATATCTCGGAATGGCTATGAAAATGCCATAGTAGGTAGGTATGGTGGCTGTTTCGAGGAAGGAATTTGGTGGGTTTGTGCACCGGCGAGAATTGCGCGGCACTAGAGAGGCTAGCAATGGCGGAAGGTGAAAGTGGATCTATACCATGGACTCAACATTAGTCATAAAGAACTCACATACTTGTTGCAAAAGTTTTTATTAGTAATCGAAACAAGGTGCTAAACACATACTCCGAGGGGAAGGGTTGGTAGGTGTGAACCATCGCGCGATCCCGACCTCAACACAAAGGATGACAATCAATAGATCAATTATGCTCCGACTTCCTAACATAGCGGTTCACCATACGTGCATGCTACGGGAATCACTAACTCCAACACAAATATCTCTAGATTCACAACACCCTACTAACATAACTCTCAATATTACTGAATCCATGTCTCAAAACTAATTGAGAGGAATCGAAACTTCTCTTTCTACTCAATGCACATGAAGATGGAGGTTTTTGCATCATCTTTGGCTACCTAGCACATGGGACTACTTTCATAGCATAAGCCAACTACCAAATCACGCACCGCCGTTCTCTAAAGATATAAGTGAAGCACATGAGAAAAAGTATCTAGCTCAAAAGATATAAGTGAAGCACATGAGCAAAAGTATCTAGCTCAAAAGATATAAGTGAAGCACAATGAGCATTCTAGCAAAATCACGATGAGTGCATGTCTCTCTCTCTCTCTCTCTCAAAAAGGTGTGCAGCAAGGATGATTGTGACGCAACAAAAATAAAAGACTCCTATGATACAAGACGCTCCAAGAAAAACACATATCATGTGGTGAATAAAAATATAGCTCCAAGTAATGTTACCGATGGATTGAAGACGAAAGAGGGGATGCCTTCCCGAGCCATCCCCACGCTTAGGCTTTTTGGTGTCCTTGAATTTGGCTTGGGGTGCCTTGGGCATCCCCAAGCTTGAGCTCTTTCCACTCCTTATCTCTTTGTCCATGAGAACATCACCCAAAACTTGAAAACTTCACAACACAAAACTTAAACAGAAACTTGTGATAACATTAGTACAAGAAAACAAACTACCACTTCTTTTGGTACTGTAGCAAACTTGAATTCTATCTATATTGATGATGGGCTACTATATTCTCACTTTCCCATGGCTAGTACCCCTCGATACTAACCATAGTTTCATCAAAACAAGCAACCAACTCAACAAAAAACAGAATCTGTCAAAAACAGATCAGTCTATAGCAATCTGTATACTTTGTATACTTTTGGTACCTCAAAACATCTGAAAAATTACGACGGGCTAGGAAAAAGTCATATAAATCATAAGCAAAAAGAATCAACTCAAAATCTCTTTCTGAATAAAAATGAAAAATCATCTCGTGAGCGAAAAGTTTCTGTCTTTTTCCCGCAGGATCAAACAACCATTACCAAGACTAGTCATACAGGCTTTGCTTGGCTCAAACACAAAAAGAAACACAAAAAACACAATCACAACAGAATTATGAAAGTGTGGACGCAACAAAACAGAAAGAAAAAGATAAATTCATTGGGTTGCCTCCCAACAAGCGCTATTGTTTAACGCCCTTAGCTAGGCATAGAAGCGATAGAATCACGTATCGTCGTCTTTGGTGCTTAAACCATAAGTGGCCCTCATCATGGATTCATAAGGCAATCTTATTTTCTTTCTAGGAAAGTGTTCCATGCCCTTCCTTAAAGAAAATTTAAATCTAATATTCCCTTCCTTCATATCGATGATAGCACCAATAGTCCTTAGGAAAGGTCTACCAAGAATAATAGGGCATGTAGGATTGCAATCAATGTCAAGCACAATGAAATCCACGGGTACATAGTTCCTATTTGCAATAATAAGGACATCATTGATCCTTCCCATGGGTTTCTTGACAGTAGAATCAGCAAGATGCAAATTAAGAGAACACCCTTCAATCTCATTAAAACTCAGAACATCACATGAAGACTTTGGAATCACAGAAACACTAGCACCCAAATCACACAAAGCATTGCACTCATAGTTTTTTATTTTGATTTTGATGGTAGGTTCCCACTCATCATAAAGCTTTCTAGGGATAGAGACTTCCAATTGAAGTTTCTCTTCAAGAGATTTTATCATAGCTTCGACGATATGATCGGTAAAGGCTTTCTTTTGGCTATAAGCGTGTAGAGAGTTCAACATGGATTGCATCAAAGAAATGCATTCAATCAAGGAGAAACTATCATAATTGAATTCCTTGAAATCCACGGTAGTAATTTCATTACTACTCAAAGTTTTAACGTCTTCTACTCCACTTTTAATGCTTTTAGCATCAAGATAGATGGACTCCGAATCATTGGGGCACTTTTCAACCAAAGTGGATTCATATCCAGCCCCACAATCATTAGGTTTGACACAAGAAAACAAAGATTCAATGGGAGTCACACCAAGCACTTTAAGATCTTCGTGATTCTCATCACGAGAACACACCTTTTTAAGCCATTCATGTCTAGCACAAATTTGGGTGGTTCTTTCTTGGCTCTCAATCATGGGAACACGCATAGCTTTCAAAGTTTCATCCATGTTGATTTTGGGAGGAGCACATCTAACTTTGAAAGCATCAACATCACAAGAAATCATATCCACGCTCTTAGCCAAATCGTCAATTTTGAGTAGTTTTTCCTCTATGGACGCATTGAAAATCTTTTGAAAGTTGATGAACTCTTTGATATTACTCTCTAGATTAGAGGGTAATCTATTGTAATTTCCATGAGTATTGTTGTAGGAGTTGCCAAAGTTATTAGAGGAGTTACAAGGAAAAGGCCTAGGAACATAGTTTCCTCTAAAGGCATTGTTGTTGCCAAAGTTATTCCTACCAACAAAATTAACGTCCAAGCTAGCGTTGCTACTCTCAATCAAAGAAGACAAATGAATATCATTAGGATCCGAAAGAGCACTTCTACTAGCAACCAAATTCATTAACTCATCCATCTTAGCACTCAACGAGTTAATTTCTTCTATAGCGTGTACCTTCTTACTAGTAGGTGACCTTTTAGTGTCATTGAGAGTAGTTTGTCATGATGTTGCCTAAGAGCTTTGTGGCTTATCCTAACGTGATTTCCATGAATGTTCCATCTGAGGCGGAGTCCAAGATATTTCTAGAAGCGAAATTCAAGCCAGCGTAGAAGATTTGAATAATCATCCAAAGGCTCAAGCCATGAGCGGGACAATTTCTAATCATTAATTTCATTCTCTCCCAAGCTTGTGCAACATGCTCATGATCATGTTGCTTGAAATTCATGATATCATTACGGAGAGAGATGATCTTAGCCGGCGGAAAATACTTGGATATATAAGCATCTTTGCACTTATCCCAAGAATCGATACTATTTTTGGGCAAAGAAGAAAACCAAGTTTTTGCGCGATCTCGCAACGAGAAATGAAAAAGTTTCAATTTAATCACGTCATTATCCACATCTTTTTTCTTTTGCATATCGCAAAGCTCAATGAAGGTATTGAGATGGGATGTGGCATCTTCACTAGGAAGGCCATAGAATTGCCCTTTCATAACAAGATTCAGCAAAGCGGCATTGATTTCGTATGACTCTGCACTAGTGGCGGGAGCAATCGGAGTACTAATAAAATCATTATTATTAGTATTCGAGAAGTCACAAAGTTTGGTGTTTTCGTTCATGGTGACTTCAGCAAGCAAGCGAGAATACAAGTAAACAAAAAGCAGGTGGGAAAAAGGGCGAACGAAAAAGGAAAATTGGTGAAGTGGGGGAGAGGAAAACGAGAGGCAAGTGGCAAACAAAGTAAATGCAAGAGATGAGTTTGCGACAATTACTTGGATGAGTTCTTGACTTGATCTTCCTCCCCAGCAACGGCGCCGGAAATCCTACTGCTACTTCTCAAACAACGGTGCCAGAAATTGACACGTTGACGGAGATTGGGCTTGCGTTGGTTTTTCCCTTGAAGAGGAAAGGGTGATGCAGCACAGGAGCAGTAAGTATTTCCCTCAGTTTGAGAACCAAGGTATCAATCCAGAAGGTGGATCTTGTCAAGTCCAGGGTACCTGCGCAAACACAAACAAGCTTGCACCCAATGCTTAAAAGGGGTTGCCAATCCCTTCAAGATTGTTTCCAAAGTGAGATCTAAAGGCGGAAAGTGCAACGAAGTAAAAAGTGTAAGGCTGAAAAAATGGTGTGGAGTAGACCCTGGGGGCCATAGTGTTCATTAGAGGTTTCTCTCAAAATAGCAAGTATTACGGTGGGTGAACAAATTACTGTCGAGCAATTGATAGAATCGCGCAAAGTCATGACGATATCTAAGGCAATGATTATACATATAGGCATCACGTCCGAGACAAGTAGACCGATACTTTCTGCATCTACTACTATTACTCCACACATCGACCGCTATCCAGCATGCATCTAGTGTATTGAGTTCATGACGAACAGAGTAACGCTTTAAGCAAGATGACATGATGTAGAGGGATAATCTCAAACCAATGATGAAAACCCCATCTTTTTACCCTTTATGGCAACAACACGATACGTGCCTCGCTACCTCTTTTGTCCCTGGGTGAGGTCACCGCATGGTATGAACCCAAAACCAAGCACTCCTCCCATTGCAAGAATCATAGATCTAGTTGGCCAAACAAAACCCACAACTCGAAGAGAATTACAAGGATATGAAATCATGCATAAGAGAGATCAGAAGAAACTCAAACAAGATTCATAGATAATCTGATCATAAATCCACAATTCATTGGATCCCAACAAACACACCGCAAAAGAAGATTACATCGGATAGATCTCCATGAAGATCATGGAGAACTTTGTATTGAAGATCCAAGAGAGAGAAGAAGCCATCTAGTTACTAGTTATGGACCCGTAGGTCTATGGTGAACTACTCACGCATCATCGGAGAGGTCATGGTGTTGAGGGAGAAGCCCTCCGTGTCCGAATCCCCCCTTCGGCAGGGCACTGGGACGTGCCCCTGATGGGATCTTGCGGAGACAGAAGCTTGCGGCGGCGGAAAAGCGATTGCGATGCTCCCTTGATTTTTTTGGGAATATTTGGGAATATATAGGCGCAAGATCTAGGTCAGGGGACCTCCAGGGTGCCCACAAGCCTGGATGGCGCCCCCCTAGCCGCGGGGTGGGGGCTTGTGGGGCCCCTGGGGCTCTTCTGGCTTCGCTCCCAAGTTCTCCGATCTTCTTCCGTTCCAGAAAAAATCTTTTCGGGGATTTTCTTCTGTTTGGACTCCGTTTCAAAATCTCCTCTGAAAGGGGTCAAAAACATGGAAAACAGGAAGTGGCACTTGGCACTGAGTTAATAAGTTAGTCCCAAAAAATAAATAAAAGGCATGCAAAACATCCAAAGTTTGACAAGATAATAGCATGAAACCATCAAAAATTATAGATACGTTGGAGACGTATCAGAGTACCTGAGATATAATGCTTGATTCTCTGCCCATTTACAACTCTCGGACAATTACCTTCCGTGTTGTTGATCTTGATAGCACTAGAACGATATACTTCCTCAACAATATCGGGACCTTCCCATTTAGAGAGAAGCTTGCCTACAAAAAATCTTAAACGAGAATTATATAGCAAGACATAATCACCTAAATGAACTCACGCTTTTGTATCCTTTTATCATGCCACCTCTTAACCTTTTCTTTGAACAACTTGATATTCTCATATGCCTGAGTTCTCGATTCATCAAGCGAGCTAATGTCAAATAACCTCTTCTCATCGGCAAGTTTGAAATCAAAGTTGAGCTCTTTGATTGCCCAATAAGCTTTATGCTCTAGGTCAAGAGGTAAATGACATGCTTTACCGTACACCATTTTGTACGGAGACATGCCCATGGGATTCTTATAGGAAGTTCTATAAGCCCAAAGTGCATCATCGAGCTTCTTAGACCAATTCTTCCTAGACCTGTTGACAGTCTTTTTCAGAATTAGTTTAATCTCTCTATTGCTTAGCTCTACTTGACCACTGGACTGAGGGTGATAGGGAGACGCAATTCTATGGCTGACATCGTACATGGCAAGCGCTTTACGGAAAGCACCATGAATGAAATGTGAACCACCGTCGGTCATCAGATATCTAGGGACTCCAAACCTAGGGAAAATAACTTCTTTAAGCATCCTGATAGAAGTGTTGTGATAAGCACTACTGGTGGGGATATCTTCTACCCACTTAGTGACGTAATCAACAGCAACTAGGATATGAGTATACCCGTTGGATTTTGGAAAAGGTCCCATATAATCAAAGCCCCAAACATCAAATGGTTCAATTACAAGTGAATAGTTCATAGGCATTTCCTGACATTTACCAATATTACCTACTCTTTGACATTCGTCACAAGACAAGACAAACTTACGGGCATCCTTGAAGAGAGTGGGCCAATAGAAACCTGATTGCAATACCTTGTGTGCAGTTCTAGCTCCCGCATGGTGTCCTCCGTAGGCCTCGGAGTGACACTTCTGTAGGATCTGTCCCTGTTCATGTTCACGTACACAACGTCTAATAACACCATCTATTCCTTCCTTATAAAGGTGAGGATCATCCCAAAAGTAATGTCTCAAGTCAAAGAAGAATTTCTTCTTTTGCTGGTATGTGAAACTACGTGGTATATATTTGGCAACAATATAGTTTGCATAATCAGCATACCACGATGCACTACGTGAGGCATTGATGACATTCAATTGCTCATCGGAAAGCTATCATCAATAGGTTGTGGGTCATCAAGAACGTTCTCCAACCCAGACAAGTTATCTGCTACTGGGTTATCAGCACCCTTCCTGTCGACAACATGCAAATAAAATTCTTGTAGCAAGAGAACCCATCTGATAAGTCTAGGTTTAGCGTTCTTCTTCTCCATTAGGTACTTAATAGCAGCGTGATCAGTGTGAATAGTGACTTTGGAATCAACTATGTAAGACCTGAACTTTTCATATGCAAAATCCACTGCTAAAAATTCCTTCTCCGTAGTAGCATAATTTCTTTGGGACTGTCTAGATTTTTACTAGCATAGTGAATAACATTCAACTTCTTATCAACTCTTTGCCCTAGGACAGCACCAACAACATAATCACTAGCATCACACATGATTTCAGAAGGTAAGTTCCAATCAGGTGGTTGAACAACAGGTGCGGTTATCAAAGCCCTCTTAATATTTCGAAGGCTTCCTCACAATCATCGTCAAAGACAAAAGGAATATCCTTTTGCAAGAGATTGGTAAGAGGCCTAGAAATCTTAGAGAAGTCTTTAATGAACCTTCTATAGAAACCAGCATGACCAAGGAAACTTCTTATTCCTTTGATATCTGTGGGGTATGGAATTTTCTCAATCGCATCAACCTTAGCCTTATCGACTTCAATACCTCTTTCAGAAATTTTATGACCTAAGACGATGCCTTCATTAACCATAAAGTGGCACTTCTCCCAATTCAAGACAAGGTTGGTGTCTTTACATCTCTGCAAGACCCGATCAAGGTTGGTGAGGCAATCATCAAAGGAAGACCCGTAAACGGAGAAGTCATCCATGAAAACCTTGACAATCTTTTCACAAAAGTCAGAGAATATAGCCATCATACATCTTTGAAAGGTGGCAGGTGCATTACAAAAGCCAAAAGGCATACGTCTATAAGCAAAGCTACCGAAAGGGCAGGTGAAAGTGGTTTTCTCCTGATCAGATTGTGCAACTGTTATTTGAGAGAAACCAGAATAACCGTCTAGAAAGCACAAGTGTGTGTGTTTAGACAGTCTTTCTAGCATTTGGTCGATAAAAGGCAAAGGGTAATGATCTTTCCTAGTGGCTTTATTCAATTTCCTAAAATCGATCACCATCCTATAGCCAGTAATACTCCTCTGTGGGATCAATTCATCCTTATCATTAGGGACAACGGTAATGCCTCCCTTCTTAGGGACGCAATGCACCGGACTCACCAAATTGCTGTGAGCAAGAGGATAGATAATACCTACTTCTAGGAGCTTTAGTATTTCTTTTCTCACTACTTCTTTCATCTTAGGATTTAATCTCCTTTGATGATCAGCAACTGGTTTGAAATCAACATCAGTTTTAATCTTGTGCTGTCATAGAGTGGGACTAATGCCCTTAGGATCATCAAGAGTATATCCACTGGCAGCATGGTGCTTTCTTAGAGTTTTTAGTAACTTCTTTTATTCATGCTCTGAGAGGCTAGCACTTATAATAATAGGATATTTCTCTTTTTCATCAAGATAAGCATACTTAAGAGTATCTGGCAACTGTTTAAGCTCGAACATAGGATCACCCTTTGGTGGGGGTGGATCCCCAAGCAGTTCAACAGGCAAGTTATTCTTAAGGATAGGATATTGTTCTAAGACAGCTCTATCTATCTCATCCCTTTCATCCATATGCATATCATTTTCATGCTCAAGCATTTATTCCTCTAAGGGATCAGTAGGAGGCACGGCAATAGAAGCTAAGGCAATAGTTTCATCCTTACTAGGCAACTCTTTTTCATGAGGTTGTCTACCAAACTTGGAGAAATTGAACTCATGTGACACACCTTCAAAGCCAACAGTAATAGTTTGCTTCTCACAGTCAATATGAGCATTGACGGTATTGAGAAAAGGTCTACCAAATTTGAGGGGACAAAAGCTATCTTGTGCGGTAGCAAGAACGAGGAAATCAGTAGGATACTTCGTTTTACCACACAAGACATCAACATCCCTAACAATTCCAACAGGGCAGATAGTAAAGGAGGATGATATTTAAACCACTTCTTTTTGGGGAGATCAATATGAGCAGCAAAAGATTCACACAATGGAGCTACTATCTCAGAGTCAAGTCCATACTTAGCGCTAAAATCACTAAAAGTATTTGTTTCAACAAAGGATTTAACGCAATCAAACTTGAAATTCATACCTGACTCCTTACCTTATTCAATATCCCAATCTTCAGAGTTGCGTTTAATTCTCTTCAATAAATTCCATTTGAAGTCAATATCTCTCTTCATATAAGAACCGGTACAAGAAGTGTCAAGCATGGTGCGATCATCATGAGAAAGCCGAGCATAGAAATTCTGAATGATAATTTCTCTCGAGAGCTCATGGTTGGGGCATGAATATAACATTGATTTAAGCCTCCCCCAATCTTGAGCGATGATTTCTATGTCACAAGGCCAAAAATTATAAATATAATTCCGATCACGATGTACTAAATGCATAGGATAAAACTTTTGATGAAATTCCAATTTCAACCGATTGTAGTTCCATGATCCAGTATCATCACATAGCCAATACCATGTCAACGCCTTATCCTTCAAAGATAAAGGAAAGACCTTCTTCTTGACCTCATCCTCGAGCAAACCTACAAGCTTAAATAAACCACAAACTTCATCTACAGAGATTAGATGCAAGTCTGGATGTGATGTTCCATCTCCTGTATAAGGATTAGCCAGCAGTTTCTCAAGCATACCCAAAGGAAATTCAAAGAAAATATTTTAAGTAGGTGCAACAGGTTGAGGAGCAACTATTTGTGCTTCCGTTCGAGGTGAAGATACCCCGAACAAGCCCCTCAAAGGATTAGTATCCATAGTGACAAGTGACAATAAATTTCAGCACACTATATGAATGTTTCCTTACCAAGTTCCACTTACCAAAGGCGCTTCACTCCCCGACAACGGCACCAGAAAAGAGTCTTGATGACCCACAAGTATAGGGGATCAATCGTAGTCCTTTTGATAAGTAAGAGTGTCGAACCCAACGAGGAGCAGAAGGATCTGACAAGTGGTTTTCAGCAAGGAAATATCTACAAGCACTAAAATTATCGGTAAAAAGTGATTGTGTGGTGAGATGATTCGTACAAGCAACAAGTAACAAAAGTAGCAACGGTGCAGCAAGGTGGCCCAATCCCTTTTGTAGCAAGGGACAAGCCTGGATAAAGTTTTTATAGGAGGAAAAACGCTCCCGAGGACACACGGGAATTTCTGTCATGCTAGATTTCATCATGTTCATATGATTCACATTCGTTACTTTGATAGTTTGATATGTGGGTGGACCGGCGCTTGGGTACTTGCTACGGCAACAAAAGACCTTCCCTCGCAACGGCGCCAGGAATCCTTCTGCTACGGGCTACGCCTATAGGGACTTCCTTGGCAAATGTGCGAAGGATTCCCCCACGGCCTTGGAGCCTTGCGTTGGTGTTCCCTTGAAGAGGAAAGGGTGATGTAGCACAGCGGCGGCAAGTATTTCCCTCAGTTTGAGAACCAAGGTATCAATCCAGTAGGAGGATCGCGTCAAGTCACAAGTACCTGCACAAACACAAAGAGCTTGCACCCAACGCTATGAAGGGGTTGTCAATCCCTTATTGATTGTTTGCAAAGTGAGAACTGAAAGCAAAACGTAAACAAAGCAAAGTAAAAGTGAAAGTGGAGACGATAGTTGTGAATAGACCCGGGGGCCATAGTGTTCACTAGTGGCTTCTCTCATGAAAGCAAGTAGACGGTGGGTGAACGAATTACTGTCGAGCAACTGATAGAACTGCGCAAAGTCATGACGTTATCTATGGCAATGATCATATCTATAGGCATCACGTCCAAAACAAGTAGACCGATACTTTCTGCATCTACTACTATTACTCCACACGTCGACCGCTATCCAGCATGCATCTAGTGTATTGAGTTCATAACAACAGAGTAACGCCTTAAGCAAGATGACATGATGTAGATGGACAATCTCAAATCTATGATGAAATCCCATCTTGTTACCCTTGATGGCAACAACACGATGCATGCCTTGCTGCCCCTTCTGTCACTGGGAAAGGTCACCGCACGGTATGAACCCAAAACCAAGCACTTCTCCCATTGCAAGAATCATAGATCTAGTTGGCCAAACAAAACCCAAGACTCGGAGAGACATACAAGGATATCAAATCATGCATAAAACAAATCAGCAAAGACTCAAATATAATTCATAGATAAGCTGATCACAAATCCACAATTCATCGGATCTCGACAAACACAACGCCAAAGAGGATTACATCGGATAGATCTTGTAACATCCCAAATTTTGGACTGTTAATATAATTATTATATTGTTTTTTTGTTTGCTTGAGTGATTGAAACTTGAGTGAAATTTGAAACTTTTCAATGAGTGGGAATAAAATGACTTTCCCCTTCTCCGATAAATTCAAATTCAATCTTTTAAAAGCAAAGAGAGAAGATGACATGACTTCTTCAACAATAAAGAATTTGAACGGAGTTTGCATTTGAATCCTTTCAAAATATTTGCCCTTGCTTCTATATTTTTCTTCCCCAAGAAATGCCCCAAAAATTCTTGCAAGCAAGAAAGAGCGGAGGAAAAAGACCCTCCACAATGTGAGGCATTTTTGAAATTATTTGAGCCAAAAAAAACCCAAGTTTATGGGGAAAATATTTTGCCAAAAGAAGATATATGATAAGGGGTTTTCTTCTGAAAAAAAACATTTAAAAAAAATTATTTGGGTTTTGGAAAAATGATAATCAATTAGGAAATATTCTTTTGATCGATTTGGTATACAATACCCTAAATTAATTATTTTATTTTGTTTCCTTTTTATTCCTTTTAGTTTCTGTTTTATTAAAAAAATCTAAAACGGGGATATTTTTTTAAAAGGAAACCCACCCCGAGCGCATTATAGCCGGCCCACCGATCTCGCTGGCCCGGGATCCCCTGCACCCAGCCGCCCCCTACCCTCACCCGCTCACGCCTGGGTCCCGCCCCGCACCAACCCCACCCGCAGCTCACCCCCACCCCGCGCGCACCCCCTCCTTCCTTCTCACTCCCCGCGCCTCCCTCCACTTTCCTTTCCCCAGCCGGCCACCCCGCCATCGCCGGATTTGCCCTCCTCGCCCCGATCTCCTTCCCTCTGGAGCCCCCCTCCTCTCCCCTATAAAGGCTGGCCCCGAGCCCCCCTCCTCGCACCGTTTCCCCTGCCCGAGCCCCGCCGCCTCCGCCCACCACCCTCGCCGGAGTCGGCTTGAGCTGAAGCTCCCCGGCGCCCTGCAGCTCTACCCCGGCCCCGAGCTCCCTCTCCGTCGCCACTAACTGACGGAGGACAAGCCCCGCCATCTCCCCGACCCCTCAGGCCTCGCCAGAGACCGCCGGAGCGCCGCCCCCGACCTTCCTCCGCCTCGGCCTCTACGGAGCTCCTGCCCCCTGTGAGTCTTCTCTCCTAACCCCGTAGCCGTCGGATCTTAATTGAATGCATAGGATTAGAACAACATACCCCTTCGGTCTTTTAAATAAAACCAACCGGGTTTCTTCACTTATTATTTAGCCAGTGAGATTTTCTTTAATTTGCGGCCGTTGGCTAGTCAGCCTGAGCAGCTCACACCCCCGAGCCAACCACAACGCACCACGTGGACCCCCTGTTCACAAACTAGATTTCTCTAATTTTAGTTTTATTTCCAAAACAGAGAAAGTTCCAATCTTGTTTTGATCATAACTTTTGATGTAGTGATCCAATGGGGTTGATTCGTTTTCCAGTAGATCAAAAAATTTCTGTAGTTCTTAAAAACATATAATTTGTCCATGTTTGAAATTATCAAATTTGAATTAGATAAGCTTTAGTTTAAACCTAGTTTTGCTTATTCTGGGAGTTTAAAAATAAAATTTTCATTAATTCATTCACTAGTGATCTTATTCATCAGTGGTAAAAATGTCAGAATTGTTTGAGTATTTTAGTTCATCATTTCTGGTGAAACACTTTCTGTTTCACTTCTTTTAGGATTATGACTATATTTCTTTCTTTAGTTGTTTTTAAATTATTTTTCTTTTATATTTCAGAAATATTATGTTTTGTTTCTGTTAGTT
Organism: Hordeum vulgare subsp. vulgare; assembly: GCF_904849725.1. NCBI lineage: Eukaryota > Viridiplantae > Streptophyta > Magnoliopsida > Poales > Poaceae > Hordeum > Hordeum vulgare. Next base: position 36,936,197 of record NC_058521.1, on the reverse strand, counting down.
AACAGTAGGTTTGCAACAAGTTTTGATTTTATTTTTATATGTTATCATGAAATCAATTCTAGTTCTCTAATAACTTGCAATTGGTTTCTCCACTATTTCAAATCCCATTTGGAAATACTTTCAAATAGTTTTGTGAAAAATACTTTATTTCATCTTAGTTAAATTTATATCTTACTTCCCTGTTATTTAAGTATTATATTTTCTGTTAGACAAAAACTATTTAGTGTTTGATGTAGTAGAAGACTCCTAGTTTTAGTTGAAGTTTCTTCCGAATTCTTATTCGCTCTCTCTTTTGTTTTGATTGCTAGAATGATTGCTAGTATGAGTGCTTACGTGAATGATATGGTTTTAATATAGATTTCATCGGAGAGTGACGAGTAGTCTATCAAGTTATTCCTCAAGAGCGATAATTCTTCCTCGTCAACATCACCAGGCAAATCATTTGATCATGTATCACCTACGTTTTATGCATCGTAGTTCTACCATCCTATGCCCAATTGCATGCTGAGTAGGTACTTGGAAATTATGGTTACATATTGTAGTATCATGTGGTAGGCACCCAACAACCCCGTTACTTGGCCCGGGACGACAAATTTCATATTGGTATGCTTGGGTAGACGGGATTCTGGTTGAGAGTTTATCACGAGTGATGCGAGAATAATTTAATAACCAAGACCGGTTAAGTCAAGACTTTTCAAGACCTCGTGATGCAATGCAACTCTGGGTGAAGGACGGTTGATCGGCTCCCTAGAGAAACCAGTGGATGACCCGGGATGCTGGAGACGGCCATGACATCTTGCGGAAAGCTTCACCCAGGCTCAAAGAGACGGACGGATATTTTCAAGACCCAAGGCTTACCTCCACAGCCACAAGTCATTATGGGCTCTGGCTTGGTTGGACAACGCGGCGACTCTGGACAGGCGGTGCTAGCAGATGTAGAAGAACGGTAGGATTGGATGGGCACCGACAGGGATTCAAAGGGACCCATTGAAACACCATGTTTTGATCATCCAGTCTTCAAACACCCTGAAGTGTGAGGACATACACGGAGGCGATCAAATCTTGTGGGGAACGTGTGCAAAACTCTGCAGAGTACTCAAACCTAATCGATTAGCCGTGTCCACGGTCATGGACAACTTGAGCCAAAGGAACTGAATTTATCTGAAATTCTCAACACAAATAATAATATTGATGTGGGTAATATTGATAACCTGGGTATGAGAACTGGTTGGCGGAACCATCTCATTAACAACCAACAACATAGTAATATTTTGCTTTTAGCCCCTCTTCTTGTAGGAGAAAATTTGCTTTACGCTAAAACTTATGACTCCACCTGCCATATATGCATATAGTATAGATGATATCTTACCCCCTCTCATATGTGACTTGCCGGCATATTCAATATGTTGACCTACACGGCTGCAACGTCTTATGTTGCAGATATTTTTCTTCGACGAGTAAGAGTATGATTCAGGGTTACGGTCTACACTCAACTTGCCGTTGGTGTTTATTGGGACTCCACTCCCTTGACTGCTTCCGCTGAGATATTTAAGGTATATATCATTTTTACGCTATTTCCATGTGATTGCACTTTGATATATACATTTATGTACTGTGTGCCAGCATATTGATCCAGGGATGGCACAGATACACAGAGGCTTGACTCGTTTTGAGTCGGGTCGCTACAGAAATGGTATCAGAGCACATGTTGACTGTAGGACGTAACCCTAGAAACTGGAATTTCCTTAGGAAAGGATCTCTCAAAATTTCTATTTTTTTCAAGAACTCCTTTTACTTCTCATCTCTTCTGATTTCATCAAACATTCTCTCTCACCTCAAATAGTTAGACAATGCCCTTTCCCCTTTGACCACATGAAGGATCAACCGACTCCCACTTCAAAGTAAAGAGGATTTCATCATGCAGTTGAAGCTACACCCATTGAAGACTCTCAAGACCCGAAGAATTCAAAGACCCTGAAGCGTTCGAATACTTATATGACCATTAGAAGTCCAAACCCCTGTTATATACCCACGTTAGTTACGATGATTTTGTGAGCCGTCATTGGTGTGTGTTTTCCGACGGCCAGAAATAAAACCTATTCTCAAAAATATTGTTTGTATTGTGTGTATCTTCCTCCCTCTCTTACCCGTCTCATCCCCAAAACCTCAACCCTACCAGATGAAGTATGAAGCTGGACTTGTAGTCTCTGGACCAATGACCCAGCTAGAGGCTGAAATATGGATTCAGAACATGGAGAACCACTTCGGGAGCAACTTGATCTCAAGGACGTATGAAGTGGAACACGCTCTCCAGTACTTTACCCAAAGTGCTGCAATCTGGTGGAAAATGCACCATGCCATACACGGATTTAGTGGAGCAGAAACTTGGGACGAATTCAAGAACACTCTGCTAAGATCCCGACTTATTCAGAAGTGCTATGATAATCCGAAGGAGAAGACTTGTGTATGCAAGATATGTGGAGAAATAGGACACACCCAGGAAGAACACAAGGATGGCTGCACTCATTGTGAATAAAATCACCCAGCTGAGGAGTGCCCGAGTACTCAGGTGACTTGTTTCCTTTGTGAAGGGACCACCCACTACCCAGCTCAATGTCACATTCACCCCAAGGTACAACAAGTTGTCCAGCAGCAGAAAGAAGCAATGAAGGAAACACTCAGTAAGAAGATTCTAGAAGATCCGGTGATGAACGAAAATATTGAAGACCCTGATCGACAAGGTCTGACCAGATTTTTCTCCAATGCATGCTACTCATGTGGAAAAGAAGGACATTATTCACAAGATTGCACGAAGGGAAGCCAAGAGTATCTGGGAAACTTCCCGACGGAAAAAGTGGAGTTTGATCCACTTGAAATAGAAGAACTGGCCAGAATAAAGGAATCCGGAAAGAAAAAAAAGTACCCTCGTGTAGCAACCCGACTCAATACGAGTCAAGCCTCTGGTGTTTCCGTACCATCCCAAGATCATGCTGGTACACACTCAGTACATCAATGTATATATCAAGAGTTCAATCACACAACTTTATTAATCGAAATCTCATAACAAGTACTTTATTACAATAATGAATTACAATAAAGTGGCTGAAGGCCATCTCATGAGATATCTAACGAAGACTAGCAGAAGCATCAGGTAGACGAGTCCATCCGACTCCAGGGCATGTCGTTGAGCGTAGATCGTAGCCTCACTCCTGGTCAGAAAAGTACTCTGCAACATGATACGTTGCAGCCGTGTAGGTCAGCGTATGGAATATGTCGGCAAGTCATCAAAGAGAGGGGGAAAATAAAAATCAACTATCTCTACATGCATATTTGGCAGGTGGGGCTATTTGCATAAAGCCAATTTTCTCCTACAACAAGAGGGACTGAAAGCAAAATATTACTACATTCTTTGTTGTTAACGAGATGGTTCCGCCAACCAATTCTCGTACCCGAGTTGTTGTTAGTTCCCACATCATTATTAAGTTGTGTCGAGAGTTCAGGGAAAATTTCAATGCCTTCAGCTCAAGTTGTCCATGACCGTGGACACGGCTAATCGATTAGGTTTGGGCACTCTGCAGAGTTTTGCACACGTCCCCCACAAGATTTGATCGCCTCCGAGTATGTCCTTGCACTTCAGGGTTTTTGAAGACCGGATGATCAAAACATGGTCTTTCAACGGGTCCCTCTGAATCCCTGTCGGTGCCCATCCATTCCTACCGTTCTTCTACATCTGCTAGCACCGCCTGTCCAGAGTCGCCGCGTTGTCCAACCAAGCCAGAGCCCATAGTGACTTGTGGCTGTGCAGGTAAGCCTTGGGTCTTGAAGCCTCCGTCCGTCCCTTCGAGCCTGGGTGAAGCTTTCCGCAAGATGTCATGGCCGTCTCCAGCATCCCGGGTCATCCACTGGTTTCTCCAGGGAGCCGATCAACCGTCCTTCACCCAGAGTTCCATTGCATCACGAGGTCTTGAAAATCTTGTCTTAACCGGTCTTGGTTATTTAATCAACCTCGCATCACTCGTGTTATGCACTCAACCAAAATCCCGTCTACTCAAGCATAGCAATATGAAATTTCTCGTCCCGGGCCAAGTATCGGGGTTGTTGTGTGCCTACCACATGATACTACAACCTATACTAAAATTTCTAAGTACCTACGCAGCATGCAATTGGGCAAACAAACGTGAAACTACCATGCATCGAAAAACATAGGAGATAGTATGATCAAAATGACTTTCCTTGATGATAGTTGTCTTGATCGAGCGCTTCTAAGTAACAAGCTTCGCACTCCGGGTGATCTACCGATACAAACAAATACACAACATAAGCACTACAATCTATCAACAAGTAAAATAACATCACAAGTATAAAGTAGCTATGGCCTAAGTGAAGAATTCACTACACGTCACTAAGGAAGAAACTTGTTTCTGTTAAAACCCCAAGTAAAAATATTTAAATTTTTTTTGAAACTAATACCACAGTAAGATATAGTCACCAGGAAGCAGTAGCAAAAAGAAACAAATAAAAATAATTTTTTAAACTCCTGGAATAAGCAAAACAAGGTTTAAATTAAATCTGATCTAATTCAAATTTTAAAATTTCAAACATAGACAAATTATATATTTTTAAAAACTACAGAAAATTTGTGATCTACTGGAAAAAGAATCAATCTCATTGGATCTCTAGATCAAAAGTTATAGGGGAAACAAGATTACAACTTTCTCTGTTTTTGAATTAAACAGAAAATAACAGAGAACTAACTAGTCAACGGGGGGGGGGGTATGTGGCGTGCTCTGATTGACTAAGGGGGTAAGTGCTGCGGTGATTCTAACAAACGGCCGGAATTTAACAAATCTGAGTCGGCTAAGTAATAAGTAAAGAAAAACCGGCTCGGTCTTTGTCTGGAAACCGAAAGGGTACCTAACTTCTAATCTACGTCGTCGGTTCTAGATCTAACGGCTCAGAGGGGTTGTGGCGGATGAACTCACACGGGGTTGGTCTGCCGGAGCTCACTCTGGCGAGCAGGAAGGTGGCGTGCTCGTGGGCGTCGCTGCGGAGGTCGGGGCGGCTGGGAAGGGGGCCCAGGCGGTGGCGGTGTTCCTCCGGCTCCTGTGGTGACGAAGGCGAGGCGATGGAGTGCCCAGGCGAGCAGGGGAGAGGCGGGGAGCTTCGGCTCCGGCCGTGCTCCCGGCGACGTGCGAGGGGGCGGCGTGGGGCTCGGGCAGGGCGGCGTGGGGGTGGAACGGGGCGAGGGGAGGCAGGGCTGCGGGGCTTATATAGGCGGCCTCGGGGGGGGGGGGGGGCTCTCACGCGGCACGGGATCGGGGCAGGGATCGGATCCCGAGTCTGCCGGCGTGGAAGGAAAGACCAAGGAGGGAGAGAAGGAAGGAGGAAGAAGGGGGGTCGGCTCGGGCTGGGGATTGGCCAGGGGGGTCCCACGAGCAGAGAGAGGGAGGGGTCGGGCGTGGGATCAGGTGGCCGGCTCGGATCTGGTTCAGATCCCGGGCCAGGTGGGATCTGGCCCGATAGGCTATATTGCGCTCAGGCGCTTTCCAAAAGAAAAGAGATATTTTCCATTTTTTTCAAAAACAGGAAATAAAACAATTAAATGGGCATGTAAATAAAATCCCAAAATATGGGTATTATATACCAAAATGATTAGAAAAATATTCTCTACTAGATTGACATTTTTCCAAGGCAAAAATAAAAACTTGAAAAAAATGTTTTTTTAAGAAAAAAATCCCTTATGCTATATTTTCTTTTTGAAATTATTTTCACAATAAAACTTTGGTTTTCTTGGCTCAAAATATTTCAGAAATGCCTCACATTTTGGAGGGTCATTTTCCTCCGCTCTCTCTTGCGTGCAAGAAATTATTTCCCGGCATTTCTCGTGTGAAGAAGAAAAAAAAATAGAAATGCAAAAGCAAAAGACAAAAGAATTTAAATGCAAACTTTATTTCAATCAATATGCATAGATGCTTAGCTACAATGTAAAACATTCCAAATTAGGAAATTTGGGATGTTACACCTCGGAAGAGCCAAATCTCTGCAAATATAGACGTGAGTCATGTCCGATGTTACAAGTGTATGGAGTTTGGCCACCACAAATACATGTGCTCAGGAAGGAAGCCAGAAACCCAAGGAGCAAAAGCAAACACTAAGACGCCTCGAGACTTGTCAGAACTCATTTTCTTTCGTTGCAAGGAAGAAGGACATTTTGCTAGGGATTGTCCACAAAGGAAGAAAGCTAAAAAGGAGTAGTTATATTTTGACTGCGGCAATTAGTGTAATCTGAAGAACTCTTGTTTTTCATGAGATCATGGAGTGAAATTTTTATAACAGAAGTCCCTAAGATTGTAATAACATCACGAATAAAGGGAATTTATTGCCTATGTTGAAACTATATGCGTTGTTTCTCTTCGAACAAAAATCTCTGAACAATTATGAGGATATGAGAAAATATGGTCTATGCAGGCATGAGTATAATTCATTTTAAGTGTGGTAATAATCGGTAAACCCACAGGATCCACTAACTAGGAATGTACGATGATTACCAAGGAGGCACATACACTCCTCTGAGTACCTATTTACTGACACCTGCAGATGACAACTCTCTACGAGTCATTCCTCAAGGGCCCAGAAACGATCATGACCCTGACCAGTGATCATGATTACCCGAAAATCCTGAAGGACATGATGAAGCACATTCACCTTGAAGGAGATGCAGTCTACAAAGCCTATCCATTCATGGAAAATGGTGTGGAACTTTGGTACGTGGAAGTACACCTACACCATGTGAAAGGATTTTGTCCAAAGACTATGGGACAATACTTTTTCATTTGACGTGTACCACGAGCAACCTTCTTTGATGCTGTTCGTGAAGCTCCCATGGAAGCCATACGTCAGATTGGAGAAATACTTGAGGCAAGACTCCGTCATACCCAGGAATACCTGAGTGAAGTGCATGCGGAGATGATGGAGATGAAGCTCATGACCACCATGATGAAGCAAAAGATGGATGATTTCAAGGAGCACATTGGAAAGTTCCAGTGGAACTAAAGTATCCCCAAGGGAGACGAATGAATAATGTTGGCAGAAATGCTCGACCATACCGAACAATGTGGATGGGAGCATTTGTAATAGAGTACTTTTGAATTGGAGTTTTTGAGAAGAAATTAAGGATGTAATAAAAGATTGATTATGAAATGAATATGATTTATGGATGAACCAATACATTTTCATGGTAAACACACCAGCGGAAAGCATCCCACAGAGTAGAGTGTGTACCAAAAATAAGTCTGAGGATTATTATTATATGATGGTTACCCCAAGAATATGATGGATTGAAACACTATGGAATTTAAAGGCGTAGTAATTCCAAGTATGCCTGAAAACCCACAGACCCCGGGACTAATAAGGATCAAGTACTATATTTTTGGAGAAGGAAACTTGTTTCAACAAACGTTTTCTTAGGAGCATACGAAAACCCGAGAGTTGTGAAGATACGTTAGATGTTTTGTTCAGCTTGCAGAACCGATGGATTACACGAACTTCATTTGTGGACAAGAGAAATTCTGCAACGCTTGTGAGGATGCCCAAGTGTTAGAATACGAGATTCACTAAGCCTTATAAAAGGTAATGATTTCAGTGCGACATGGCTTGGCCACCATGACGACTTACTATTATCATTCTCTTGCTATTCGGAATGGTAAATCTGAGAGACTTACCCATAGTGAGAGACGACGTTCTTTGAAGCTTTTGTTTAAGCCTTAGAATGGTATGATGAAAGCCCCATGTACATGGCATTTGTTGTCACGCGTAGGAAATTTTACGGTGAGGATGAAGACAAGACCCCTCTCTCTGCAGGATAGCCACAAATGGTAGACCACCATGAGAATCATCGATATGTTATTAGAATTGATCACGAGACTGTCAGTTGAGAAGACCCAGTAACGGAAGAATCTTATATCAACAAAAGAACCCTCATTTTGATGGAAACGAATATAACGGGAGAGCATCACCAAAGGTTTAAATATGAAGACTGTGAGAAGTCAGTTGCCAAAACCCTAGAGGATCGTTAAAACATTTTGAGGGACCAGTATCTCTCATTTTAAGTGTGGTAGCATCCCACCTTGCCGGAGGTTGGATTTGTTAGAAGACCCCCAAACCCTAACCTTTCTTTCTAGCCTCTTCGAATCTCGAGGACGAGATTCATTTTAAGTGTGGTAGGTTTGTAACATCCCAAATTTTGGAATGTTAATATAATTATTATATTGTTTGTTTGTTTGCTTGAGTGATTGAAACTTGAGTGAAATTTGAAACTTTTCAAAAACTTTTGAATGAGAGGGAATAAAATGACTTTCCCCTTCTCCGATGAATTCAAATTTAATCTTTTAAAAGCAAAGAGAGAAGATGACATGACTTCTTCAACTATAAAGAATTTGAACGGAGTTTGCATTTGAATCCTTTCAAAATATTTGCCCTTGCTTCTATATTTTTCTTCCCCAAGAAATGCCCCGACAAAATTCTTGCAAGCAAGAAAGAGCGGAGGAAAATGACCCTCCACAATGTGAGGCATTTTTGAAATTATTTGAGCCAAGAAAAACCCAAGTTTATGGGGTAAATATTCTGCCAAAAGAAGATATAGCATAAGGGTTTTTTTCTGAAAAAAAACATTTAAAAAAAATTATTTTGGTTTTGGAAAAATGATAATCAATTAGGAAATATTCTTCTGATCGGTTTGGTATATAATACCCGAAATTAATTATTTTATTTTGTTTCCTTTTTATTCCTTTTTATTCCTTTTTATTCCTTTTGGCTTCTGTTTTATTAAAAAAATCTAAAACGGGGATATTTTTTTAAAAGGAAACCCACCCCGAGCGCATTATAGCCGGCCCACAGATCCCGCTCGCCCGGGATCCCCCGCACCCAGCCGCCCCCTACGCTCACCCGCTGACGCCTGGGTCCCGCCCCGCGCCGACCCCACCCGCAGCTCACCCCCACCCCGAGCGCACCCCCTCCTTCCTTCTCTCTCCCCGCGCCTCCCTCCACTTTCCTTTCCCCAGCCGGCCACCCCGCCATCGCCGGAGTTGCCCTCCTCGCCTCGATCTCCTTCCTCTGGAGCCCCCCTCCTATCCCCTATAAAGGCCGGCCCTGAGCCCCCCTCCTCGCCCCGTTTCCCCTCGCCTTTCCCCTGCCCGAGCCCCGCCGCCTCCGCCCGCCACCCTCGCCGGAGTCGGCTTGAGCTGAAGCTCCCCGGCGCCCTGCAACTCTACCCCGGTCCCGAGCTCCCTCTCCGTCGCCACTAACCGACGGAGGAGGAGCCCCGCCATCTTCCCGACCCCTCAGGCCTTGCCGGAGACCGCCGGAGCGCCGCCCCCGACCTCCCTCCGCCTCGGCCTCGCCGGAGATCCTCGCCGGAGCTCCTGCCCCCTGTGAGCCTTCTCTCCTAACCCCGTAGCCGTCGGATCTTAATTGAACGCGTAGGATTAGAACCACATACCCCTTCTGTCTTTTAAATAAAACCGACCGGGTTTTCTTCACTTATTATTTAGCCAGAGAGATTTTCTTTAATTTGCGGCCGTTCGCTAGTTAGCCTCAGCAGCTCACACCCCCGAGCCAACCACAACGCGCCACGTGGACCCCCTGTTCACAAACTAGATTTCTCTAATTTTAGTTTTAATTCCAAAATAGAGAAAGTTCCAATCTTGTTTTGATCATAACTTTTGATCTAGTGTTCCAATGGGGTTGATTCTTTTTCCAGTAGATCACAATGTTTCTGTAGTTTTCAAAACCATATAATTTGTCTATATTTGAAATTTCCAAATTTGAATTAGATCAGCTTTAGTTTAAACCTTGTTTTGCTTATTATGGGAGTTTAAAAATAGATTTTTAATTAATTCTTTTTGCTACTGATCACTACTGATCTTATTCATCAGTGGTAAAAATGTCAGAATTGTTTGAGTATTTTAGCTCATCATTTCTTGTGAAACACTTTCTGTTTCACTTCTTTTAGGATTATGACTATATTTCTTTCTTTAGTTGTTTTTAAATTATTTTTCTTTTATATTTCAGAAATATTATGTTTTGTTTCTGTTAGTTAACAGTAGGTTTGCAACAAGTTTTGATTTTATTTTTATATGTTATCATGAAATCAATTCTAGTTCTCTAATAACTTGCAATTGGATTCTCCACAGTTTCAAATCCCGTTTGGAAATACTTTCAAATAGTTTTGTGAAAAATACTTTATTTCATCTTAGTTAAATTTATATCTTAGTTCCCTGTTATTTAAGTATTTTATTTTCTGTTAGACAAAAACAATTTAGTGTTTGATGTAGTAGAAGACTCCTAGTTTTAGTTGAAGTTTCTTTCGGATTCTTATTCGCTCTCTCTTTTGTTTTGATTGCTAGAATGATTGCTAGTATGAGTGCTTACGTGAATGATATGGTTGTTATATAGATTTCATCGGAGAGTGACGAGTAGTCTATCAAGTTATTCCTCGAGAACGATAATTCTTCCTCGTCAACATCACCAGGCAAGTCATTTGATCATGTATCACCTATCTTTTATGCATCGTAGTTCTACCATCCTATGCCCAATTGCATGCTGAGTAGGTACTTGGAAATTATGGTTACATATTGTAGTATCATGTGGTAGGCACCCAACAACCCCGTTACTTGGCCCGGGACGACAAATTTCATATTGCTATGCTTGAGTAGACGAGATTCTGGTTGAGAGTTTATCACGAGTGATGCGAGAATAATTTAATAACCAAGACCGGTTAAGTCAAGACTTTTCAAGACCTCGTGATGCAATGCAACTCTGGGTGAAGGACGGTTGATCGGCTCCCTAGAGAAACCAGTGGATGACCCGGGATGCTGGAGACGGCCATGACATCTTGCGGAAAGCTTCACCCAGGCTCAAAGAGACAGACGGATATTTTCAAGACCCAAGGCTTACCTGCACAGCCACAAGTCATTATAGGCTCTAGCTTGGTTGGACAACGCGGCGACTCTGGACAGGCGGTGCTAGCAGATGTAGAAGAACGGTAGGATTGGATGGGCACCGATAGGGATTCAGAGGGACCCGTTGAAAGACCATATTTGGATCATCCGATCTTCAAACACCCTGAAGTGCGAGGACATACACGGAGGCGATCAAATCTTGTGGGGAATGTGTGCAAAACTCTGCAGAGTACTCAAACCTAATCGATTAGCCGTGCCCACGGTCACGGACAACTTGAGCCAAAGGAACTGAAGTTATCTGAAATTCTCAACACAAATAATAATATTGATGTGGGTAATATTGATAACCTGGGTATGAGAACTGGTTGGCGGAACCATCTCATTAACAACCAACAACATAGTAATATTTTGCTTTTAGCCCCTCTTCTTGTAGGAGAAAATTTGCTTTACGCTAAAACTTACGACTCCACCTGCCATATATGCATATAGTATAGATGATATTTTACCCCCTCTCATATGTGACTTGTCGGCATATTCAATATGCTGACCTACACGGCTGCAACGTCTTATGTTGCAGATATTTTTCGTCGACGAGTAAGAGTACGATTCAGGGTTACGGTCTACACTCAACTTGCCGTTGGTGTTTATTGGGACTCCACTCCCTTGACTGCTTCCGCTGAGATATTTAAGGTATATATCTGTTTTACGCTATTTCCATGTGATTGCACTTTGATATATACAGTGATGTACTGTGTGTGCTAGCATACTGATCCAGGGATGGCACAGATACATAGAGGCTTGACTCGTTTTGAGTCGGGTCGCTACAGATCTCCATGAAGATAATGGAGAACTTTGTATTGAAGATCCAAGAGAGAGAAGAAGCCATCTAGCTACTAACTACGGACCCATAGGTCTGAAGTGGACTACTCACGAGTCATTGGAGAGGCGGTGATGTTGATGTAGAAGCCCTCCAGATCCGAAGTCCCCTCCAGCAGGGCACCGGGAAGGGTCTCCAGATGAGATCTCGCGGAAACGAAAGCTTGCAGCGGCGGATAAGTGGTTTCGTGGACGCCCTTATTTTTTCTGGGCTTTTAGGGAATATATAGGCCAAAGAGCTAGGGTAGGGGAGCGCTAGGGAGGCCACAAGCCTGGTCGCCGCGGGCCCCCTCGATGCGGCGTCAGGGCTTGTGGGCTCCCTGTGGGCCTCCTGCCGTGGCCCTCAAGTCCCCCGATATTCTTGTGTTCTGGAAAAATTTATTTCGGGGATTTTATTCCATTTGGACTCCGTTCCAAAATCATATCTGGAAAGAGTCAAAAACACGGAAAAACAGGAACTCGCACTTTGCACCGAATTAATTAGTCCCAAAAAATATATAAAAGGTATATAAAACATCCAAAGTTGACAAGATAACATCATGAAACCATCAAATATTATAGATACGTTTGAGACGTATCAGTACTGCCCTTACTTGGACAAGCATCCCACTTATGATTAACCCCTCCCGCAAGCATCCGCAACTACGAAAGAAGAATTAAGACAAAGTCTAACCATAGCATTAAACTAGTGGATCCAAATCAGCCCCTTACGAAGCAACGCATAAACTAGGGTTTAAGCTTGTGTCACTCTAGCAACCCATCATATACTTACTACTTCCCAATGCCTTCCTCTAGGCCCAAATAATGGTGAAGTGTTATGTAGTCGACATTCACATAACACCACTAGAGGAAAAACAACATACAACACATCAAAATATCGAGCGAATACCAAATTCACATGACCATTATTAGCATGACTTATCCCATGTCCTCGGGAACAAAAGTAATTACTCACAAAACATAATCATATTCATGACGAGAGAGGTAATGAGTAGCATCAAGGATCTGAACAGAAACTCTTCCACCAAATAATCCAACTAGCATCAACTACAAAGAGTAATTAACACTACTAGCAACCTTACAAGTACCAATCGGAGTCGCGAGACGTAGATTGGTTACAAGTGATAAACTAGGGTTTGGAGATGAGATGGTGCTGATGAAGATGTTGATGGTGATGAGTCCCCTCCGATGAGAGGAGTGTTGGTGATGACGATGGCCATGATTTCCCCCTCCGAGAGGGAAGTTTCCCCAGCAGGATCGTCCTGCCGGAGCTCTAGATTGGTTCTGCTCAAGTTCCTCCTCGTGGCGGCGGCTAATCCTCGAAAAATCCTCCTCCTAATTTTTTCCCGGACGAAACCCTTCATATAGCAGAATAGGGGGGCTGATGTCCCACAAGTGTATGGGATCGCAGCAGTTTTCGAGGGTAGAGTATTCAACCCAAATTTATTGATTCGACTCAAGGGGGAGCGAAAGAATATTCTCAAGTATTAGCAGCTGAGTTGTCAATTCAACCACACCTGAAAGATTAGTTTCTGCAAGCAAAGTATCAGTAGCAAGGTAGTGTGATAGCAACGATGCCAGGAAAAGTCTTGCTAACAGGATGTAAGTGCCGCTTATCAATTGCTAACAGGAAATGACAACTAGGTCTCATGGTAAACTCATATCAATTGCATAATCAACTAGCGAGCAAATAATAATAAGCCTCAAACGTCAACACTTCAATCAAGACAACATGAAGCAGTACGAATTGATGGTATCTCGCTAGCTCTTTCTGAGACCGCAAAACATAAATGCAGAGCACCTTCAAAGACCAAGGGCTGGCTAAACATTGTAATTCAACGCAATGAAGATCCAGTCATAGTCATACTCAACACAGTTAAAAGCAAAGCATAAAAATGACATAGGTGCTCTCTAATTGGTGCTTTTGTAAGACGAGGATGACTCAATAGGGACATAAATAGACAGGCCCTTCGCAGAGGGAAGCATTGATTTGCAGAGGTGCCAGAGCTCAAGCCTTGAAAACAGAGATAATAATTTTGGGTGGCATGCTTTCATTGTCAACGCAATGACTAAGAGTTCTCAACATCTTCCACGCTACACATGATATAGGTGGTCCCCAAATAGAAAAGTAAAGTTTTGACTCCCCCACCACCAATCAATCACACTCCACGGCTAGCCGAATCCTCGGGTATCGTCCATACCAACAACAATCCTGGGGGAGTTTTGTTTGCAATTATCTTTTTGATTTGAGCATGGAACTGGGAATTCCAATTACCGGCCCCTTTCTCGTGAATGATAGTGAATAAACACATATCGAGGATAACACGCCTAGCATGGAAGATACCAATAGCCCCCTATCACCACATGAGCGATTCGGGCATGCAAAATAGGTTATTTCTTGAAGATTTACAGAGTGGCACATGGAAATTTACTTCGAACGGCAGGTAAATACCACACATAGGTATGGTGGACTCATATGGCACAACTTTGGGTTTATGGAGGTGGATGCACAAGCAGTACTCCCGCTTAGTACAAGTGAAGGCTAGCAAAAGACTGGGAAGCGACCAACTAAAGAGCGATAACAGTCATCAAAATGCATTGAGACTAACTAACATTGAGTGCAAGCATGAGTAGGACATAAATCACCATGAACATGAATATCATAGAGGCTATGTTGATTTTGTTTCAACTACATGCGTGAACATGCGCCAAGTCAAGCCACTTGAAACATTCAAAGGAGGATACCATCCTATCATACTACATCATAGTCATCTCAACATTCATGTTGGCAACCAAGACAAACCATTATAAGCTGCTAGCTAAATAAGCATGGCATAAGCAACTATGATCTCTAAGTTGTGATTGCAAACATGTTTCTCTCACAACAAAGTTGAATCAGGCATGATGAGCTAGTCATATTTACAAAAACAAAATAGATCGAGTTCATACCAGCTTTTCCAGGCTCAGTCACTTCATCATAGTTCGTCATTATTGCCTTTCACTTGCACGACCGAATGATGTGAACAATAATAAGCGTGCTCATGCATTGGACTAAATCTGGAATCTGGAGGCAAACACAAAGGAGAAGACAAAGTAATATGGCTCTTTGAAAGCTAAACAGGTATGCATGCAAGAGCCACTAAATAGTGTAAACATTATCTTCTACCTTGACCCAAAGAAAAAGAAAACTATCTACACGGGAAAGCTCCCAACAAACAAAAGAAGAAAAATAAAATCTTTTTGGGTTTTTCTCAAACTAAACAGACACACGAAAAGAAAACAAGAAAAAGAAAATAAACTAGCATAGATGATACAGTGGCAAAGTGTGAACACCGGCTAACAAAGTGAAAGCATAAGCAAAAATGTAAAGTCGGTGAGAACACGTACTCCCCCAAGCTTAGGCTTTTGGCCTAACTTGGTATACTCCCAAGGATGGTCCTGGAGAAACCCAAAATTATAATGGGGATTATACGGGAGCGCTGTAGCCACTGCCTGAATAGCTGCCTCACAGAGACGAGTAGCCTCTGCCTCCCTCTCATACTTCTCTGCCTCTCCTCTGGTTATGTAATATCTATGTTTTACCTGAAAGTCAAAGAAAGCAGGAGCAGGAAGGGTAATATGGGAAACACGCTGCCGGTTAAATATCAATCGGTATAGGAGGGATTCATCATCCCTCTCAAGGAGCTGGTAGAGTGTCAAAGCGACGCGGTCAAGGAAAGTTGTATGGAGCGTGGGATCTCCTTCGCAGATGGGTACTCCAAGAAAATTTGCTATGCGAGTGGCATAGATGCCACCAAAGAAATCCCCTTCAATAGCATTCTTATTCAGCCTCCTTGCTATAATAGCTCCCATGTTGAAGCTTTTGTCACCCGTCACTGCGCTCTTAAGGATACTAAGGTCGGGTGCGCAGAGGTGACAATGCTCAATCTTGCCATTAATGCATCTGCCTATGAAGAGGGCAAAGTAATGCCAGGCAGGAAAATGAATGCTCCGCATGGTAGCCTGCGTAATGTCTCTAGTTTCTCCAACAGTTATACCAGAGAAAAAAATCTCTAACCGAAGATTTAGGAGGATCATTGAGACTACCCCAAGTAGGTATCTTGGAAATTCTATTGAAATCCTCTAAATCCATACTTGTGTCATGGCCAGCTGAAAATTTGAATCTACGAACAAAAGAGGCCGTGAGAGTAACATACTGTTCACGTTAATCGGAGATCAATTCTTCAAGTCCGACGTTGTGAACAAGTGTATAAAACTCGTCTTTGAAACCTGCCTTAATCATGAATTCAGCAGAAGGCCATTCACATGGTTGTACATGTGCGTTCCTTGGTTGGTAAGGATCGGGCTCCCGAATTGCGAGACGGGGACCTCTCTTGCTTGAGGAATCACCATGATAGTTTCTCCTGAACATCTTCCTTTTTTGAAATTTTCAGTGACTCAAAGGAAAAGTGAGCAAGGCTCAACGAAACTCGTAGAAACTACTCCCACAAGTTCCTAGAGGCCATATCACGCATGAAAACTACTTGGGACCAGCTAAAATTAGCATGCAAAGCTCAAGAACAGGGTCACCAAGGTAGCAAAAATACGCGAAGTATAAGCCACTAGAGCGAAAACTAATTGATCCAATGGAGGAGTCACTTAACAAGGAGTAATTTCCCCAAAACAGTTCGGAGAATGGTGCTTTGAGCAAAGAGATCGAAAATCCCAGCAAGAGGAGCAAGAACACGGGTTTGAGCTGTGAAACGATTTTTTGTGGAGGTAGAAAAAGCAGATGGGAGCTAGAATGAGTGGAGGGGGTGCATGTGGGCCCCACAAGCCAGGTAGGCGTGGCCAGGGGTGCACGCGCCTCGAGGGCTTGTGGCCCACTAGTGCAGCCCCCAGACTAGCTCTTCATCCCAGTATTTTTCAAAAATTCTAGAAAAATTCATACATGATTTTCAGGACGTTCGGAGAACTTTTATTTTCAGGGTACTTTTCCACGGGACGCTAAAACAGAAAACAGGGAAAACTAAACTAAATCTATCATTTTTCTTCTAAGCAACCGAAGGTGAAAACTTGGAACAGAGGTTTGTGACTCCTCGATTCATCCATCTCATGGTCATCGCAAGAAATCCGTCAATGAGGTTGATCAAGTCTCGTTGACAAACTTTTTTGAATCGCAAAAGAGAATGGAGAATTTCCGAATAGTCACTAGGTCACCTCAATGGGGATGTGTATCTCCTCAACAAGCAAATCATAGTTCATCTTGACAGGAGGTATATGGCATTCAAAGCTCCCAATAAGAATCGATGAAGTTTTTTCGATAGCATTGATGCAATGTACTCGATATTGTTTCTTCGGAAAGTGCACCGTATGCTCATTGCCGTTGACATGGAAAGTGACATTGCCTTTTATACAATCTATAACAGCCCCTGCAGTGTTTAAAAAGGGTCTTCCAAGGATGACTGCCATGGAATCGTCCTCGGGAATATCCAAGATAACAAAGTCTGTTAAGATAATGACGTTAGCAACCACAACAGGCACATCCTCGCAAATGCCGATAGGGAAAGCAGTTGATTTGTCGGCCATTTGCAGAGAGATTTCAGTGGGTGTCAACTTATCCAGTTCAAGTCTACGATAAAGAGAGAGAGGCATAACACTAACACCGGCTCCAAGATCGCATAATGCAGTTCTAACGTAGTTGCCTTTAATGGAGCAAGGTATAGTGGGCACACTAGGATCACCTAGTTTCTTAGGAGTTCCACCCTTGAAGGTATAATTAGCAAGCATGGTGGAAATTTCAACCTCGGGTATCCTCCTCTTATTAGTCACAATATCTTTCATGTACTTAGCATACAGAGACATTTTGAGCATATCTATCAAACGCATTTGCAGAAATACAGGTCTGATCATTTCAACGAAGCGCTCAAAATCCTCATCATCCTTTTTCTTGGATGGTTTGGGAGGAAAGGGCATGGGTTTCTGAACCCATGGTTCCCTTTCTTTACTATGCTTCCTAGAAGCGAAGTCATTATTATCGTATCTCTTATTCTTACGGTGTGGGTTATCAAGATCAACTGGTTCAATCTCCACATCCTTTTCATTGCTAGGTTGAGCATCTTCATGAACATCACTATTGATATCATCATTAGGCTCATGTTCATTGATTGCAATCTCTGGCGTTAGCTAGACGAATGCTGATGACAACAAACCTTCTCCTGCAACGGCACCAGAAGAATGCTGCTAGCACTCCCCGGCAACGGAAATAGAAGAATGTTGTTGATGGCCCACCAGCGCGTGGGTTCGCAGCAGTTTTCAAGGGTGGAGTATTAGACCCAATTTGTTGATAAGCCAGTCAGGAGTTGAGAGTATACTCACAAGTATTAGCAGCTGAATTTGTCAGATTCAACCACACCTGAAAGATTAGTATCTGCAAGCATAGTAGTAACAACAAAGTAATGAGTAACAGCAGTGTAACGAGCAATAGCAGCAGCAAGGAACAACAGTAGTGATAGCAGTAGCAAGTAGCAACAGTAGCAAGCGATAGTAGCAGCAGCATCAGCAGAACAAGACAAGTAACAGCAGTAGCAACCGTAGTAGCAGCAGAGCAAGACAAGTAACAGCAGTAGTAGGACAAACTCGTAGGCAATGGGTCTGTGATTTGTTTGGATGATATTCATCATGCAACAGCTATAACACGGAGAGATATGTGGCTAGCTCCCGTTCGTCAATGTGATGTAGGCATGCATTCCGTGTGTCGTCGTACGTGCTTAGGGAAAAGAACTTGCATGACATCTATTGTCCATCCCTCCCGTGGCAGCGGGGTCCAAAAGGAAACTACGGGATATTAAGGTTTTCCTTTTAATAAAGAACCGGAACAACGCATTAGCACTTGGTGAACACATGAACTCCTCAAACTATGGTCATCACCGGGAGTGGTCTCGGTTATTTTTACTCCGGGGTTGCCGGATCATAACACATAGTAGGTAACTACAACTTGCAAGATCGGATCTAAAACACACATATATTGGTGACAACATAATAATTTCAGATATGAAATCATGGCCCTCGGTCCCTAGTGACAAGCATTAAGCATGGCAAGGTAGTAGCAACATCAATCTCAGAACATAGTGGATACTAGGGATCAATCCCCATCAAAACTAACTCGATTACATGATAGATCTCATCCTACTCATCACCGCCCAGCGAACCTACGAATAGATTACTCATGAACGACGAAGTGCTTCATGAAATTGCAGAGGGAAGAAGGTTGATGATGATGATGGCGACAATTTACCCTCTCTGGAGCCCAAGACGGACTCCAGATCTGCCCTCCAGATGAAGAACAGGTGGTGGCACGCCTCCGTATCAAAAACGCGACGAAAACTTCTCTTTCTATTTTTTCTTGGACAAAAGGCAACTTATAGAGCTGGAATTGGGGGCGGCAGAGCCGTGTGGGCCCCACAAGCCTGCCCACCGCCACCAGGGGGTGGTGGCGAAGCAGGGGCTTGTGGCCCACTGGCCCACCCCCTGAGGTGGAACTTGGCGCAGATATTTGTGATATTTTCCAAAAATGCTCCCCGTAAATTTTCAGGACGTTTGGAGAACTTTGATTTCTGCACAAAAATAACACCAAGGCAATTCTGCTGAAAATAGCGTCACTCTAGGTTAGTTCCATTCAAATCATGCAAATTAGAATTCAAAACAAGGGCAAAAGAGTTTGGAAAAGTAGATACGATGGAGACGTATCAACTCCCCCAAGCTTAAAACCTTGCTTGTCCTCAAGCAACTCAGTTGACAAACTGAGAGAGAAAGAAAAACTTTGACAAACTCTATTTGTTCTTGTTGTTGCAACTATGTCTAACTCATCACCAGAATTTCAGCAAGATCACAAGTTAACCACATAAGCAAATGACACAATGGTCTCACGGTAAACTAATATCAATGGCATAACCAGCTAATGAACAAATAATAATGAGTTTCAAATACCAACACTTCAATCAAAACAAGCATGATGCAATATGAATAGATGGTATCTCGCTAACTCTTTCTTAGACCGCAAAACATAAATGCAGAGCACTTTCAAAGATCAAGGGCTAACTAAACATTGTAATTCATAGCAACGAAGATCCAGTCATAGTCATACTCAATATCAATCAAAAGCAAAGCATAAAAATGACACAGGTCCTCTCTAATTGGTGCTTATATAAGAGGAGGATGACTCGATAGGAAAATAAATAGACAGGCCCTTCGTAGAGGGAAGCATTGATTTGTAGAGGTGCCACAACTCAAGCTTTGAAAACAGAGATAATAATTTTGGGTGGCATGCTTTCATTGTCAACGCAATGACCAAGAGTTCTCAATATCTTCCATGCTACTCATGCTATAGGCGGTTCCCAAACAGAAAAGTAAAGTTTTAACTCCCCCACCACCAATCAATCACACTCCACGGCTAGTCGAATCCTCGGGTACCGTCCATACTAACATCAATCCGGGGGGAGTCTTGTTTTACAGTTATGTTTTCGATTTAAGCGTGGAACTGGGCATTCCAAATACCGGCCCCTTTCTCATGAATGACTGTGAATAAACACATGTCGAGGATAACACTCCTAGCATTGAAGATACCAATAGCCCTCTGTCACCACATGAGCGGTTCGGGCATGCAAAACAGATTATTTCTTGAAAGTTTAGAGAATGGCACATGCAAATTTACATGGAACGGCAGGTAGATACTGCAAATAGGTAGGTATGGTGGACTCTCAAGGAAAAACTTTTGGGTTTATGGAAGTGGATGCACAAGCAGTATTCCCACTTAGTACAAGTAAAGGCTGGCAATAGACTGGGAAGCGACCAACTAGAGAGCGACAACAGTCATCAAGATGCAATGAGTTTGACTAACATTGAATCAAGCATGAACATGATATAAATCACCATGAACACGAACATCATAGAGGCTATGTTGATTTTATTTCAACTACATGCATGAACATGTGCCAGGTCAAGCCACTTGAAACAATCAAAGGAGAATACCATCCTATCATACTACATCACAGTCATCTCAAAATCTATGTTGGCAATCAAGACAAACCATTATAAGCTCTCAGCTAAATAAGCATGGCATCAGAAACTATGATCTCTAAGTTGTCATTGCAAACATGGTTCTCTCACAACAAAGCTAAATCTGGGTCGACAAGCTAGTCATATTTACAAAAACAAAATAGATAGAGTTCATACCAGCTTTTCAGTCTCAGTCAATTCAGCATATATCATCATTGTTGCCTTTCATTTGCACGATCGAACGATGAAAACGATAATAAGCGCATTGGACTAAGCTGAATCTGCACGCAAACACAAAGGAGAAGACAAAGTAATATGGCTCTTTGAAAGCTAAACAGGCAAGCAAGCAAGAACCAATAAGCATTGTAACCAATATCGTCTACCTTGACACAAAGAAACAGAAAACTATTTACACGGGAAAGCTCCCAACAAGCAAAAGAAGAAATAAAAATCTTTTGGGTTTTCTCAAAAGGACACAAAACAAGAAAACAAGAAAACAAAAAGAAAATAGCATGGATAATACAGTGGCAAAGTGTAAACACCGGCTAACAAAGTGAAAACATAAGCATGAATGTAAAGTCGGTGAGAACACGTACTCCCCCAATCTTAGGCTTTTGGCCTGGCTTGGTCTACTCCCAAGGTGGGAAATAACCAGCTCTAGGGTACTCTGGAGCAGACTGTGGATGCCACTGCTGTGTGAGCTCCTCTGGCTCCCATTGATAAACTGGCGTCTGGTACTCGACTGGCGGCTCGGGCACGGGCGCCTGTGGTTGGGCCATGCCCCAATATGCATAGATGTCCGCGGGGATAACAGTGTACCTGCCTGCATGAAGATCAAACAAAGAAGGAGCAGGCAAAGTAATAGTCTCTCGAGTAACCTGACTAAACATCAGGTTATAAATCATCTGTCTACTAGCATCTCTATCCAGAAAATCATGGCGAACCATGCTGTCATAATCCAGATATCTCTCAGGGAGAAGCATCTCTCCTTCCTCTCCTAGTCTAATGGGTATCTCAGAGTGTCTGGCAAGACGGGTAGCATAGATACCTCCATAGACGACACCTTTAGAACGGTTCAGGTTCAACCGTTGAGCTACTATAGCGCCCAAGCTATAATTCTTATCGTTATAAAGGCCTTCGCGCAAAACCGCAAGGTCTGGAGAACTAAGTGATCCAGCCTCCCCACGGCCAATCAAACATTTTCCCACAAATAGTGAGAAGTACTGAAGCACAGGAAAATGTATGCTAGCAATTCTAGGGCGAGACACTCCTCTTTCCTCTCCAACAGCAATATAACCAATGAAATCCTCCAAGTCCCGTGGACGAGGGTCACAGATATCCCCAACATAAGGTAATTTGCATATATTGCAAAAGTCCTACAGCGTCATGCACTGGGGGACATCGTATATCAGGAACTCAACCATGGGAGGATTCTTCCTCGGATAAAAGTTGAAGCTTCGATCGAAAATATTGGTGAGGAGGAGGTATTGTGGGCACTTATCTTCAACGAACGCAGTAACACCTGCATTCTCCACCAAGTAATAAAAGTATTCATAAAGTCCGGCGGCGCGCAAAAATTCATTACTTGGCCACTAGCACGCTCGAACTTCTGTGACTCGAGGGACTACGTACTTGGGGTGATTCTTCTCATCCTCCTTGGGGTTACGGCTTGAAGAGCCTCTCAAGAACCTCCTCATCTTTTCCCTTTTCTAGCTCTGGAAAATTCTAAAAATTTTAGAGACTTCGAAAGAGAAGTGAATAAAGATTAACCCAACTTGTAACAACTACTCCTACTAGTGCCTAGAGACCATATCACGCGCTAAAACTACTTGGGACCAGCTAAAATCAACATTTCTAGCTCAAGAACAGGGTCACCAAGGTAGCAAGAATACGCGAGGGATAAAGCACTAGAGCAAAAACTAATTGGACCAATGGAGGAGTCACTTACTAAGGAGTAATTTCCCCAAAACGGTTCGGAGAATGGTGTTTTGAGCAAGGAGATCGAAAATCACCTCCAAATGAGGAAGAACACGGGTTTGAGCTGCGAAACAATTTTTTCTAGAGGTGGAAGAAGAGGCTGAGAGCTGGAATGTGTGGAGGGGATGCCTGTGGGCCCCACAAGCTTGCACCCCTCCACTAGGGGTAGGTGGCGGTGGTGGGGCTTCTGGCCCACTGGTCTGGCCCCCAGGCCAGCTCTCAGGCCCAGAAAATTTAAAAAATTCCAGAAAAAATCATACTAAATTTTTAGGACCATCGGAGAACTTTTATTTTCGAGGTATTTTTCTCGAGGATGCTAAAACAGAAAACAGGAAAAGCTAAACTAATTCTATCATTTTTCTTCTAAGCAACAGAAAAGGAAAACTCAAAACAGAGGTATGTGACTCTCTGATTCATCCGTTTCATGGTCATCGAAAGAAATCCGTCAATGGGATTGATCAAGTCCTTATGACAAAACCTTCTCGAATCGCAAGAGAGAACGGAGAATTTTAGAATAGCCACTAAGTCACCTCAATGGGGATATGTATCTCCCCAACAAGCAAATCAAACTTCATCTTGACACGAGGAATAGGGCATTCAAAGCTCCCAATAAAAATCGATGAAGTCTTTTCGATAGCATTGATGCAATGTACTCGATATCGTCTCTTCGAAAAGTGCACTATGTGCTCATTACCGTTGACATGGAAAGTGAAATTGCCTTTGTTGCAATCTATAACAGCCCCTGTAGTGTTTAAAAAGGGTCTTCCGAGGATGATAGCCATGGCATCGTCCTCGGGAATATCCAAGATAACAAAGTCTGTTAAGATAGTGGTATTAGCAACCACAAGAGGCACATCCTCGCAAATGCCGATAGGGAAAGCAGTTGATTTGCCGGCCATTTGCAGAGAAATTTCAATGGGTGTCAACTTATCCAACTCAAGTCTACGATAAAGAGAGAGTGTCATAACACTAACACCAGTCCAAGGTCACAAAAGGCAGTTCTTATGTAGTTTCCTTTAATGGAGCAAGGTATAGTGGGCACTCCGGGATCACCAAGTTTCTTAGGAGTTCCACCTTTGAAAGCGTAGTTGGCAAGCATGGTGGAGATCTGAAGATCTGGTATCTTCCGTTTATTAGTCACAATATCTTTCATGTACTTGGCATACGGAGACATCTTGAGCTTATCAGTTAACCTCATCTGAAGAAAGACGGGTCTTATCATCTCAACGAAGCGCTCAAAATCCTCATCATCCTTTTTCTTGGATGGCTTAGGAGGAAAGGCATAGGTCTCTGAACCCATGGCTCCCTCTCGTTACCATGCTTCCTATCAGTGAAGTCATTCTTGTCGTATCTCTTAGGTTGTGGATTATCAGGATTAACCGTAGGTTCAATCTCTACATCCTCATCATTGCTAGGTTGAGCATTATTATGAACATCACTGTCCATATTGTCACCAGGTTCATGTTCATCACCATATTGTGTTTCTCCATCAGACGCAGAAATATCATTAGGTTCTTCAGGTGTGACAGTATTTGGTGAACTGGCGTGCAGGTTTCTATCATCCTTCTTCTTCTGCTTAGGATGACTAGGTGTATCAGTATTGATTCCTTGAGAATCTTGATCAATTCTCTTATGATGACCTTGAGGATACAAAGGTTCCTGAGTCATTTTTCCTCCTCTGGTAATGACTCTGACAGAGTTGTCATTTAATTCATTGAGTAGGTCATTTTGAGCTTTAAGTACTTGTTCTACCTGAGTAGTAATCATAGAGGCATGTTTACTCAGAAGCTTCAGAGCATTGACATTTATGTCTACACAAGCACTTAGATGGCTAAGCATACGAGAACTTTGTTCCAAATGTGTGCTAACATAATCATTGAAACTCTGTTGTTTGGCAACAATGTTGTAAAAATTAATCAAAGCATAGGCTAGCAGGTTTATCAAAAGGAATATCACTCTCATCAAACCTACGTAGAGAATTCACTTCCACTACCTGTATCGGGTTATCGAGACCATTGATCTCTTCGATAGGTGGTAGTTTTTTGACATCTTCAGATCTAATGCCTTTCTCTTGCATAGATTTCTTGGCTTCTTGCATATCTTCGGGACTGAGGAATAGAATACCTCTTTTCTTAGGAGTTGGCTTAGGAGGTGGTTCCGGAATAGTCCAAGCATTATCGTTGATCAAGAGGTTATTCAGTAGGGTCTCATCTTGTTCTACAGTTCGTTCCCTAAAAAACAACCGGCACAACTATCTAGGTGGTCTCTAGAGGCATCGGTAAATCCGTTATAGAGGATATCAAGTATCTCATTCTTCTTAAGAGGGTCATCAGGAAAAGCATTATGTAGCTGGACGAGCCTCCCCCAAGCTTGTGGAAGACTCTCTTCTTGGAGTTGAGCAAAGTTGTATATTTCCTTCAATACAGCTTGCTTCTTATGGGCAGGGAAATATTTCTCACAGAAGTAATAGACCATCTCCTGGGGACTACGCACACATCCAGGAGCAAGAGAGATGAACCAGACTTTAGCATCATCCTTTAGAGAGAAAGGAAACAACTTAAGGATATAGTAGTGGTGGATCTTCTCCTCAATAGTGAAAAGGTTGGATATTTCGGATAGTTTGGCAAGATGGGCTATGACCGTCTCAGACTCAAAACCGTGAAAAGGATCAGATTCGACTAGAGAGATTATCTCAGGGTCGACAGAGAATTCATAATCCTTATCGGTGACAAAGATAGGCGAAGTGGCAAACTTTGGGTCATTTTTCATCCTAGCTTCCCGAGATTTTTCCTTCCACTTGAGAAGTAATTTCTCAACGTCATAGGCATCCTTACACGCAAGAAAATCCTCAGCTATCTCTCTCACCATAAAGTAACCCTCAGGTATATCATGCAATTCATATCTAGGAGAGCTAGATCTAACAGGAGCAAAAACAGGTTCTATCTCAATAGTATAGGTAGTTTCAGAAGCATCACGAGCATTGGCAGTAACTCTAGCAATATGAGCATCAAGGAACACTCCTAGTGGAACATCAGGCAAACGAGTATCTCTAGCAGTATCAAGCATAGCATCATCAGGAAAAATAGCATCTCTAGCATCATCAGGCAAAGCAGTATCAAGCATAGTATCTCTAGCAGTATCAGGCATGGTATCAAGCATAGTATCATCAGGCATAGTATCAAGCATAGCATCATCAGGCATAGTATCAAGCATAGCATCTCTAGCAGTAGCATCACAAGCATCATCAAGCACGGGCGACATATCAAGATTTCTAGCAGGAGGTGATGTCACAAACTTACTCATAACCGAAGGTGAATCAAGTGCAGAGCTAGATGGCAATTCCTTACCTCCCCTCGTAGTTGAGGGCAAGACTTTGGTATTCAGATCCTTCAGATTCTTCATAGTGATCAGCAGATATAAATAACAAGTGACTCAGAGAATATAGCAATACCTCCCCGGCAACGGCGCCAGAAAAATGCTGATTGCAATCTCTGGCGTTAGCTAGACAAATGCTGATGACAACAAACCTTCTCGTGCAATGGCACCAGAAGAATGCTGCTAGCACTCCCCGGCAACGGAAATAGAAGAATGTTGTTGATGGCCCACGAGCGCGTGGGTTCGCAGCAGTTTTCGAGGGTAGAGTTTTTGACCCAATTTGTTGATAAGCCAGTTAGGAGGTGAGAGTATACTCTCAAGTATTAGCAGCTGAATTTGTCAGATTCAACCACACCTGAAAGATTAGTATCAGCAAGCACAGTAGTAATAGCAAAGTAACGAGTAACGGCAGTGTAACGAGCAATAGCAGCGGCAAGGAATAGCAGTAGTGACAGCAGTAGCAAGTAGCAACAGTAGCAAGCGACAGTAGTAGCAGCAGCAGCAGAACAAGACAAGTAACAACAGTAGCAACGGTAGTAGCAGCAGCAGAGCAAGACAAGTAACAGCAGTAGTAGGACAAACTCGTAGGCAATGGGTCGTTGATTTGTTTGGATGATATTCATCATGCAACAGCTATAACACGGAGAGATATGTGGCTAGCTCCCGTTCGTCAATGTGATGTAGGCATGCATTCCGTGTGTCGTCGTACGTGCTTAGGGAAAAGAACTTGCATGACATCTATTGTCCATCCCTCCCGTGGCAGCGGTGTCCAAAAGGAAACTACGGGATATTAAGGTTCTCCTTTTAATAAAGAACCGGAACAACGCATTAGCACTTGGTGAACACATGAACTCCTCAAACTATGGTCATCACCGGGAGTGGTTCCGGTTATTGTCACTCCGGGGTTGCCGGATCATAACACATAGTAGGTAACTACAACTTGCAAGATCGGATCTAAAGGAGAAATATATTGGTGATAACATAATAATTTCAGATCTGAAATCATGGCACTCGGGCCCTAGTGACAAGCATTAAGCATGGCAAAGTAGTAGCAACATCAATCTCAGAACATAGTGGATACTAGGGATCAATCCCCATCAAAACTAACTCGATTACATGATAGATCTCATCCTACTCATCACCGCCCAGCGAGCCTACAAATAGATTACTCACGAACAACGAAGAGCTTCATGGAATTGGAGAGGGAAGAAGGTTGATGATGACGATGGCGACGATTTCCCCTCTCCGGAGCCCAACACGGACTCCAGATCTGCCCTCCAGATGAAGAACAAGTGGTGGCGGCGCCTCCGTATCGAAAACGCGACGAAAACTTCTCTTTTTATTTTTTCTAGGACGAAAGGCAACTTATAGAGACGGACTTGGCGACGGCAGAGCCGTGTGGGCCCCACAAGCCTGCCCACCGCCACCAGGGGGTGGTGGCGGAGCAGGGGCTTGCGGCCCACTGGCCCACCCCCTGAGGTGGAAGTTGGCGCAGATATTTTTGATATTTTCCAAAACTGCTCCCCGTAAATTTTCAGGACGTTTGGAGAACTTTGATTTCTGCACAAAAATAACACCAAGGCAATTCTGCTGAAAACAGCATCAGTCCAGGTTAGTTCCATTCAAATCATGCAAATTAGAGTTCAAAACAAGGGCAAAAGAGTTTGGAAAAGTAGATACGATGGAGACGTATCATTCATCACCAGATTGTGTTTCAGCATCAGAGGCAGAGACATTGTTTGGACCCTCAGGTGTAGCAGCAACAGGGTTGCTAGCGTGCAGGTTCCTATTATCTCTCTTATTTCAAGGATGACTAGGTGCATCACTGCTAACTCCTTGAGAATCTTGTTCAATTTTCTTCGGATGACCCTCAGGATACAAAGGTTCCTGGGTCATTCTACCGCCTCTAGTGACGACTCTGACAGAATTGTCATTCAACTCATTGAGCAAGTCATTTTGAGCTTTAAGTACTTGTTCTACCTGGGTAGTAACCATAGAGGCATGTTTACTCAGAAGCTTAAGATCATTCACGTTTCTGTCCACACAAGCACTTAAATGACTAAGTATACGAGCATTCTGTTCCAATTGTCTGCTAACATAATCATTTAAACTTTGTTGTTTGATAACAAATTTATAAAATTCATCCAGGCATAAGCTAGCAGGTTTATCAAAAGGAATATCACTCTCATCTAACCTACGCAGAGAATTTACTTCTACTACCTGTATCGGCTTATCGAGACCATGGATCTTCGATAGGTGATAGATTTTTGACATCTTCAGATTTAATGCCTTTCTCTTTCATAGATTTCTTAGCTTCTTGCATATCTTCGGGACTGAGGAATGGAATACCTCTTCTCTTTGGAGTTGGCTTAGGAGGTGGTTCGGGAATAGTCCAAGCATTCTCATTGCACAAGATGTTATTCAATAGAATCTCAGCTTGTTCTACAGTTCGTTCCCTAAAAACACTACCGGCACAACTATCTAGGTGGTCTTTGGAAGCATCGGTAAGTCCATTATAGAAGATATCAGGTATTCCATTCTTCTCAAGAGGGTGATCAGGCAAAGCATTCAGTAGCTGGACGAGCCTCCCCCAAGCTTGTGGGAGACTCTCTTCTTCAACTTGTGCAAAGTTGTATATTTCCTGCAAGGCAGCTTGCTTCTTATGGGCAGGGAAATATTTTTCAGAGAAGTAGTAGACCATATCCTCGGGGCTACACACACAACGAGGAGCAAGAGAAGTGAACTAGGTCTTAGCGTCATCCTTTAGTGAGAAAGGAAACAGCGTGAGGATATAGTAGTGGCGGATCTTTTCCTCACTAGTGAATAGGGTGGCTATATCGTGTAGTTTGGTAAGATGGGCTACAACCGTTTCAGACTCATAACCGTGAAAAGGATCAGATTCGACCAGAGTGATTAAGTCAAGCTCGACAGAGAATTCATAATCCTTATCGGTGACAAAGATAGGCGAAGTGGCAAACTTCGGGTCGTATTTCATCCTAGCGTTCAGAGATTTTTCTTTCCACTTGCGCAGTAAATTCTCAACATCATAGCTATCCTTACATGCAAGAAAGTCCTCAGCTATCTCTCCCTCCATAACATAACGCGAATCAGACATATCAGGCAAAATAGTAGGTTCTACTTCAATAGTATCAATAGTTTCAGAAGTATCATCACATCTAGCAGCAACTCTAGAATTTGTGCATCAAGGAATGCACCTAGTGGCAAAGAAGTATCAAGCATCGCATCATCAGGCAAAGCAATATCAGGCATAGCATCATCAGGCACAGTAGTAGCATCATCATAAGCATCGTGGGCAGCAGAAGTAGCATCATCAAGCACAGGCGACATATCAAGATTTCTAGCAGGAGGTGGTGTCGCAAACTTACTCATAACTGAAGGTGAATCAAGTGCAGAGCTAAATGGCAGTTCCTTACCTGTCCTCGTAGTTGAGGGCAAGACTTCAGTTCTTGGATCTCTCAGATTCTTCATAGTGACTAGTAGACGTAAATCCCAAGTGACTCAGAGAATATAGCTATGCTTCCCCGGCAACGGCGCCAGAAAAACGTCTTGATGACCCACACGGTTAGGGGATCGCAACAGTTTTCGAGGGTAGAGTATTCAACCCAGATTTATTGATTCGACTCAAGGGGAAGCGAAAGAATATTCTCAAGTCTTAGTAGCTGAGTTGTCAATTCAATCACACCTAGAAGATTTAGTGTCTGCAACAAAGTATCAGTAGCAAGGTGGTATGATAGCAGCAGTGGCAGCAGTAGCGGCAAAGTAACGTAGCATGGACCAGTAGTAAAAGACTCGTAGGAACTGTATTGGAGATGGATGATTATGCCGGATGTGATTCATCATGTAACAACTATAACACAGAGAGATAAGTAACTAGCTCCCATTCGTCATTCTAATGTAGGCATGTATTCCGTATGTAGTCATACGTGCTTAGGTAAAAGAACTTGCATGACATATATTGTCCATCCCTCCCATGGCAGCGGGGTCCTAATGGAAAGTACGGGATATTAAGGTTCTCCTTTTAATAAAGAACTATACCAATGCATTAACACTTGGTGAATACATGAACTCCTCATACTATGGTCATCTCCGGTAGTGGTTCCGGCTATTGTCACTCCGGGGTTGCCGAGTCATAACACATAGTAGGTGACTACAACTTGCAAGATAGGAGCTAAAACACACATATATTGGCAACAACATAATAGGTTCAGATCTGAAATCATGGCACTCGGGCCCTAGTGACAAGCATTAAGCATGGCAAAGTAGTAGCAACATCAATCTCAGAACATAGTGGATACTAGGGAACAATCCCCGTCAAAACTAACTCGATTACATGATAGATATCATCCAACCCATCACCGTCCAACAAGCCTATGAATAGACTACTCATGAACGGTGAAGAGCTTCATGGAATTGGCGATGAAGGACGGTTGATGATGACGATGGCGACGATTTTCCCTCTCCGGAGCCCAAAACGGACTCCAGATCTGCCCTCCAGATGAAGAACAGGAGGTGGCGGTGCCTCCGTATCGTAAAACGCGTGAACTCTTCTCCTTGATTTTTTTATGGGCGAGACGGACTAAATAGAGCTGAGATTGGAGGCGGTGGCGCAACGTGGGCCCCACAAGACTGGTAGGTGCGACCTGGGGGTGGCCGCGCCTCCTGGGCTTGTGGCCCACTGGCTCACTTCCTCTGGTGGATCTTTGCGCAGGTATTTTTCATTAATTCCAGAAAAATTCTCTGTAAATTTTCAGGTCATTCCAAGAACTTTTATTTCTGCACAAAAACAACACCATGGCAATTCTGCTGAAAACAGCGTTAGTCCGGGTTAGTTCCATTCAAATCATGCAAATTAGAGTCCAAAACAATGGCAAAAGAGTTCGGAAAAGTAGATACGACGGAGGCGTATCAGCGCGCGGGGTTTAAATGGGTAGGTGGGGAGGCCCGGGGAGCCATTCGCTCCTCGCCCCCGCCTCTTGCCACTCCGATGCCCCTCCCCTCCCGAATCGAGCGAGAGAGAGAGAGAGAGAGAGAGAGAGAGGAAGACACCGCCGGTGCGCCCGCCACCGCTCGTCACTGCCGTTGGACGCACCCCGACGCCCTTTGCTGCCCTCAGCCATGTCCCGAGCCTCCTCCAACGCATCGAGGACACGGGGCGCCTGGGACATAAGTGACTTTGACGCGGAACACGTCGAGTTTCTCCGCCACCGCCACAAATTGCCGTCGGCAAAGCTCGTCGCCCCGGGCCTCCCACAGGCGGAGAACTCCCCGGCCCTGAAGGCCAACGAGGTGGTGGTGTTTGCCAAGCACTTCGCTCGCGGGTTCAAGTTGCCCACAAGCAACTTCTTCTTCAACTTCTTTACACACTTCGGTCTGCAGCCGCAACACCTCGCCGCCAACACCGTGCTACAGCTCGCCACCTATGTTACCCTCTGTGTGGGCTTCTTGGGGATTGAGCCACGCGTGGATATCTGGCGCTACCTCTTCTACTTCAAGTAGCATTCGGTGACAAACGGGGTCACCGGCCACAAAAGGATGACTGCCTGCGGCGCCATGCTCGTCCATCACCGAGCCGGATCCGGCTTCCCTAAGCTCCCTCTGCAGGACTTGATGAAGAAATGGCAGTGAGGATTCTTCTATGTGAAGAATGTCAACCCCCAGTACGACCATCTCAACCTACCGCCTTTCATTAACGCGCCGCCAACCGAGAAGCTGAACTGACAATCGGACCTGCCGCATCCGGCTGTGAAGGTGAAGCTAATTTATGCCCGGCTGGAGCTCCTCGAGGTGGACGGCCTCTCCGCCGTAGATCTTCTTGCCACCATGGTGGCACGCCGAATCCTGCCGCTGCAGTGCCGACCGCATTTGATTTGTCAGATGAGCGTCCGGCTCGACCCGTGCGGGCTCTCGACGAAGGAACTATGGGCCCGCAAGGTTACAGAATGGGTGAATTGGATGGCCTCCGCCTCGCTGGACGAAGTTGGTGGATGGGAGTGGGGCATGGCCCCTTACGATTGGGACCACCCGGCCCTAAAGGTAAGCTGCGTGTTGGTCTGGATTTTCCTTGTCAGTTGTGTTGTGTTTTGGTTCCTGATGTCGGATGCCGACTTTGTCGTCTGTTGTTTGGCCAGCTACAGGTTTATCGCCAGCCGGCCGATGACATACTCATGTCGTACCCTGAGGAAGTCGAAGATGTCGACAAGGTAGAGCCGCGGGAGACGACCGATGCCGGGGAGCCAAAATCCGGTGACGAGGCGGTGGAGTCGGATGGATCCGAGCCAGCGGGTGAGTTTTTTAAGTATGGCTTGCTCAAATGGGATGATGATAATGTTACATCACCCGAATTGCATGGCGCAGCCGCCGCAGGGGATCTAGAGGAGCCAGAAGATGCCTCCAGCATGCCGAGGAGACGGTTGCGCCGAACAGCCCGCGGGCCGGCCGAAGATGAAGTGCTGGCAAAGAAGAAGGGCAAGCAGCCGGTTACTGCGTGTCCGACCCCCAAGCACACGACTGGTGGACCTCCAGTTGGAGGTCACGGAGGCGGCACGAAGAAGCAGCGGTATGCCACAACAGGGCCCGCCAGACGGCCGGTTCCCGTCGTTCCCACGAATACCACTCGAGCGCTCCGATCTCTTGGTTTATCTTTTTTCCTTTGCGAGGATCCTTTTTCACCGAACGGCCACGAACAGGGCCGCCGTGGCCCTGGCGAAGTCCGCCCGTACAGCGAGGACGGGAGGCGTGGAGGGCTCCGCGGCAGAGCGTGTCGCATGGGCCAAGCCAGAGACGGTGCAAAAGGCATAGCGGGAGAAGGAGCCCCGTCCATGGGAGGAGGCGGATCGGAAGATCACCGCCGTCCAAGACCACGTGGAGAAGCAGGAGGACGATTCCGTCCTGGAGCCGCATCCAGGGAGAGGCGCTCCAAGACGAAGCACGACCCCGCGCGACAGCGGGAAGCAGACGTGCAAGTCGATGAGCGGTCCGGCGTGGACACGGAAGCAGTGGATGCCGTGAAGGGGCCCGAGCCAGGGCTCGATAACGCACCGGGGGGGTCCGATGTAGCGCCCGACGCGCCCGATAGCCAACCGTGCACAACACCAGAGGCGCCGAAGGGTGCGGCTGAGGCCGAGGACCCGCCGCCCAGGACGAAGGCCCCGAGTGTTGAAGTCGTCGCCATAGGAAAGACTGCAACAAGGGCGAGGAACAAGGCCCCAAGGGTCGAGGTCCCCGCCGCGCACAAGCACCGGCAGCCCAACGAACCACAGGGGCCGGCTTCGAGCGCGTGTGCGGGGGCCCGAACTATGGTCGAGTCGACTCACGTTCCGGCTGCCCCAGTTGTCGGCACTAGTTTCGGGAACCGGCCGATGGAGACGTCGGGCGCGGTCGGTGTCACCCTTAGGAAAATAGCCCCTAGCACCACGTTGAGAGGGGTTCCCGCCCTGATCGCGAGGTTTACCCAGTGTCGCAATCACGCTGCGCAGGCGGCCCAGGTAGCTCAGGAGGAGCTGCTCCGCCTCGAGCGGTCGGTTGGGGTAAGCTTTCCATGCCCTTGCTTTTCACTTGGGATTTTTTTCTTTTCTTCTCGCTTTGCTTCAGTGGGGGCGCGCGAGCGCACTCACTTGGTGTAGCCCCAGGGAGTCGGGCTGGCTGGAAATCAGCTGGGTCGAGTCTTTCTTGTAGCTAGTTGTTTCCTTTTTCTTCCAGTGGGGGCGCGCGAGCGCACCTAGTGGGTGTAGCCCCCGAGAATTGGACCGGTTGTAAATCAGCTTGGTTGAGTCTTACTCGCGGCTAACTCTTTTCTTCTTATCCTGTAGGACCATCACGACATTCGATTGGTTGCCCACAACGCATTGTTGTTCCGGCTCAGGGAGGCGGAGGGCCAACTGGCCGATCTTCGAGGCCGGCTAGATCAAGTAAGCCCAGAGTGGGATGCCCTACGAGATGAGGGTGCCCGGCTGCTACCTCTTGAGCTTGCGTTGGTTTTTCCCTTGAAAAGGAAAGGGTAATGCAGAATAGTAGCAGTAAGTATTTCCCTCAGTTTGAGAACCAAGGTATCAATCCAGTAGGAGTATCAAGACAAGTCACCAATGTACCTGCGCAAAAACAAACAAACTTGCACCCAACGCAATAAAGGGGTTGTCAATCCCTTCACGATTAGTTGCAAGGTGAGATCTGAAGGTGGAAAGTGCAACAAAGTGAAAGTGTAGAGCTGAAAATATGATGTGAAGTAGACCCCGGGGCCATAGTGTTCACTAGAGGCTTCTCTCATGATAGCAAGTATTACGGTGGGTGAACGAATTACTATCGAGCAATTGATAGAATCGCGCAAAGTCATGATGATATCTAAGGCAATGATCATACATATAGGCATCACGTCAAAGACAAGTAGACCGATACTTTCTGCATCTACTACTATTACTCCACACATCGACCGCTATCCAGCATGCATCTAGTGTATTAAGTTCATAACGAATGGAGTAACGCCTTAAGCAAGATGACATGATGTAGAGGGATAAATTCATGCAATAGATATATACCCCATATTTTTACCCTTGATGGCAACAACATGATACGTGCCTCGCTACCCCTTCTGTCACTAGGTGAGGGCACCGCACAGTATGAACCCAAAACCAAGCACTTCTCCCATTGCAAGAATTATTGATCAAGTTGGCAAACAAAACCCACAACTCGAAGAGAATTACAAGGATACGAAATCATGCATAAAAGAGATCAGAGGAGACTCAAATAACATTCATAGATAATCTGATCATAAATCCACAATTCATCGGATCTCGACAAACACACCGCAAAATAAAGTTACATCGGATAGATCTCCATGAAGATCATGGAGAACTTTGTATTGAAGATCCGAGAGGGAGAAGAAGACATCTAGCTACTTGCTATGGACCCGAAGGTCTGTGGTGAACTACTCACGCATCATCAGAGAGGCAATGGTGTTGATGAAGAAGCTCTCCGTGTCCGAATCCCCCCTCCGGCAGGGCACCAGAACGTACCCCAGATGGGATCTTGCGTAGACAGAAGCTTGCGGCGGCGGAAAAGTATTTTCGTGGCTCTCTCTGGTGTTTTTAGATTTTTGGAGAATTTATAGGAGGAAGAAGTAGGGCAGAGGAGCCACGGGGAGCCCACAAGCCTACTAGCCCCCCCTAGGCCGGGGCTAGTGGGCTTGTGACCTCCTCCGAGGTCCTTTGCCTTGGTTCTCAAGTTCCCTGCGTATCTTATGTTACAGAAAAAATCATTCCGTGGGTTTTATTCCGTTTGGACTCCGCTTAATATTCTCCTCTGAAAAAGGTCAAAAACACGGAAAAAACAGGAACTGGCACTTGGCACTGAGTTAATAGGTTAGTCCCCAAAAAGATATAAAATAGCATATTCATGCATACAAAACATCCAAAGTTGACAAGATAATAGCATGGAACCATAAAAAATTATTGATATGTTGGAGACGTATCACCGGCTATGCCAGGAGGTGGATCTTCTCCAGGCGAAGAAGAAAGACCGTGAGGTGGCCAACCTGGCGGAGTTGGAGCAGCTGCGTGCTGCCCATTACGATGCCTTGATGCAGAAGGAGGCATCCCTCCATGATGCCTTGTCTCAGGAGGAAACGTCACATATCGTCGAGCTGCAGTGGCCGGAGCGGGTCCACAGCGAGCAGTTAGTGAAACGGG
This sequence comes from Hordeum vulgare subsp. vulgare, assembly GCF_904849725.1. Lineage (NCBI taxonomy): Eukaryota > Viridiplantae > Streptophyta > Magnoliopsida > Poales > Poaceae > Hordeum > Hordeum vulgare. The sequence continues at coordinate 36,900,274 of NC_058521.1, read as the reverse complement.
ACGCGTCCTTGAAGGAAAAAGACGACCGGATGGCAAAGGAGGTCGAGGAGGCGCGGGTCACGCGCGACGAACTCGCCAGTCGGATCTAGGCCTGGCGACCTGGGATCGCGAGTTGGATGAAGAGGCGGGCGAAGTCGACATCCTCCGCAACAGTGAGTCCTACTTAACTTGAATTATCTTCTTGGTGTTGATTTGGATCCTCTTCCTTTCTGCTGATGTCGCGCGCCCGTTTTTGATCCCCAAGTCTATTTCTGGGGATGAGGGAGGCGGCGAATGCGGCTGTGGCGTCCCACCGCGAAGAGCAGCAGGCCGTGGGCGTCCAAGTGGCGGCGGATGCACGCTAGATCGTGGATGAGGTGGCGATCGCCGCCAAAGCTCGCCTGCGGTACCTAGCGCGATCCATGGCCCGGCTCCAGGATGCTGGACTGGCCATGGTTCACGCTCTCTGGTCAGATGCGGTGGAGCTGGCGACAATGAGTCAGCTGTCCCGGTGGCTCAAAACAGGGAGTGCCGGTTGAACGGCGGGCGTGCATTAGTGGAGCGGGCTGGCGCGTATATGGCGCTTCGGGTCGCCAAGTGTTGGTTCTTCGACCTTGACTTGGGCCTGCTTGTGGTGCAACGCGCCGGCATGGATGCGGAGTTGGCCGCCGTCGAGGATGAGTGATACGTCCATTTTGCATCATGCTTTCATGTTGATAATTATCGCTTTTTGGGCTGTTATTTCACGTCACGGTACAATACTTATGTCTTTTCTCTCTTATGTTGCAAGGTTTTCATGAAGAGGGAGAATGCCGGCAGCTGGAATTCTGGCCTGAAACAGGAGCAAGCTTGAGATGCCTATTCTGGGCAACTCCAAAAGCCGTGAAAATCAACATGGATTTTTTTTGGGATTTATAAAAAATACTGGGCCGAAGAAGTACCACAGGGGCGCCAGTAGGGGGCCACAAGCCTGCTAGGCGCGGCCACCCCCCTGGCCGCGCCTAGGGGGCTTGTGGGCTCCCAGCTGGCCCTATGTCTCCCCCCTTTTGCTACAAGAAGGGTTACGGTCTGGAAAAAATCAGGAGGAGGCTTTTCGGAGGATTCGCCGCCGCCACGAGGCGGAACTTGAGCAGAACCAATCTAGAGCTCCGGCAGGACGATCCTACCGGGGAAACTTACCTCCCGGAGGGGGAAATCGTCGCCATCGTCATCACCAACAGTCCTCTCATCGGAGGGGACCCATCACCATCAACATCTTCATCAGCACCCTCTCATCTCCAAACCCTAGTTCATCTCTTGACACCAATCTCCATCTCGCGACTCCGATTGGTACTTGTAACATTGCTAGTAGTGTCCATTACTCTTTCTAGTTGATGCTAGTTGGATTACTAGGTGGAAGAGTTTATGTTCAGATCCTTGATGCTACTCATTACCTCTGTGGTCATGAATATGATTATGCTTTGTGAGTAGTTACTTTTGTTCCTGAGCACATGGGATAAGTCTTGCTATAAGTAGTCATGTGAATTTGGTATTCGTTCGGTAATTTGATGTGTTGTATGTTGTTTTTCCTCTAGTGGTGTTATGTGAACGTCGACTACATAACACTTCACCATTATTTGGGCCTACAGGAAGGCATTGGGAAGTACTAAGTAGATGATGGGTTGCTAGAGTGACAGAAGCTTAAACCCTAGTTTAGGCGTTGCTTCGTAAGGGGCTGATTTTGATCCACTAGTTTAATGCTATGGTTAGACTTTGTCTTAATTCTTATTTCGTAGTTGCGGATGCTTGCGGAGGGGTTAATAATAAGTGGGATGCTTGTCCAAGTAAGGGTAGTACCCAAGCACCGGTCCACCCACATATCAAACTATCAAAGTAACGAACGTGAATCATAAGAACATGATGAAAACTAGCTTGACAGAAATTCCCATGTGTCCTCGGGAGTGTTTTACCTCCTATAAGACTTTGTCCAGGCTTGTCCCTTGCTACAAAAGGGATTGGGCCACTTTGATGCACTGTTGCTACTTTTGTTACTTGTTGCTTGCTACGAATCATCTCACCACACAACTACTTGTTACCGATAATTTATGTGCTTGCAGATATTACCTTGCTGAAAACCACTTGTCAGATCCTTCTGCTCCTCGTTGGGTTCGACACTCTTACTTATCTAAAGGACTACGATAGATCCCCTATACTTGTGGGTCATCAAGACTCTTTTCTGGCGCCGTTGCCGGGGAGTGAAGCGCCTTTGGTAAGTGGAATTTGGTAGGGAACATTTATATAGTGTGCTGAAATTTATTGTCACTTGTCACTATGGAAACTAATCCTTTGAGGGGCTTGTTCGGGGTATCTTCACCTCGAAAAGAAGCACAAAGAGTTGCTCCTCAACCTGCTGCATCTACTGAAAATATTTGCTTTGAATTTCCTTCGGGTATGCTTGAGAAACTGTTGGCTAATCCTTTTACAGGAGATGGAACATCACATCCAGACTTGCATCTAATCTATGTAGATGAAGTTTGTGGTTTATTTATGCTTACAGGTTTTCCCGAGGATGAGGTCAAGAAGAAGGTCTTTCCCTTATCTTTGAGGAATAAGGCGTTGACATGGTATAGGCTATGTGATGATACTTGATCATGGAACTACAATCGGTTGAAATTGGAATTTCATCAAAAGTTTTATCCTATGCATTTAGTACATCGTGATCGGAATTATATTTATAATTTTTGGCCTCGTGACAGAGAAAGCATCGCTCAATCTTGGGGGAGGCTTAAATCAATGTTATATTCATGCCCCAACAATGAGCTCTCGAGAGAAATATCATTCAGAACTTCTATGCTCGGCTTTCTCATGATGATCACACCATGCTTGACACTTCTTGTACCAGTTCTTTTATGAAGAGAGATATTAACTTCAAATGGAATTTATTGGAGAGAATTAAATGCAACTGTGAAGATTGGGAGTTTGATGACGGTAAGGAGTCAGGTATGAATTTCAAGTTTGATTGTGTTAAATCCTTTGTTGAAACAAATACTTTTTGTGATTTTAGCACTAAGTATGGACTTGACTCTCAGATAGTAGCTTCATTGTGTGAATCATTTGCTGCTCATATTGATCTCCCCAAAGAGAAGTGGTTTAAATATCATCCTCCCTTAGAAGTCAATGTAGTTAAACCTTATCCAGTTGAAGAGAAACTCATTGCATATAATGATCCTATTGTTCCCAGTGCTTACATTGAGAAACCACCTTTCCCTGTTAGGATGAAGGATCATTCTAAAGCTTCAACTGTGATACACAGAAGCTACATTAGAACACCTACACCCCCTGAGCAAATTAGAGTTGAACCTAGCATTGCTATTATCAAAGATCTCCTGTCCGACAATGTTGATGGCCATAATATTCACTTCTGTGAAGATGGTGCTAGAATTGCTAAACCACACGCTAGAGACAAACATAGGCCTGTTGTTGGCACGCCTGTTGTTTCTGTTAAGATTGGAGATCATTGTTATCATGGTTTATGTGATGTGGGTGCTAGTGTTAGTGCAATACCTCAATCCTTATATGATGAAATTAAAGACGAGATTGCACCTGTTGAGATAGAGCCTATTGATGTCACTATTCAGCTTGCCAATAGAGACACTATCTGCCGTGTGGGAATTGTTAGGGATGTTGAAGTCTTGTGTGGTAAAACGAAGTATCCTGCTGATTTCCTCGTTCTTGCTACCGCACAAGATAGCTTTTGTCCCATCATATTTGGCACACCTTTTCTCAATACTGTCAATGCTCATATTGACTGTGAGAAGCAAACTGTCACTGTTGGCTTTGAAGGTGTGTCACACGAGTTGAATTTCTCCAAGTTTGGTAGACAACCTCATGAAAAAGAGTTGCCTAGTAAGGATGAAACTATTGCATTAGCTTCTATTGTCGTGCCTCCTACTGATCCCTTAGAGAAATACTTGCTTGAGCATGAAAATAATATGCAGATGGATGAAAGGGATGAGATAGATAGAGTTGTCTTGGAACAATATCCTATACTTAAGAATAACTTGCCTGTTGAACTGCTTGGGGATCCACCCCCACCAAAAGGTGATCCTGTGTTCGAGCTTAAACAGTTGTCTGATAATCTTAAGTATGCTCATCTTGATGAACAAGAGATATATCCTGTCATAATTAGTGCTAGCCTCTCAGAGCATGAAGAAAAGAAGTTACTAAAAACTCTGAGAAAGCATCGTGCTACTATTGGATATACTCTTGATGATCTTAAGGGCATTTGTCCCACTCTATGTGAGCACAAGATTAAAATTGGTCCTGATTCCAAACCAGTTGCTGATCATCAAAGGAGATTAAACCCTAAAATGAAAGAGGTAGTAAGAAAAGAAATACTAAAGTTCCTGGAAGCAGGTATTATCTATCATGTTGCTCATAGTGATTGGGTGAGTCCGGTGCATTGCGTCCCTAAGAAGGGAGGCATTACCGTTGTCCCTAATGATAAGGATGAATTGATCCTAGAGAGGATTATTACTGGCTATAGGATGGTGATCGATTTAGGAAATTGAATAAGGCCACTAGGAAAGATCATTACCCTTTGCCTTTTATCGACCAAATGCTAGAAAGACTGTCTAAACACACACACTTGTGCTTTCTAGACGGATATTCTGGTTTCTCCCAAATACCTGTTGCACAATCTGATCAGGAGAAAACCACTTTCACCTGCCCTTTAGGTACCTTTGCTTACAGATGTATGCCTTTTGGCTTATGTAATGCACCTGCCACCTTTCAAAGATGTATGATGGCTAGATTCTCTGACTTTTGTGAAAAGATTGTTGAGGTTTTCATGGATGACTTCTCCGTTTACGGGTCTTCTTTTACGATTGCCTCAGCAACCTTGATCGAGTCTTGCAGAGATGTAAAGATACCAATCTTCTCTTGAATTGGGAGAAGTGCCACTTTATGGTTAATGAAGGCATCGTCTTAGGACATAAAATTTCTGAAAGAGGTATTGAAGTAGATAAGGCTAAGGTTGATGCAATCGAGAAAATGCCATACCCCACAGATATCAAAGGTATAAGAAGTTTCTTTGGTCATGCTGGTTTCTATAGAAGGTTCATTAAAGACTTCTCTAAGATTTCTAGGCCTCTTACCAATCTCTTGCAAAAGGATATTCCTTTTGTTTTTGACGGTGATTGTGAGGAAGCCTTCGAAATACTTAAGAAGGCCTTGATAATTGCACCTATTGTTCAACCACCTGATTGGAACTTACGTTTTGAAATCATGTGTGATGCTAGTGATTATGATGTTGGTGCTGTCCTAGGGCAAAGAGTTGATAAGAAGTTGAATGTTATTCACTATGCTAGTAAAACTCTAGACACTGCCCAAAGAAACTATGCTACTACGGATAAGGAATTTTTAGCAGTCGTGTTTGCATGTGAAAAGTTCAGGTCTTACATAGTTGATTCCAAAGTCACTATTCTCACTGATCACGCTGCTATTAAGTACCTCATGGAGAAGAAATACGCTAAACCTAGACTTATCAGATGGGTTCTCTTGCTAAAAGAGTTTGATTTGCACGTTGTCGACAGGAAGGGTGCTGATAACCCCGTAGCAGATAACTTGTCTATGTTGGAGAATGTTCTTGATGACCCACAACCTATTGGTGATAGCTTTCCTGATGAGAAATTGAATGTCATTAATACTTCACGTAGTGCACCATGGTATGCTGATGATGCAAACTATATCGTTGCCAAATATATACCACCTAGTTTCACATACCAGCAAAAGAAGAAATTCTTCTTTGACTTGAGACATTACTTTTGGGATGATCCTCACCTTTATAAGGAAGGAGTAGATGGTGTTATTAGACGTTGTGTACCTGAACATGAACAGGGACAGATCCTACAGAAGTGTCACTCCGAGGCCTACGGAGGACACCATGCGGGAGATAGAACTGCACACAAGGTATTGCAATTAGGTTTCTATTGGCCCACTCTCTTCAAGGATGCCCGTAAGTTTGTCTTGTCTTGTAACGAATGTCAAAGAATAGGTAATATCGGTAAACGTCAGGAAATGCCTATGAACTATTCACTTGTCATTGAACCATTTGATGTTTGGGGCTTTGATTATATGGGGCCTTTTCCAAAATCCAACGGGTATACTCATATCCTAGTTGTTGTTCATTACGTCACTAAGTGGATAGAAGCTATCCCCACTAGTAGTGCTGATCACAACACTTCTATCAGGATGCTTAAAGAAGTTATTTTCCCTAGATTTGGAGTCCCTAGATATCTAATGACCGATAGTGGTTCACATTTCATTCATGGTGCTTTCTGTAAAACGCTTGCTAAGTATGATGTCAACCATAGAATTGTGTGTCCCTATCACCCTCAGTCCAGTGGTCAAGTAGAGCTAAGCAATAGAGAGATTAAACTAATTCTGCAAAAGACTGCAATAGGTCTAGAAAGAATTGGTCTAAGAAGCTCGATGATGCACTGTGGGCTTATAGAACTGCCTATAAGAATCCCATGGGCATGTCTCCGTACAAATTGGTGTACGGTAAAGCAGGTCATTTACCTCTTGAGCTAGAGCATAAAGCTTATTGGGCAATCAAAGAGCTCAACATTGATTTCAAATTTTCTGGTGTGAAGAGGTTATTTGATATTAGCTTGCTTGATGAATGGAGAACTCAAGCATATGAGAATGCCAAGTTGTTCAAAGAAAAGGTTAAGAGGTGGCACGATAAAAGGATACAAAAGCGTGAGTTCAATGTAGGTGATTGTGTCTTGCTATATAATTCTCGTTTAAGATTTTTTGCAGGCAAGCTTCTCTCTAAATGGGAAGGTCCCTACAATGTTGAGGAAGTATATCGTTCCGGTGCTATCAAGATCAACAACACGGAAGGTAATTGTCCGAGAGTGGTAAATGGGCAGAGAATCAAGCATTATATCTCAGGTACTCCCATAAATGTTGAAAGCAATATTATAAATACCATAACTCCGGAGGAATACCTAAGGGATATTCATCAGCCTGTTTCAAACTCCGAAAACGAAGAGGTATCTGTTTCGGTAAGTAAAAAGACTCCAAAAAATTTCCAGTACGAATTTTTCTCCGTTTTGGAATATTCAGAAAAATAGAAAAAAATGAAGTAGTCCGGAAAGCGCACGAGGAGGTGACAAGCCTGCCAGGCACGGGCCCACCCCCTGGCCGCGCCTGGGGGCTTGTGGCCACCTCGTGTGCCTCCCGGACTCCGTTTTCTTGCGGAGTACTCCTTATGGTCCGAAAAAGTCATTATATATTCTCCCGAAAGGTCTGACCCTCGCATCACGCAAATTTCCTCTGTTTTCGTTTCGAGCCTGTTTTCTGCCGCAGATTTAGGTCAAGATGTCTTCTCAGGATTCAGAGGGGGAGAGGTATGTGGCTGATTACCTGGCTAACCCCAAGGTCTATGGGGACTTGGATCGTTATGGCTGGACCACTGATGAGGAAGAAGATTATGAACCCAAGGGGAAGGAAGGAACAAGTTCCGATGAGGAGGAGGCTCCTCTACCTCCACCTGGAAACACCCATGTAGAGTTCAAGAAGTCGAGCCTCCCTGACTCAAGGAAGAAGCCTAAGACTCTGTTTATCCCATCTCGTTACTTGCAGGAGAGTAAGCAGGAATTACGCCAAAGGGTGTTAAGGCTTGAAGAGGAAAATGATGATCTGAGGGAGCAGAATTTTATACTCAAGTGGAAATTAAACAAGGTCAAGGCCTCTGCAACAACTCCACCACCATCACCTCCAAAGTAAGACAACTAAGCACGGGTATGGGCAATCCCCTTGGCTTGTGCCAAGCTTGGGGGAGTTGCCCCGGTATCGTATCACCATCACATCTTTTGCCTTTACCTTTGTTTTAGTTTGTTCCTTTTCAGTTTTCTCTTTCTCTAGTAGAATAAAAGTTTTAGTGTTTTAGTCTTGAGTTTTGCTTTGTGTCACCCCCGATGTATCCGAGCTCATGAGCCATATAATAAAGAGTGTCTTAGTTGAGGGCTTCGCCTCTTGCCATGATCAAAAGAGTGAGAAAAGAACAAAAGCATGAAAGATCATGTAATGATCTTATGGGAAGTGATGGCTTCACACATAAAAAATGATGATTGAAACTTGTTGACGGTAGACAAATGTAGACCATGGTCATTGTTGCAATTAATAGGAAGTGATAAAGAAGGAGAGGTTCACATATAAATATATCAAATTGGACACCATCTATGATTGTGAACACTCACTAAACTATTACATGCTTAGAAGTAGATGTTGGACAAGGAAGACAACATAATGAATTGTGTTTGCTTGGTACCGAACAATGTTATATGACTAGAGATCCCTTAGCATGTGACGATTGCTTCCACCTCATATTAGCCAAAACTTCCACACTAAGTAGAGATACTACTTGTGCATCCACAAACCTTCAACCCCAGTTTTGCCATGAGAGTCCACCATACCTACCTATGGATTGAATAAGATCCCTCAAGTAAGTTGTCATCGGTGCAAGCAATAAAAATTGCTCCCTAAATATGTATGATCTATTAGTGTGTGGAAAATAAACTTTGTACGAACCTGTGATGAGGAAGACATAAAAGCGACGGACTGCATAATAAAGTTCTTTGTCATAGGAGGCAATATAAAGTGACGTTCCTCCACACTAAGAGGATGCACATCCCAACCTCAAAAACGCATGACAACCTCTGCTTCCCTCTGCGAAGGGCCTATCTTGTACCTTTACTTTTTTTCCCTCGAAAGAGTCATGGTGATCTACACCAATTCCTTATTTCGTCTTTATCTTGGCTAACGTCATATGCTAGGGAAAGATCTATATTCATATGTCAACTTGGAAGTAAGTATTCATGAATTATTATTGTTGACATTACCCTTGAGGTAAATGGTTGGGAGGCGAAACTATAAGCGCCTATCTCTCTCTGTGTCCAGCTGAAACTTTGATCTCATGAGTACCACGTGAGTTGTAGCAATTGTAGAGAATGAAAAGATGATTGAGTATGTGGATTTGCTTTACAAGCTCTTATTTGACTCTTTCCGATGTTGTGATATATTGCAATTGCTTCAATGACTAAAGGCTACCGGTTGTTAATTCTTGGTAAGGTTCTTGATCCATGCTTTACCTTGTGAAGGAATTGTCACTTTAGCATAAGATTTCATATGATGGTATTGCTGTTCTGATCATGATCATGATGCGTGCATATTCGCATCTTGATTTGTCGACACCTCTCTCCCTAAACATGTGGGCATATTTATTGAGCTCGGCTTTCGCTTGAAGACAAGCGATGTCTAAGCTTGGGGGAGTTGATACGTCCATTTTGCATCATGCTTTCATGTTGATATTTATCGCTTTTTGGGCTGTTATTTCACTTCACGGTACAATACTTATGCCTTTTCTCTCTTATTTTGCAAGGTTTACATGAAGAGGGAGAATGCCGGCAGCTGGAATTCTGGCCTGAAAAAGGAGCAAGTTTGAGATGCCTATTCTGCGCAACTCCAAAAGCTATGAAAATCAATGTGGATTTTTTTGGGATTTAAGAAAATACTGGGCCAAAGAAGTACCGGAGGGGCGCCAGCAGGGGGCCACTAGCCTGCTAGGCGCGACCACCCCCCTGGCCGAACCTAGGGGACTTGTGGGCTCCCAGCTGGCCCTCTGGCTCCCCCCTTTTTCTACAAGAAGGGTTTCGGTCTGGAAAAAATCAGGAGGAGGCTTTTCGAAGGATTCTCCACCGCCATGAGGCGGAACTTGAGCAGAACCAATCTAGAGCTCCGGCAAGACGATCCTGCCGGGAAAACTTCCCTCCCGGAGGGGGAAATCATCGCCATCGTCATCACCAACACTCCTCTCATCGGAGGGGACTCATCACCATCAACATCTTCATCAGCACCATCTCATCTCCTGTGGGGACCCCGACTTACGAGTCGAGATCGCCGTGCTCAGTGATCCCAGAGATCAATGCTCACCGAACACAGATACCGAATAAAAGAGTCTTACATCATACATACCGTTTGATACAATAAATGACCACCTCGGTCGAGTCTTACATATATAGGGCCTTAAATGCCAAAGCACCAACTAGACCAATAGCGGAATTATTGGTTGAAAGCTTGAACCCATGCCATCAGCCTTAACCTACAGGCATTCTGACTGGGAAGCATCCTAGCTCGCATGAATGCCATCGAGTTAATCTTCACCATATCATGTCTTTCACACCTGGTCAATGAAATAACCAGTGGCAAGCCAATGAGTACTTTGAATGTACTCGCAAACAGCCCATGATATACTCAACGAAAGTGAAGGATAACAATATCATGCATCTTTAGTGTAACTCATCTGGGTGGAGTGATCATGGGTATGCATCAAGTTAAATAATTACTCTTGAAGAACAGGTTACAAATATCAACATATCTGCTAAGGGCTGAACCATCCGAGTTCACCCTATATGCCAAGTCACCAAACTTGGTCATATCCTCGATATATCAGTTGAGGGTTGAACCATCCAGGTTCACCCTATATGCCAAGTCACCGAACTTGGTCATATTATTACTTTCATAACAACACCTTTTTCAACACCACACACACACACTCACACACACTTGGTTTATGCGAAAATATCAGGACGTAGTTTAAGCAGGATTACCCAACTGTCCTTGACCGTGGACACGGCTATTCGAATAGTTTACACTCTACAGAGGTAGTACGCTGGACCCACGAGATCCGGGAAACTTCCGTGTCATCCACGACTCGCGGTATATCACATACCCGAGGTAAGTACCCGATAAATGCCTTTCCCCTGACGATACTAGACAAAGAGGTCAACTGGATTGGTACCCAGCCCACATGTCATACGTCTTACGAGCACCAACTCTGGACCGTACCGACCATGCGGGGACCAACGGTGTGACTGGAACTCATAAAAATGGCATAGTCGTCCTACCCGGCATAACCCCATCACAAGAGTGACTACAATCACTCCCGCCACTAGTAATGTGGCTCTTTGCTAGCACCGACTAGAGTAATTAACATGCCCCGTCCCATAAGGGATAACATGGTCGTACTGGTAAGGTTGGGACGGTCGACACATCATAAATCTAATCCCATTTCCAAAACCTTACTCACACAAATACCGGGTGCATCACTTCACCAAAAGTGACCACCAACTCTTCATCACCCTTGGGCATTAGTGGCACCCGACGGGGTTTTCATAAACTCTTGCTTTGTGACAACATCATGCTCATGATAATGCTACTGCTATCTTTACTTGTTAACATGGTATTAGCATGACCCTAAGGGGTAGGGTCAAGCTCAATGCATGTGCTCCGGGGGAGCCTTCGGTAAAATCATATCAAATGATTACCGGCACTTATGATCATATGCAACGGAAATAACTTGCTATCGTAACATGCAAGGTAACATATGCTCAGTCATGGTCAAAGGGATGCTTGCCTTCCTCACGTAAGTCCTCGGGGTCTTCGAGGTCTTCTGCTCCAACTCCAAATACTCCGTCTACTGTCAACTGAATCATTGCCAAGGGGTTTGAATCATCACGGGATTTTGATTGGATGAAAGGAGGAATAGGTGACCATTGAAGAAGCCAACAGAAATCATTCTGTTAAAAATGAGTGGAGGCACCCATTTAACAGAGAAATATTTTAGAAATATTTAGGAAGTGGTTTCACTAGATTTGGAGTTGAGATGAATATTCTAGGAGTTTTCTAATATGGAATAAATAGCAATAGGAAGCTATTTATTCATTGCAACAGAAGTAGGTCACACAAAAATGTTGACCAGGGTTCTAAAAATAGGGAATGATTTAAGAGGGCTATGGAAGTTTGAATCACTCCATTTGGAGTTGATTTGAATCCTCTAGGAATTTGCAAAGGTGGTGTTTAAAGTATCTAAATGGGCATTTAGATATTATTATCACAGAGAAGTATTTTGGAAAAAGGTGCAATGCTCAAATCTGGATAGAACAGGATTTTAGAAACCTGCAGAATTTTGAATCAATAAATTTGGAGTTAGTATGAATTTATGATGGATTTTATAAGTTGTGAATAAATGAAAAAGAGGGAAAGGCTCAGCCTCTCGGGGGGGCTATCTTGCGCCACCAGCGCCAGATAAGCCTTTGGGTCGGCCCAGTGGCTCGGGCCACCAGCGAGAGGCCACGCGGGAGGTGCCTTGCAAGCATTACGCCTTCCGCGCGAGGAGGCGGCCTACGACCAGGGGCGCGACCACTAAACGGGGCGGGGCCGACTGGTGAGCAGCTGACGAGGGGGTCCCATGCGTCAGCTCCTTCTCCTACCTCCTGCTCGCGCAGAGAGGAGATGCAGGAGCTCGAAGGCTCGCTGGCTCCCGGTGCTCTGGCCTCCTCCGGTGAGGACTAGCTCGCCGGTAGGCTCGGGGGAGTTACTGCCCCCGTTCCCCTGCTCGGTGCCTGGTGGGGAGGGCCGCAAGGGCGTCGGCAATGGAGGTTGCGGGGAGGCCGTCTACCCCTGTCTTCGGCACCAGGAGCGAAGGGAGAGATGCAGTAGGCGATGCGAAGGAGATGCGGTGGCCTGGGGTCTCCGGCATGGGAGGAAGGAGGCGAGGGGAGGATCCGAGTGCGCCAACCCCGTGCGGAGGCCGGAGCTCTACCTGCGGCCATGGGGAGAGGAGAGAGCCCGAGAGGAGAGGGGCTCGGGGGGGGGGGTTCCAGGGAGAGAGGGAGAGAGCAAGAGAGGTTGTTGGACTCGGGGAAGGCCATATGGGAGGAGGAGACGAAGGGAGAGCTCAAAGATCTTCGGGAGCTCCTTGAGCACTCGTGGGCATGGATGCCACGCGTGCCTGAGGAGGCTTGGAAGCTAGCTAGTGGGTGGGGATGCTTTGAATGGTCAAGGGGAGCCTCTCAGACACACTGGGGCATCTTGATTCAGCAAGAGATGGGCTGGAGGAAAGCAACAAAGTGCAGAGCACCCATATTGCAGTCCAGGGTGGTGGTCACCACGGGCACCAGTGTCTACATGGTCCAAATGGCCAGTCAAACATGTCTAGCACGTAGGGCACACCTGCAGCAAAGAGACTCTGGAGTTTGGCAACTAGTGAAGGTGGTTTGAATGGCTGTGGACTGAGGTAAATATTTCAGCAGGAAACTAGTGACTGAAACAAATGGTTTCTACAGGCAGGGATGGGAGGTGAAACCATGTCCTGGAGCATGTGGTATGGAAGGACTACACACCTGCAAGAATTCAGCTCAAGAAAAGAAGTGTAGCTAGCAGTTGTTGTACAAAGCTACTTTTCAGCCAAAAATGAACTTCAAGAGGTGTTGCTCATTTTTCCTACATGAGCATGCCATATCTTGGTTCTAAATGAAGCTTTGGCATAGAATAGATGCTCTGGAAAGAATTGGGGGCTTTGGGTTAAGCAGAAGCATGGGAAGAGAAGTACAACAGTGTTGCCAAGGGTGAAAATGAGAGAAAGTTACAAAGGGTCCTTCCCCAATAATTGACCAGTGGCCATGGGAAAGTTACTGGAGGTAAAATGTAACTATGTGATGTTGCGGTAGAAAGTTGAGCTCAAGGGTAAAAGTGGAAGGGGCAAAAGAAGCCAATTTAGTGAATGCACACAAGGTGTTTGATCTGTGGTTAGGCCATCAGATGGATTCCAATGGCTATGAAACTTAGCAGGATCAAATAATAGATGAAAATAGGCTTGCACACCAAATTTGGGATTTGCTGGAGAAGTTTTCCAATGTAGACTTGGAAAACCCATGAAATGGGCAGAAATGGGTTTCTTCTTAGAACCCTATTCAAATAAATTCCCACAAATCCAATATTTGGTGTAGGGGCATTATTTGAGCATTAAGGCATGCACAAAAAGTTTGAGGATAATTGGAGAAACTTTATAATGTAAAGTTTACGAAAGTCAGAAATCAACAGCAAGGGTTTTGGGGGTCTTAGGACAAGTTCCTCTATTCTCCTTGATGCACCACTTGGTGTGGATAACTTATTGGAGTATTGGAACATGTCCACCAAATTTGAGCACAATTGGAGACACTTCACAATGTAGAGTTGCTCAAATTTGATTCTGGACAGATAGGGTTTTAGAGTGATTAGCGGAGCCAAATCAACTTGGATTAAAATGAAACTTGTCAAGATCATCAAGAATATCATAGATGACATGCTAGAATTTTACTGGAATTTATTGAGAATATTTCTTATAGAAATATTCCAAAAGCTTGAAATAGGCAAGAATGGTTTTGGAGGGGTTTGCCCAATATTTTGAACATGACCATGTGTTGAAACTCATAAATATGGAATAAATATATCCACTGAGTTCCCCTAAATTTTCTTAAATATTTTGAAAGAAATAAAAATAACTTCCCTTCATAGGAGTCCATTTCTGGCCTCATAGAAAAGTTGTTAAATAAAATAATAAAATAACTTTTAAAATAATAATATGATGGTTTTTGGAAGACATTTTGATAATTGGTTTTAAATAAAAGTATTGGTGCAAAAGAAATTCCCTAATTTGAGGACTTGTAGTACAAACCTCATCTCAGGGGTTTGAAAGTTCAATTCAAAGAAATGCTTTTTGGTGAAAATAATATTTGGTGAAAATAGATATTTATCCTAAACACATGGCATGATCATTAGGCAGGAGATCCTAGAATGAGGAGGTGATTAGGAGGATGGCAAGAATTAATGGGGAGCAATCACATGCATTCAAGCAAACAGGCAAACAATAGTCACTCCAAGCATCACAAGCATTCACATTTTTTTAATTGGTCCTAATTTTTGAAATAACTTAATTAATCAGGAAAGACAAAAACTGGGTGTGACATCTCCAAACCCTAGTTCATCTCTTGAAACCAATCTCCGTCTCGCGACTCCGATTGGTACTTGTAAGGGGTCTAGTAGTGTTAATTACTCTTTGTAGTTGATGCTAGTTGGATTACTTGGTGGAAGAGTTTATGTTCAGATCCTTGATGCTACTCATTACCTCTCTAGTCATGAATATGATTATGCTTTGTGAGTAGTTACTTTTGTTCCTCAGGACATGGGATAAGTCTTGCTATAAGTACTCATGTGAATTTGGTATTCGTTCGGTAATTTGTTGTGTTGTATGTTGTTTTTCCTCTAGTGGTGTTATGTGAACGTCGACTACATAACACTTCACCATTATTTGGGCCTCGAGGAAGGCATTGGGAAGTAGTAAGTAGATGATGGGTTTCTAGAGTGACAGAAGCTTAAACCCTAGTTGATGCGTTGCTTCGTAAGGGGCTGATTTGGATGCACTAGTTTAATGCTATGGTTAGACTTTGTCTTAATTCTTCTTTCGTAGTTGCAGATGCTTGCAAGAGGGGTTAATCATAAGTGGGATGCTTGTCCAAGTAAGGGTAGTACCCAAGCGCTGGTCCACCCACATATCAAACTATCAAAGTAACGAACGTGAATCATATGAACATGATGAAACTAGCATGACAGAAATTCCCGTGTGTCCTCGGGATGTGGTGTAATGAACCTTGAAACATCTCAAACGTATCTATAATTTTTGATCGTTTCATGCTCTTATCTTGTCATCTTTGGATGTTTTATGTACCTTTTATATCTTTTTTGGGACTAACTTATTAATTCAGTGCCAAGTGCCAGTTCGTGTTTTTTCTGTGTTTTTGGCTCTTTTCAGATCTGATTTTGGAACGGAGTCCAAACGGAATAAAATCCCCGAATTAAATTTTTCCCGAACGGAAGAAGATCAGGGGGCTTGTGGGCCAAGCCAGGAGGGCTACAGGGAGCCCACAAGCCCCCCATCCGGCACCAGGGGGTGGCGGATGGCAGGCTTGTGGCCTCCCTGGCGCCCCCTGACCTAACTCCTTCGCCTATATATTCCCTAAAATACAGCAAAAAATCAAGGGATCCACGGAAATACTTTTCCGCCGCCGCAAGTTTCCGTTTCCGCGAGATCTCATCTGGAGACCCTTCCCAGTGCCCTGCCGGAGGGGACTTTGGAGTTGGAGGGCTTCTACATCAACACTAGTTAGCCGCCCGTGCGTTGCAATGGGGACATACAAATTCCGATCGATCAACACCGATCATGGGTAAACTATATCTTTAGATACATTCCACATGCATAGCAGGTGATATTGTATTATTTTATATAAAAACACAATACATACCCACTGGTCTCTTTGTTCACTTTGTTCATCGCATGCACTCAAATGCTAGTTAACGCCTAATCTCAAGATGACAACTTTCATGCTTTGCTAAAATTCTGAACTCATGGTAGTATTTTTCTAGAAAAACAGTGTCTCTCAAGAAGGAATAAATGATTCACAAATTTATGTGCGAAAACTTAGTCCTCATAGAATATCATCAAATCATACTTGATTCTCATAATAAGACTATCCTACCTCCAAACAAGGTTATGTGAAGATAACCATTCTCCCTTCTTAAAAAGAATAACCACCTTCAATTTAAAGATCAGTGCTTGCATAAAATTGTAGCTGGAGAGTAACTTCACTTTTAACAAATTTTATATTTTAGTTTTCAAATAATTCACTTGTTCCAGAAGGCCTCTTTCCACATGTAACGGACTGACAATTTACTTTTCTAATAATTCACTTGTTCCAAGAATTAACTGTCTCAAGTTCAGCATGATTGTCTGTCTCTGATTCACACAGCAAGGCCCTAACACATTTTGTACCAAATAGTCTACCGACTAAGCTTTCATCCTCATCTGCAATGTTCAATAGAGAATAATAAGGTTCAGCAAGGCCATATAGAAAGATTTGGCCTTTTACAAAGCTTGAATTATGGGCTACATATCTGAAGAAATTCACAAGAGAGCAAGGTCAACAAAGGAAATTCACAAGAGAGTAAGCCCAACACTGATCCCTCTCCTTATATACCAACATCGCTCACCTTCCAGCCCAGCATCACTCCCTCAATGCCAATCATGACCAGATCATGAAACCAGGACGAAGAGAGGGGGCGAGGGGGAGAGGCTGGACCTCAAGCATATCGTCGGCAAATCCAAAACCGCGGCGCATGTGAGAGGGGATCCTGGGGATGAGCAGATGACCTTTGGAAGAAAAACCAGGGAGGGTGGAGGCGACCAGCGCCTTGCCCCGACGGGAGCTTGGGGAAGCACCGCCCGTGCATCTAACAAGCATCATTGAAGAATTTCCAAAAGCACGAACAAAAAAAACAAATTATGTGCTTATGCTTATATCTTCTAGGCTCAAACAAAGATCAAACAAACGGAGATATCACAATACCAATAAATGATCATAAGCCGAATATATGTTTATTCTCAAATATATAGGATCGAACAAATATATTTGACTTATATATTACTACTGACTCATTTATTTGTTCTTCGGCATTTATTGGCGTCAAACACAATACAAAAACTGCTAACAATATAAATGACACCAATAATAAAACTAATTAAGTTGTTTTATTTTCTCCTCTGTTAATGGCTATGATGTGAAATAATGCTCAAACTATTGGCACATATGTTAGGTGAGAAGGTAAACTCCTGAGTATAGCTATCAAGAAGATGGATAATTCTTGAAGTCAACTACAAACATTTAACTGTGTAACTTGCATGGATAACACAATACTCAGATTATAAGATTTATTATTTGTGAATCACAACATCTGTACGGACTATACGGTCTTGGAACAAGCAAAGATCCATCCCTCAGAGACATGTTCTAGCATAGGAGCACATCAGACAACAATACAGGCCAAGTAGTAGAATAGTAACATCAAGTTAGGACAGTCCAAGCAGCAGTAGGGGCAATGCAAAGGCAAAAACAATGAGATGTAGTTTGAGTAAATACAAGCGGCAAGTTGCAGAAATCACAATTAACAACACCATGATGTAGTATTGGGAGGCTTAGTTTGTGTGCAAACAGAATCTGTATGCACTCTTCACTATTTAAAATGATAGTTCATAACATCTAATCAGCAGTGGATCATATAGTAGATGTGTGTGTGTTTCAGTTCTGACAGTAAAATATGTTTTACTCAGGGGGAGTGCACTTTTAATTTGCAGAAAGATTTTAGAGTAGAATTAAATTGGAATTAAATGATAAAAAGATGAATTGGTGGACATACATAGATGGCTAAGGTACCTGGGAGCAGAGGATGACTGCTCCATGATTCAGGAAGACGTGAAGCGGCTGGTCATGCACCTCGCCACTCATCTCCTGCGGCGTAGCCACCAAGCCCGAAGGCTGCCGTGTAGGAATGGACCCCTCGGTCGTTGCCCACCAACCACGTCCCTGAACAACGCCATGCCCACGCATAATAACTGCATATTACAGACACATGTTTTCATTGGTGAATAAGAAGTGTACTGATGTTTCCTATTGTTTAAGCATGAACAATGTTATTTCTCTCCTAGAGGACAATTAGCCTCGATTCTTTCAGGATAGAAACATACATCAAAAGGCTTCAGAACTCAGGGGTCAACATACTCTGAATCATTTCATAAACTTTGAAATATAAATTCAGTCCATACACATTTAGCGGCAAATACCAAGAAATTATAGAAAGAAAGCTCACAAGTTTTGGACTTGAAGGACTTGGAAGGGCACGCAGATGGCAACTTTTTGTATGGAAAATATGGTAGCATCTATGGCTTACCTGTCCACAAAGTATCATTGATATAAACATGACAGTGTGCCACCAATCAGTTGTATGTGATGGTACAGAAGTTCCTATAGAAGTAGTAACTTTATCATTCCAAGGACTGGTTGTGAGATTTTAAGGGTGCGGCTATATACTCGAAATTTGTTTGGCACAAATAATATGGATTACACATAGAGATAAAGAAAATATCATTGGCTGCCAAAAGGGTGGGGAAAATAGCAGAAGATCATGTGCTCTTAACAATTCATAGGTTTCTTCATACCTCTATAACAACAAAAGTTTGATGATACTGAATATGCCCTACAGCTTACAACTTAGTAAACAAAAGAAAGTACAAGTCTGATGACACTGAATATGCCATATAACTTACAACTGAATAAACAAAAGAAAGGACAAGTCTGATGATACTGAATATGCCCTATAACTTAGAACTGAGTAACCACATAATGGATGCGATCAAAGTGTCATCCTTTTCGTCACTATAAATTATAAACAACAACATTGTCGCATCAGCTGTTACCATGTAGAAGAATACCCATCTGATCCTCGACATTATATATCTATACAATCTGCGATGACACAGTACATTCATATCTCAATTCAGTAAATATAAGCCGATACCAGACTCATCCATCTCAGTTTCAGAAATTTATATCTACTAGATCATGAGAAAGGATTATCCGTGTATCTGGCATGACCCTATTCATAAATGATCCAATTATTTCTTCATACAAGTGTGTATTTCTTCATAAATTTATAGACATGCCAGGTAACGCGAACATGTTTCAGATCATTCTGCGCAGGAACATTTGTCTATCAGGAGCAGATGTCTATGAGGACTTTTTCCTATTTATAACTAATATGGATTTCTTTCTCAAGCCATTGGGAAGAATTATAGATCCAATAGTTCTCAATGTGCAGTGTTCTCCTTGGTTTAAATCAATCTACTACCATTGAACCCACTCCTTACATATATCAGGAGAGGCATTTATAAGAGGTTCAGCAAGAAAGCTTTTCATAAAAATGGAGTGGGTGTGAAGAATATGGAAGCAATTTTGGATCTGTTTTTGACTGAACATCCTATGCAAGAATAATCTCTGATTAGAAGATGAGTAACTATGTTGTCCACCGTGTACAGCCAAATCTAAGACTTCTTCTGATGACAAAAGCAATGATCAGCTAATATTGCAAAGGGGAAATCAGTTACGTACCCTGGTGAGAAGCTGGTTGGATTTCTTCTCGGCGAGCAGCCTCCCTCTCATTTGTCTGCCCTCCTCCCCGGTGATACTATGGCCCCCAAAGATTGCGCTCGCCCCCGAAGCTCGCGCTCGTCTGCTGCCCAGACATCGGCTGCGCTTCACTAGATCTGGATGAACGCGAGCTCTTGTCAGCTTCCCCGTGGTTACATAAAGATTAACAAATGAGAACCCCTACCAACTCATCAAAATCCCACATCGGCTCCAGTACCATGTTGTTTCAAAAAAAATCCTAGAACATGAATGTTGGAACTACACCAACCGTCAGATTGTTGCACACGCGCACACACAGAGATGAATGTTGATCAAAATCTTGTTTCGTGTAGTTTGATGGTGATGAGAGAAATTTACCGTGGGTAAGGGGATCCCTTGATGGGCTTCTGGCCGTACTTCCTCCACGAGTACTCGTCCGGCGGGATGTCGGCGATCTTCGCGCTCACCGCCGGCATTCTCACCGTCGTCTTCACGCGGTTCTTCCTTCTCTTGGAGCAGTGGCATCGGCTACCCGTGGTGTTGGCCTCCGAGTGCGCGCCGGCATAGGGCTTCCTCTTGTGCCCGGACAGCGGCGGCTTGCCGGCGGACACCAGGCTGCGGCCCTTGGACACGCTCCCCTCGGCGGCGGTCACCGACGAGAAGAAGGACGTGGACGTCACGGACGTCGCGCCCGACATGGTCAGGTTCGGCTTGGTGAAGTCCAGCGTGAGGCTCTGCGGCTGCGGGACAGGGGCGGCCATCGAAACCGGCGCCACGACGGTCAAAGGGGCCGGCCTGGATGGCTCGATGGCGAGAGGGCGCGGTGGGGAAGGAGGAGGAGCGACCAGAGCTGGAGGAGGAGGCGGCGGCGGTGACTGGATGGGGCCGCGGCGGAAGCGGGCGTGGCCGGTGCGGCGCCGGTGGTGACTGGATGGGGCCGCGGCGGAAGCGGGCGTGGCCGGTGCGGTCGAGGATGGAGATCACCTTGCAGAACTTGGAGACGGCCTGGTCAGCGATCTCGCCGAACAACTGATGGTGATGCTGCTGCGGCGCCTTGGAAGAGATGCCTCTTGCGGTGGTGGAGGCGAGCAGGTCGTACAAGGGCGGCGTGCACGGGCTGCGTGACGGCGACCGAGGCGGGCGCCCGATGGCGATGGGATGGGCAGTTCATCGTGGCACACGACTGTGGGCGCGGCGGCGGCGATGATTTTTGTGACGAGATCGAGAGAGAGAAGCGATCGGGAGCGAGAGGCGGGGCAGACTAGGACAAAGGACGTGTGACGGGAATGGGTTGTGGTTGTTTCCTTTTTTTCAATCGTGCGGAGGAAGGTTGCGAGGGAACATGGGAAAGTGGGCTGCTCCTGCGATCTTTTTGCGGGCGGGGTCAACGAGGGTTGCTGCTCCTCTTTTTTACCGCACGGGAAAGGTGGGATCGCTGGGAGGTCGAACCATAACCGAGGTTGAACCATCACGACGGCATATCCTGCTTTAATAGTAGAGATCATCGCCCCTCCAATGACTCGTGAGTAGTTCACTTCAGACCTACGGGTCCGTAGTTAGTAGCTCGATGGCTTCTTCTCTCTCTTGGATCTTCAATACAAAGTTCTTCATGATCTTCATGGAGATCTATCCGATGTAATCCTCTTTGGCGGTGTGTTTGTCGAGATCCGATAAATTGTCGATTTGTGATCAGATTATCTATGATATATATTTGAGTATTTGCTGATTTCTTATATGCATGATTTGATATCCTTGTAATTCTCTCCGAGTCTTGGGTTTTGTTTGCCAACTAGATCTATGATTCTTGCAATGGGAGAAGTGCTTGGTTTTGGGTTCTTACCGTGTGGTGACCTTTCCCAGTGACAGTAGGGGCAGCAAGGCACACATCGTGTAGTTGCCATCAAGGGTAACAAGGTGGGCTCTGTCGTAGATATGAGATTGTCCATCTACATCATGTCATCTTGATTAAGGCGTTACTCTGTTCTTTTGGACTTAATACACTAGATGCATGCTGGATAGCGGTCGACGTGTGGAGTAATAGTAGTAGATGCAGAAAGTATCGATCTACTTGTTTTGGACGTGATGCCTATAGATATAATCATTTCCATATATGACGTCATGACTTTGCGTGGTTCTATCAATTGCTCGACAGTAATTTGTTCACCCACCGTCTACTTGCTTTCATGAGAGAAGCCACTAGTAAATGCTACGGCCCCCGGGTCTACTCACACCTATCGTTTCCACTTTCGCTTTTACTTTGCTTTGTTACTTTGTTGCTTTCAGTTCTCACTTGGCGAACAATCTATAAGGGATTGACAACCCCTTCATAGCGTTGGGAGCAAGCTTTTTGTGTTTGTGCAGGCACTTGTGATACTCCTTCACTGGATCGATACCTTGGTTCTCAAACTGAGGGAAATACTTACCACCGCTGCGCTACATCACCCTTTCCGCTTCGAGGGAACACTAACGCAAGGCTCCAAGGCCACGGGGGAAATCCTTTGCATATTTCCCTAGGAAGTCCCTTAAGGCGTAGCCGTAGCAGAAGGATTCCTGGTGCCGTAACACGCCTATTTCTGGCGCCGTTGGAAGGTCTTTTGTTGCAGTAGGAGAAGTATTTCTGGCACCGTTGCCGGGGAAGGAGAGATCTATCCAAGTAGGTCTCACAAACTCATCTCTTGCATTTACTTTTTTTGCCAGTTGCCTCTTGTTTTCCTCTCCCCCACTTCGCCAATTTGCCTTTTTCGTTTGCCTTTTTTCGTTCGCCCTTTTCTCTCGTTTGCCTTTCTGTTGCTTGTGTGCTATGTGCCTTCAATATGCTTGCATCTTCGCTTGCTGAAAATCTAGTTATATGGATCCTCATCCACTTGCTAATCTCTTTAAGAGATCCACTTATGTGGAACCAATTGCTAGTGAATTGAATGCACTTGACTATCTTTATGGAGTTTTGCTTGAGATGCGTGAATCTGAAAATGGTGATGAAAAAACTTATGAAGTGATTCACGAGGGATCCTTGAATGAAAAGCATGATTGCAATGGTTTCACTATAAATCCTATTAGTGACAATCATGCTAAAAATATGCAAAACCCTAAGCTTGGGGATGCTAGTTTTGCTATGTCCCCTACTTGTTGCAATAATCATGATTGGGGTGATGATCTTTCTTATGATCTTGAAAATTTGTTCAAGCCTCATGATGATTATGATATTTGCAACAATATTGAAAGTGGGATTGGAGAACTCAGGACTTTAGTTGACGACAATCCCACTATTTTTGAAGAGCGTCAACTTTGCATGCATGTGGATCATGAAAAGAATATCCTTTGTGATAGCTATTTTGTTGAATTTGATTATGATCCCACGTGTAATTGCTATGGGAGGGGAAAATATTATGGTAGAAACTTTCATGTTACCAAATTACCTCTCGTTATGTGGAGATTTCTATTGTCTCTTTATTCTTCCTTGCATATGCCAACTATTGGTTGTCTT
Organism: Hordeum vulgare subsp. vulgare; assembly: GCF_904849725.1. Classification (NCBI taxonomy): domain Eukaryota; kingdom Viridiplantae; phylum Streptophyta; class Magnoliopsida; order Poales; family Poaceae; genus Hordeum; species Hordeum vulgare. Next base: position 36,876,928 of record NC_058521.1, on the reverse strand, counting down.
GACAATCTGTTTTCCTATAAAATGCCTATGCATAGGAAGTATGTTAGACTTAGATTCCATCACCTTTTGCCTAGCTAAGGGCGTTAAACAATAGCGCTTGTTGGGAGGCAACCCAACGAATCTATCCTTTTTCTTTCTGTTTTTTGTTTTCCACACTTTCATAATTCTGTTATGATTGTGTTTTTTGTGTTTCTTTTTGCGTTTGTGCCAAGCAAAACCGTTATGATTAGTCTTGGGGATGATCGTTTGGCCATGCTGGAAAAGACAGAAACTTTCTGCTCACGAAAAGAATTTTCATTTATTTTCTGTAAGAGCTTTTGAGTCGATTCGTTTTGCTGCTGATTTCTACGCAAATTCTTCAGACTGTCGTAAGTTTTCAGAATTTTTTAAGTACCACAAGTATACGCAATATACAGATTGCTACAGACTGGTCTGCTGTTAACAGATTCTGTTTTTGTTATGTTGGTTGCTTATTTTGATGAAACTATGGATAGTATCGGGGGGTATTAGCCATGGAAGATTGAAAATACAGTAACCCAACATCAGCATAAGTAGAATTTAAGTTTGCTACAGTACCTAAAGAAGTGGTGGTTTGCTTTCTTATACTAATGTTATCACGAGTTTCTGTTTAAGTTTCATGTTGTGAAGTTTTCAAGTTTTGGGTGAAGTTCTTATATACAAAAAGATAAAGAGTGGCAAGATCTCAAGCTTGGGGATGCCCAAGGCACCCCAAGAGATTCAAGGATGCCATAAAATCCTAAGCTTGGGGATGCCCCGGGAAGGCATCCCCTCTCTCGTCTTCAATCCATCGGTAACGTTACTTGGGGATATATTTTTATTCACCACATGTTATGTGTTTTTGCTTGGAGCGTCTTGTATCGTAGGAGTCTTTTATTGTTTTTGTGTCACAATCATCCTTGCTGCACACCTAGAGAGAGACATGCACTCACCGTGATTTTGTCGAGCTTCACTTATATCTTTTGGTAGACAATTCAGCTCACATGTGCTACACTTATATCTTTTGAGCTACATACTTTTGCTCTATTAGCTTCACATATATCTTTTAGAGCACAGCGGTGCGTGGCTTGGTAGTTGATCTATGCTTTCAAAGTAGTCTCAAAAGGGGTAGTTATCCAAAGGGATACGAAAACTTCCACCTTCATGTGCATTGAATAGTTAGAGAAGTTTGATTCATCTCAATTAGTTATGAGTTGTGGTTTTGGTAATATTGAAGTCATGCTAGTAAGGTGTTGTGGATCTAGAAATACTTGTGTTGAAGTTAGTGATTCCCGTAGCATGCACGTATGGTGAACCGCTATGTGATGAAGTCTGAGCATGATTAGTCTTTTGATTGTCATCCTTTGTGTGGTGGTTGGGATCGCGCGATGGTTTATACCTACCAACCCTTCCCCTAGGAGTATGCGTTGAATGCTTTGTTTCGATTACTAATAAAACTTTTGCAACAAGTATATGAGTTCTTCATGACTAATGTTGAGTCCATGGTTTAGATGCACTTTCACCTTCCACTATCACTATCTTCTTAGTGCCGTGCAACTTTCGTCGGTGCACAAAACCCACCATTAGCCTCCCTCAAAACAGCCACCATACCTACCTACTATGGCTTTTCAAAGTCATTCCGAGATATATTGCCATGCAACTACCACCATGACATGTGCCACCACATCTACATTGCCATTGCATGATCATAAGATAGCTAGCATGATGTTTCCATTAATGTCTATGCCATGCTAGATCATTGTCACGATACACTACCGAAGGCACTCCGTATAGAGTCATCGTTGCTCTAAGTTTTGAGTTGAAAGTGTGATGATCATCATTGATGGAGCATTGTCCCATGTGAGGAAATAAAAGAGGCCAAAGATGCCCACAAAAATAAAAAATAAAAAATAATAAAAGGGGGCCAAAGAGCCCACCAAAAAAATATATAAAAAATGAGAGAAAAAGAGAGAAGGGACAATGCTACCACCTTTCCACAATTATGCTTATTAAGCACCATGATCTTCATGATTGAGAGTCTCTCGTTTTGTCACCACCATATAGCTAGTGGGAAATATTCATTATATAACTTGGCTTGTATATTCCAATGATAGGCTTCCTCAAAATTGCCTTAGGTCTTCGTGAGCAAGCAAGTTGGATGCACACCCGCTAGTTTTCTTTAAGAGCTTTCACATAGTCTTAGCTCTAGTGCATCATTTGTATGGAAATCCCTACTCATTCACATTGATATCTATTTATGAGCATCTCCACAGCTCATTCATATGCCTAGTTAATGTGACCATCTTCTCCTCTTTGTCTTGCAACCTCCAGCATACTCCACACCACTTATATTGCTAAAACCATGGCTCACGCTCATGTATTGCGTGAGTGTTGAAAAGGTTTGAGAAAGTAAAGGTATGAAACAATTACTTGGCCAATACCGGGGTTGTGCATGATTTAAATTCGTTGTGCAATGATGATAGAGCATAGCCAGAATATATGCTTTTGTAGGGATAACTTTCTTTTGGCCTTGTTATTTTGAAAGTTCATGATTACCTTGCTAGTTTGCTTGAATTATTATTGTTTCCACGTCAATAGCAAACTGTTGTTTTGATTCTAATGGATCTGAACATTCACGTCACATAAGAGGAGTTACAAAGGACATCTATGCTAGGTAGCATGAAAGCATCAAAAATTCATTCTTTATCACTTCCCTACTCGAGGACGAGCAGGAGTTAAGCTTGGGGATGCTTGATACGTCTCAAACGTATCTATAATTTTTGATGGGTTTCATGTTGTTATCTTGTCATCTTTGGATGTTTTATATACCTTTTATATCTTTTTTGGGACTAACTTATTAATTTAGTGCCAAGTGCCAGTTCCTGTTTTTTCTGTGTTTTTGGCTCTTTTGAGATCTGATTTTGGAACGGAGTCCAAACGGAATAAAATCCCCGAATTAAATTTTTCCCGAACAGAAAAAGATCATGGGGCTTGTGGGCCAAGCCAGGAGGGCTACAGGGAGCCCACAAGCCCCCATCTGCCACCAGGGGGCGGCAGATGGCAGGCTTGTGGCCTCCCTGGCGGCCCCCCTAACCTAACTCCTTTGCCTATATATTCCCTAATATACAACAAAAAATCAAGGGATCCACGAAAATACTTTTCCGCCGCCGCAAGTTTCCGTTTCCGCGAGATCTCATCTGGAGACCCTTCCCGGTGCCCTGCCGGAGCGGACTTTGGAGTTGGAGGGCTTCTACATCAACATCATAGCCCCTCCAATGACTCGTGAGTAGTTCACTTCAGACCTACGGGTCCGTAGTTAGTAGCTAGATGGCTTCTTCTCTCTCTTAGATCTTCAATACAAAGTTCTCCATGATCTTCATGGAGATCTATCCGATGTAATCCTCTTTGGCGGTGTGTTTGTCGAGATCCGATGAATTGTGGATTTGTGATCAGATTATCTATGATATATATTTTAGTCTTTACTGATTTCTTATATGCATGATTTGATATCCTTGTAAGTCTCTCCGAGTCTTGGGTTTTGTTTGCCAACTAGATCTATGATTCTTGCAATGGGAGAAGTGCTTGGTTTTGGGTTCTTACCGTGTGGTGACCTTTCCCAGTGACAGTAGGGGCAGCAAGGCACACATCGTGTAGTTGCCATCAAGGGTAACAAGGTAGGCTCTGTCGTAGATATGAGATTGTACATCTACATCATGTCATCTTGATTAAGGCGTTACTCTGTTCTTTTGGACTTAATACACTAGATGCATGTTGGATAGCCGTCGACGTGTGGAGTAATAGTAGTAGATGCAGAAAGTATCGGTCTACTTGTTTTGGATGTGATACCTATAGATATAATCATTGCCATAGATGACGTCACGACTTTGCGCGGTTCTATCAATTGCTCGACAGTAATTTGTTCACCCACCGTCTACTTACTTTCATGAGAGAAGCCACTGGTAAACGCTACGGCCCCCGGGTCTATTCACACCTATCGTTTCCACTTTTGCTTTTACTTTGCTTTGTTACTTTGTTGCTTTCATTTCTCACTTGGCGAACAATCTATAAGGGATTGACAAGCCCTTCATAGCGTTGGGAGCAAGCTTTTTGTGTTTGTGTAGGCCCTTGTGATACTCCTTCACTGGATTGATACCTTGGTTCTCAAACTGAGGGAAATACTTACCACCGCTGCGCTACATCACCCTTTCCGTTTCGAGGGAACACCAATGCAAGGCTCCAAGGCCACGGGGGAAATCCTTTGCATATTTTCCTAGGAAGTCCCTTAAGGCGTAGCCGTAGCAGAAGGATTCTGGGTGCCGTAACACGCCTATTTCTGGCGCCGTTGGAAGGTCTTTTGTTGCAGTAGCAAACCTCGGTCGTGGGCCTTTTGCGCTTTCGTGTAACATATGCATGTTTCGAATATTCTGTTTTGGAAGTTTTTTTGCTTGCCTACTCGTTTTTTATCTTCGTTTCCTTTTGACTTCCGGCTACCGATAACTTAGCCCTCTCCAGCTTCCGCCCCGCCAGTCCGACAGTCGGGAGCCGGTCTGTGACCGGGACGGGGCTTTTGCCTTTGGGGGATGGGCCGCGGGCTTCCAAAAGATGCGAGAGCACTTAGACTTTAGAACTAGTTGCCAGAGGCCGGCTAAAGAAGGAACCGTAGACGGTTAGACTGTCCTGAGCCGGCTACTCCTTCATAGTCGAATTTTGCGAGCAGCAAGCCTTCCATCCTAGGGATCCACTAGCTGGACAGTCGGGAGCCGGGCTGTAGCTAGGCAGGGTGGTAAGGGTTTTTGCTTAACACGTTCCATGTATTCGGCTACAAAAATAGAGAAGAGGCTCGGGCCGGCCAGCTAGCCCCTGAGTCCAAGGAGTCGGACCAAGGGGTTTTACTAAGAAGGCAACATTTTTGTGAAATTGAAAAGGTACGCCCCAAGCATCGGCTTAGGGCACCCGTCGCATTCATTTAGGCCCAAAAGGGTAGGGGGTACATACATACACTTGTTTCTCTCTTTCTCTTAGCAGTAGAACGGGTGAAGGTGTGCTCGTTCCATGGACGCTCCGTCTCCTTGCCGGAGGCATCTCTCTTGCGCTGCTACGACTTCTGGGCATCTATTAGATTGTACGCGTTGTTGTGCAATGCCTTGCTCACAATGAAGGGTCCCTCCCATGAGGAGGTCAACTTGTGTTGGTCGGCTGTTTGCTGGATTCTTCTAAGCACCAGGTCCCCCTCGCAAAAAGAGAGGGGCCTGATTCTTTTGTTGTGGTAGTGCCTTAGCTTCTGCTGGTAGATAGCCATTTGACTGAGGGCCAGCTCGCGTGCCTCTTCGAGTAGGTCGACGCCGTCTTCTCTTGCTTCTCTTGCGTCCGCCTCCGTGTACATGATGACGCGCAGTGAGTTGAACTCGACAACCATGGGGATGACCGCCTCTCACCCGTACACGAGGAAGAATGGTCTGAAGCCGGTCGACCGGTTCAGTGTGGTGCGGAGGCTCCATAGTACAACCGACAGCTCTTCGATCTAGCAGTCGGCCGACCTCATGACTGGCGCCACAAGTCTTGGCTTGATGTCGGCCAGAATCAGGTCGTTTTCCCTCTCCGCCTGGCCGTTTGACTGCGGGTGGGCGAGCGACGCGAGGTCGAGCCGGATGCCCTCCTTTGCGCAAAAGAGCACCATTGCGCCTTTGGCGAAGTTGGTGCCGTTGTGGGTGATGATGCTGAGTGGAATGTCGTAATGGATGGTGATGTCCTTGATGAACCTGACGGTTGTGGGCCTGTCTAGCTTCTTGATGGGTATGGCTTCAATCCACTTGGTGAACTTGTCGATGGCCACCAGAAGATGTGTCATGTTGCCTCGGGCCGTCTTAAATGGCCCCACCATGTCGAGCCCCCAAACGGAAAATGGCAATGAAAGGGGGATGGTCTTAAGGGTTCTGGCCGGCAGATGGCTTTGTGTGCTGAAGTGTTGGCATCCTTCGCACTTGTCGACCGAAGTGGTTGCCTCCTCTAAAGCCGTGTGCAAGTAGAATCCATGATGGAACGCCTTGGCCACCAGGGCTCTGGAGGCGGCGTGATGCCCGCACTCGCCCTGGTGGATGTCTCTGAGTATCTCATGTCCCTTTTATGATTCGATGCAACATTGAAACACGCCGGTACGCTGCACCTAACTAGCTCGCGGTTGATGATGGCGTAGGCGAGAGACCAGCATTGGATCTGTCGGGCCTCAGCTTCGTTAGGCGGGAGCTCGCCGTGAAGGAGAAAGACAAGGATGGGTTGGGCCCATGTTGGTGCCGAGACGGGAGTCGGCTCCAATTCTGGTTGAAGGCCAGGGGCCACCGGAGCCTCCGAGCTTGTCGTTCGATTCCTCGAGATGGAGCCGTCAGTCCCCGAGACTAAGGCGGCAGCCGGCTCACCGTCAACCTCCATGACGGCTACGGGTTTGGAGCTGTGCGGGCTGGACGTGGGGTTTGTCGCAGTCGGCGATGTTGGAGGAGCCGGAGATGCTGTAGGAGCTGGCGAAGCAGGTGAATCTGGTGGAGCCGACGGAGTCTCCGGGCGCGAGGCTGTCAGGACAGATGGATCCGCAGGTACAAAAATCGACGTCGATTCCGGGGACGGCTTGATTGATGGCTTCTGCAGCTGTTCGAGGGAGACGCCGGCTGTGACTGCTTGTCGGGTAGAGCCAATTTTTGCTAGTGCGTTCGCCACCTTTTGTCTGCTCGGGGGACATGGTGGAACTCGCAACCCTCCAAAGGACCGTTGAGTTGCTGGATGAGGAAGTGGTAGTTGGCCATGTTGGCCTCCATGGCATCCCATTCGTTAGAGACCTGCTGCACCACGAGGTCGGAGATGCCGAAGCAAAGGATCCGCTGAATGCCGATTTCTCTAGCGAGCCGGAGGCCGTGTGCGAGTGCCTCATACTCGACCACGTAGTTGGAGGCGCCGAAGTGGATCTGGAGGGCGTACTTGAGCTGGTCCACTTTCGGGGATGACAGGATGATGCCGGCTCCCAAGCCGGTCTGCATCTTGGAGCCGTCAAAATTCATCCGGGGTCTCGGCCTAGTCGACGAGGAAGTCGGCCACCACCTGGGACTTGATGGCGGTGCGTGGCTCGTAACGAATGTCATGGTCGGCCATGGCGACGGCCCATTTGGTGATCCGGTCGGTGGCGTCTGTGTTGCCCATGATCTCTGAAAATGGAGTCCTGCTCACCACCATGATGGTATGCTCGTGGAAGTATTGCTTTAGCTTCTTGGCGTCAAAGTACACACCATAGCACATCTTCTGCTAGTGGCGGTAGCTCTGCTTGGAAGCGGAAAGGACTTCACTTAGATAGTAGACACGACGCTGAACCGACAGCGCCCTGCCCTCCTCCGACCGCTCCACCACCAAGAACGACACTGACCACGCATGTGGCGGACGTGATGTAAGCCAGCATGGGCTCTTTCTCAGCCGGTGCGGCCAAGACGACCGTGCTGGAGATAGCATGCTTGAGGTCGCGGAAGGCCTCCTCTGCCTGGGCATTCCACTTGAACTTGGTGATCTTCTTAATCAGTTAGTAGAGGGGCAGCGCCTTCTTGCCCAGCCGGTTGATGAACCGGCTGAGGCAGGCTAGGCAGCCGGTGAACTTCTCGATGTCGTTGAGTCGAGGCGGCCTATCCATGCACTCGATGGCTTTGATCTTCTTGGGGTTATCCTCGATGTTGTGGGCCGACACAAAAAACCCAAGAGCCGGCCGACTGGAACTCCGAAGACGCACTTCTCCAGATTGAGCCGGATGTTGTATTCGCGCAGGTTGGAGAAGGTCTTTAGCGGATCGTCGAGGAGACTAAAGTGCTTCTTGGTCTTGATGATGATGTCGTCGTCGTAGACGTGTACGTTCGTGCTGATCTGCGGCAGGAGGCATTGCTGCATTCATTGCTGGAAGGTTGCGCCTACATTCTTCAAGCCGAAGGTCATCGTTGTGTAGCAGTAGGATCCAAAGGGGGTGGTGAAGGAGGTTTTGAGCCGGTCGGCCGGGTCAGCCTGATTTGGTGGTAGCCGGAGTAGGCGTCCATGAAGGACGGGAAATCGCAGCCAGTCGTGGAGTCGATCACTTGATGTATGTGCAACAGGGTGAAAGGGTCCTTTGGACATTCCTTGTTCAAGCTTGTGTAATCGATGCACATGCGCCAGGTTTTGTTTTTCTTCAGCACCAATACTGGGTTGGCCAGCCAATGCGTGTGGAAAACTTCCATGGTGTGTCGGGCGGTTTCTTCTCCGATGGTGTGTCGCTTCCCCTCGATGAAGCGGTGCAAAAGTTGTTTGACCGGCTGCGCATCCGTCCGCACATGAAGCTTGTGCTCGACGTACTTCCTCGGGACACCCGGCATGTCTTTGGGGGACCATGTGAAGATATCCCGATTCTCACGGAGGAAGTCGACGAGCTCGCCTTCCTATTTGTGGCTGAGGCTGGCCCCAATGGTGACGCATTGTCGGGGGTTGGCCAGGTCGAGTGGCACCTGCTTGGTGTCCTCGGACGGCTAGAATGTGGCCTCGTTTGCTGACTCGGACGGGGGAGTCGGTACAGCCTGCTGCTCGTTGGCCTGAGCCACAAGCCGGCCAAGCTTCCTCTTCTCCTCCATGATCACCAACGCTTCGGACAGCCGACTGCCGTCACGCGCGCACTCGATCGATTACTTGTAGTCACCGGCGATGGTGACGCTACCTTTGGGCCCAGGCATCTTCATCTTGAGATAGGCATAATGAGGATCACCATGAACTTGGGGAGAGCTGACCTTCCCAGAAACACGTGGTAGGGGTTGTCGAGGTCCACCACTTCGGACCAGATTGACTCGCGGCGGAGAGCCTTGTCACCGAAGAGGACGTCCAGCTGGATCTTGCCGCTGGGACCGTAGGACTGCCCCGGCATGATGTCATGGAAGACGGTCCGGGTTGGCTGCAGGTCCTTCTCCTTGAGCCCCAACTTGAGCAGGGTGACACGGTAGAGAATGTTGATGCTGCTACCGCCATCGACCAGCACCCGCGATTACCGGCAGGTGAGTCTCTTGGAGGCGATGGTGGGGTCGAGGACGAGCGTGTGGCTGTCGGGATTCGACATCACTACCGAATGGTTGGCCCGGCTCCAAGTGACCGGCTTTTTGGACCAGTGCATATATTCGGGAACCGATGGGACTGTGGTGTTCACCTCATGCTGGCGTTGGCGTTGGTTGTGCTTGTCGTCGCCCTCACTGGTGAAGACGACACATGCCTCGTCTTGGTCGGGGAACTAGTCGTAGAGGCGGCCGTCATTGGGGGGAGGCGGAGCCGGAGCCGGAGCCGGAACCAGCATAGGAGCCAGCAGCGAAGGAGCCGGTAGCCTCTCGCCCCGGGCCAGGCGCTGCGAGAAGCTACACTGCCGGAGCATGTGGGTAGCCGGCTTCACCCCGGTGTGCATCTTGCAGGGCACGTTGAGCATCTGCTCGAAGGTGAGCTTGGGCTGCCAGGCGGCCTTGCCGGCTTGCTGGCGTTGGCTCCTGACCTGAGCAGTCGACTGCTCCTCCTCGATGGTTGCAACCTGCTTGCTCCCATGTCATGGGTCCCGCTGGTCGGACTTGTGCTTGCTCCCATGTCATGGGTCCCGCTGGTCGGACTTGCGCTTGTTGGCCGCGGTTGTCACCAGCCGGCCGCGCCGTGGTGGGCGGCTCGACGGGCTTGTCTCTCGCACTGACCTTGATCCACATAGTGGACTCGACCATGGCGTATTTGTCCGCCTTGGCCATGAGCGCCGCCAGCGTGGTGGGCTCGGAGCACATCAGCTTGTGCTTGAGGAGGGTGTCGTCTCGATAGCCATCGATAAAGTATTCGATGGCCTGCACCTCATGCACACCCTCGCAGGAGTTGCGCAGCTCAGTCTAGCACGTGACGTAGTCGCAGAGGGGCTCATCGCGCTTCGGGACGCACATGGCCATCTTGCGGGGGCGGCGAGGGTACTTGTAGGTGTCGGTGAAGTTGCGGATGAAGGCCTCCTTGAAATCTACCAAGTATTGAAGCTGTCGGCCGGCAGGCTATTAAGCTAGGTCCGAGCCGAGCCGGTCAGCATGAGTGGCACGTAGCGGGCGGCTACGCGCTGGTTTCCCCTGGCAATGCCGATTGCAGTGGTATAGTCGATCAGCCAGTCCTCCATCTTGGCAGAGCCGCTGTACTTTGGAGTGTCTTGGGGAAGTGTGAAGCGGGATGGAAACGGTTCCTCACGGATTCGGGGGCCGAAGCCCGCTGGACCGATTGGACCCTCCACCTACAGGAGGGCCGACTGCACTAGTCGGTCGAGCTGAGTGCGAGCGTCATTCTCGTTGCAGGGGATGATAACCCACAAGTATAGGGGATTAATTGTAGCCTTTCTCGATAAGTAAGAGTGTCGAACCCAACGAGGATCTAAAGGTAGAACAAATATTCCCTCAAGTTCTATCGACCACCGATAACACTCTACACATGCTTAACGTTCGCTTTACCTAGAACAAGCCTGAAACTAGAAGTACTTTGTAGGCGTGATATGATAGGTTTGCAAGAAAATAAAGAACACATAAATAAAAACTAGGGGCTCCTTAGATAAAGAAACAACTAAGTTAGTATTAGTAGAGATCTTTTCATCACAAGAAGGTTATTTGTCCCGAGGCAATCGATAACTAGACCGGTAATCATTATCGCAATTTTATATGAGGGAGAGGCATAAGCTAACATACTTTCTCTACTTGAATCATATGCACTTATGATTGGAACTCTAGCAAGCATCCACAACTACTAAAGATCATTAAGGTAAACCCCAACCATGGAATTGTAAGGTATCAACTCCTCTTTACTCCCACATGCAACAACCCACCTACTCGGGTTTATGCTTGACTCACTCAAGCAACCCACCATAGGCAAATCATGAAAACATTGCAACACCCTACAGCGGGGATCCCTCATGCTTACGTGACACGGAGAGCACCATAGGATAGCACCAATAATAAAACATGCAAGTCAAACCAATCATGATCATCAATCAACCCATAGGACAAAACGGATCTACTCAAACATCATAGGATAGCCATACATCATTAGAAAATAATATATAGCGTTGACCACCATGTTTAAGTAGATATTACAATGGTGAGAAGAGGTATTGAACCACTTCATAGAGGGGGAGAGAGTTGGTGATGACGGCGGCGAAGTTGTTGGTGTATATCGTCGTAACGATGATGGCCCCGGCGGCCTTTCGGTGGCACCGAGAGAGAGGGGGGAGAACCCCCCCCCCCTCCTCCTTCTTCTTCCTTTGGCTCTCCCTAGATGGGAGTAGGGTTTCCCCTATGGTCCTTGGCCTCCATAGCGGCGGAGGGGCGAGAGCCCCTCCAAAATTGGATCTCTCTCTCTTTGTTTCCTTCTATTTCTGCGTTCCAGATTCTGGCTTTTCACCATTTCTTATATTCCCGGAGATTCGTAACTCCGATTGGGCTGAAGTTTTGATATGATTTTTATCCGGATATTAGCTTTCTTGCAGCGAAAGAAGGGCATCAATCGCCTTGCGGGGTGACCACAAGCCACCCTAGCGCGCCCTACCCCCCAGGTCGTGCCCCTCTGGCTTGTCGGCCCCTCGGGCACCGCCTTTAGTAGATTCCACTTCCCAAAATTGACATATATTTCAAAAATAATTTCCATAAGGTTTTATCCCGTTTGGATTTCGTTTGATATGGATTTTCTGTGAAACAAAAAACATGCAACAAACAGGAACTGGCACTGTGCACTGGATCAATATGTTAGTCCCAAAAATACTATAAAGAGTGACAAAAGTATATGAAAGTTTTAGAATGTTGGCATGAAACAATCAAAAATTATAGATACAGGTGGAGACGTATCAGCGTCCCCAAGCGTAATTCCTGCTCGTCCTCGAGTAGGTAAATGATAAAAAAGATATTTTTTGATGTGGAATGCTACCTAGCATAATCTTGATCATATAATCCAATCATGGCATGAATATTAAGACACGAGTGATTTCAAGAGAGTCTATCATTTGACATTAAGACAATAATACTTCAAGCCTACTAATAAAGCAATCATGTCTTCTCAAAATATCAAGACTAAAAGAAAGTTATCCCTACAAAATCATTTACTCTGTCCATGCTCCATCTTCATCACACAAAGTATTAAATCATGCCCAACCCCGGTTTTAGCCAAGCAATTGTTTCATACTTTAGTATTCTCAAACTTTTTCAACTTCCACGCAATACATGAGCGTGAGCCATGGGTATAGCACTATAGGTGGAATAGAATATAGTGGAGGTTGTGAAGAAGACAAAAAGGAGACAGACTCACAACAATTAGGCGTATCAACGGGGTATGGAGATGCCCATCAGTAATATCAAAGTGAGTGAGTAGGGATTGCCATGCAACTGATGCACTAGAGCTATAAGTGTATGAAAGCTCATAAAGAAACTAAGTGGGTGTGCACCAAACTTGCTTGCTCACGAAGACCTAGGGAAATTTGACGAAGCCCATCACTGGAATATACAAGCCAAGTTCTATAATGAAAATTTCTCACTAGTATATGAATGTGACAATATAGGAGACTCTGTATCATGAATATCATGGTGCTACTTTGAAGCACAAGTGTGGAAAAAGGAATGGTAGCATTGCCCCTTCTCTCTTTTCTCTCATTTTTTCTCCTTTTTCGGTGGGGTTCTTCGACCTATTTTTTTTGGGGCTTGTTTGGCCTCTTTAGTTTTTCATAAAGTCCGGAGGCTCATGCCAACTTGCAAGGGAATCATAGTTTCCATCATCCTTTCCTCACATGGGACAATGCTCTAATAATGATGATCATCACACTTTTATTTAGTTACAACTCAAGAATTACAACTCGATACTAGAACAAAATATGACTCTATATGAATGCATCTAGCATTGTACCGGGATGTGCAATGATCTAGCATAGCAATTACACCAAAAACATGAAAATGTCATGCTAGCTATCTTACGATCATGCAAAGCAATATGCAATGATGGTGCGTGTCATAATAAATGAAACGATGGAAGTTGCATGGCAATATATCTCGAAATGGCTATGGAAATGCCATATAATAGGTCGGTATGGTGGCTATTTTGAGGAAGGTGGGTTTAATGCACCAGCGAGAGTTGTGCGGTACTAGAGAGGCTAGCAAATGTGGAGGGGTGAGAGTGCGTATAATCCATGGACTCAACATTAGTCATAAATAACTCACATACTTATTGCAAAAAATTATTAGTCATTGAAACAAGGTACTACACGCATGCTCCTAGGGGAAGGTTTGGTAGGAATTAACCATCGCGCGATCCTGAAATCCGAACGAACGATGACAATCAATAAATAAATCATGCTCCGACTTCTTCACATAACCGTTCACCATACGTGCATGGTATGGGAATCACAAACTTTAACACAAATATTTCTACCAATCCAAAATTACTCACTAGCATAAAAATATCACCATCTTTATATCACAAAACTATTGCAAGGAATCAAACATATCATATTCAGTGAGCTACAAGTTTTATGTAGGATTTTATGACTAACCATGTGAATGACCAACTCCTGTTATCTCTCTAAATAGATATAAGTGAAGCATGAGAGTTTCATTCTTTCTACAAAATATATGCCCACGCTCTAACAAATATAAGTGAAGCAACGGAGCATTCTACAAATGGTGGTTTTCTATGTGTAGAGAAACAGGCAATCCAAACTTCAAATGATATAAATGAAGCACATGAAGCATTTATAAAGCCATACTAAAAAGATATAAGTGAGGTGCAAAGAGCCTTCTATAAATCAACCAAGGAATTTCTCATACCAGCATGGTGCATTATTAAAATAAAAATATAAAAAAACACGACGCTCCTAGATTTACGTATATCATGTGACAAATAAAAATATAGCTCCAAGTAAAATTACCGATGGTTGTTAGAAGAAAGAGGGGATGCCTGATACGTCTCCATCGAATCTACTTTTCCAAACTCTTTTGCCCTTGTTTTGGACTCTAATTTGCATGATTTGAATGGAACTAACCCGGACTGACACTATTTTCAGCAGAACTGCCATGGTGTTGTTTTTGTGCAGAAATGAAAGTTCTTGGAACGTCCTGGAAATTTACGGAGAATATTTCTAGAAAATATGAAAAATACCTGCGCAAAGATCCACCGGAGGGGTAAGCCAGTGGGCCACAAGCCCTGTGGCCGCGGCCACCTCCCCAGGCCGCGCCGTCAGGGCTTGTGGGGCCCACATGGATCTGCCGCCCCCAATTCTAGCGCTATTTATGCCCTTTCGTCCTGGAAAAAAATAAAGAGAGAAGATTTTATCGCGTTTACGATCCAGAGGCGCCGCCACATCCCGTTCTTGCCCTGGAGGGCAGATCTGGAGTCCGTTTTGGGCTCCGGATCAAGGAGATTGTTGCCATCGTCATCATCAACCTTCTTCCCTCTCCAATTCAATGAAACTCTTCATCGTTCGTGAGTAATCTATTCGTAGGCTCGCTGGGCGGTGATGAGTAGGATGAGATCTATCATGTAATCGAGTAAGTTTTGACGGGGATTGATCCCTAGTATCCACTATGTTCTGAGATTGATGTTGCTACTACTTTAACATGCTTAATGCTTGTCACTAGGGCCCGAGTGCCATGATTTCAGATCTGAAATTATTATGTTGTCACCAATATATGTGTGTTTTAGATCTGATCTTGCAAGTTGTAGTTACCTACTATGTGTTATGATCCGGCAACCCCGGAGTGACAATAACCGGAACAACTCCCGGTGATGACCATAGTTTGAGGAGTTTATGTGTTCACCAAGTTCTAATGCATTGATCCGGTTCTTTATTAAAAGGAGAACCTTAATATCCCGTAGTATCCATTTGGACCCCGCTGCCACGGGAGGGATGGACAATAAATGTCATGCAAGTTCTTTTCCCTAAGCAAGTATGACTACACACGGAATGCATGCCTACATCACATTGACGAACGGGAGCTAGCCACATATCTCTCCGTGTTATAACTGTTGCATGATGAATGTCATCCAGCAAATCACCGATCCATTGCCTACGAGTTTGTCCCACTTCTACTGTTACTTGCTCTGCAGTTACTGATGTTACTACTCTTGATGCTACTATTACTTGCTCTGTTGCTCCTACTGTTACTTACTCTGCTGCTACTGCTGTTACTACTGTTGCTGCTACTGTTACTTGCTTCTACTGCTACTTGTTGTGTCCTGCTGCTGCTGCCACTACTATTGCCACTACTGTTACTTGCTACTTCTGTTACTCGCTACTACTGCTACTTGCTACTACTGTTACTCGCTACTGCTGTTACTCGCTACTGTTGCTACTTGCTACTGCTGTCACTATTGTTGTTCCTTGCCACTGCTGTTACTCGTTACACTGCTACTACCTGCTACAATACTTTTCTGGCGCCATTGATACAATAGTTAGGAATAGTCTTCCTTGTCAACAGATCGTTTCTGGCACCGTTGCTATCATACTACCTTTGCTGCTTATATCCTACTTGCAGATACTAATCTTTCAGGTGTGGTTGAGCTGACACCTCAACTGCTAATACCGGAGAATATCCTTTCATTCCCATCGTGTCAAACCAACAAATTTGGGTTGAATACTCTACCTTCGAAAACTACCGTGATCCCACACGCTGGTGGGCCATTGCAAGACAATTGCTAATTGTTGAGCAACTGGGGAGCAACTCTTTTCTGGCGTCGTTGCCATGGAGGCATCAAGTCAGGAATAGTTGCACGTCAACAGCATTTTTCTGGCGCCGTTGCCGAGGAAGGATAGCTATATTCTCTGAGTCACTTGGGATTTATATCTGCTGATCACTATGAAGAATCTGAAAGATCCAAGAACCAAAGTTTTGCCCTCAACTACGAGGGGAGGTAAGGAACTGCCATCTAGCTCTGCACTTGATTCACCTTCAGTTATGAGTAAGTTTGTGACACCACCTCTTGCTAGAAATCTTGATATGTCGCCTGTGCTTGATGATGCTTATGATGCTACTATGCCTGATACTGCTAGAGATGCTATGCCTGATACTGCTAGAGATGTTATGCCTGATGATGCTAGAGATGCTATTTTGCCTGATGATGCTATGCTTGATACTGCTAGAGATGCTGCTTTGCCTCATATGCCACTAGGGGTATTCCTTGATGCTCATATTGCTCGAGTTACTACCAATGCTCGTGATGCTTCTGAAACTGCCGATACTATTGAGATAGAAGCTTCTTTCGCTCCTGCTAGATCTAGCTCTCCTAGATATGAATTGCCTGATATACCTGAGGGTTATGTTATGGAGGGAGAGATAGCTGAGGATTTTCTTGCGTGTAAGGATGCCTATGACGCTGAGAAATTACTTCTCAAGTGGAAGGAAAAATCTCTAAAAGCTAGGATGAAATACGACCCGAAGTTTGCCACTTCACCTATCTTTATCACTGATGAGGATTATGAATTCTCTGTCGACCCTGAGATAATCTCTCTAGTCGAATCTGATCCTTTCCACGGTTATGAGTCTGAGACGGTCGTAGCCCATCTTACCAAACTACACGATATAGCCACCCTTTTCACTAGTGAAGAGAAGGTCCGCTACTACTATATCCTTAAGCTATTTCCTTTCTCTCTAAAGGATGATGCTAAAGCTTGGTTCACTTCTCTTGCTCCTGGATGTGTGAGTAGTCCCGAGGATATGGTCTATTACTTCTGTGAGAAATATTTCCCTGCCCATAAGAAGCAAGCTGCCTTGCAGGAAATATACAACTTTGATCAACTCAAAGAAGAGAGTCTCCCACAAGCTTGGGGAGGCTCATCCAGCTACAGAATGCTTTGCCTGATAACCCTCTTAAGAAGAACGAGATACTTGATATCTTTTATAACGGACTTACCGATGCTTCTAGAGACCACCTAAATAGTTGTGCCGGTTGTGTTTTTAGGGAACGAACTGTAGAACAAGCTGAGATCCTACTGAATAACATCTTGATCAATGATAATGCTTGGACTATTCCCGAACCACCTCCTAAGCCAACTCCTAAGAAAAGAGGTATTCTATTCCTCAGTCCCGAAGATATGCAAGAAGCCAAGAAATCTATGCAAGAGAAAGGCATTAGATCTGAAGAAGTCAAAAATCTACCACCTATCGAAGAGATCCATGGTCTCGATAACCCGATACAAGTAGTAGAGGTGAATTCTCTGCGTAGATTCGATGAGAGTGATATTCCTTTTGAAAAACCTGCTAGCCTATGCTTTGATGAATTTGACAACTTTGTTGCCAAACAACAGAGTTTCAATGATTATGTTAGAAGACAATTGGAACAAAGTACTCGTATGCTTAGTCATTTAAGTGCTTGTGTAGACAGAAATGTCAATGATCTAAAGCTTCTGAGTAAACATGCCTCTATGATTACTACTCAGGTAGAACAAGTACTTAAAGCTCAGAATGACTTGCTCAATGAATTAAATGACAACTCTATCACAGTCATTACTAGAGGAGGCAAAATGACTCAGGAACCTTTGTATCCTGAAGGCCATCCTAAGAGAATTGATCAAGATTCTCAAGGAATTAATGCTGATACACCCAGTCATCCTAAGAATAAGAAGAAGGATGATAGAGACCTACATGTCAGTTCACCGAATACTGTCACACCTGAAGAACCAAATGATATTTCTGCGTCTGATGCAGAAACACAATCTGGTGATGAACATGAACCTGGTGACAATATGGACAGCGATGTTCATAATAATGCTCAACCTAGCAACGATATGGATGTGGAGATTGAACCTACGGTTAATCCTGATAACCCACAACCTAAGAGATACGATAAGAATGACTTCACTGCTAGGAAGCATGGTAAAGAAAGTGAAAGGACGTGGGTGTCGCCTAGAGGGGGGTGAATAGGCGCTTTAAAATAATTACGGTTTAGGCTTGAACAAATGCGGAATAAAACTAACGTTTAATTTGTCAAGCACAAAACCTACAACAACTACGCTCACCTATGTGCACCAACAACTTATGCTAAGCAAGATAAACAACTAAGTGATACCAAGATATATGACAATAAACAATATGGCTATCACAAAGTAAAGTGCATAAGTAAAGGGTTCGGGTAAGAGATAACCGAGGCACGCGGAGACGATGATGTATCCCGAAGTTCACACCCTTGCGGATGCTAATCTCCGTTGGTGCGGTGTGGAGGCACAATGCTCCCCAAGATGCCACTAAGGCCACCGTAATCTCCTCACGCTCTCGCACAATGCAAGATGCCGTGATTCCACTAAGGGACCCTTGAGGGCGGTCATCGAACCCGTACAAATGGCAAACCTTGGGGCCGGTCACCGATACCCTTACAAATTGCTCGGGGCAATCTCCAGAACCTAATTGGAGACCCCGACGCTTGCCCGGAGCTTTAGACCACAATGATTGAGCTCCAAGACACCACCAAGCTTCTAGGACGCCGAAGCATCCATGAAGGACAGTCTCTAGGGTACTAAGTACCAAAAGGTAATAGGGCTTCTCAAACTTCACTTCCACGAATCACCGTGGAGAACTCAAATCGATGCAACTCATGCAATGGCAAGAACACACAAAGTGGTCAAGTCCCTCACACTCAAATCCCTCCACAACAACAAAAGCTATGGAGAGATATGAGAGGAAGAACAAGGAGCTCACAAAGAACTCCAAGATCTAGATCCAAGGGGTTCCCCTCACATAGAGGAGAAAGTGATTGGTGGAGATGTGGATCTATATCTCCTCTCTCTTTTCCCTCAAGAACAAGCAAGAATCATTGGAGGGATTGAGAGTAAGCAAGCTCTAAGAATGTCAACAATGGAGGTAGAACATGAGCTAAACGGATGAATAAGACCAAGGGGGAAGAAGACCCCCTTGATATAGTGGTTGGAAGGAATCAGACCGTTACCCCCACTTACAGCCCGAGCCCGGCAGTACTACCGCTGGCTGCAGCGGTACTACCGCTGACCCTCCAGCGGTACTACCGCTGGCTGCAGCGGTACTACCGCTGAGCCCATGGTAGCGCAAAGATACTACCGGGCCAACCACCGCCAAGAAAGTCTTCGCAAAAAGTCCGACGCAGTACAACCGCAAAGATGACGGTACTAAAAGTCCTGGAGCGATACTACCGCTGACCAGAGGCGGTACTATCGCTGGGCCAGCGTTACTACCGCCAGCTCTAACGGTACTACCACTAGGGCCAGCGGTACTACCGCCAGCTCTAGCGGTACTACCGCTAGGTCCAGCGGTACTACCGCTCGCCACTGAAACAGCCATAACTTTCGCATACGAGCTCTGAATCGAGCAAACCCAAGCTTGTTGGAAATCTTAAGACCATGCTGATATGAAAATGCCAATGATCTAGAGATGTGAGACCTCTATGAATGAAGAACCGGCAAAAACTCCAACATCGAAAACATCATAGTAGTTGCATATGGACTCCGTTTTCGATGAACTCGAGCTTGTCATGAAGATGACCATAAGCTCTAAAACTCACAAAGAGAAACACCAAATAAGAACCAAGAAGTATGATGCAAGGATGCAAATGGTTTGAGCTCTCAACGAACGATATGATCAAGCTAATCACTTGAGAGCCCCCCTTGACAGTACGACATTCTATCCTAAACAGAAAACCTATCAAGGGCAAACCTATACCTTGCACCTCGACCTCTTGAGCTAGATGATGATGATCTTGGCTTCCTCAAGATGGACCGCCTTTCTTGATTGCGTTGGCTTGATGAAGACTAATTGATTGCTCCCCCATACTCACTATGGGTGATCCACTCTTCAGCATATCTTCACAAGTCCATTGCCACCACAATGGACGGCAAGCTTCAAGCATGATATCTTCGTGCTGATCCACTTGAACTTGCACACCGCAATCTTGATGACGATCACAACTTGACGTCATACTTCATGGGTTGTATGAGATCTTCCCTTTGACGCAAGCCCATGGAAACACACCTAACCCCCACCTAGAACTCTCACGAAGACCATGGGTTAGTACACAAACACGTAATGGACAATGCTTCCCATACCATGGGATCACTTGATCCCTCTTGGTATATCTTGTACGCTTTGTGTGTTGATCATCTTGATTTACTCTTTGTCTGAGATCTTGATCAACCTTGTGTCTCTATGACCATTCTTTGGACAATACCTTGAATACCATCTTGGTCATCATATAAACTCCTTGAACCCAACAGATGGATTTCAAGAAGTGCCTATGGACAAATCCTATAAATGTAACTTAAGGCAACCATTAGTCCATAGGAATTGTCATAAATTACCAAAACCACATATGGAGATATATGCTCTAACAGAAAGGGAGCCATGGGTTCAGAGACCCATGCCCTTTCCTCCTAAGCCATCCAAGAAAAAGGATGATGAGGATTTTGAGCGCTTTATTGAAATGTTGAGACCCGTCTTTCTGTAGATGCGGTTAATTGATATGCTCAAAATGTCTCCATATGCCAAGTACATGAAAGATACCGTGACCAATAAACGGAAGATACTAGATCTTGAGATCTCCACCATGATTGCCAATTACACTTTCAAAGGTGGAATTCCTAAGAAACTTGGTGATCCCGGTGTGCCCACTATACCTTGCTCCATTAAAGGCAACTACGTAAGAACTGCCTTGTGTGATCTTGGAGCCGGTGTTAGTGTTATGCATCTCTCTCTCTTTATCGTAGACTTGAACTGGATAAGTTGACACCCACTGAAATTTCTCTGCAAATGGCCGACAAATCAACTGCTTTCCCTGTCGGCATTTGCGAGGATGTGCCTGTTGTGGTTTCTAACACCACTATCTTAACAGACTTTGTTATCTTGGATATTCCCGAGGACCATGCCATGGCTGTCATCCTCGGAAGACCCTTTTTAAACACTGCAGGTGCTGTTATAGATTGCAACAAAGGCAATGTCACTTTCCATGTCAACGGTAATGAGCATACAGTGCACTTTCCAAAGAAACGATATCAAGTACATTCCATGAATCTATCAAAAAAACTTCATCGATTCTAATTGGGAGCTTTGAATGCCCTATTCCTCGTGTCAAGATGAAGTATGATTTGCTTGTTGGGGAGATTCATATCCCCATTGATACGTCTCAAACGTATCTATAATTTTTGATGGTTTCATGCTGTTATCTTGTCAACTTTGGATGTTTTATATACCTTTTATATCTTTTTGGGACTAACTTATTAATTCAGTGCCAAGTGTCAGTTCCTGTTTTTTCTGTGTTTTTGACTCTTTTCAGATCAGATTTTGGAACAGAGTTCAAACGGAATAAAATCCCTGAAATAATTCTTTCCAGAACAGAAGAAGATCGGGGGACTTGAGGGCCAAGGCAGGAGGCCCACAGGGAGCCCACAAGCCCTGATGCCACGGCCAGGGGGGTCACGGCGACCAGGCTTGTGGCCTCCCTAGCGCTCCCCTGCCCTAGCTCTTTGGCCTATATATTCCCTGAAATCCCAGAAAAAATCCTAAAATCCCTAGCTCTTTGTCGAGATCCGATGAATTGTGGATTTGTGATCAGATTATCTATGAATTATATTTGAGTCTTTGTTGATTTCTCATATGCATGATTTGATATCCTTGTAAGTCTCTCCGAGTCTTGGGTTTTGTTTGTCCAACTAGATCTATGATTCTTCCAATGGGAGAAGTGCTTGGTTTTGGGTTCATACCATGTTGTGACCTTTCCCAGTGACAGAAGGGGTAGCAAGGCACGCATCGTGTTGTTGCCATCAAGGGTAACAAGATGGGCTTTCATCATAGATTTGAGATTGTCCATCTACATCATGTCATCTTGCTTAAGGCGTTACTCTGTTCTTATGAACTCAATACACTAGATGCATGCTGGATAGCGGTCGACGTGTGGAGTAATAGTAGTATATGCAGAAAGTATCGGTCTACTTGTTTTGGACGTGATGCCTATAGATATGATCATTGCCATAGATAACGTCATGACTTTGCGCGGTTCTATCAATTGCTCGACAGTAATTCATTCACCCACCGTCTACTTGCTTTCATGAGAGAAGCCACTAGTGAACACTACGGCCCCCGGGTCTATTCACAACTATCGTCTCCACTTTCACTTTTACTTTGCTTTGTTTACATTTTGCTTTCAGTTCTCACTTTGCAAACAATCTATATGGGATTGAAAACCCCTTCATAGTGTTGGGTGCAAGCTCTTTGTGTTTGTGCAGGTACTTGTGACTTGACGCGATCCTCCTACTGGATTGATACCTTGGTTCTCAAACTGAGGGAAATACTTATCGCCGCTGTGCTAGATCACCCTTTCCTATTCAAGGGAACACCAACGCAAGGTTCCAAGGCCACGGGGGAATCCTTTGCATATTTTCCGAGGAAGTCCCTATAGGCGTACCCCGTAGCAGAAGGATTCCTGGTGCCGTTGCCAGGGAAGGAATTTTGTTGCCGTAGCAGAAGTATTTCTCGCGCCGTTGCCGGGGAGATATCAAGTCAAGATCTATCCAGGTAGGTGTCACAAACTCATCTCTTGCATTCACCTTTTTTGCTAGTTGCCTCTCGTTTTCCTCTCCCCCACTTCACATTTGCCATTTTCATTTGCCTTTCTCCTTTGCCGTTTTCATTTGCCTTTTGCCGTTTTCCTTTGCCAGTTTTCTTGCTTGCTTGTGTTCTTGTTTGTTTGTTGAAGTCATCATGGCTGAAACACCAAACTTTGCGACTACTCGAATACTAATAATAATGATTTTATTAGTACTCCGATTGCTCCCGCCACTAGTGCGGAATCATATGAAATCAACGCTGCCTTGCTGAATCTTTTTATGAAAGAGCAATTCTTTGGCCTTCCTAGTGAAGATGCTGCGTCCCCTCTCAATACCTTCATTGAGCTTTGCGATATGCAAAAGAAAAGAGATGTGGATAATGACGTGATTAAATTGAAGCTTTTTCCTTTCTCGTTGCGAGATCGCGCAAAAACTTGGTTTTCTTATTTGCCCAAAAATAGTATCGATTCTTGGGATAAGTGCAAAGATGCTTACATATCCAAGTATTTTCCGCCGGCTAAGATTATCTCTCTCTGTAATGATATCATGAATTTCAAGCAACTTGATCATGAACACGTTGCACAATCTTGGGAGAGGATGAAGTTAATGATTAAAAATTGTCCCGCTCATGGCTTGAGTTTGTGGATGATTATACAAACCTTTTACGCTGGTTTGAATTTTGCTTCTCGCAATATCTCGGACTCCGCCTCAGGTGGAACGTTCATGGAAATCACGTTAGAAGAAGCTACAAAACTCCTAGACAATATCATGACCAACTACTCTCAGTGGGACACTGAAAGGTCACCTGCTAGCAAAAAGGTACACGATATAGAAGAAATTAACTCGCTTTGTGCTAAGATGGACGACTTGATGAATTTGGTTGCTAGTAGAAATGCTCCTTTAGATCCTAATGACATGCCACTATCTTCCTTGATTGAGAGTAGCAACGCTAGTTTGGACGTTAATTTTGTTGGTAGGAACAATTTTGGCAACAACAATGCTTTTAGAGGAAACTATGTTCCTAGGCCTTTTCCTAGTAACTCCTCTAACAATTATGGCAATTCCTACAACAACACTTATGGAAATAATAACAAATTACCCTCTAATTTAGAGAGTAATATCAAAGAGTTCATCAACCCTCAAAAGATTTTCAATGCGTCCATAGAGAAAAAACTACTCAAAATAGACGATTTGGCTAAAAGCGTTGATAGGATGTCTTGTGATATTGACGCTTTGAAAGTTAGATGTGCTCCTCCCAAGGTTAACTTGGATGAAACTTTAAAAGCTATGTGTGCCTCCATGAACGAGAGCAAAGAAAGAACCGCCCAAATTCGCGCTAGGCATGAATGGTTTAAAAGGGTGCATTCTAGTGATGCAAATCACAAAGATCTTAGAGTGCTTGGTGTGACTCCTCTTGAATCTTTGTTTTCGCGTGTCAAACCTATTGATGAAGGGGCTGGATATGAATCCACTTTGGTTGAAAGACGCCCCAATGATTCGGAGTCCACCTATCTTGTTGATAAAGGTGTGGAGAGTGGAGTAGAAGAAATCAAAATTTTGGGTAGTAATGAAACTCCCACTTTGGATTTCAAGGAATTCAATTATGATAATTGCTCCTTGTTTGAATGCATTTCCTTGATGCAATCCATTGCAAACTCTCCACATGCTTATAGCCAAAGCAAAGCCTTTACCACACATATCGTAGATGCTATGATGAAATCTCTTAAAGAGAAACTCGAATTAGAAGTATCTATACCTAGAAAACTTCATGATGAGTGGGAACCTACTATCAAAATCAAAATCAAAAACTATGAATGCAATGCTTTCTGTGATTTGGGTGCTAGTGTTTCCGCGATTCCAAAGTCTTTATGTGATATTCTTGGTTTTCATGAGATTCAAGAGTGTTCTCTTAATTTGCATCTTGCGGATTCTACTGTCAAGAAACCCATGGGAAGGATCAATGATATTCTTATTGTTGCAAATAAGAACTATGTACCCGTGGATTTCATTGTACTTGACATAGATTGCAATCCTTCATTTCCCATTATTGTTGGTAGACCTTTCCTAAGGACTATTGGTGCTATCATCGATATGAAGGAAGGGAATATTAGATTTCAGTTTCCTCTAAATAAGGACATGGAGCATTTTCCTAGAAAGAAAATAAGATTGCCTTATGAATCTATGATGAGGGCTACTTATGGTTTGAGCACCAAAGATGACTATACGTGATTCCATCACCTTATGCCTAGCTAAGGGCGTTAAACAATAGCGCTTGTTGGGAGGCAACCCAACGAATCTATCCTTTTTCATTCTGTTTTGTGTTTTCCACACTTTCATAATTCTGTTATGATTGTGTTTTTTGTGTTTCTTTTGCGTTTGTGCCAAGTAAAACCGTTATGATTAGTTTTGGGGATGATCGTTTGGTCATGCTGGAAAAGACAGAAACTTTCTGCTCACGAAAAGAATTTTAATTTTGTTTCTGTAAGAGCTTTTGATTTGATTCTTCTTTCTGCTGATTTCTACGCAAATTATTCACACTTTCATAATTGTTCAGAATTTCTGAAGTATCATAAGTATACTAAGTATACAGATTGCTACAGACTGGTCTGCTGTTAACAGATTCTGTTTTTGTTGAGTTGGTTGCTTATTTTGATGAAACTATGGATAGTATCGGGGGGTATTAGCCATGGAAGATTGAAAATACAGTAAGCCAACATCAAAACAAGTAGAATTTAAGTTTTCTACAGTACCTAAGGAAGTGGTGGTTTGCTTTCTTATACTAATGTTATCATGAGTTTCTGTTTAAGTTTCGTGTTGTGAAGTTTTCAAGTTTTGGGTGAAGTTCTTATGGACAAAGAGATAAAGAGTAGCAAGAGCTAAAGCTTGGGGATGCCCAAGGCACCCCAAGTTGATTCAAGGATGCCGAAAAATCCTAAGCTTGGGGATGCCCCGGGAAGGCATTTTTATTCACCACATGTTATGTGTTTTGCTTGGAGCGTCTTGTATCGTAGGAGTCTTTTATTCTTATTGTGTCACAATCTTCCTTGCTGCACACCTAGAGAGAGAGACATGCACTCACCGTGATTTTGTTGAGCTTCACTTATATCCTTTGGTTAGACAATTCAGCTCACATGTGCTTCACTTATATCTTTTGAGCTAGTTGATTTTGCTCTATGTGCTTCACTTATATATTTAGAGCAGGGAAGCGCGTGGCATGGTAGTTGATCTATGCTATGAAAGTAGTCTCAAAAGGGGTAGTTATCCAAAGGGATATGAAAACTTCCACCTTCATGTGCATTGGATAGTTAGAGAAGTTTGATTCATCTCAATTAGTTTTGAGTTGTGGTTGTGGTAATACTGAAGTTATATTAGTAAGGTGTTGTGGATCTAGAAATACTTGTGTTGAAGTTAGTGATTCCCGTAGCATGCACGTATGGTTAACCGCTATGTGATGAAGTCTGAGCATGATTAGTCTATTGATTGTCATCCTTTGTGTGGCGGTGGGGATCGCGCGCTGGTTTATACCTACCAACCCTTCCCCTAGGAGTATGCGTTGAATGCTTTGTTTCGATTACTACTAAAAATTTTGCAACAAGTCTGAGCATGATTAGTCCATGGTTTACATGCATTTTCACCTTGCACCATTACTATCTTCTTTAGTGCCATGCAACTTTCGCCGGTGCATAAAACCACCATTAGCCTCCCTCAAAACAGCCACCATACCTACCTACTATGGCATTTTCAAAGCCATTCCGAGATATATTGCCATGCAGATACCACCATGACATGTGCCACCACTTCTACATTGCCATTGCATGATCATAAGATAGCTAGCATGATGTTTCCATTGATGTCTATGCCATGCTAGATCATTGTCACGGTACACTACCGAAGGCATTCCTTATAGAGTCATCATTGCTCTAAGTTTTGAGTTGTAAGTGTGATGATCATCATTGATAGAGCATTGTCCCATGTGAGGAAATAAAAGAGGCCAGCGAAGCCCATTTACAAAAAGAGGCCAAAGATGCCCACCAAAAAAAGGCAAAAGAGCCCACCAAAAAAATGAGAGAAAAAGAGAGAAGGGACAATGTTACTATCTTTACACACTTGTGCTTATTAAGCACCATGATCTTCATGATTGAGAGTCTCTTGTTTTGTCATCACCATATAGCTAGTGGGGAATTTTCATTATATAACTTGGCTTGTATATTCCAATGATAGGCTTCGTCAAAATTGCCTTAGGTCTTCGTGAGCAAGCAAGTTGGATGCACACCCACTAGTTTTCTTAAAGAGCTTTCACATACTCTTACCTCTAGTGCATCATTTGTATGGCAATCCCTACTCGTTCACGTTGATATCTATTGATGAGCATCTCCATAGCTAGTTGATATGCCTAGTCAATGTGACCATCTTCTCCTTGTTTGCCTTGCAACCTCCACCACACTCCATTCCACTTTTAGTGCTAAAACCATGGCTCACGCTCATGTATTGCATGAGCGTTGAAAAAGTTTGAGAAAGTAAAGGTGTGAAAACAATTACTTGGCCAATACCGAGGTTGTGCATGATTTAAATTCGTTGTGCCAGGATGATAGAGCATAGCCAGACTATATGATTTTGTAGGGATAACTTTCTATTGGCCTTGTTATTTTGAAAGTTCATGATTACCTTCCTAGTTTGCTCGAAGTATTATTGTCTCCACGTCAATAGCAAACTATTGTTTTGAATCTAATGGATCTGAACATTCACTTCACATAAGAGGTGTTACAAAGGACATCTATGCTAGGTAGCATGAAAGCATCAAAAATTCAGTCTTTATAACTTCCCTACTCGAGGACGAGCCGGAGTTAAGCTTGGGGATGCTTGATACGTCTCAAATGTATCTATAATTTTTGATGGTTTCATGATGTTATCTTGTCAACTTTGGATGTTTTATATACCTTTTATATCCTTTTTGGGACTAACTTATTAATTCAGTGCCAAGTGCCAGTTCCTGTTTTTTCTGTGTTTTTGACTCTTTTCAGATCTGATTTTGGAACGGAGTCCAAACGGAATAAAATCCCCGAAATAAATTTTTCCAGCACAGAAGAAGATCGGGGGACTTGAGGGCCAAGGCAGGAGGCCCACAGCGAGCCCACAAGCCCTGACGTCGTGGCGAGGGGGCCCGCAGTGACCAGGCTTGTGGCCTCCCTAGCGCTCCCCTGCCCTAGCTCTTTGGCCTATATATTCCCTAAAATCCCAGAAATAATCAGGGCGTCCACGTAACCACTTTTCCGCCGCCGCAAGCTTCCGTTTCCACGAGATCTCATCTGGAGACCCTTCCCAGTGCCCTGCTGGAGGGGACTTTGGAGCTGGAGGGCTTCTACATCAACATCAACGCCTCTCCAATGACTCGTGAGTAGTCCACTTCAGACCTACAGTTCCATAGTTAGTAGCTAGATGGCTTCTTGTCTCTCTTGGATCTTCAATACAAAGTTCTCCATGATTTTCAAGGAGATCTATCCGATGTAATCCTCTTTGGCGGTGTGTTTGTTGAGATCCGATGAATTGTGGATTTGTGATCAGATTATCTATGAATTATATTTGAGTCTTTGCTGATTTCTTATATGCATGATTTGATATCCTTGTAAGTCTCTCCGAGTCTTGGGTTTTGTTTGGCCAACTAGATCTATGATTCTTGCAACGGGAGAAGTGCTTGGTTTTGGGTTCATACCATGCGGTGACCTTTCCCAGTGACACAAGGGGCAGCAAGGCACGCATCATGTTGTTGCCATCAAGAGTAACTAGATGGGCTTTCATCATAGATTTGAGATTGTCCATCTACATCATGTCATCTTGCTTAAGGCGTTACTCTGTTCTTATGAACTCAATACACTAGATGCATGCTGGATAGCGGTCGACGTGTGGAGTAATAGTAGTATATGCAGAAAGTATCGGTCTACTTGTTTTGGACGTGATGCCTATAGATATGATCATTGCCATAGATAACGTCATGACTTTGCGCGGTTCTATCAATTGCTCGACAGTAATTCGTTCACCCACCGTCTACTTGCTTTCATGAGAGAAGCCACTAGTGAACACTACGGCCCCCGGGTCTATTCACAACTATAGTCTCCACTTTCACTTTTACTTTGCTTTGTTTACTTTTTGCTTTCAGTTCTCACTTTGCAAACAATCTATAAGGGATTGACAACCCCTTCATAGCGTTGGGTGCAAGCTCTTTGTGTTTCTGCAGGTACTTGTGACTTGACGCGATCCTCCTACTGGATTGATACCTTGGTTCTCAAACTGAGGGAAATACTTACCGCCGCTGTGTTACATCACCCTTTCCTCTTCAAGGGAACACCAACGCAAGGCTCCAAGGCCGCGGGGGGATCCTTTGCATATTTGCCAAGGAAGTCCCTATAAGCGTAGCCCGTAGCAGAAGGATTCCTGGCGCCGTTGCGAGGGAAGGTCTTTTGTTGCCGTAGCACCCATTGAGGTGACTTAGTGGCTATTCGACAATTCTCCGTTTCCTTTTGCGATTCAAAAAAGTTTTGTCGAGGGGATTTGATCAACCCCATTGACGGATTTCTTTCGATGACCATGAAATGGATGAATCAAGGAGTCACATACCTCTGTTTTAAGCTTTCACTTTCTGTTGCTTAGAAGAAAAATGATAGGTTTAGTTTAGTTTTCCCTGTTTTTTGTTTTAGCGTCCCGGAGAAAAGTACCCCAAAAATAAAAGTTCTCCCATGCTCCTGAAAATCAGATATGATTTTTTTTGGAATATTTGAAAAATACTAGGACTGAGAGCTGGCCTGGGGGCCACACCAGTGGCCCACAAGCCCTGTCGCCGCGGCCTCCCCCCTTGGCCGCGGCTACCAAGCTTGTGGGGCCCACAGGGACCCCCTCCACTCATTCCAGCTCCCATCCTCTTATTCTACCTCCTGAAAAAATCGTTTCGCAACTCAAACCCGTGTTCTTGCTCATTTGGCTGTGATTTTCTATCTCCTTGCTCAAAGCACCATTCTACGAACCGTTTTGGGGAAATTACTCCTTGGTAAGTGACTCCTCCATTGGCCCAATTAGTTTCTACTCTCGTGATTTATCCTTCGCGTATTCTTGCTACCTTGGTGACCTTGTTCTTGAGCTTGAAATGTTGATTTTAGATGGTCTCAAGTAGTTTTAACGCGTGATATGGTCTATAGGCACAAGTAGGAGTAGTTGCTATGACTTGGGTTAATCCTTACTCACTTTTATTTCGAAGTCTCTAATAAATTTCAGAATTTTTCAGAGTTAGAAAAGGGAAAAGATGAGGAGGTTCTTGAGAGGCTCTTCAAGCCGTAACCCCAAGGAGGATGAGAAGAACCACCCCAAATGTGTGGTTCCTCGAGTCACAGAAGTTCGAGCGTGCGAGTGGCCAAGTGATGAATTTTTGCGCGCCGCTGGGCTTTATGAAGACTTTTATTACTTGGTGGAGAACGC
Source organism: Hordeum vulgare subsp. vulgare (assembly GCF_904849725.1). Taxonomy (NCBI): domain Eukaryota; kingdom Viridiplantae; phylum Streptophyta; class Magnoliopsida; order Poales; family Poaceae; genus Hordeum; species Hordeum vulgare. The sequence goes on along the minus strand of NC_058521.1, from coordinate 36,846,897 downwards.
AGGTCTTACCGCGTTCGTTGAAGATGAGTGCCCACAATACCTCCTCCTCACCAATATTTTTGTTCAAAGCTTCAACTTTTATCCGAGGAAGAATCCTCCTATGGTTGAGTTCATGTTATACGATATCCCCAGGGCATGACACTACAGGATTTTTGCAATGTGTGCAAATTCCCTTATGTTGGGGATATTCATGATCCTCGTCCACTGGACTTGGAGGCTTTCATAGATCCTATTGCTGTTGGAGAGGAGAGAGGAGTGTCTCGCACTAGAATTGCTAGCATACATTTTCCTCTGCTTCGGTACCTCTCATTATTTGTGGGAAAATGTTTGATTGGCCGTGGGGAGGCTGGATCACTTAGCTCTCCAGACCTTGCGGTTTTGCGCGAAGGCCTTTATAACAATAAGACTTATAGCCTAGGTGTTATAGTAGCTCAGCGGTTGAACACAAACCGTTCCAAAGGTGTCGTCTATGGAGGTATCTATGCTACCCGTCTTGCCAGACACTTTGAGATACCCGTTAGACTGGGGGAGGAAGAAGAGATGCTTCTTCGTAAGAAATATCTGGATTATGACAGCATGGTTCGCCATGATTTTCTGGATAGAGATGCTAGTAGACGGATGATTTATAACCTGGTATTTAGTCAGGGTACTCGAGAGACTATTACTTTGCCTGCTCCTTCTTTGTTTGATCTTTATGCAGACAGGTACACTATTATTCCCTCGGACATCTACGCATATTGGGGCTTGGCCCAACCACAGGTGCCCGTGCCCGAGCCGCCAGTCGAGTACCAGACGCCAATTTATTAGTGGGAGCCAGAGGAGCTCACATAGAAGTGGCATCCACAGTATGCTACGGAGTATCCCAGAGCTGGTTATTTCCCTCCTTGGGAGTAGACCAAGCTAGGCCAAAAGCCTAAGCTTGGGGGAGTACGTGTTTGCACCAACTTTACATTCATGCTTATGCTTTCACTTTGTTAGTCGGTGTTTACACTTTGCCACTTTATTATCCATGCTAGTTTATTTTTGTTTTCTTGTTTTGTGTCCTTTTGAGAAAACCCAAAAAGATTTTCCTTTCTTTTTTGCTTGTTGGGAGTTTTCCCTTGTAAATAGTTTTCTTTTTCTTTGAGTCGAGGTAGAAGACCATGCTTACAATGTTTAGTGGCTCTCGCATGCATACCTGTTCATTTGTTAAAGAGCCATATTACTTTGTCTTCTCCTCTGTGTTTGCCTGCAGATTCAGCTTAGTCCAATGCACGAGCACTCTTATTATTGTTCACATCGTTCGATCGTGCACGCGAAAGGCAATCATGATGATATATGATGAAGTGACTAAGACTGGAAAAGTTGGTATGAACTCTATCTATTTTGTTTTTGTAAATATGACTAGCTTGTCGTCCCAGATTCAGCTTTGTTGAGAGAGAACCATGTTTGCAATGACAACTTAGAGATCATAGTTTCTGATGACATGCTTAATAAGCTAGGAGCTTATAATGGTTTGTCTTGAATGCCGACATAGATTTTGAGATGACTATGATGTAGTATGATAGGATGGTATTCTCCTTTGAATGATTCAAGTGGCTTCACTTGGCGCATGCTCATGCATGTAGTTGAAACAAAATCAACATAGCCTCTATGATGTTGTGTTCATGGTGATTTATATTCTGCTCATGCTTGCATTCATTGTTAGTCAAACTCACTGCATCTTGATGGCAGTCGTCGCTCTCTAGTTGGTCGCTTCCTAGTCTTTTGCTAGCCTTCACTTGTACTAAGCGGAATACTGGTTGTGCATCCACTTCCATAAACCCAAGAGTTTTTCCATGAGAGTCCACCATACCTACCTATTTGCGGTATCTACCTGCCGTTCCAAGTAAATTTGCATGTGCCACTCTCTAAATCTTCAAGAAATAATCTGTTTTGCATGCCCGAACCGCTCATGTGGTGACAGGGGGCTATTGGTATCTTCCATGTTAGGCGTGTTATCCTCGACATGTGTTTATTCACTGTCATTCACGAGAAAGGGGCCGGTAATTGGGATGCCCAGTTCCACGCTTAAATCGAAAACATAACTGTAAAACAAGACTCCCCCCGGATTGATGTTAGTATGGACGTTACTCGAGGATTCGGCTAGCCGTGGAGTGTGATTGATTGGTGGTGGGGGAGTTAAAACTTTACTTTTCTGTTTAGGAACCGCCTATAGCATGAGTAGCATGGAAGATATTGAGAACTCTTGGTCATTGCGTTGACAATGAAGGCATGCCACCGAAAATTATTATCTCTGTTTTCAAAGCTTGAGCTCTCGCACCTCTGCAAATCAATGCTTCCCTCTGCGAAGGGCCTGTCTATTTATTTTCCTGTTGAGTCATCCTCTTCTTATATAAGCACCAATTAGAGAGCACCTTTGTCATTTTTATGCTTTGCTTTTGATTGATATTGAGTATGACTATGACTGGATCTTCGTTGCTATGAATTACAATGTTTAGTCAGCCCTTGATCTTTGAAAGTGCTCTGAATTTCTGTTTTGCGGCCTCAGAAAGAGCTAGTGAGATACCACCTATTCATATTGCTTCATGCTTATTTTGATTGAATTGTTGGTATCTGAAACTCATTATTATTTGCTCGCTAGCTGATTATGCCATTGATATTAGTTTACCGTGAGACCTTTGTGTCACTTGATTATGTGGTTAAGTTGTGATCTTGCTGAAATTCTGGTTATGAGTTAGACATAGTTGCAACAACAAGATCAAACAAAGTTTGTCAAAGTTTTTCTTTCTCTTTTAGTTTGTCAACTGAGTTGCTTGAGGAGAGGCAAGGTTTTAAGCTTGGGGGAGTTGATACGTCTCCATCGTATCTACTTTTCCAAACTCTTTTGCCTTTGTTTTGGACTCTAATTTGCATGATTTGAATGGAACTAACCCGGACTGACGTTGTTTTCAGCAGAACATCCATGGTGTTGTTTTTGTGTAGAAATGAAAGTTCTCAGAACGTCCTGAAAATTTATGGAGAATATTTCTGGAAAATATGAAAAATACCTGGGCAAAGATCCACCGGAGGGGTGAGCCAGTGGGCCACAAGCCATGTGGCCGCGGCCACACCCCCCCCCCCCCAGGCCGCGCCGTCAGGGCTTGTGGGGCCCACGTGGCTCTACCGCCCCCAATTCCAGCGCTATTTATTCCCTTTCGTCCTGGAAAAAATCAAGAGAGAAGATTTCATCGCGTTTACGATCTAGAGGCGCCACCACATCCTGTTCTTGCCCTGGAGGGCACATCTAGAGTCCGTTTTGGGCTCCGGATCAAGGAGATCGTCGCCATCGTCATCATCAACCTTCTTCCCTCTCCAATTCCATGAAGTTCTTCATCGTTAGTGAGTAATCTATTCGTAGGCTCGCTGGGCGGTGATGAGTAGGATGAGATCTATCATGTAATCGAGTTAGTTTTGACGGGGATTGATCCCTAGTATCCACTATGTTCTGAGATTGATGTTGCTACTACTTTGCCATGCTTAATGCTTGTCAATAGGGCCCGAGTGCCATGATTTCAGATCTGAAATTATTATGTTGTCACCAATATATGTGTGTTTTATATCCGATCATGCAACTTGTAGTTACCTACTATGTGTTATGATCCGGCAACCCTGGAGTGACAATAACCGGAACCACTCCCGGTGATGGCCATAGTTTGAGGAGTTCATGTGTTCACCAAGTGCTAATGCGTTGGTCCGGTTCTTTATTAAAAGGAGAACCTTAATATCCCGTAGTATCCATTTGGACCCCGCTGCCATGGGAGGGAGGGACAATAGATGTCATGCAAGTTCTTTTCCCTAAGTACGTATGACTACACACGGAATGCATGCCTACATCACATTGACGAACGGGAGCTAGCCACATATCTCTCCGTGTTATAACTGTTGCATGATGAATGTCATCCAGCAAATCACCAATCCATTGCCTATGAGTTTGTCCCACTTCTACTGTTACTTGCTCTGATGTTACTGATGTTACTACTGTTGCTGGTACTGTTACTTGCTCTGTTGCTGCTACTGTTACTTGCTCTGCTGCTACTGCTGTTACTACTGTTGCTGCTACTGTTACTTGCTTTGTCATGCTGTTGCTGCCACTACTGTTGCTACTACTGTTACTTGCTACTGTTGTTACTCGCTACTACTGCTACTTGCTACTGTTGTTACTCGCTACTGCTGCTACTTGCTACTGCTATCACTATTGTTGTTCCTTGCCACTGTTGTTACTCGTTACACTACTACTACCTGCTACAATACTTTTCTGGCGCCATTGATACAACAGTTAGGAATAGTCCACCTTTTCAACAGATTGTTTCTCGCACCGTTGCTATCATACTACCTTTGCTGCTTATACCCTGCTTGCAGATACTAATCTTTCAGGTGTGGTTGAGCTGACACCTCAACTGCTAATACCGGAGAATATCCTTTCATTCCCATCGTGTCGAACCAACAAATTTGGGTTGAATACTCTACCCTCGAAAACTGTCGTGATCCCACACGCTAGTCGGCCATTGCAAGACAATTGATAATTGTTGAGCAACTGGGGAGCAGCTCTTTTCTAGCGTCGTTGCCGTGGAGGCATCAAGTCAGGAATAGTTGCACGTCAACAATGCCTTCCGGGACATCCCCAAGCTTAGTTGCTTGGGAGTCCTTGAATATTACATTGGGGTGCCCTAGGAAACCCCAAGCTTAGTCTCTTTCCACTCATTATTCCTTCATCCATCGTGATCTAGCCCAAAACTTGAAAACTTCAATCACATAAAACTTAACAAAACCCTCATGAGATCCGTTAGTAATAATAAAGCAAATTACAAATTTAAGTACTGTTGCCAACCAATTCATATATTTTTTTGCATTTTATCTACTGCAATATAACTTTTCCATGGCTTATACCACTGATACAATCGATAGTTTCATCAAAACGAGCAAAACAATGCATCAAAAACAGAATCTGTCAAAAACAGGACAGTGTGTAGTAATCTGTACATTCACCATACTTCTGTAACTCTAAAAATTCTGAAAAAATAGGAATAGTTAAAACATTTGCATAGCAGTACTTTGTAATAATTTTCAGAAACTTTTGACATTCCAGTAAAAAATGTAAATTCATGCACTACAGCCAAAGTTTCTGTTTTTGCACTGCACACACCAAACAAGCAATCTAATCATCCTAAAGGCAAATCTTGGCACATTATTTTTATAATACAATGGATACATACAAGGGGATAATTATTTTTGTTGAAAAGTTTTTGTAATTAAGATTCACTAGGTTTCCATGGGCATGAACAAAGTTCAAGGCATGCTCCCATTTTAACAATGCTCGTCTCTCTCACTTCTACTTTTCTTTTTGAAAAGTTTTAGGTTCCCCTCTTTTTCGTTTTGTTTTTTAAACTATACAAAAGCACACAACATAATAAAATAACTCTCTAAAACTTCCGGGTTGTCTCCCTGGCAGCGCTTTCTTTAAAGCCATTAAGCTAGGCATAAAGTGCTCATGTAATTGATCCACCCGGATCCCATAGTATATCAAAGCCAATTTTAATTAACAATGATTTGTAATTTAGTAGTGAGCACAAAGTAACATATATCACACAACAACGAAGTATAACTCTCTTTCTATGCATCAGCATATCATAGAAGAACAATTCATGCACACAAAGTAAAGGCCAATGCATAGTATAAACAATTTCTTGCAATTTTATCGTATTGGAAACATAGAGATGTGGAGATGTAGTTCCTCTCTCATAACAATTGCAAGTAGGAGAAGCAAGGACATGCATATTATATATATCAAAATCATCATGTGTAATAGTAAAAGGCAACCCATCTATATAATCCTTGATCAGTGCAAACTTCTCCAATATAGTGTAATTGGGAGAATTCAAAAAGATAATAGGACTATCATGCGTGGGTGCAATAGCAACAATTTTATTCTTAACATAAGGAAATATAGCAAGTTCATCTCCATAATCTTCATTCATATTGGCATCATGGCCACAAGCATCGCAAGCATCAAGTTCATCAAAAAGGGATATTTCAAATGAATCCAAGGGAGCATAGCAATTATCATAGCATTCATCCTTCGGTAAGCACGAAGGGAAATTAAACAATGTATGAGCTGAAGAGTTACTCTCATTAGAAGGTGGGCACGGGAAGCTAATCCACTCTTCCTCATTTTGTTCTTCGCTCTCCTCCTCATCTTTTTCATCCAATGAGCTCACAGTGTCATCAATTTCTTCTTCCATAGATTCCTGCAAAATATTAGTATCTTCTTGGATAGCAGAGAGTTTCTCAAAAAATCGATCAATATGGGCATTATATTCATAATTGGCATAACAATAATGAAGCATAGCCAAATTTTGAGATCGGTAAACAGCATCATCATAATCTTCATACTTTTCAAACAAAACTTCAATTTCATAAGACACCTTAAAAGCAACAAACTCTTCTATTTGTTCCACATCATAGTAATCATATATACCATTAGCATAAGAAGCCAAGGTTTCATTATCATTAAATTTACATGAAAAGGGAAGGTGTTTAGCCTTCATCCTAGAGCAGCAAGTAATATCATATCTCAAGCATAGCATTTCAACATATGAATTTGATCCCATAACAGTTTCCCTTTTTGAGTCAAACGATAATCCCTAAAGTATTCGTGTTAATCCAACGTGTCTCTCATTATATAATTGAATGGGGTTTTCTCAGGATTATTAAAGTAGTGCATAATATCTTCCACATAATGAGGATCGAGGGTTTTAGGAGGTTCCCCATCTCCATGAGTAGCAAGTACACCTAATTTTTTTGGTATTTCGTGTTCCATATCCATAAGTAAACATAGAGAACAACTTAAACAGTATATAAAATCTACTTAGTGATAAAGCAAACAAGCACACACGAGAATATTCACCCCACGTTATTGCTCCCTGGCAACGGCGCCAGAAAAAGGTCTTGATAACCAACAAGTATAGGGGATCAATTGTAGTCTCGATAAGTAAGAGCGTCAAACCCAACGAGGATCTAAAGGTAGAACAAATATCCCCTCAAGTTCTATCGACCACCGATACAACTCTACGCACACTTAACGTTCACTTTACCTAGAATAAGTATGAAACTAGAAGTACTTTGTAGGCATGATAGGATAGGTTTGCAAGAAAATAAAGAACACGTAAATAAAAACTAGGGGATGCTTAGATAAATAAACAACTAAGTTAGTATTAGTAGATATCTTTTTGTCACAAGAAGGTTATTTGTCCCTAGGCAATCGATAACTAGACCGGTAATCATTACTGCAATTTTATATGAGGGAGAGGCATAAGCTAACATACTTTCTCTACTTGGATCATATGCACTTATGATTGGAACTCTAGCAAGAATCCACAACTACTAAAGTTCATTAAGGTAAAACCCAACCATAGCATTATAAGGTATCAAGTCTTCTTTACTCCCATATGCAACAACCCACCTACTCAGGTTTATGCTTATTTCACTCAAGCAACCCACCATAGGCAAATCATGAACACATTGCAACACCCTACAACGGGGAAACCTCACGCTTGCGCAACACGGAGAGTGACATAGGACAACACCAATAATAAAACATGCAACTCAAACCAATAAGGATCATAAATCAACCCATAGGACAAAATAGATCTACTCAAACATCATAGGATAACCATACATCATTGGGAGATAATATATAGCATTGGGCACCAAGTTTAAGTAGAGATTGCAACGGTGAGAAGAGGTGTTGAACCGATGCATAGAGGGGGAGAGAGTTGGTGGTGATGGTGGCGAAGTTGTTGGTGTAGATCGTCGTCACGACGATGGCCCCGACAACGTTCCGGTGCCACCGAGAGAGAGGGGGAGATATCCCCCCTCCTTATTCTTCTTCCTTGGCCTCCCCTAGATGGGAGGAGGGTTTCCCCTCTGGTACTTGGCCTCCATGGCGGCGGAGGGGTGAGAGCCCCTCCGAGATTGGATCACTCTCTCTATTTCCTTCTGTTTATGCGTTCCAGATTTTGGCTTTTCACCATTTCTTATATTCCCACAGATTCATAACTCTGATTGGGCTGAAAGTTTAACACTATTTTTATCCAGATATCAGCTTTCTTGCGGCGAAAGAAGGGCATCAACTGCCTTACGGGGTGACCAAAAGCCATCCTGGCGCGCCCTACTCCCCAGGTCGCGCCCCTCTGACTTGTGGGCCCCTCGGGCACCGCCTTGTGTTGATTCCACTTCCAAAAATTCACATATATTCCAAAAAAAACTGTAAGTTTTTATCCCATTTGGACTTCGTTTGATATGGATTTTCTACGAAGCAAAAAACATGCAACAAACAAGAACTGACACTGGGCACTGGATCAATATGTTAGTCCCGAAAATAGTATAAAAAGTTGCCAAAAGTATATGAAAGTTGTAGAATATTGGAATTAAACAATCAAAAATTATAGATACGACGGAGACGTATGAGAGGACGTGCGGTCCGAGCCGGGCCGAGAGCTCGGTCCGAACAGGAGGCGCAGGTGTGCATGCCCACTCCTGCCGCGGAGGCGGAGGAATGATGCGGACCGATTGGCGCCCTCATCGGTCGGCTCGCGGAGCCGGCTGCAGACTGTTGGTTGCTCATTTTAGCGTTGGGAGATCCTACCGTGACTTCCCTCAGCCCTCCGGCTGGAGCCGGGAGGGGAGGAAGAGTGTTGGACCGGCTAGCGGCCGATGGGGGCGCAGTGGCCCTCGTCATCAAAACGAGGGGATTCGTAGAAGGCGTGATCAGGATCGAGGCGACCCTGTTGCTTGTTGGCGGTAGCGAGGAGGTCCCGAACGTGTTTCTCGTGCCTCTCATGCTCCTCGCCCTTCATGGTGGCCATCTCTTCGTGGGCCACCTGGATGACCCTCATCTTGGCCGCGGGAATGTCATAGACGGGTAGCTTGATGCCCAAAATATCGGCGACAACTCGGCCGCGGCTACGGACTTCACCCTGCCGGCTGGACCCGTCGGCCGACGTGAAGCCATAGGCGGAGCTGTACTCGTGTTGTGCTGCCTCCATCCGGTGCTTGGCGGCCGCAAGGGCGGTGCCCTTCGCAAACAGTTGTTTATGAGCTTCCTCCAACTCGGCCATGGCAGAAACTGGATTGGTAGATGGAGCGATGGGGGTGCTAAACCCTTCAAGGGTGGCGCGCAGAAGGTCAGAGGGACCTAGACGGGCCACGACAACGTCTGCTGCGGCCCGGGCGCGGCTCGAAGTAGTGCCGGAGCCGGTGACCATCACCTTCATCTGGATGAACGAGACGACGACGTCATGCGAGACGGAAGACCCCGCAAACACCGGTGGATCGGTGCAGTCCAGTACCTCACTGGGGTACTCGTTGGGCGCAAGGACATCGTCAAGGTGCAGCCTGCCAAAAAGCGTGCAAAGATTGTCGACATCGTCTGCGACAGTGGGGCGACCAGGCTTGTCGTCAAGGTGCAGCTCACTAAAGAGGACCCAAAGGCTTCCAACATTGGTGGCGAGATCACCACAGCATGGATCATCGATGGGATCGGTGGTAGAGCCTGCGAGGCAAGCAGAGCCGGCGATCAGCATCGCGAAAGCCTCCCCGGGGGCTAGCACCACGGGCATGCTGATCAGTCCGGACACGACGCGTCGAGTGGAGTTGTCGAGGGGTCCCGCCCAGAGCGTAACTCCGACCGGTGCCGCGCACGGCCCAACGGTGGGTGCCAACTGTCATCGTTTTCTCACGGCAGATGCCATGGGCAGTCTTATCAAGAGTGATTGGAGCTGAAAGGACACAGGCGGGCTCCGGGAACGGGATTGGTAGCAAGTGATGTAAGACACACAATGTACCCAGGTACGGGGCCCTCCGTGGGAGGTAACACCCCTAGTCCTGCGCATGTGCTTGATGAACCAAGAGAACTACAAAGTGCTCCTTGAGCTATTCGTCGGAGGAGGAAGAAAGAGCTAGCTGTCTCGTGTTCTCCCTCTCCTAAGTGTGTATTCATGCGTAGGAATGGCTCATTGTGTGCATGGTGGAGGCCCAGGGGGTTTTATAGATGAACCCCCTGCCATACAATAGGGATATAAGGTACTTTGGGGGGACCCAGCTGGCAGCCTCTCCGGCCAACCAGAGGGCCCCCCAGCTGAGAAGTCTTGTTGCCTACGGGTCCTGACGACTGTCGGGTCCCATCGAGTGCCGGGGCCCCGCGGCGCACCACTAGGATTGGTGCGTGCTCCCCATGCACGGCATGGGCAGCACCGTGGCCTTCGTCTTGCGGATCCCGGCCGTGGTCAGCGGTACGATTGCCTCCACTGTAGCCACGTCGGGACAGGTAATGGAGTGGGCAGAGGCACGTCGGCACTGTGCGAGGACGATAGGTCGTAGCCGGCGCCTATCAGCGGTACGGTTGCCTCTACTGTAGCCACGCGTACATCAGTCTGTGGTACCCAAGCTGACGCCTTTTTGCCTTTAGTCGTGAGCCCGTGTCGCATCATGGGTGTTGATGGGAGAGGTGCTTACCGTCCGGCTAGCGATTAGCCGTCGGGGCGGATGACGGCAAACGCGTCCCTAGCCAGCGCAGACCGCGCATCCGGCAAAGGAGGAGCCGGCACGCGAGGTAACTTCTACCCCGTATCGCGCCGGTGTGTGAAGGAGTAGGCCCGATGAGCCTACCCCGGGGTTATCCCCCCGTCACCTCGGCCCAATCCGAGGTTCTTGGGCCGACTAGGTTAAGATCCCTTAATCCAGGACATCGTCAATAGGTTAGTTCCCAAAAATGATATAAAACAACATATAAATGCATCTAAAGTATCCTAGAATCATAATATAATAGCATGGAACAATCAAAAATTATATATACATTGGAGATGTATCAATGCACAACGTGATGCCCTTTAGGAGGATGAGAAGAAAAGGTTGTTGATCTCAAGAGGCTCGGCTTGGCTTGTAGGGAGTCCCAAAGCCATGTGAGTGTGGGTCTTGAGGAGCTTCATCAAGTGAATCATATAGCCTCTAGTAAGCCCTGTCTACTAAGATGCATCTTTGGTGATAGCAGGTTCATCGAGCTGAAGCAAAGCTGGTGTTCTTCATATGTCTTCCTGGACCTGCCGAGGAGTGCATTTCACGCCTCCACGTACTTCGCCGCCCATGAAGGAGATGTCGAACAGAAGGCATTCCGGGCCTAGTTCTAGGCATCATCGTTGTTGGAAATATGCCCTAGAGGCAATAATAAAGTACTTATTATCATATTTCCTTGTTCATGATAATCATTTATTATCCCTGCTATGATTGTATTGATTGGAAACTCAAATACATGTGTGGGTACATAGACAACAAACTGTACCTAGTATGCCTCTACTGGACTAGCTCGTTGATCAAAGATGGCTAAGGTTTCCTAGCCATAGACATGAGTTGTCATTTGATAACGGGGTCATATCCTTAGGAGAATGATGTGATGGACAAGACCAAAACCATAAGCATAGTGTTTGATCGTATCAAGTTTACTCGTATTGCTTTCTCCATGTTAATGTATCTGTTCCTATGACCATGAGATCATGCAACTCAGTGACACCGAAGGAATTCCTTATGTGTATCAAACGTCACAACATAACTTGGTGACTATAAATATGCTCTACAAGTATTTCCGAGGGTGTCCGTGGAGTTGGCACGGATCAAGACTAGGATTTGTCAATCCGTATGACGAAGAGGTGTCTCGGGGCCCACTCGGTAATACAACAACACAATAAACTTGCAGGCAATGGGGCTAAGAAGTTAGTCATGGGATCTTGTATTACGGAACGAGTAAAGAGACTTGTCGGTAACGAGATTGACCTAGGTATGGAGATACCGACAATCAAATCTCGGGCAAGTAACAAATAGATGGACAAAGGGAACGACATACAAGATTAGCTAAATCCTTGACATCATTGGTTCAACTGATAAATATGTTCGTAGAATATGTAGGAACCAATATGGGCATCCAGGCCCCTCTATTGGTTATTGACCGTAGAGGTGTCTCGATCATGTCTGCATAGTTCTCGAACCCGCACGGTCTGCACACTTAACATTCGATGACGATGTAGATATAGTTAAGTTATTGTGTTGGTGACCGAAGGTAGTTTGGAGACCCGAATGAGATCTTGGATATGACGAGGAGCTTCGGAATGGTCTAGAGGTAAAGATTGATTTATGGGAAGTTGGTATTCGAGTTTCGAAAAAGTTCCTGAAAGTTACGTTTTTGTGAAGAGGTTCTGGAAGAGTTACGGGGATCCACCGGGAGATTCCACCTGTTCCGGAGGGGCCCATGGGCTATGAGAGCTGGTGCACTAGCCCCTGGTGGGTTGTCTGCACCTCCTACCTAAGGCCCATGCGGGCAAGGAGGTGGGCTGGCCCAAAGCTGGTCGTCGCCCCTCCTTCCTTGAGGGCCAAGGCAGCCCCTTGGTTGCCGCTGCTATGGCAACACACAACAGCGCCAGGAATTGGCACGTTGACGGAGACTTCGCTTGCGCTGGTTTTTCCCTTGAAGAGGAAAGGGTGATGCAGCATAGGAGCAGTAAGTATTTCCCTCAGTTTGAGAACCAAGGTATCAATCCAGTAGGAGAATCGCGTCAAGTCCAGAGTACTTGCGCAAACACAAAAGAGCTTGCACCCAACGCTATAAAGGGGTCGTCAATCCCTTCAAGATTGATTGCAAAGTGAGATCTGAAGGCGGAAAGTGCAACGAAGTAAAAGTGTAAGGCTGAAAATATGATGTGAAGTAGACCCAGGGGCCATAGTATTCACTAGAGGCTTCTCTCAAAATAGCAAATATTACGGTGGGTGAACAAATTACTGTCGAGCAATTGATGGAACCGTGCAAAGTCATGACAATATCTAAGGCAATGATCATACATATACGCATCACGTCCGAGACAAGTAGATCGATACTTTCTGCATCTACTACTATTACTCCACACATCGACCGCTATCCAGCATGCATCTAGTGTATTGAGTTCATGACGAACAGAGTAACGCCTTAACCAAGATGACATGATGTAGAGGGATAAACTCAAACCAATGATGAAAACCCCATCTTTTTACCCTTGATGGCAACAACACGATGCGTGCCTCGCTACCCCTTCTGTCACCGGATGAGGTCACCGCACGATATGAACCCAAAACCAAGCAGTTCTCCCATTGCAAGAATCATAGATCAAGTTGGCCAAACTAAACCCACAACTCGAAGAGAATTACAAGGATATGAAATCATGCATATAAGAGATCAGAAGAAACTCAAATAAGATTCATAGATAATCTGGTCATAAATCCACAATTCATCGAATCTCGACAAACACACCGCAAAAGAAGATTACATCGGATAGATCTCCATGAAGATCATTGAGAACTTTGTATTGAAGATCCAAGAGAGAGAAGAAGCGATCTAGCTACTAGCTATGGACCCGTAGGTCTATGGTGAACTACTCACGCACCATCGGAGAGGTCATGGTGTTGATGAAGAAGCCCTCCGTATCCGAATCCCCCCCTCCGGCAGGGCACCAGAACGTGCCCCGGATGGGATCTTGCGGAGATAGAAGCTTGAGGCGGTGGAAAAGTATTTTCGTGGCTCTCCTGTTTTTTCTGGGATTTTAGGGAATATATAGGCGAAGGAGCTAGGGCAGAGGAGGCCCAGGGAGCCCACAAGCCTGGGAGGCGCGAGCCCCCCTGGCCACGCCATGAGGGCTTGTGCGGTCCTGGTGACCCTCTGCCTGGGTTCTCAAGTCTCCCGATCGTCTTCTGTTTCGAAAAAAATCTTTTCGAAAGTTTTATTCCGTTTGGACTCCGTTTAAAATCCTCCTCTGAAAAGGGTCAAAAACACGGAAAAAACAGGAACTGGCACTTGGCACTGAGTTAATAGGTTAGTCCCAAAAAAGATATAAAAGGCATACAAAACATCCAAAGTTTGACAAGATAATAGCATGAAACCATCAAAAAATATAGATACGTTGGAGACATATCAAGCATCCCCAAGCTTAACTCTTGCTCGTCGTCGAGTAGGGAAGTGATAAAGACTGATTTTTTTATGTGGAATGCTAGCATAGTTTTCCTTTGTAACTTCTTTCATGTGACATGAATGTTCAGATCCGTAAGATTCAAAACAATAGTTTGCTATTGACATGAAAACAATAATACTTCAAGAAAACTAGCAAGGTAATCATGAACTTTTTAAATAACAAGGCCAAAGAAAGTTATCCCTACAAAATCATATAGTCTGGCTATGCTCCATCATCCCCACACAACTAATTTAAATCATGCACAACCCCGGTCTTGGCCAAGTAATTGTTTTCGCACTCTTACTTTCTCAAACCTTTTACAACTCTCACGCAATACATGAGCGTGAGCCATGGATATAGCACTATAGGTGGAATAGAGTGTGGTGGTGGTTGTGAGACAAAAAGGAGGAGATGGTCACATTGACTCGGCATATCAAAGGGTTATGGAGATGCCCATTAATAGATATCAATGTGAATGAGTAGGGATTGCCATACAAAGGATGCACTAGAGCTATAAGGATGTGAAAGCTCGAAATGAGAACTAGTGGGTGTGCATCCAACTTGCTTGCTCACGAAGACCTAGGGCAATTTGAGGAAGCCCATCATTGGAATATAAAAGCCAAGTTATATAATAAAGATTCCCACTAGCATATAGTGGTGACGAAATGAGAGGCTCTCAATCATGAAGAACATGGTACTATTATGAAGTACAAGTGTGGAAAAAGATAGTAGCATTGTCCCTTCTCTCTTTTTCTCTCTTTTTTTATTTGGGCTCTTTGGCCTCTTTTTATCTTTTTTTATGTGGGTAACTTTGGCCTTTTTTTATTTCCTCACATGGGACAATGCTCTAATAATGATGATCATCACACTTTTATTTACTCACAGCTCAAAGCTCAGAACGATGATGATTCTATAGGAAATGCCTCCGACAGTGTACCGGGATGTGCAACGATCTAGCTTGGCGTATGACGTTGAAACATCTCGCTAGCTATCTTACAATCATGCAATGGCAATATGAGAGTGACGACACAAGTCATGAGACGGAACGGTGGGAGTTGCATGGCAATATATCTCGGAATGGCTATGAAAATGACATAGTAGGTAGGTATGGTGGCTATTTTGAGGAAGGCATATGGTGGGTTCGTGCACCGGCGAAAATTGCATGGTACTAGAGAGGCTAGCAATGGTGGAAGGTGAAAGTGCATCTATACCATAGACTCACATTAGTCACGAAGAACTCAAGTACTTGTTGCGAAAGTTTTTATTAGTAATCGAAACAAAGTGCTAAACGATAATCCGAGGGGAAGGGTTGGTAGGTGTTAAGCATCGCGCGATCCCGACCTCAACAAAAAGGATGACAATCAATAGATCAATTATGCTCCGACTTCCTAACATAGCGGTTCACCATACGTGCATGTTACAGGAATCACTAACCTCAACTCAAGTATTTCTAGATTCACAACACCCTACTAACATAACTCTTAATATTACCAAATCCACGTCTCAAAACTAATTGAGAGGAATCAAACTTCTCTTTCTACTCAATGCTCATGAAGATGGAAGTTTTTGTATCCTCTTTGGGTACCTATCACCTTTGGGACTACTTTCATAGCACAAGACAACTACCAAGTTACGCACCGTCGTGCTCTAAAAGATCTAAGTGAAGCACACAGAGCAAAATTATCTAGCTCAAAAGATATAAGTGAAGCACGATGAGCATTCTAGCAAAATCACGATGAGTGCATGTCTCTCTCAAAAGGTGTGCAGCAAGGATGATTGTGACACAACAAAAAGAGAAGACTCCTACGATACAAGACGCTCCAAGCAAAACACATATCATGTGGTGAATAAAAATATAGCTCCAAGTAATGTTACCGATGGATTGAAGACGAAAGAGGGGATGCCTTCCCGGGGCATCCCCAAGCTTAGGCTTTTAGGTGTCCTTGAATTTGGCTTGGGATGCCTTGGGCATCCCCAAGCTTGAGCTCTTTCCACTCTTTATCCCTTTGTCCATGAGAACATCACCCAAAACTTGAAAACTTCACAAGACAAAACTTAAACAAAAACTTGTGATATCATTAGCACAAGAAAACAAACTACCACCTCTTTAGGTACTGTAGCAATCTTGATTTCTATTTATATTGGTGTTAGATTACTGTATTCTCACTTTTCCATTGCTAGTACCCCCTGATAGTATCCATAGTTTCATCAAAACAAGCAACCAACTAAACAAAAACAGACCAGTCTGTACCAATCTGTATACTTCGTATACTTATGATACCTCACAAATTCTAAAAAATTACGAATTCCTCGGCAAAAGGCATATCAACTAGCAGCAAAAAGAATCAACTCAAAATATCTTTCTGAATAAAAATGAAAAATAATCTCGTGAGCGAAAAGTTTTTGTCTTTTTCCAACAGGATCAAACAACCATCACCAAGACTAGTCATAAAGGTTTTGCTTGGCTCAATCACAAAAAGAAACACAAAAGACACTATCATAACAGAATTATGATGGTGTGGACGCAAGAAAACAGAAAGAAAAAGATAAATTCATTGGGTTGCCTCCCAACAAGCGCAATTTTTTAACGCCCTTTGCTAGGCATAAAGTGCTAGAATCACGTATCGTCGTGTTTGGTGCTCAAACCATAAGTAGCGTGATCACTCATCATCTTAAAGTCTTCATATTTATTACTAGATGATTCACCAGTATTTTTAGGAACAAAAATAGACTTGGTGGCCTTATTGTGGGCAAAGTTTGGAGTATTCTGCATAGCGGCAAAAGCGGAACCCAACTTGGTTATAACATCCTCTAGTTTGCCAATCCTAGCGGAATCATGACCTAGTTTTTCGTTAACTGTGGGTTCCTTCTCCTTTAATTTTTTTCAAAACCATTCCCACCTTGGATCTGTACTGAGTGATTTGATTGTGGTTCTTTTTATCCAAATTCTCAATGAGTTCGATCGTAGCAACTTTATTTTCAATGACGTCCAACCTACGCATCACATGTTCCAGAATTAAGGTAGTTCCATTAACCATGAGTGGGGGTGAGCCTACCAAATTTATTACAGCTCCATAAGAATCAGCGCTATGGCTACCCAAGAAATTTCTGCCTACGATGGTGTCAAGAATATACCTATTCCATGGAGAAATACCCACATAAAAACTGCGAAGCAGGACGGTAGTAGATTGCTTACGAGTAGATCTACTCTGAGCATTGCAAATCCTATACCAAGCGTCCATTAAGTTTTCTTCATCATTTTGCTTGAAATTGAGAACTTCATTCTCGGGAGTATCGTTCGGAGCGGTGGGTCTAGACATGAGGACAGGTAGACTATCCCACACAAGCAAACAGGAAGCAACGAGAGAAAAGGGCGAATGAAACAGGCAAACGAAAAAGGCAAACGAAGAAAAGGGCAAATGAATAAAAGGGCAAATATTTTTGTAAATTTTTGTTTTTCAGAAGTGGGGGAGAGGAAAACGAGAGGCAAAAAAATATAAATGCAAGAGATGAGTTTGCGACACTTACTTGGATGAGTTCTTGACTTGATCCTCCCCGGCAACGGCGCCAGAAATTCTTCTGCTACGGCAACAGACAACAGCGCCAGAATTTGGCACGTTGACGGAGACTCAGTTTGTGCTGGTTTTTCCCTTGAAGAGGAAAGGGTGATGTAGCACATGAGCAGTAAGTATTTCCCTCAGTTTGAGAACCAAGGTATCAATCCAGTAGGAGAATCGAGTCAAGTCAAGAGTACCTGCGCAAACACAAAAGAGCTTGCACCCAACGCTATAAAGGGGTTGTCAATCCCTTCAAGATTGATTGCAAAGTGAGATCTGAAGGCGGAAAGTGCAACGAAGTAAAAGTGTAAGGCTGAGAATATGATGTGAAGTAGACCCGGGGGCCATAGTGTTCACTAGAGACTTCTCTCAAAATAGCAAATATTACACTGGGTGAACAAATTACTGTCGAGCAATTCATAGAACCGCGCAAAGTCATGACGATATCTAAGGCAATGATCATACATATAGGCATCACGTCTAAGACAAGTAGACCGATACTTTATGCATCTACTACTATTACTCCACACATCGACCGCTATCCAACATGCATCTAGTGTATTGAGTTCATGACAAACAGAGTAACGCCTTAAGCAAGATGACATGATGTAAAGGGATAAACTCAAACCAATGATGAAAACCCCATCTTTTTACCCTTGATGGCAACAACACGATGCATGCCTCACTACCCCTTCTGTCACTGGGTGAGGTCACCGCACGGTATGAACCCAAAACCAAGCACGTCTCCCATTGCAAGAATCATAGATCAAGTTGGCCAAACAAAACCCACAACTCGAAGAGAATTACAAGGATATGAAATCATGCATATAAGAGATCAGAAGAAACTCAAATAAGATTCATAGATAATCTGATCATAAATCCACAATTCATCGGATCTCGACAAACACACCGCAAAAGAAGATTACATCGGATAGATCTCCATGAAGATCATGGAGAACTTTGTATTGAAGATCCAAGAGAGAGAAGAAGCCATCTAGCTACTAGCTATGGACTCGTAGGTCTATGGTGAACTACTCACGCATCATCGGAGAGGTCATGGTGTTGATGAAGAAGCCCTCCGTATGTGAATCCCCCCCTCCGGCAGGGCACCAGAACATGCCCCAGATGGGATCTTGCGGAGACAGAAGCTTGTGGCGGCGGAAAAGTATTTTCGTGGCTCTCTTGATTTTTTCTGGGATTTTAGGGAATATATAGGCGAAGGAGCTAGGGCAGAGGAGGCCCAGGGAGCCCACAAGCCTGGGAGGCGCGGGCCCCCCTGGTCGCGCCATGAGGATTTGTGGGGTCCCTGGTGACCCTCTGCCTTGGTTCTCAAGTCTCCCGATCGTCTTTTGTTTCGGAAAAAATCTTTTCGGAAGTTTTATTCCGTTTGGACTTCGTTTAAAATCCTCCTCTGGAAAGGGTCAAAAACACATAAAACAGGAATTGGCACTTGGCACTGAGTTAATAGGTTAGTCCCAAAAAAGATATAAAAGGCATACAAAACATCGAAAGTTTGACAAGATAATAGCATGAAACCATCAAAAATTATAGATACGTTGGAGACGTATCAGCCACCGCCCCACCCTAGGGGAAACCCTAGGGCGCCAACCTCCTCTACCGTCCCTCCTATATATACTGGAGGAGAGGGAGGGCAGCCGCACCTGAAAAGGCCACGGAGCATCCCTTCTCTATCTCTCATAGTTCTTCTCCACCGTCGTGATCACGGCAACGCTTGGCGAAGCCCTGCCGAGACCGCACCACCAGCACCACCACCACGCTGTCGTGTTGCCGAATAACTTAGCTGCTATTTCACCCATGATCGCTGGATCAAGGTAGTGAAGGCTTCATCGAGGTGCATGTGTGTTGAACGCAGAGGTGACGTCCGTTCGACACTTGATCGGGACGTTCGTGATTGGATTGCGTGACGGGTCGTGACTGGATCGCGAAGACGTTCGACTACCTCAACCGCGTTTCTTAATGTTTTCTCTTAGCGATCTACAATGTTATGTAGATGGACTCCCCCTCTCATAGTTGTTGATATCCATAGATTCTTCTTGGTGAGGGAAAATTTTGTTTCCCATGCGACGTTCCCCAACAGTGGCATCACGAGCTAGGTTTATGCGTAAATAACATTCACGAGTAGAACACAAAGTGTTTGTGGGTGTTGATGTTTAGATTTCTTACTTCCTTAGTCTTATTTTGATTCGGCGGTATTGTGGGATGAAGCGGCCTAGACCAACCGTACCTTACTCGTCCACGTATGAGAGACCGGTTCCATCGACTGACGTGCAACTTGTTGCATAAAGATGGCTGGCAGGTTCCTGTCTCTCCCACTTTAGTTGAATTGAATTTGACATAGGCGGTCCTTGTACAAGGTTAAATAGCAAATTTAATATCACCGTTGTGGCTTTGTGCACGTAAGAACGGTTCTTGCTAGTTACCCATAGCAGCCATGTAAAACATGAAACAACAAAGTACATGATGTCTAACTTGTTTTTGCACGGTATGTTGTGATATGATATGGACAAGGACATGATGAGATATATGTGATGTATGAGATGATCATGTTTTGTATAGATTATCACGACTTGCATGTCGATGAGTACGGCAACTGGCAGGAGCCGTAGGGTTGTCTATAATTATTTATGCCCTTTTGCTTTACTTGATCACTATGGGTTAGCAATAGTGATAGAAGCATAGTTGGCGTGACAACCCTAATGGTGACACGATGATGGAGATCATGGTGTCATGCCGGTGTCGATGGAGATCATGCCGGTGCTTTGGAGATGGAGATCAAAAGCAGAAGATGATGGCCATATCATGTCACTATTTTCATTTGCATGTGATGTTAATACTTTTATGCATCTTATTCTTCTTAGGACGGCGGTAGCATTATAATATGATCCCTTACTCAAATTTCAAGATAAAATTGTGTTATCCCCAAGTATGCACTGTTGAGAAGGTTAGTCATTTCGAAGCACCACGTGATGATCGGATGTGATAAACTCTACATTCGCATACAACGGGGGTAAGCCAGTTTTGCACATGCAGAACACTTGGGTTAAACTTGACAAGCCTAGGATGTACAAACATGGCATCAGAACAGAGGAGACCGAAAGGTCGAACATGAGTAATATAGTAGATATGATCAACATGGAGATGTTCACCATTGAAACCATCTCATCTCACATGATGATCAGACTTGGGTTGGTGGATGTGGATCATGTTACACTCGAACAACCCGAGGGATGTTGATTTGAGTGGGATTTCTTATGATTAATTGAACCCTTTATCATGAACATAGTCTAAGTTGTCTTTCCAAATTGTGTTGTAGATCAATGGCTTGTGCAGTAGCTCCACTGAATTTTAATGTGTTCCTAGAGAAAGTTAAGCTAAAATATGATGGAAGTAACTATGCGGACTAGGTTTGTAATCTGAGGATTATCCTTACGGCTTCGCAAAAGGCTTATGTCCTTGATGCACCGCTTGAGTCAGCACCCCCTCTGGCCACGTCCACAGATGTTGTGAACGTCTGGAGGCGTGTGCTAATGAATACTCGATAGTTCAGTTTGACGTGTTATATGGCTTGGAATCGGGACTTCAAAGGCATTTTGAACGCCATGGAGCATATGAGATGTTCCAGGAGTTGAAGTTGGTTTTTAAGCTAATGCCCGAATCGATAGGTATGAGACCTCCAATAAATTCTTTGCCTACTAAATGGAGGAGAATCATTCTGTCAGTGAACACATACTCAAAATTTCTGTGTACTACAACTATTTGAGTCAGTTGGGCGTTGAGATTCCACCTGATATGGTCAGTGACAGAGTTCTTCAGTCACTTCCACCAAGCTACAAAAGCTTCATGATGAACTATAATATGCAAGGGATGAACAAGTCACTCTCTGAGCTATTCGCAATGCTGAAAGTCGCAGAAGTAGATATCAAAAAGGAGCATCAAGTGTTGATGGTGAATAAAACCACTAGTTTTGAGAAAGGAAAGGACGATAAGAATGGAAAATTCAAGAATAACGGCAAGTAATTTGTCGCTCCCTTGAAGAAACCCAAGGCTGGCCCCAATCATGAGACTGAGTGCTTCTATTGCAAGGGAACTCGCCACTGGAAGCGGAATTGCCCCAAATTTCTGGCTGATAAGAAGGCTGGCAATGTCAACAAACGTATATTTGATATACATGTCATTAATGTAAACCTTACTAGCTCTCGTAGTGGTGCCTAGGTATTTGATACTGATTCGGTTGCTCATATTTCTAACTCAAGACAGGAACTACAGAATAAACAGAGGCTGGCAAAGGACGAAGTGACGTTGCGCGTGGCAAATGGTTCCAAGGTTGATGTCATCACCATCGACATGCTCGCTCTTTGATTACCATCGGGATTAGTTATGAACCTAAATAACTGTTATTTGGTGCCTGCATTGAGCATGAACATTATATTTGGATCTTGTTTTATGTGAGATGGTTACTCATTTAAATCAGAGAATAATGGTTGTTCTATTTACATGGGTAATATCTTTTATGGTCATGCACCCAATGTGAATGGTTTATTCTTGTTGAATCTCGATAGTGATGATACACATATGTATAACATTGATGCCAAAAGATGTATAGTTAATAACGATAATACCACTTTCTTGTGGCACTGCTGCTTAGGTCATATCGGTGTAAAGCGCATGAAGAAGCTCCATGGTGATGGACTTTTGGAGTCACTTGATTTTGAATCACTTGACACATGCGAACCATGCCTCATGGGCAAGATGACTAAAACCTCGTTTTCCGGTACAATGGAATGGGCAAGTGACTTGTTGGATATCATACATACGGATGTGTGTGGTCTAATGAGTGTTGAAGTGCGTGGTGGATATCTTTACTTTCTCACCTTCACCAAAGATTTGAGTAGATATGGTTATATTTACCTGATGAAGCACAAGTCTGAAACATTTGAAAAGTTCAACCAATTTTAGAGTGAAGTTGAGAATCATCATAACAAGAAGATTAAATTCCGGCGATGTGATCAAGGAGGAGAATATATAATTTATGAGTTTGGCATGCACTTAAGATAGTGTGGAATTCTTTCACAACTCACGCTGCTAGGAATGCCACAGCGTAATGGTGTGTCTGAACGTCGTAATCGAACTTTATTGGATATGGTGCGATCTATGATGTCTCTTACCGATTTGCCACTATTGTTTTGGGGTTATGCATTAGAGACAGTCACATTCACTTAAAATAGGGCACCATCTAAATCCGTTGAGACCACACCGTATGAATTATGGTTTGGCAGGAAACCTAAGCTGTCATTTCTTAAAGTTTGGGGGTGCGACGCTTATGTCAAGAGGCTTCGGCCTGATAAGCTCGAACCCAAAGCGGATAAGTGCATCTTCATAGGATACCCAAAGGAAACGGTTGGGTATACCTTCTATCTTAGATTGAAGGGCAAAGTGTTTGTTGCTAAGAACAAATCCTTTCTCGAGAAAGAGTTTCTCTCAAAAGAATTGAGCGGGGGAACCATCACTTCAACCAGAGAGTAGTAGGGCGCAAGAAGATGTTCTTGTGGAGCCTACACTAGTTGAAGAGGAAGCTAATGATGGTGATCATGAAGCTTCGGATCAAGTTACTACCGAACCTCGTAGGTCAACAAGGATGTGTAATGCTCATGAGTGGTACGGTAATCCTGTCTCAGAGGTCATGTTGTTGTACAACGATGAACCTATGAGCTATGGAGAAGCAATGGTGGGCCCGGATTCCAACAAATGTCTAGAGGCCATAAAATCTGAGATAGGATCCATGTATGAAAACAAAGTGTGGACTTTGGAAGTATTAGCTAAAGGTCGATAGTCTGTTCAGAACAAATGGATATTTAAGAGGATGACGGACGCGGAAGGTAATGTCATCGTCTATAAAGCTCGGCTTGTGGCAAATGGTTTTTCACAAGTTCAAGGAGTTGACTACGATGAGACATTCTCACTCGTAGCGATGCTTAAGTCCATCAGAATCATGTTAGCAATAGCTGCTTTGATTATGTAATTTGGCAGATGGATGTCAAAACAATGTTCCCTAATGGTTTCCTTAAGGAAGAATTGTATGTGATGCAACCGACAGGTTTTGTCGATCCATAGAACGCTGGCAAAGTGTGCAATCTCCAGTGATACATTTATGGACTCGTACAAATATCTTGGAGCTGGAATCTTCACTTTGATGAGGTGATCAAAACATTTTGGCTTATACAAGTTTATGGAGAAGCTTGTATTTACAAGAAAGTGAGTGGGAGCTTGTCGGCGTCAAAACCGACAGATCTCGGGTAGGGAGTCCCGGAGTGTGGACCTTGGATCGATGGGCTGCAGGAGACGATGTTTACCCAGGTTCGGGCCCTCTTGGTGGAGGTAAAACCCTACGTCATGCTCCTGTTTATATTTATGATGGAGTATTGAGTACAGAGTTGATCTACCTTGAGATCATATGTGGTGGTCTAAACCTTAATGATGTAGATGTTATGTCTAATGAATATCTACAAACGAGCCTGGCCTTGGCTTATATAACACATTGGAGGCCTAGGATAACAAGAGTCGTAGTCGGCTACATCGGTGTAGAGGAGTCCTTCTCTTGATCACCAAGTCTTGTGGAACCTTCCTCGTATATGTCATCGGCTGCCCAAAGTAGCCCATGAGTCCGGCCCACACAGATAAGTCGACGGCCTGAGAACCCCTTAGTCCATGACTCCCTCAATAGCCCCCGAACTGGCCGCCAATGTCGTATTCCGTATCCTCAACAGCTTCACGCGTACAAAGTCTTCGGCTTCCGGGGCGAGTTCTTCTCCCCATTTATGTTCTGCCAACACCAGTTCGGCCGCTGATGACTTCCCGATTTCCGATCATAGGTCTTGAAGTTGGGGACGCTCCTCTATTCTTCCAAATTGCTCTTCGGTCGTCAATCTTGAATACTGGTTCAACAAATCTTCCCATCACTGGTCTTGAGGATCGCCAACGTGAATCCAAAGAGTTCACACGTCGGGCATCCAAAGAGCCCCTTTAAGTTATCGGCCTTTATTAATGCCTTGTAATTTTTCATGCCACACCCCGTGTTTGAAATGTTTCCCGTGTGGTGGTGCCCTCTTGCGCCCGAGCTCCAATGCCGAACTATATTTGAGGTGTCCTCTTGCGTCTAAACTCCAACACCGGACTGCATTCGAGGTGTATTTTTGTAGCCGAGCTCCAACACTGGTCGACACCCGAGGTGTCATAGATTACCTCTGTTTGTGAAAAATTGAAGGAATTTATCCGAGCTTAAATGCCGGAATAGTCTTTTATGGAGCCACTCATTGGCATCCGAACAATATACCAGATTGCTTCCCAGGTGGTGTGATACGTCTCCAACGTATCTATAATTTTTTATGGTTCCATGCTATTATCTTGTCAACTTTGGATGTTTTATATGCATGAATATGCTATTTTCAATCTTTTTGGGGGACTAACCTATTAACTCAGTGCCAAGTGCCAGTTTCTGTGTTTTCCGTGTTTTTGACCTTTTTCAGAGAAGAATATTAAACGGAGTCCAAACGGAATAAAACCTGCGGGATGATTTTTTCCATAACAGAAGATACGCATGGGACTTGAGAACCAAGGCAGGAGACCTCGGGGGAGGTCACAAGCCCCCTAGCCATGGCCTCGGGGGCGCGCCTGGCAGGCTTGTGGGCCCCATGTGGCTCCTTTTCCCTACCTCTTTCGCCTATAAATTCTCTACAATCCCGAAACCAAAGAAGAGAGCCATGAAAATACTTTTTCGCCGCCGCAAGCTTCTGTCTCCGCAAGATCCCATCTGGGGACCGTTCTGGTGCCCTGCCGGAGGGGGATTCGGACACGGAGGGCTTCTTCATCAACACCATTGCCTCTCCGATGATGTGTGAGTAGTTCACCACGGACCTTCGGGTCCATAGCTAGTAGCTAGATGGCTTCTTCTCTCTCTTGGATCTTCAATACAAAGTTCTCCATGGTCTTCATGGAGATCTATCCGATGTAATCTTATTTTGCGTTGTGTTTGTCGAGATCTGATGAATTGTGGATTTATGATCATATTATCTATGAATATTATTTGAGTCTCCTCTGATCTCTTATATGCATGATTTTGTATCCTTGTAATTCTCTTCGAGTTGTGGGTTTTGTTTGGCCAACTTGATCTATAATTCTTGCAATGGGAGAAGTGCTTGGTTTTGGGTTCATACCGGGTGGTGTCCTCACCTAGTGACGGAAGGGGTAGCGAGGCACGCATCATGTTGTTGCCATCAAGGGTAAAAAGATGGGGTTTATATCATATTGCATGAATCTATCCCTCTACATCATGTCATCTTGCTTAAGGCGTTACTCTGTTTGTTATGAACTCAATACACTAGATGCATGCTGGATAGCGGTCGATGTGTCGCGTAATAGTAGTAGATGCGGAAAGTATCGGTGTACTTGTCTCGAACGTGATGCCTATATGTATGATCATTGCCTTAGATATCATCATGACCTTGCGCGATTCTATAAATTGCTCGACAGTAATTCGTTCACCCACGGTAATACTTGCTACCATGAGAGAAGCCTCTAGTGAACACTATGGCCCCCGGGTCTACTTCACATCCTATTTTCATGTCTACAAAATTACTTTGTTGCACTTTTCACCTTCATATCTCATCTTGCAAATAATCGTGAAGGGATTGACAACCCCTTTATAGCGTTGGGTGCAAGTTTGTTTGTTTTTGTGCAGGAACATTGGTGCCTCATCTTGATACTCCTACCTGATTGATACCTTGGTTCTCAAACTGAGGGAAATACATATCTCTACTATGTTGCATCACCCTTTCCTCTTCAAGGGAAAAACCAACGCAAGCTCGAGAAGTATCAAGAAGAATTTCTGGCGTCGTTGCCGGGGAGTATTCAAGTAAAGCTTATCCAAGTAACTATCGCAAACCCATCTCTTGCATTTACGTTATTTGCCTTTTGCCTCTTGTTTTCCTCTCCCCCACTTCTGAAAAAAAAACAAAATTTACAAAAATATTTGCCTTTTTTGTTCGCCCTTTCTTTCGCTTGCTTTGTGTTCGCTTGTGTCCTTGTCTGCTTGCTAAGTCACCATGAGTGAAAACACCAAATTGTGTGACTTCTCGAATACTAATAATAATTATTTTATTAGTACTCCGATTGCTCACGCCACTAGTGCGGAATCATATGAAATTAATGCTTCCTTGTTGAATCTTGTTATGAAAGAGCAATTTTCCGGCCTTCCTAGTTAAGATGCCGCATCCCATCTTAATACCTTCATTAAATTATGCGATATAAAAAATAAGAAAGATGTGGATAATGATATGATTAAACTGAATCAATTTCTGTTCTCATTACGAGATCGAGCAAAAACTTGGTTTTCATCTTTATCCAAAATTAGTATTGATTCTTGGAACAAGTGTAAAGATGCTTATATTTCCAAGTATTTTCCACTGGCTAAGATTATCTCTCTCCGTAATGATATCATGAATTTTAAGCAACTAGATCATGAACATGTTGCACAATATTGGGAGAGAATGAAATTGATGAGTAGAAATTGTCCCGCTCATGGCCTGAGTCTTTGGATGATTATACAAATCTTCTATGCTGGTTTGAATTTTTCTTCTAGAAATATCTTGGATTCCGCCTCTGGTGGAACTTTCATGGAAATCACACTAGGAGAAGCCACAAAACTCCTAGATATCATGACAAACTATTCTCAATGGCACACTGAAAGGTCACCTACTAGTAAAAAAGTGCATGCTATAGCAGAAATTTACTCTTTGAGTGCTAAGATGGATGAGTTAATGAAATTGTTTGCTAGTAAAAGTGCTCCTTTAGATCCAAATGATATGCATTTGTCTTCCTTGATTGAGAATATCAATTAAAGCTTGGATGTTGATTTTGTTGGTAGGAATAATTTTGGCAACAACAATGCTTATAGAGGTAACTTTAATACTAGGCCTTTTCCTAGTATTCCCTCTACTATCTTTGGCAATTCCTACAACAATGCTCATGGAAATTACAATAAATTACCCTCTGATCTTGAGAGTTGTATTAAAGAGTTTATCAACTCGCAAAAGATTTTCAATGCGTCCATAGAAGAAAAACTGCTCAAAATTGATGACTTGGCTAGGACCGTTGATAGAATGTCTCTTGATATTGATGCTTTGAAATTGAGATGTGCTCCTCCCAAGATTAATATGGATGAAACTTTGAAAGCTATGTGTGTTTCCATGAATGAGAGTAAAGAAAGAACCGCCCAAATTCGTGCTAGACATGAATGGCTTAAAAAGGCGTGTTCTCGTGATGAGAATCACGAAGATCTTAAAGTGCTTGGTGTGACTCTATTGAATCCTTGTTTTCTAATGTCAATCCTAATGATGATGGGGCTGGATATGAATCCACTTTGGTTGAAAAATGTCCCAATGATTCGGAGTCTATTTATCTTGATGCTAAAAGCACTGAGAGTGGAGTAGAGGATATCAAAACTTTGAGTAGTGATGAAATTATTACTTTGGATTTCAAGGAATTCAATTATGATAGTTGATCTTTGATTGAATGTATTTCCTTGATGAAATCCATGCTAAACTCTCCACATACTTATATCCAAAATAAGGCTTTTACCGATCATATCGTTGATGCTATGATGAAATCTCTTCAAGAGAAACTTGAGTTGGAGATATCTATTCCTAGAAAACTTCATGATGAGTGGGAACCTACTATCAAAATCAAGATTAAAAACTATGAATGCAATACTTTGTGTGATTTGGGTGCTAGTGTTTCCGCTATTCCAAAGTCTTTATGTGATGTTCTAGGCTTCAATGAGATTGATGAGTGCTCTCTTAATTGGCATCTTGCGGATTCTACTATTAAGAAACCTATGGGAAGGATCAATGATGTTCTTATTATTGCAAAGAGGAACTATGTGCCCGTAGATTTCATTGTGCTTGATATTGATTGTAATCCGACATGTCCCATCATTCTTGGTAGACCTTTCCTTAGGACTATTGGTGATGTTATCGATATGAAGGAAGGGAATATTAGATTTCAATTTCCATTAAAGAAGGGCATGGAACACTTTCCTAGAAAGAAAATAAGATTTCCTTATTAATCCATGATGAGGGCTACTTATGGTTTGAGCACCAAAGATGACGATACTTGATTCTATCGCCTTATGCCTAGCTAAGGACGTTAAACAATAGCGCTTGTTAGGAGGCAACCCAATGAATTTATATTTGCTTTTTGCTTTCTGTTTTTTTGTGTCCACACCATCATAATTCTGTTATGATTGTGTTTTTGATGTTTCTTTTAGTGTTTGTGCCAAGTAGAAACTTTATGACTAGTTTTGGTGATGGTTGTTTGATCATGCTGAAAAACGCAGAAACTTTGCGCTCACGAAATTATTTTTAGTTCCTATCCATAAAGAGATTTTGAGTTGATTCTTTTTTCTCATGGTTTATATGAGAATTGCCCTAATTTTCAAAAAAATTCAGAATTTTTGGGATATCATAAGTATACTAAGTATACAGATTGCTACAGACTGGTCTGTTTTTGACAGATTCTGTTTTTGTTGTGTTGATTGCTTATTTTGATAAACTATGGATAGTATCGAGGGGTACTAGCCATGGAAAAGTGAGAATACAGTAATATAACACCAATATAAATAGAAATCAAGTTTACTACAGTACCTAAAAGAGTGGTGGTTTGTTTTCTTATGCTAATGATATCACGAGTTTCTATTTAAGTTTTGTGTTGTGAAGTTTTCAAGTTTTGGGTGATGTTCTTATGGACAATGGAATAAAGAGTGGAAAGATCTTAAGCTTGGGGATGCCCATGTCATCCCAATCCAAATTCAAGGTCACCAAAAATCCTAAGCTTGGGGATGCCCCGGGAAGGCATCCCCTCTTTCATCTTCAATCCATCGGTAACGTTACTTGGAGCTATATTTTTATTCACCACATGATATGTGTTTTGCTTGGAGCGTCGTGTATTATAGGAGTCTTTGCTTTTTGTTTTGTCACAATCATCCTTGCTGCACACCTTTTTGAGAGGGGCATGCACTCATCGTGAAATTGTTAGAATACTCATTGAGCTTCACTTATATCTTTTGAGTTAGGCAATTTAGCTCGCATGTGCTTCACTTATATCTTTTGAGCTAGATAATTTTGCTCTAGTGCTTCACTTAAATCTTTGTAGAGCACGGCGGTGCCATATTTTGAAGAAATAAAAACTCTCGATCTTCACTTATATCCTTTTGAGAGTGTTGTCTCTAAGTAACTTGGTAATTGGCGTGTGTTATGAAATTAGTCCTGAATATGATAGGCATCCAAAGAGGATATAATAAAAACTTCCATATTCAAGTGCATTGATTAGTAAGAGAAGTCTGATTCCTCATAATTAGTTTTGAGATATGGATTTTGTAATATTAGAGTTATGTTAGTAGGGTGTTGTGAATCTATAAATACTTGTGTTGAAGTTAGTGATTCCCGTAGCATGCACGTATGGTGAACCACTATGTTAGGAAGTCGGAGCATAATTGATTTATTGATTGTCATCCTTTGTGTGGCGGTCGGGATCGCACGATGGTTAACACCTACCAACCCTTCCCCTAGGAGTATGCGTTTAGCACTTTGTTTCAATTACTAATAAAACTTTCGCAATAAGTATATGAGTTCTTCATGACTAATGTGAGTCCATGGATTATACGCACTCTCACCCTTCCACCATTGCTAGCCTCTCTAGTGTCGCGCAACTTTCGCTGGTGCACAAACCCACCATATACCTTCCTCAAAAGAGCCACCATACCTACCTATTATGGCATTTTCGTAGCCATTCCGAGATATATTTCCATGCAACTCCCACCGTTCCGTCTCATGACATGTGCCGTCACTTTCATATTGTCATTGCATGATCGTAAGATAGTTAGCGAGAGGTTTCAACGTCATACGCTAAGCTGGATCGTTGCACATCCCGGTACACTGCGGGAGGCATTTCATATAGAGTCATCATTGTTCTAAGTATCAAGTTGTAAGTAAATAAAAGTGTGATGATCATCATTATTAGAGCATTGTCCCATGTGAGGAAATAAAAAGAAAAAAAAGAGGCCAAAGATGCCCATCAAAAAAATGAAAAAAAAGAGGCCAAAGAGCCCAAACAAAAAAATGATGAGAGAAAAAGAGAGAAGGGACAATGCTACTATCTTTTTCGACACTTGTGCTTCAAAATAGCACCGTGTTCTTCATGATAGAGAGTCTCTCGTTTTATCACTTTCATATACTAGTGGGAATTTTCATTATATAACTTGGCTTGTGTATTTCAATGATGGGCTTCCTCAAAATTGCCCTAGGTCTTCGTGAGCAAGCAAGTTGGGTGCACACCCACTAGTTTTCTTTTTGAGCTTTCACACACTTATAGCTCTAGTGCATCCGTTGCATGGTAATCCCTACTTATTCACATTGATATCTATTGACGGGCATCTCCATAGCCCGTTGATACGCAGAGTCGATGTGACCATCTCCTCCTTTTTTCCTCACAACCTCCACCACACTCTATTCCACCTATAGTGCTATATCCATGGCTCACGCTCATGTATTGCGTGAGAGTTGAAAAAGTTTGAGAAAGTAAGAGTGCGAAAACAATTACTTGGCCAATACCGGGGTTGTGCATGATTTAAATTCGTTGTGTGGGGATGATGGAGCACAGCCAGACTATATGATTTTGTAGGGATAACTTTCTTTGGCCTTGTTATTTCAAAAGTTCATGATTACTTTGCTAGTATGCTTGAAGTATTATTGTTTTCATGTCAATACTAAACTATTGTTTTGAATCTTACAGATCTGAATATTCATGCCACACGAAACAAGTTACAAAGGACAAATATGTTAGGTAGCATTCCACATCAAAAATTCAGTCTTTATCACTTCCCTACTCGAGGACGAGCAGGAGTTAAGCTTGGGGATGCTTGATACGTCTCCAACGTATCTATAATTTTTTATGGTTCCATGCTAGTATCTTGTCAACTTTGGATGTGTTATATGTGTGAATATGCTATTTTATATCTTTTTTGGGGACTAACCTATTAACTCAGTGCCAAGTGCCAGTTTCTGCTTTTTCCGTGTTTTTGACCTTTTTCAGAGAAAAATATTAAACGGAGTCCAAACGGAATAAAACCTACGGGATGATTTTTTTTCCATAAGAGAAGATACACACGGGACTTGAGAACCAAGGCAGGAGACCTCGGGGGAGGTCACAAGCCCCATAGCCGTGGCCTGGGGGGTGCCTGGCAGGCTTGTGGGCCCCGGTGGCTCCTTTGCCCTAACTCTTTCGCCTATAAATTCTCTACAATCCCGAAACCAAAGAAGAGAGCCATGAAAATACTTTTCCGCCGCCGCAAGCTTATGTCTCCGCAAGATCCCATCTGGGGACCGTTCTGGTGCCCTGCCGGAGGGGGATTCGGACACGGAGGGCTTCTTCATCAACACCATTGCCTCTCCAATGATGTGTGAGTAGTTCACGTCAGACCTTCGGGTCCATAGCAAGTATCTAGATGGCTTCTTCTCTCTCTTGGATCTTCAATAAAAAGTTCTCCATGATCTTCATCGAGATCTATCCGATGTAATCTTCTTTTGCGGTGTGTTTGTCGAGATCCGATGAATTTTGTATTTATGGTCATATTATCTACGAATACTATTTGAGTCTCCTCTGATCTCTTATATGCATGATTTCATATCCTTGTAATTCTCTTCGAGTTGTGGGTTTTGTTTGGCCAACTTGATATATAATTCTTCAAATGGGAGAAGTGCTTGGTTTTGGGTTCATACCGTGTGGTGTCCTCACCTAGTGATAGAAGGGGTAGCAAGGCACGCATCGTGTTGTTGCCATCAAGGTTAAAAAGATGGGGGTTATATCATATTGCATGAATCTATCCCTCTACATCATGTCATATTGCTTAAGACGTTACTCTGTTTGTTATGAACTCAATACACTAGATGCATGCTAGATAGCAATCGATGTATGGAGTAATAGTAGTAGATGCAGGAAGTATCAGTCTACTTGTCTCGGACGTGATGCCTATATGTATGATCATTGCCTTAGATATCATCATGACCTTGCGCGATTCTATAAATTGCTCGACAGTAATTCGTTCACCCACCGTAATACTTGTTATCATGAGAGAAGCCTCTAGTGAACACTATGGCCCCCGGGTCTACTTCACATCCTATTTTCAGATCTACAAAATTACTTTGTTGCACTTTTCACCTTCAGATCTCACCCTGCAAATAATCGTGAAGGGATTGACAACCCCTTTATAGCGTTGGGTGCAAGTTTGTTTGTTTTTGCGCAGGAACATTGGTGACTGATCTTGATACTCCTACTGGATTGATACCTTGGTTCTCTAACTAAGGGAAATACTTATCGCTACTGTGCTGCATCACCCTTTCCTCTTCAAGGGAAAAAACGACGCAAGCTCGAGAAGTAGCAAGATGGTGCACCACCTCGGTCTCACGTTGTTTTCTGCAGAATATATTTCCGATTGGTGTAATTTATTTACTACCGAGATGTATAACCAGTAGCCCTCGAGGTGTATGTCGGTCTAAAACTCCAGATGCACCTGAAGGATAAAATAAAACAGTTGATCCTAGTAGCCCCTGATACTCCGGTCGATTCGCAAAATCGGCATGAGGATCAGTTCCTTACTCGGCCGCATACTTTAGGAATGGAAATGCGGTGTGTGGTAGCCCCCGAGGCTCAAGTTGGATGCGGCTGACCGACCTGAGGATCAAATCTTCTCAGAAATCGTATTGCACTTTTTGTGTGCATATTAACAACACTGAGGTGGACCTCGGCACGGAAGATGTCGAACTGCGGGTCGGAAAATATTTTCCGGTTGGTGTAATTTTTTCTCTGACAAGCTATATAACGAGTAGCCCCCGAGACTTGGGTTGGGCAACATGGCCGACCCAAGGATCTTATATCCTCGAGAACTATTTCATCCATTAAGTGTGTTTTGACAACACGGAGGTGGAACTCGTCAGGGAAGATGCCGAACTGTAGGTCAGAAAAAATTCTCCGAGAAGAATCACCACGCAGAACACCTCGAACAAGAGGATGTCCCGCGTCCTAAAAGAACAAGCATATAAAGAAGTTAAAGGTGCCATAAGCTCGGCAATACCAAAAAACTTTAGCAAAAACATTATGTTCCTAACTAAATCAAGTTTCTTTCAGGTGTGCAGTTGCCTCCGAGACTCGGGTTGGGTGCGGCCGACCGACCTCAGGATCGAATCTCCTCGAAACCCGTATTGCACTTTTGAATTTTCTGCATTGAAGAAGAACTGCAGTAGCCCCAAGCCTTAAATTGGGCACGAGTGGTCGAATTAAGTATCTATATTTGTTTGACACAAACTTTGTTATGTTTGACACAATTTAAGTGTAATGATTCTATGTATCCAAGTACTATATATCACTAATGCTTGGATCCGCATTGTAGAACACTCTGTTGACCGTCCATCGGCTTCGACCTCCTCGGCCAGTAATCGAGGAGTGTTTTTACTACTTTATAAAGCCTTTATAAGGGCAAAGATTTATGGCAAACAAGGCAATCCGGCCATACGGTTTTATAAACAATGGTACGCGAAGAGATTACTTATTTAACATAAAAATATCCTCTGGGAAAAATAGTTCATTTATAAGTTCCTTTTCCCATGATATCATGTTTGACCATGATCGCGAAACCTTAACTCTGATCAATGTGAGAGGAAAATATTGAGGATTTAGTTCGAGGAATGTTCTCGAACTCTGAGGTCTTTAATGAACCAAAAAAATTCACTTCCATCATTGCCGACCAATTATATTTTTAAGATAGTTAGCTTTCGGCTTCACCCAGTGTGAGGTACTAATCTGGATGACCCGGAAATAACGATCACAGAGGTGCTCCCTTTATCCTTAGCCGAACAATCGGGAATGTAGGGGGTAAGCACAGGAGCCAGGCAACCCAGCTTGGCCAAAATATTAATTCAAATTGATGCATATTTGTGGCTTTATAATGATGATTATGGAAGGCAACACTCGCATATTGAATACAAATGCTAATATGCTATATCCTATTTTGACTCCATTACGACTGTTTATAATCTGAAAGTGGCCCATCGTCGGCTTTCACCCCCTTGTAGATACTATGCAGGTGTTTCCGTACTAACAAGACAACCCTTAGCCAACGTATCGGTGCTCGGAGGCGGTTGTGTTTAGTGGAAACAAAGCAATGGCATATTCAGGCTTTATAACTTTCACTTAGTCAGGGGAGCTTTTAAGTGGGGAGGCAAGTTACTAGCCCCTGGTTAGTGTTCGGTGTCAGTCGAGGTCAAGCCATTAACACTTCGGCCAATTTTATGTAAGGCCCACGGGGTGACATAGTCATTGGGTCGCTAACCAGCTTGCGCTCATTGTGACCGTCATTTTTTGGCTTTCTCCACTGAGGTACTTGACCAGTCAAATTGGAAGTATAATCGCAGTGGTTCTCCCTTTGCACACCTAGCCGAACAAAGCAGAATATAGGAGGCAATCACAGGAGTCGGGCAAGCCAACTATTGACCAAAGACACATTTTGAAACTGATGCATATAAACCAATATCTAAGAAGCCGAGGTGCAGATCAGTAGGGAAGATCCCGAATTGTGGATCGGTAAATATTTCTTCAGATAAAATATTATGTAGGGCACCTCGCTGAAGAGGATGTACCTCCTCCTAAAAACATTCAAGAGGTGAAAAGTTCATAAGCTCGAAAATCAAAAAATTACGTACATACTTGACATCTTAATTAAATCAAAAAAACAGTGCCAATACAAATTTGGTCTTAAAATTAATATGTGTTTCGGTCATGCTTTAACATGATACATCCGACCCCTCAGACTTCAAACAGGTTAGCCTTTGGCTTCAACCTCCATATCCCGAGGGCGGAGTGTTTCTCCCAGGCCTGTTTAGGAAACTCAACTCAAGCGGCTTTAGAGAGAAACTAGGCTACTCGGTTATTGACCAAACACTCCTGTGGGAAAAAGGAATAGTAAAAAAATGACTTTGCAACGACCAAGAAGAAAATATTTATTATAAAACGGCTTATATAAATTTTTAAGAGCCCCAGATAACATGGGTAAAGGAAGTGTTTTTAACAAACAACGCTCTTAACAAGCTAAGTTTTTAACAAATAGCTTTTGTCTTTAACACAAATATAATGCTTGGCTGGAACATATAGAAATTAAAAAATGAAAAAACTTAAGCATTAAAGCAACCTAGCTGATTGATATGCTCGGTGTGACATGGCCAAAGCTTGCAACGGTCCGAGGTCCCAACCCCCAAGCATGTCACGAGGTAGACGATGAAGAGCTCGGCTTGATGAAGTGACAACACAACACTTCGGAAGGCCCGAGACGAGACCCCCGGTCCAGCCGAGGAGACAGAGTAGTTCAGCAGTGTGACGGCGAATCCCCCACGTTAGTCGACCATGTCGACGATGCAATTGGGTTGATGGAGGCGTGATGATAACGTCGGCACGCCGAGGTGACTGTCTAACATAGTCGTAGCCGATCACCTGTGCACATAAAATGGTGCAAGTCAAAAGTAATATCAAGTAATAACAAAATCCTCTACTTAAATAAGTTAAGTGAAGGAAATGATTAGAAAAAATATAGCATGAGCACTGAGGTGCCCGAGCGAAGAGCTCGACTAGATGTAGTTGCAATGCGACACGACCGATGTGGCGAGGCGAAGCCCTCAGTCCAGCCGAGATGACGAAGCTGGTCGGTCGGTGACGTCGAAGTCCCTAGAACAGGTTGATGAAGAGATGGCGAAGCCCCCGGTCTAGCCGAGGTGACGTAGTAGTTCGATAAGGTGGCGCTAGAGCCCCATACCAGCCGACGTATCAAAGCAGGTCGGCGTGTTGAATGTCGGCATGAAGAAGCGATGGCACGACGATGCCGACGCAGGTCCAAATTTGTGACGCGATTAGTGATGGCTTGATGAAGCAATGACGCGCCCGACCCATGCAACGTGGGTGACGAAATTCTCTGAAGATTATTCAGCCCTCGCGATGTTGAACTCTTGATCGGATCGCGGAGGTGTTAGTTTGATGAGATTGACCTCAGCTTGACGAAGTGATGATCTGTCTAGTGCAGGTCGGCAGCTGTGGAGCAACGTTACCGGGCTGGTTTTACACCAGCGTAACGGAGAAGATTGTCTTGTAAAAGGCTTAAAATTTACGGGCATGTGTTTTAGAACAACACATAATACCTTAAAAAATCTTCAAAAGGATGTCCAAAACCCCATTCATGAAGAAAGATGAACTCGAGTCGGATTCGTTTTTGCGAAGAAAACAGGTCCAAAATTCATTGTACTCATCGGATGTTTCCCGAAGTTTGGACGGTCGGATCGGGCTGAAATTTTGAGGCGTGATCGATATAGGAATTCCGCAGCCGATGAACATTGGGATTTTCCAACGGATGTCCTAGCTGAATACTGTACCCCTCGCCCTAAACTCATCTAGATTCCCGTCTAGATTTGACATGGTTCCAGTATACAGGAGATCGTCAGAGATTCCTCCATCGGAACGTGACGAAATTTTGACGGGTTGTTGTAGATACAATTCCGCACAGTTCCATTGCAGCAATCATTAAAGCGACGCTCGACGAAGTACGGATGACGAACACAAATTTGTTGTCCAGTAAAGGTTGGAATCTGCACACGAGCCATCAATCCTTCAGCAATCACACAGCAGAACTTTCAATGAAAGCACCAATGTCGGAATCAAAACCGGCGGATCTCTGGTAGGGGGTCCCGAACTGTGGACCTTGGATCGATGGGTTGCAGGAGACGATGTTTACCCACATTCGGTCTTTCTTGATGGAGGTAAAACCCTACGTCCTGCTCTTGTTTATATTGATGATGGAGTATCGAGTACACAGATGATCTACCTCGAGATCATACGTGGTGGTCTAAACCCTAATGATGTAGATGTTATGTCTAACGAATATATATCAACTAGTCTGGCCTCGGCTTATATAACACACCGGAGGCCTAGGATAACAAGAGTCGTAGTCGGCTACATTGGCGTAGAGAAGTCCTTGTCTTGATGACCAAGTCTTGTGAAATCTTCCTCGTATATGTCATCGGCTGCCCAAAGTAGCCCATGAGTCCGGCGCGTAGAGATAGGTCGGCGGCCCGAGGACCCCTTAGTCCATGACTCCCTCAGAGCTCTATAGCATTTTTAATATTATATTTGGATGACATATTGCTGATTGGAACCAATATAGAACTTTTGGAAAGCATGAAGATATATTTGAGCAAGAGTTTTTCGATGAGGGACCTTGGTGAAGCTAGTTACATATTAGGCATCAAGATCTATAGAGATAGATCGGGACGCTTAATTGGACTTTCATAAAGCACATACCTTGATAAGGTATTGAAGAAGTTCAAAGTGGATCAGTCCAAGAAGGGGTTCTTGCGTGTCCTACAAGGTGTAAAGTTGAGTAAGACTAAATGCCCAACGACTATAGAGTATAGACAGAAGATGAGTGTCATCCCCTGTGCTTCATCCATAGGCTCTATTATGTATGTGATGTTGTGCACAAGACAAGATGTCAGCCTTGCCATAAGTATGGGCATAAGGTTCCAAAGTGATCCAGGAGTGGAACACTGGACAGTGGTCAAGAATATCCTTAAGTACCTCAAAAGGACTACGGATATGTTTCTCGTTTATGGAGGTGATCAAGAGCTCATCGTAAAGGGTTACGTCGATGCTATATTTGACACAGATCCGGATGACTCTAAGTCTCAAACTAGATACGTATTTATTCTAAATGATGGAGCGGTAAGCTGGTGCAGTTCTAAGAAAAGTGTGGTAGCTGATTCTACATGTGAAGCGGAGTACATAGCTGCTTCAGAAGCAGCAAAGGAAGGTGTCTGGATGAAGCAGTTCAAGACGGATCTTGGAGTTGTTCTCAGTGCACTGGATCCAATGACCCTGTTTTGTGACAACACTAGTGTCATTGCTCTAGCCAAGGAACCAAGGTTTCCCAAAAGGACCAGACACATAAAGTGCCGCTTCAATTCCATCCGTGATTATATCAAGGAGGAGGACATAAACATTTGCAAAGTACATGTCGATCTGAATGATACAGGTCCATTGACTAAACCTCTTCGACGAGCAAAACATGATCAACACCAGAACTCTATGGGTGTTAGATTCATTACCATGAAATACTAGATTATTGACTCTAGTGCAGGTGGGATACTGTTGGAAATATGCCCTAGAGGCAATAATAAAGTAGTTACTATCATATTTCTTTGTTCATGATAATCGTTTATTATCATGCTATGATTGTATTGATTGGAAACTCAAATACATGTGCTGGTACATAGACAACAAACTGCCCCTAGTATGCCTCTACTGGACTATCTCATTGATCAAATATGGCTAAGGTTTTCCAGCTATAGACATGAGTTGTCATTTGATAACGGGATCACATCATTAGGAGAATGATGTGATGGACAAGACCCAAACCGTAAGCATAGTGTTTGATCATATCAAGTTTACTGCTATTGCTTTATCCATGTTAATATATCTGTTCCTATGAGCATGAGATCATGCAACTCACTAACACTGGAGGAATGCATTGTGGGTATCACACATCACAATGGAACTGGATGACTATAAAGATGCTCTACAGGTATCTCCGAGGGTGTCCGTGGAGTTGGCATGGATCAAGACTGGGATTTGTCACTTCGTATGACGAAGAGGTATCTCAGGGCTAACTCGGTAATACAACATCACAATAAGCTTGCGAGATATGTGGTTAAGGAGTTAGTCACGGGATCTTGTATTATGGAATGAGTAAATAGACTTGTCGGTAAATATATTGAACTAGGTATGGAGATACCGACGATCGAATCTTGGGCAAGTAACATACCGATGGACAAAGGGAACGACATACGGGATTACCTGAATCCTTGACATCGTTAGTTTGACCGATAAAGATCTTCGTAGAATATGTAGGAAACAATATGAGCATCCAGGTCCCACTATTAGTTATTGATCGTAGAGGTGTCTCGGTCATGTCTACATAGTTCTCGAACTCGCAGGGTCTGCACACTTAACGTTCGCTGATGATGTAGATGTAGTTGAGTTATTGTGTTGGTGACCGAAGGTTGTTCGGAGTCCCGGGTAAGATCTCGGACATGACTAGGAGCTTCAGAATGGTCCGTAGGTAAAGATTGATATATGGGAAGTTGGTATTCGAGTTCGAGAAAAGTTCCGGATGGTTAGCGTGTAGGATGGAAAGTATGTCTAGAAGGGGGGGTGATTAGACTACTTGACAAGATAAAAACTTAGCCTTTTCCACATTTTAAGTGTAGGTCAGTTTTAGAAATTATGACTAGTCAAGTACACCCTACACATGCACATCTAAGAGTATAGCAGCGGAAAGTAAAACATGCAAGTGTAAATTAGAGGGTAAGATAGGGAGGTTAAATGCAAAGGTTGACACGATGTTTTTTTGAACGGTTCCAATAGGTGGCGTACGTCCATGTTAGTGGAGACTTCAACCCACGAAGGGTAATGGATGTCAGAGTCCACAGAGGGCTCCACCCACAAGGGGTCCACAAAGAAGCAGCCTTGTCTATTTCACCACGGCTTCCGTCTATACATGACTAGCCTCACTCACGATAGATCTTCGCGAAGTAGGCGATCTCCTTGCCTTACAAATATTTTGGTTCAACTCCACAACACGAAGTAGGAGGCTCCCAAGCGACACCTAACCAATCTAGGAGGCACCACCCTCCAAAAGGTAATAGATGTGGTAGAACGATGAACTCCTTGCTATTGTGCTTCTAAAGATAGTCTCCTCAACACTCAATCACTCTCTCTCAGATTTGGCAGGGGTAGGAGAGATTGATCTTGTGAAAGCAACTTGGGGAGGCTAGAAATCAAGGTTCAAATGGTTGGAATGGAATCTCTTGATCTCAACACATGAGTAGGTGGCTCTCTCTCAAAAAACTGGATCTGGCAAGTGTAAGTGTGTTCTGAGTGCATTCTCTACGAATGAGAGGTAGGTGGAGGGGTATATATAGGCACCCCCCAAAATCCAACCGTTACAACATTATTGCCCAACTCGGTGACACCAAAATGAATCTCGGTGGTACCGAGTTGCAATAAATGTGGCGACTTTTGAATTCTCGATGAGACCGATATAGGAATCTTGGTGGTACGATACAATGACCTAGACCAGTTTCCAAATCTCGATGAGACCGATTTCAAACTTAGAAATTCTGATTCTTTAAATCTTCTCAAAAGAAAGTTGGTCACTCAATCTCGATGGCACCGATAGGAATGTTGGTGGTACCGATATGGTAGGGTTTGGCATAGGTTCTATCAAGTGTAAAATCGGTAGGGCCGAATGGAAATAGTTGGTGGCACCGATTTTGTAGGTTTAGCTTTGGACAAATATATTTTGTGGGAGAATGGCTGAGTATTTTTGGTGGCTACCTCTAAGCACTTGAGAAACCAATTCATCATAACACCTCACCCCTTTTAATAGTATTGGCCTTCATATGGACTCAAAGTGATTTCTCACAAGTGTAAAATGTAGAATCTTCTTGCTTGAAGCTTGAGCCAATCATATTCCTTCCTTGCATCAAGGGGCGTATCCTCACAATCCTATAGCCAAAGCATCTTTGAACTTTTCTTAAATGTACTTGAATAAACTCATTAGTCCAATGATGCATATGTTGTGATTAATTACCAAAACAAGCTTAGGGGCAATTGTGCTTTCAATCTCCCCCTTTTTGGTAATTGATGACAACATATAGATCAAAGCTTCGACAAAATATATAATCAATGATTAGCATCGACACTTTGAGAAGTATGTGAATTATTTATCATTTGCATTTGAATGCAAATGCAGAATTGATTAGGATCATGGGTTACTCTTCCATGTCACATACAACTTGGTGATGCACATAAATGATATGAACGAATAGTAATGCACATAACACCAAACAAGAACGTGAATGATCATCAGTAGATAGCTCAAAGGTAATAACGTGGTAGCATCAAACAACCATTGCATATGATCAAACACACCTCTAAACAGGTAAAGTCATCCAAAAGACCAAAAGTATTGAAAACCCAAAAGAGAGGAAATAAAATGCAAAGCTCTCCCTCTCGAAGCCCTATTTGATGTACACACTTATTCCCCTTTGGCAACAAGTTACCAAAAAGTTCAAAGGTCTAGAACTAAGCATCTCTGTGGGCACGATCTCCTCCGTAGCTGAAGATGGAGTGGACAAGATAGCATCAACGAAGGCTTCTACAGATGTCGCTGGAGCTCGAGGTGTAGACATAGGAGGAGCAGGAGCACGAGCTGAAGCTTGAGCTGATGAAGATGGTCTTGCTTCTGGAACTGGCAAAGTCACTGACCTAGTCTGGGTCCTGAACTGGGTGGTAGTAGGAAGAGGTGACTCGTCATCATCATCACTACTAGAGAGTACAATCTTCACTGAGTCAACTTCATGCAGAAGTTGCTGAACAGTGGTGGTCAACTTCATCACCTTAACATCCAGGTCATGGAATTTTGTCTCCACGATCCTCTCAAGGCTCTTCTGGTTCAGCAAAATCTTAGAAACTTTCTTCTCCATCCCTTGGATGGTGCTGACCAAGAAGGACATCTGCTAATCTCTGGTTTTGAGCTGTGGGGGTTGAGCTGGAGCATTGCTAGCAGCCTCTGCAATTGCTTCCTCTACTACCTCTCTAGTAGTAGCTGAGTTGGGATGGGTATCATCCATCACAACTTCATTGTCTTCAAAATCAGGCTGAAGTGGCTGGTGGGGACGATCAAGTAGATATGCATGCTTGCCAATCTTGGCATTGATGAGCTTGTGAATGTATGGAGCATATCCACAAGATCTCTTCTGATCTGCAAAAGTCCTCTTGACAGTCTCAACTATCAAGCCCATCACTCGGAACCGGGTGTGGGTGTTTAGATGATGCAGCATGTTGATGGAATAACCTCTAATCATCTTGTCATCACCTAACTTGGGCATCAGGGTGTGTCTCATGATGGTGTTTGTAGTGGGTATTCTTGCTTGCACAAAGTAGACAGAGCCAAATTTGCGAGACGACAGAAACTCAATGGGCACAACCTTGTACATGTTGGCCATGGAGTTGTGATTCATTTTGAGCTGTGAATACACATCCAAGTCTTCTTCTCGTGCTTTAGGAGCACCAATGATAGTGTCTCATTCGTCAACAGTGGCTTCATACCGGTGACCCACAATCATCCAAATAGTTCTTCCATCAGAATAGAAATGAGCGGTGGAATAGAATTTCATGACATATCATCATTCCATGCAGTCATCTCCTTGCCAACAAAATCTTCAATATCAACCATCCTGAAATTTTCTCTCACATGAGGAAAATAGTCTTCATTGGCTTTGATGTATTCCCAATCGACATATCTCATTTCGCTGACTGCAGGACTCTTGTCAAGGAGGATTGTCTCATAGAAATCTTGTTGTTCCCTTGTGTGAAACCGGGGATCAACAACAGTTCTCCTTCTCACAACATATGGATCAATAGATCTCCACTTCCTGAGACCTGTATCTCTCCTCTTCTTCATGTCCTCAGTAGCTGGGTGAGAAGCATCATGGGTTGGCATATGAGCTCTCAGCTTCATAAGCACTTTGGAATCCTCATCTTTCTCTGCAGCAAAATCCATGGATGCACAGCCTTTGTTTTTCTCACCTGCGGGAATATCCTTCGTAGTCCTCTTAGGAACTACAAGCTTCTTATGAGCAGAAGACTTCTTCGGAGCAGAAAGCTTCTTTGTCATAGCATCAACCATCAACTTTGACTTCTTTGCAGGAGGAACCTCAGCTAGAATTTCTTCCTCGTCATTAGCATCAGCAGTTTCTGTTGGATATTCATACATAGAGGTTTGCCTTCCAATAACATGGATAGTTTTCTTCCAGGCTCTCTTCACACCTGGATTCTTTGCAAGCCTTGCTTCTAGAGCTCTACTGTCAGAATGTTTAGCATACTCCTTCCTCACGATCTTCCTCACTATGGTCTTCTCCTTCTGCTTCTGGGGAGCAGATTCTTCACGGATGAAGTCAGCATCTTCTTCATCAGAATTTAGCTTCCTTCTGGACCTGGCAGCTGCCTTGGGCATGCCATGGGAGTTGGGAGTACCTGGGTCAGAAGGGGTGCTCTCAGGACTAGTTCCTGAATCACTTTCAACATGGGGCTCACTGAAGTTGTTTTGATTATCCTCTGAACCTGACATCTTGCAAGACCAAGTAGACAAGCAGATTGGCAGATGCTACGGCGACAGAGATCTTCTATCGTCTCTTGAGCTTGCGCTGGTTTTTCCCTTGAAGAGGAAAGGGCGATGCAGCACAGGAGCAGTAAGTATTTCCCTCAGTTTGAGAACCAAGGTATCAATCCAGTAGGAGAATCTCCTCAAGTCCAGAGTACCTGCACAAACACAAAAGAGCTTGCACCCAACACTATAAAGGGGTTGTCAATCCCTTCAAGATTGATTGCAAAGTGAGATCTTAAGGCGGAAAATGAAACGAAGTAAAAGAGTAAGGCTGAAAATATAGTGTGGAGTAGAGCCGGGGGCCATAGTGTTCACTAGAGGCTTCTCTCAAAATAGCAAATATCACGGTGGGTGAACAAATTGCTGTCGAGCAATTGATAGAACCGCGCAAAGTCATGACGATATCTAAGGCAATGATCATACATATAGGCATCACGTCCGAGACAAGTAGACCGATACTTTCTGCATCTACTACTATTACTCCACACATTGACCGCTATCCAGCATGCATCTAGTGTATTGAGTTCATGACGAAC
This sequence comes from Hordeum vulgare subsp. vulgare, assembly GCF_904849725.1. Taxonomy (NCBI): domain Eukaryota; kingdom Viridiplantae; phylum Streptophyta; class Magnoliopsida; order Poales; family Poaceae; genus Hordeum; species Hordeum vulgare. Next base: position 36,802,373 of record NC_058521.1, on the reverse strand, counting down.
AGAGTAACGCCTTAAGAAAGATGACATGATGTAGAGGGATAATCTCAAACAAATGATGAAAACCCCATCTTTTTACCCTTGATGGCAACAACATGATGCGTGCCTCGCTACCCCTTCTGTCACTAGGTGAGGTCACCTCACGGTATGAACCCAAAACCAAGCACTTCTCCCATTGCAAGAATCATAGATCTAGTTGGCCAAACAAAACCCACAACTCGAAGAGAATTACAAGGATATGAAATCATTCATAAGAGAGATCAGAAGAAACTCAAATAAGATTCATAGATAATCTGATCATAAATCCACAATTCATCGGATCTCGACAAACACACCACAAAAGAAGATTACATCGGATAGATCTCCATGAAGATCATGGAGAACTTTGTATTCAAGATCCAAGAGAGAGAAGAAGCCATCTAGCTACTAGCTATGGACAAGTAGGTCTATGGTGAACTACTCACGCATCATCGGAGAGGTCATGGTGTTGATGAAGAAGCCCTCCGTATCTGAATCCCCCCCTCCGGCAGGGCACCAGAACGTGCCCCAGATGGGATCTTGCGGAGACAGAAGCTTGCAGCGGCGGAAAAGTACTTTCGATGATCTCCTAATTTTTTCTGGGATTTTAGGGAATTTATAGGCGGAAAACCTAGGGCAGAGGTGGCCCAGGGAGCCCACAAGCCTGGGAGGCGCGGGCCCCCCTGGCCGCGGCTAGGGGGCTTGTGGGGTCCCTGCAGGCCCCCTGCCCTAATTCTCAGGCTTCCCGATCTTTTTCTGTTTCGGAAAAAATCTTTTTGGCAGTTTCGTTCCGTTTGGACTCCATTTAAAATCCTCCTCTGAAAGGGGTCAAAAACATGGAAAAAACAGGAACTGGCACTTGGCACTGAGTTAATAAGTTAGTCCCAAAAAATATATATAAGGCATGCAAAACATCCAAAGTTTGACAAGATAATAGCATGAAACCATCAAAAATTATAGATACGTTGGAGACGTATCAGCAAACTAGCACACAAGCTAACCGTGTGAAAAGATATAGAAGAGTTGGAAAGGATAAGCATCACAAAATTGCAGAAGTTTTGTCAAATTTGAACTCTGAAAAAAATTGTTTTAACTTTCAGCAAAATAGGATCTCGGTTCCATCGAGTCAAAAAAATTGGAGCCACCGAGACACAGGTTCTCTTTAACAGAAACTTGGCACCCTTTTCGGTTTCACCAAAAAAGAGAACTCGGTTCCTCCGGGAACATTCTTACTAACCCTAAAACCAAAATCAGTAAGACCGATTTTTGCAACTCGGTGACACCGAGATTCAATCTCGCGGACTACTAACCCTAAAAAAAATTGTTCTCTACACTAATAGAGTTCTCTGTTTGATTGAACTTGTAGCAATAGTGGACAGATAATGGCAGTGCCTAGCGCACAAAGAATCAGATTGGAGTGCAAAAGGAAATTGAATCCTTACCCTAACTTGGCATGGATTCACTACAGCAGCGACGGCGGTGAAGAATTCATCAGCGACGAGGACGCGTGGCGAAGGCGCACGGGAGAAACAAGCAGATGTCCAAGGGACTAGGGCGCGACAACAAAGGGGTGCGATTGTTCAGCGTTTGAAGGAATTTCTCAACCGTCGGGTACCGCTGGTATATATATCCCTTCGCTATCGGTGACATCTTGATGAGATTTTCGGTGCCACCGAGTTCCACAACTGTCAGCTGACAGTGAAACCCGATGAGGCCGAAAAGTAAAACTCAATTGCACCGAGATAATAAAAGTTGATCAACCCTAGGCTTTGGTGAGACCGAGATTTTTAGGTTGGTCACACCGAGATGCACTTTGGGATGTTTTGGAATTCAACCCTTGTCAAGATGGGTCTCCGAGTGCTCCTCACACAGAGTGTCCCTAAAGTGCTTGATCAAATTTTGTGATGTAGCATGAATATAATTTGAGCTGAGAAATCATACATAGCTAGAGAAAGGTACTTAGGCATTCTTGTATATCCAATTGGCCAATAAAAATAGAAAGCCAAACAACAACAATTGGATATCCTTGAATGAGCAAAATATGCATACCAACATGCTCACGCAATAATATGTCAAATAAAACATGGTGAACATGCACAACCATTCTAGCATGTATCAAGTACTTTGGCGGTGATGAAGTCATCTATATAAGAGTATATTGACTTAGGAGCCAAGTAAGAATACTTGATCATAGGTCATACTCATCGATCAGGCACAAGTGGGGTTATCACTTTTACATAATGCATTAATGTGTTCACATCGTTTAGTAGACACTTATACTCAAGTCTTAGAGTAAAGCTCCCCCTAGATGTGACATCCCCCTAAGAGGGATAAACTAACCTTGGGTTTTGTTGTAGAAGACTTCAAGTAGGTGTAGTAGGGTGGATTCTCATTGTTGATGAAGATCATCTTGAGTTAGGAGCAATCCTTGTTGTTTCTTACTCTTCTCACCTACATGGGTTAGTCCCGAAGCAAAAGGAACAAATGCAAGGATATCTATGGACATGGGGTGAAATACATGGGAAGTGATGTCCAAAGATGCATTAATTACATTGTCCCTTGCTCACCTTTGAGGGGATGTGTGACTCCTTGAACTAATGCATATGGTTGGATTTGATTGCATATAGTTCTTGCCAAAATGAATAAGAGTGAATTTCCTTGGCGAAGTCACCCCTCAAGAACTTTCTAGTTCTTCCTCTTGGGGACCCACATCACCTTGATGGGGATCCTTGGAGTTGTTGTAGCAGTAGATGAGGTAGTACTAGAAGTGTCTTTGGGAACCCACTCGACCTTGGCTTGGGGTTCTTCCTCAAATGAGTCAATCTCCTCTTGAAGCTTTAGCTTGCCCTTGTGGTCTTGTGGTAGAAGGCCATCTTGAGAGCTTGTTCCCTTGCGAGGAGTAGGATCATACTTCTCCTCTTGAGGAACAAACTTGGGAATGGAAATGGACCTTCTTCCCAAACATCTCCGTTGACGTTGAAGTAGCAAACACCTTGATTCTTCCGATGTCCTCCTTGCTTGCGCACAATTTACTTGAATTGCTTACTTCCAGCAAGACTCTTGAAGACACCTCTCTCTACAATCTCTTTCAATAAATCGTTTTCTTGCTCAAGTGTAACTTGGATAAGAGAATCATTAGTGGAATCAAGAGAGCTACTAGCAACAACATCATTTGATCTAGCTTTAGCATTGTTGTTACTAGATGAAGAAACTTTCTTGCCTTTGTTACTAGTATTTTTAGCTTTAACTTATGGAATACAAGTAGACACGAGCAAACGTTTGGGTAGATAAGAAGAAATCTTCTTTCGAAGATCATCATTGATTGCTTTTAGAAACTCATGCTCTTGCTCTAAATTTAGCTTCTCAAAGCGTAGCTTCTCATGAGTTCTCGCAAGCTCTCTATGATCTTCTAGAGTAGTTTCATGAGCTAACTTAAGAGTGTTTAATTCTTTAGTTAGTCGTTCAATCTCTTTCTTATCATCATCATTTGATTTTTCTTAGCTAGCATGAATATTTTCAAGTTCATTTTCAATGTTATCACTAGTCTTATTAGAGAGCAAGTTATGTTCTCCTAAGAAGTCATCCTCATCACTATCAATGTCAAAGTACTCGGGGTGTGATACCTTGGGGCCTTTTGCCATGAAGCAGTTTCCAATCCCTTCATTTGGTGAATCAAAGTCGTAGGAGTTGGAGCAAACGAGTGCAATGCCGGCAACACCTTCATCTTGACTGTAGTCGCGGAGTTGGAGTGATAGCTTCTCTGGGATTGGTTGTCAGACTCGAAGCCAGAAACCCATTCACCAACGTGAGCTTGATGTTTTCTTATTGAACCGCTCTTGGTGTACTTGTCCTTCTTCTCCAATTCTTTTCCTCTTTGGGAGTGTCTTCATTCATAATGATCTTCTCTATTCATTCTCTCTTTGCGAGGTGAATCATCTCTTGAGCTTCCTCTTCTAGGTGACTCTTCTCTTTGTTTGTGGGGAGCCGAGCACTCATTGGAAAAGTGTCCTGGCTTTCCACAGTTGTAGCAGTTTCGGTCATGAGTAGACGAACGCTTCTCATCATATCTTGATCTTGAGTTTCTTTCTTTGCCTCTACTCTTGTAGTACTTGTTGAATTTTTTTACCATGAGGCTTATCTCTTCATTTGTAACAAGGTTGTCACTTGAATTAGCAGGAGCATCGATTGAAGCTTTGTAAGCACCGCTTGACTTGTTGTGTAACTCATCTTTGTCCTCAAGAGACATTTCATGAGAAAAAAATCCTTCCAATGGCTTCAGTTGGCTTGAGATCCTTGTAGTTTGGCATCATTTGGATTAATGTGCACATGGTGTCGTATGTTCCATCCAAGGCTCTAACTATCTTCTTGATGATGAATTTGTCGGACATCTCTTCACTTCCTAAGCCTACAATCTCATTTATGATGAGAGCTAGCGTCGAGTACCTCTCAGCGACTCCTTCACCATCCTTTATCTTGAACTTGTAAAGCTAACTTTGAAGCACATCCAACTTAGATTCCCTGACAAAATCAGTACCTTCATGCATATCAATCAAAGTATCCCAAATTTCCTTTGCATTCTCCAGGCAACTGGTTTTGTTGAATTCTTTTGGACACAAGCACTTGAACAGAATATCACAGGCTTGAGCATTGAATTGCAGCATCTTCAATTCTTCCGTTGCCGCGTCATGATCTAGTTCTTTACATTCTCCAAAGAAATCACCTTGCACACCAACACGAACAACATCCCAAACGGTAGGATTATGACCAAGAATATGCAGTTTCATCTTATGCTTCCAACTAGCGAAATTAGTACCATTGAAATATGGACCTCTATGGTGATAATTTCCCTCACTAGACTCCATAATCTCCTAGGTTGTGAAACCAATGCAATGGAGACCAAAGCTCTCATACCACTTGTAGGATCAAAAGTATGTCTAGAGGGGGTGATTAGACTACTTGATAAGATAAAAACTTAGCCTTTCCCTAATTTTAAGTGTAGGCTAGTTTTAACAATTATGACTAGTCAAATACACCCTACACATGCACATATAAGAGTATAGCTGCAGCAAGTAAAACATGCAAGTGTAAAGTAGAGGGTAAGGTAGGGAGATCAAACGCAAAGGTTGACACAGAGATTTTTGGCATGGTTCCGATAGGTGGCGCTATCGTACATCCATGTTAGTGGAGACTTCAAACCATAGAGGGTAACGACTGTCAGAGTCCATGGAGGGCTCCACCCACAAGGGGTCCACAAAGAAGCGGCCTTGTCTATTCCACCACGGCTTCCATCCACACAAGACTAGTCTCACTCATGGTAGATCTTCACGAAGTAGGCGATATCCTTTCCATTACAAACATCTTGGTTCAACTCCGCAACACGAAGTAGGAGGCTCCCAAGCGACACCTAACCCATCTAGAAGGTACCACCCTCCAAAAGGTAATAGATGTGGTAGAGCGATGAACTCCTTGCTCTTGTGCTTCTAAAGATAGTCTCCTCAACACTCAATCACTCTCTCTCGGATTTGGCAGGGGCACGACAGATTGATCTTGTGGAAAGCAACTTGGGGAGGCTAGAAATCAAGGTTCAAATGGTTGGAATGGAATCTCTTGATCTCAACACATGAGTAGGTGGCTGATACGTCTCGAACGTATCTATAATTTTTGATGGTTTCACGCTGTTATCTTGTCATCCTTGGATGTTTTATGTACCTTTTATATCTTTTTTGGGACTAACTTATTAATTTAGTGCCAAGTGCCAGTTCCTGTTTTTTCTGTGTTTTTGACTCTTTTCAGATTTGATTTTGGAACGGAGTCCAAACGGAATAAAAACCCCGAAATGATTTTTTTCCGAATGGAAGAAGATTAGGGGGCCTCTGGGCCAAGACAGGTGGGATCCAGGGATCCCACAAGCTCCCACTCCGCCACCAGGGGGAGGCGGCGGTGTCAGGGCTTGTGGCCTCCCTGGCCGCCCCCTGACCTAGATCCTTGGCCTATATATTCCCAAATATTCAGCAAAAAATCAGGGGAGCCTCGAAAATACTTTTCCACCGCTGCAAGCTTCCGTTTCCGTGAGCTCTCATCTAGAGACCCTTCCCGGCACCCTGCTGGAGGGGACTTTGGAGTTGGAGGGCTTCTTCATCATCATCATCGCCCCTCCAATGACTCGTGAGTAGTTCACTTCAGACCTACGGGTCCGTAGTTAGTATCTAGATGGCTTCTTCTCTCTCTTGGATCTTCAATACAAAGTTCTCCATGATCTTCATGGAGATCTATCCGATGTAATCTTCTTTGGCGGTGTGTTTGTCGAGATCCGATGAATTGTGGATTTGTGATCAGATTATCTATGATATATATTTGAGTCTTTGCTGATTTCTTATATGCATGATTTGATATCCTTGTAAGTCTCTCCGAGTCTTGGGTTTTGTTTGGCCAACTAGATCTATGATTCTTGCAATGGGAGAAGTGCTTGGTTTTGGGTTCTACCATGTGGTGACTTTTCCCAGTGACGGTAGGGGCAGCAAGGCACACATCAAGTAGTTGCCATCAAGGGTAAAAAGATGGGGTTTTTATCATTGGTTTGAGATTATCCCTCTACATCATGTCATCTTGCTTAAGGCGTTACTCTGTTCTTATGGACTTAATACACTAGATGCATGCTGGATAGCGGTCGACGTGTGGAGTAATAGTAGTAGATGCAGAAAGTGTCGGTCTACTTGTTTTGGACATGATGCCTATAGATATAAACATTGCATAGATATCGTCACGACTTTGCGCGGTTCTATCAATTGCTCGACAGTAATTTTTTCACCCACCGTCTACTTGCTTTCATGAGAGAAGCCACTAGTAAACACTACGGCCCCCGGGTCTATTCACATCCATCGTTTACACCTCCGCTTTTACTTTGCTTTGTTACTTTGTTGCTTTCAGTTCTCACTTGGCAAACAATCTATAAGGGATTGACAACCCCTTCATAGCGTTGGGAGCAAGCTTTTGTGTTTGTGCAGGATCTTGAGATACTCCTCCACTGGATTGATACCTTGGTTCTCAAACTGAGGGAAATACTTACCACCGCTACGCTACATCACCCTTTCCGCTTCGAGGGAGCACCAACGCAAGGCTCCAAGGCCACGGAGGAAATCCTTTGCATACTTGCCCAGGAAGTCCCTTAAGGCGTAGCCGCAGCTGAAGGATCAAGCCAAGTATTCTCCCGTCGACGTGCCTATTTCTAGCGCCATTGGAAGGTCTTTTGTTGCAGTAGCAGTGGCCCTCTCTCAGAAAATGGACCTCGCAAGTCTAAGTGTGTTCTGAGTGCTTCCTGTACGAATGAGAGGTAAATGAAACTCGATAGTGACGAGTTGCACCAAATGTGACAACTTTTGAATTCTTGGCGAGACCGATGTAGGAATCTCGGTGGTACTGATACGATGACCTAGACCAGTTTCCAAATCTCGGTGAGACTGGTTTCAAACTCGAAAATTCTAATTCTTGAAATCTTCTCAACAGAAAGTTGGTTGGTCACTGAATCTCAGTGGCACCGAGAGGAATGTTGGTGGTACCGAGATGGTAGGGTTTGGCATAGGTTCTGTCAAGTGTAAAATTGGTAGGGCCGAACGGAAATAGTTGGTGGCACCGATTTTGCAGGTTTAGCTTTGGACAGAGATATTTTGTGGGAGAATGGCTGAATATTTTTGGTGGCTACCTCTAAGCACTTCAGCAACCAATTCATCATAATACCTCACCCTCTTGTGATAGTATTGGCTTTCCTATGGACTCAAAGTGATTTCTCACAAATGTAAAATGTAGAGTCTTCTTGCGTGAAGCTTGAGCCAATCCTATTCCTTCCTGGGCATCTCCTCATAATCCTATATCCAAAGCATCTTTGAACTTTTCTGAAATATACATGAATAAACTCATTAGTCCAATGATGCATATGTTGGGATTAATTACCAAAACCACCTTAGGGAGCAATTGTGCTTTCATACCGGTTTTGGGACAGAGGTTCCGAAAGAGTTCCGCGGGTCCATTGGGAGGGTCCACTTGTCCCGTAGGGCCCCATGGGTTGTGAGAGATGGTCCACGAGCCCCTGGTGGGCTGGCCGCACCTCCCACATAAGGCCCATGCATCCAAGGAGGTGGGTTGGCCGAGAGGTGTCCGTCGCCCCTCCTTCCTTGAGGGCCAAGGCAGCCCCTTGGTGATCGTCGCCCCACCCTAGCAGAAACCCTAGGGCGTCGGCCTCCCCTACTCTCCCTCCTATATATACTGGAGGAGAGGGAGGGTACCTGCACCTGAAAAGGCCATGGCGCAGCCCTCCTCTGTGTCTCGTAGTTCTTCTCCACCGTCGTGATCGCGATAGTGCTTGGCGAATCCCTACATAAATCACACCACCACCGCCACCACCACGTTGTCATGCTGCCGGAGAACTTAGCTGCTACTTCACCCACGCTCGCTGGATCGAGGTGGTGAAGGCGTCATCGAGCTGCACATGTGCTGAACACAGAGGTGTCGTCCATTCGGCACTTGATCCGGACTTTCGTGATTGGATCACGGGACGGATCGTGACTGGATCGCGAATACATTCGGCTACATCAACCACGTTTCTCAATGTTTCCGCTTAGCGATATACAAGGGTATGTAGATGCACTCCCCCTCTTGTAGTTGTTGATCTCCATAGATTGTTCTTGGTGAGGATAGGAATTTTTTTTGTTTCCCATGCAACGTTCCTCAACAATCGCACCCTCCGCTCCTCGACGACCAGATGAACCAGGTGGTCCAATTGTTGCGTCGGGCGAGGCCAGCCATGGAGGACCTCTACATCACCCTCTGGCCCGTCGAACCATTACCAAGAAGTCTCTTCAGCTTGGTTCACCAACTCCAAGGTGCCAGCCCCCAAGTCCACGACTGGAAGCATGCCGCTTGCCTGGAGGGTACTCGCCTGGCGTATGAGGTGAGGGAACTGGTCCACCATAGGCAGGAGGAGATGCAACCATGCCTTAAGTGCCCTACCCATTCTTTCCTTGAGAGTAACTTGGCTTTAGGCTATTATCCATCTCCTTGACAGATTTGACATCCGCTTCCAAGGAAGTAGGATCAATTACTTCCTTGGGAGCGATGGTAGGTTTTATACCCTCAAGGAATTTAGTTAGCATGTCCTTGACCTCGTCCACCATAGTTGATTTAAGTGAGCCATTGCCTCATCTAAATCACCCTAGGTGACCACAGTTAGGTCCACGGTCGTGAGGATATCCTCCTCCCTCATCCTGTAGTCAACCATATTCTTTAGGCGGTAAACCCCTTGATAAAGAGATGTATCTTTGATACCAACTGAAAGGATCGATATGGTCGACTAGAGGGGGGTGTAAATAGGCGACTTACAACTTTTAACTTATTTTAACAAATTAGGCTTAACAACAAAATAGGTTGTGTAGGTATGCAACTAGGTGGACAACCTAAATGATGAGCACAACAACAACGACAATTGAAATCACAAGATAGAAACACAATATAAGCTTGCACAAAGTAAACATAAGATTTAACTACAAGTAGAGTCGATGGAGATGAGAATGTGTTATGAAAGTTCGTTCCTTTTGGGGGAGGTACGTCCCCATTGGAGCGGCGTGGACGCATTATGCTCCCCAAGAATCCACTAGGACCACTGTATTCTCTTCACACCCTCACATAATGCAAGATGTCGTGATTCCATTAGCGGTGCACTTGAAGGTAACAACCAGACCTTTACAAACAAGGTTGGGGCTCTCTCCACAACTTAATTGGAGGCTCCCAACACACCCACAAAGCTTGAACACAATGGATTGTGGCTCCATGATGACCTCTTCTATCTAGGGTGACCAAACACTCAAGAGTAACAAGTTGATGATGATGCAGAAGCCAGGGAACGCAAAAAAAGTTTGGTGGAAGTGTAGGTCGGGTGAACCACCTCTTATACCCAAAGTATTGTGGAGTTTAGGTCAATGAGAAAGGAGATCTCAAGGTTTTGGAGGTTTGGAAATGATGGACCAAAGCTTCGGCAAAGGTGTGGGTTAGGAGGAAGAAGAATGGTGGGTATTTATACCCCCAAGGGAAATAGGGCCATTGCTCAGCTGCCACCCTGGGCACCCACAAAAGGGTCCGAGAACCTAGACAAAACCGAAAAACATATCATACCCATGGAGAGGACCGGGCACCGGACCCCGTCCACCCGGGCTTGGATAAACCACCTTGCCAACATTTTGGTGACCCCAAGCACCTGGTCTAGGTCGAACTAACATGATAGCGTGCGGGTGACCCCACGCACCCGGACCAGGTCGAACCTAGTTGTCCATTCACTCATGACTCTGGACACCTAGACTACAAGAAACACTGAATTTTCAGAGACATTTTTTACCGATGAAACCTAACACATATAGCAAGAAAAGTGTATGGAAGACTATTGAGTCCCCAACTTCAAAATCACAGCAACCCCTCTTAATGGTACATAACTTTTCGAGTCGCAGAAGAACATCGTATTTTCCCTCTGTGAATTGATGGGGTTACCAACGTACGTAGACAGAATAGAGAAGCCAATGTCCTGAGATAAACTTGACAACCGACATTAGTCCTCGCAAATAATATTGTGATCAACCACCAAAATCGTAATTGAGTGACAATTGCACTTTCACCATCTTACGAAGCCGATCACTAGATAATCAAAATAACAATGCTACCGAAAGATAACACATGACGATCGGAAAACAACGTCACATTAATCCCTAATACACCTAAGCTCCATGACAATGCCCTCAGGAGGGATAACGATGCAGAGCGTCACCGCTTCCGTGTCCACAACAGACAAAGGTCTTCACCTGGAACCCAAACATGGATAGGAGCGCCACAACGACGTCTTCAAGAAGAGAGCGCGCCTGCGAGCGTCGCTATCAACGGTGCCAAAGCGCAGGGCTTTCACCGGTAGCTTCCTCTGTCACCACGAGGTCTCCAGGAGAAACACAACTAGTTTAGATTCCAAACCCAAATCGAGGCACTGTCCTAGTCAGAGACAAAAGAGTGTGTTCCAGCCACCCACCGCTTTGCCTCTCGCCGTCCACAAGACCTAGAGGAACAAACATCACCACCGCCATATAGCCCGTCGGAGAGCCAACCATGCGGACCACCTTCCAGGGTCGCCGTCCTGTCATCCAAACTACGAGACATCGCCACTCGCCCACTCCACAATGTAAAAAATGCGGCAGAAAAAGCCCGATATCGGCCCTAGAGCCTGGGTCGACGCCACCACCGTAGGGGTGCCTAAGCCTGCGATCCTCTCCCTTCTTGGTGGACCGAGGGGAGATATGATCATGTGGTTGCCGACGACCGTCATAGAGTCATCAACTCACATGATGCCACATTCGCGAGCTTTAACACCGATCCAACGCCCGGCCATCGCTATCCCAACCACCACCGTCACGATCCTTCACTGACGCCATAACGTGTAGATCCCCCCCCCCAATCGACCAGCAAGCTCCTGCCTTGGCCTGACCTCGTGCAAGGAGCAACTGATCACGGACGGATGACCATGTTAAACTCCTACACCGTCGACCAATCCACGACCCTAGCCCACTACCAGGCATCGCACCGGCGGGAGGCGGGCGCCGCCCCATCATATCTAGACAACCCAGATCCCGACGGGGGCGGTCAGGCAGCCGGCAACTCCCGTCACCGAACAACAACACCCGTGCCCGCCCCGCCCCATCCGACTCCTCGCGCAACACCCTGCCAAGGGCTCCATGCCATGCGCACATCCCCGCAACCCCCATGCTCGAGAGAGGACCCAATGGCCACCGACGTCGCCAGCAGCCGAGAGGCATCATCCCCCGTCTAGGCTTTGCCCAGCGGCGCGCTCCGACGACAACGAGGAGATTAGAGGCGGCGACGGCGACGATGACTACTTCTAGGGTTAAGGGGGGAGGGGTGGCATGAGTCTGGGCGCTCTAAATGCTAATGTTGGCTTTCCAATTCCACAAAGCCTCTTGGTTGGTCGAAGGATGGTGTGCATAGAACAACACAGATTTTCATTTGAACCAAGAATGGACACCCTTCTTTTATGCATCTACTACTAGCGTGAAAAATACAAGGACAAACTCCTTGGTAGCGTCCAACCAAAACCGTGGACCATAGGCAACGATCAGATCACACACACAGATCAACCCATCTGCCAAGACTTACGGCAAAATTCCACTGCTTCGGCAGAGCGCAGACGATCCCAGACGAGACGGCTGCCTGCCTTCACTCCCCCCGCACCCGCAGCCACCGCTCCCAGAGGCGCAGTCGGCAGTCAAAAAAGACATTAAAAGCGGGTTACTCTGCTGCCCCAACCACTCCGCCTCCGGCTCGTGCTTTCATTGCTCGCTCGGCCCCGTCTCCCGAGTAAGTAAAACCAGTAACAATGGAGGATGGCTGCTGCTCGATTCATCTCTCCCCTTGGTGAGGTGAGGTGTAGCGGTAGGCAGCAGCTGGGCAGGAGTAGCGTTGGCTCGGCTGTGCGAGCGTCTGTCACCCCGCCGACGGGCCATTAATCGCTTGCAGGTGGAGGCCCGTCGCCGGCTCTCGACTCGCTTGCTGGGGGAGGCGGGTGAGAGATCCCCATGTGCTGCGCATTGGGGCGCTCTCGCCACCTGCGTTTCTCTCCCTGAGGCAAGCAAGCAGCAGCAGCAGCAGCCATCGTCTCTCGCGCCGCGGGCAGCCGCGCGTCTCACCTGCCCCGCCTCTCCCTCCCTCCATTCTTGCCCGCTCCTGACCTTGGGTGTGAGCAAGGAGGAGGGGAAGCTTCTGCGGCGGTGGTTCTTGGGAACCCCCGGCGGCCGGCATTCAGGTCAGAGGTTCTCTGCGGTGCTTCCGTTCTTGTTACTCCTGTTTCTGTTTGTGTGTGTGTGTGTGTGTGTGATTCTGCCATGTTTCTGTGTGTGATTTGAGTGAAGTCTATGCATTTTCCATTTCCCCCTGTAATGCTTCCATTTTGAAGAAAAAAAATTGTGTGTGTAAATAATACTGTGGAAGAGAACATCCAAAGCTGAAAGATGCACACAACGAGATTATTACAATTTTCCTTTCCCTACCGCAAATTTGTTTTGCCTTCAAGTTTGCTTCCTTCGTTGCCTGTTTCTTCTTCTTCAAGTTTTTGCTTGCAAGCTCAGATTCGTACAGTATCTTACGTGTTCGTCATTTTCCCCCCTTCTGGTTTTTGCTTGCAAGGGGAGTCTTAACATTCCTCCAAAAATTAACCAAAGAGTTTGAGATATCTGCATTTGAAGTAGGATATGTTCAATTTACTGTAGTTGCTGCTGTGCAATTATTGAAAATCAATGCTCCCCCCTGTAGTTGTCACAGCATGTCATTTTCTTTGTCGGGTCCAAACAGTTTTAAAGGCCTGCACCTTCAAATATATTTTTACTGCTAACGAGTAAAAATTATCCACCCTGCTTTTCTTGTTCAAATTCAAACTGGACTACACTTTGTTTGAGATTTGCTGCGTCCCGCCGCCAAAATAGTTTGAGGTGTTTTCACGGTGAGCGATATCATGCCAATCAGCTTCTGTGACAGATTTGCTATCCTTCTCTTAGGATAAGACACATTTGCTTTTGGCCTTCATTATTTCATCCTCACCAACTTACTGAAAATTGTTAATTTTCGCGCAGGAAGCTGTACTGTGAGATCAATAAAAGCAAAGTTCTTTCAACGAGCAATTTTGCTGCTGCAATTCTCCATCCTGCCTTTCAACGAGCAATTTTGCTGCTGCGATTCTCCATCCTGCCTTTCAGTACCAAAGTCCTGGCTGAAACTCTGAAACTCCTGGCTGAGAAATTGGAAAGCGCACAACTTGCCAAGATACACAGGCAGACAGTTGAAGTAAGATACAGTCTTGGGCACAAAGCTTTGGCTCCAATGGCTTGGCAGTTAAGTGCCCTTGTGATGGCCATAACCTGTTTGATGTTATCCCGAACAAGTGAGCAGTCCTCAGAAAGTGAGCTGCTGCAGCAGCTCAGGAAGCAGCTGGAGTACCCTAGGCAGCTGGACGTCTGGAATAACCCAAGTGGTAACCCCTGCTACACTCAGCCCACTTCGGTGGTCACCGTAACATGCGAGGGGGATGCCGTTACCGAGCTCAAGATAGTCGGTGATAGGATCACTAAGCCACCAAAGTTCAGTGGCTATCCTCTTCCAAATGTCAGCCTCTCTGAAGCCTTTGTTATCGATTCATTTGTCACTACGCTGACAAGGTTAACTACCTTGCGGGTTGTGATCTTGGTGTCTTTGGGCTTATGGGGCCCTCTCCCCGACAAGATTCACCGGTTGTCTTCGCTTCAAGTGCTTGATCTGAGCTCAAATTTTCTGTACGGCTCGATCCCTCCGAAGCTGTCGGCCATGTCGAGGCTTCAGACCCTGACACTGGATGGTAACTACTTCAACGGAACTCTGCCAGACTGGTTTGGTTCGCTCTCAAACCTTACGGTCCTTCGTATTCAGCGTAACCGGTTGAAAGGGTCAATACCAGCAGCAGTTGGTAAAGCTACAATGCTTACCGAGCTAGCTCTTGCCGGCAACAATATCTCAGGCGAGGTTCCAGGTTTGGGTAGTTTGGTAAAACTTGAGATGTTGGATTTGAGGGACAACGAGTTATACGGAGAGCTTCCAGACATGCCTACAGCATTGGTAACAGTCTTGCTTAGCAAGAACTCATTCAAGGGTGTTATTCCGGAAAAGTTTGGTCAACTGAAAAGGCTTCAACACCTCGATCTTTCATTCAACTTTCTTGAGGGCAGTCCTCCTCAAGAACTCTTTGATCTCCCAAACATCAGTTATTTGAACCTGGCAGCAAACATGCTCAGTGGATCATTTCCGAGTAGTTTAACATGCAGCAGCACCCTGGGCTTTGTTGATTTGTCTACTAACCGAATCACAGGTGACCTGCCTGCTTGTCTAAGTGCCAACTTGAATAACAGGGTTGTTAAGTTCGACGGGAATTGCTTTAGTGCTGACCCTGAACACCAGCATGAAGCTAACTATTGTCAACAACCTCATAAGGGGAGAAGATCAAGCAAGGATGTTGGACTTGTGGTTACTATTGTCGGTATAGTGCTGATTGTGCTTGTTCTTTCTCTTCTATTAATGGCATCAAACAAAAGAAACTGTCAGAGAGTTACAGCAGAACAACAGTTACTGCAAAAGCAAATGCAAGATAATTCGACTTCAGGAATGTCTTCTGAACTGCTAGAAAGTGCAAGTAAGACTTGTTCCCAGTAATATTGCATTTATACACCCCCCCCCCCCCCCCCCCCCCCTCTTAAGGTCTTACTGGACGTTCACATGTGTCATGTATGAATCACATAGTTTCCTTATTTTTTTACAAAAATGTGTGGAGTTAGCCGGCCCATTTCTTTCTTATTTAGATGAAGCAAATGTGATATTTTACGAGTTCAGATGCTTTATACAGAGAATGTTAATCAACAGACTTTTACATGTTAACTATCCTGCCTTTGTTCCTATCTTATACGTACTCTCCACTATCCTATACCTTGTAACTGTATCCAAATGTGCTTCAGCTGAATGGCATAATGATGGTGGTACTTCCATGTTTTGAAGAAATTCTGATATCGTATTTGCAAATACCTCCCTGAATGAGCAAAAAGAGAAAGTTTCACTTCTTTATTTGGTGTCACTTTGAATCATTTTCTAGCTCTCTTCATTGCAGGGTACATATCTCAGGCTGTGAAGTTTGGGTCGCAAATAATGCCCACACACCGTGCATTTTCTTTAGAAGAGCTCAAAGAAGCAACCAAATGTTTTGAACGATCAGCATTTTTAGGCGAGGGATCCATTGGAAAGGTTTGCTGATTTGTTCATAGATTCACCAATTTCAATTCGAATTTACATCAGATATTAGATGCATAATAAATGTACTTTCTAAAAATGTTAAGAACATAATTACTCAACTTCCTAGTGATACAAATTGGAAAATTTCCTAGCATTGAAGTTCCTATAGCCATACTACTTTTGTGTTGCATTTGTTACAGCTTGGTTGTCATACACTTCTTTTTTCCTTGATCTTCAGCTATACAAGGGAAAACTAGAGAATGGGACCGTGATTGCAATAAGATGTTTGGCATTGCACCACAGATATTCAATAAGAAATCTAAAGCTTCGTTTAGATCTACTTGCGAAGCTTCGCCACCCAAATTTAGTTTGCCTCTTGGGGCACTGTATTGACAATGCAGTTGATGAATCAAGTGTAAAAAGGGTTTTTCTTGTTTATGAATATGTACCTAATGCGACACTCTCTTCTTATCTTTCTGGTAAGGAACTACACCTAAATATGGCAATTAATGTTATATGAATTGATAACCATTCAACTATCTAATTTCTTTATTTGTGCATGCCCTTCTTGGCAGGCTCTACTCCTGAGAAAACACTGAAATGGTGTGATAGACTGCATGTGCTGATTGGCATTGCAAGGGCTGTTCATTTCTTACATACAGGAATAATTCCTGGTTCCTTGTATAATCGGTTGAAAACTTCTAATATTTTGCTTGATGAACACCACATTGCAAAACTGAGCGACTACGGTTTGTCCATAATCACAGAGGAGATATACAAACATGAGGTTCGCTTGCCATTTAAACGAAATCATCATATCATGTTTGATCCCCTATTATTTAATATACACGTACATTAAGGATAGTCCATGCTTTTTTTTAATGCCAATAGTTCTTTGGGTTTACAGGCAATAGGAGAAGGGCAGAGATACATACAAAATAATGCTGAAGAATTGTAAGTCCCCGATTCATCTACCATTGCACCAATTTACTCAAATAGATAAGCAAATCTGGTTATAGAGTTGAAGCATTCTATAAACTGATGCTCAGCCATGTCGAAACTGTAACATCTATCGATGTTTTTGTAGGGAAACTTTGCAGGATGATGTATGTTCTTTTGGTTGCATTATACTTGAAGCACTTATGGGCTCAAAATTACATAGAAAAGGAGATCCTTTTATTTTAAGTGAACTGGTATGTTTCCCCCTCTTGCTTTGTAGTGAATATTTAGATGGATCCTGCCTCGTGCCTCATATTCATGTTTTATTTGGCTATGCAATACTCAGTATGCTTGTTTTCTGGGTTTTACATGACAATCATTTCACAAGCCTACAGTAAAAAATTGATTTCACAAGCCATGACTCCAATCCTATGTTCTTCCGTCCATGCTCTTGTAGAATCTGCGCTCCAAAGAGGCACGTACTACTGTTTTTATGCTTCATCTGATAACTAAAGAAAGCGGGGTTTCCTATGGTTTATCACTGTTAGTACTTAGTACACACATAGTATGTTTTTGCTAACATGGTTATAGCACAATTACTTGCCTACCCAGAAAGGGATTGTAGGGTTGGCTTAGATTTCTTAGAGATATATTGGAAAGATCTATGTAGTAGACATGTGTAGTAAACTAAAAGTGATATGTTTAATGCACGAACATTCTCAGTGATGCTGCTTACAGGGAAAATAATCGGCAATAATACAGAATCCAGTTAGCATGCATTTACTAAAAGTGAACTGCTTAATGCATGAATGATCAAGTATTTCGGCTAATGGGCCCCACATCTGTCTGAAACCAGCATGAATACGTTTTGATTGTACAAACGCTTACTGCCGAAAAACTAATAATTCACTGTCTGAGAAATATTTGCCTGTATCTGCAGGTTCTGTCTTTATCATGCCAGGAAGAGCGTGAGCGCGTTCTGGACCCGGTCGTGCTTGGGACCTCATCGCAGGATTCACTCTCGATGGTGGTCTCCATCACGATCAAATGCCTATCCGTTGAATCTTCGACCCGGCCCTCCATCGAAGAGGTTCTCTGGAACCTGCAGTACGCTGCGCAGATCCAGGCGACGGCCGATGGTGATCTGAGATCAGAAGTTTCGTCGCAAGCCTGTTAGCACATCTGAGCAGCATGGCAGCATGGAAACCATGACCTGCAGAAACGAAGGGAAGATGGCGAGCAAGGGCCGTTTGCTCAGCAGACCAGGAAATGGAAAATGGAAATGACTAGGCTAACTTTTCACATTGCGCATTTTCTCAGCAGCATTTGTATATCAGTACAGGTTGATTAGCATGGCAAATTTCTGCTTGTTTTTGCATTGTATGTTACTAGTGTTTTTTACTCTTGATAGTATAGCGGTTCTTGCACTTCTTGTGAGTTACAGAGGTGTTCTAGCATTAAGCTTCTTCTGAGCATTGGCGCTTTTTTTCAGTATAAATCTGGCTAATCTGACGCCCTCAACATTGGATCCCGATCGAACGCATGGCATTCACTTGCTGAAGCATGGCAATTTCTCTGACAATTTTTTATATAACATGATGATTTTCACTTTAGAACATGACAAATCTTACAACATGACAAATTTATCTGTTTTCGCATGGCAAATCTGGACATTTGCTGCCAAACGCTAAAAATCACAGATTTTTAACATTTGCCTTTTTTTATCAAGAGACATCCTTCAAAATGTGTACGGAGACCGAAGAGAGCCCATGTCTAACTGATGCATGGTTCAAATATTAATATCACTATTTCACCTCGTTACAAAAGGCAAGCTCACACTTGGAAACAGTAATGTCAGCTACTGACATCATACTGAGTGCAGTGCTACATGATACTATAATAAAACACGATAAATCGCAAAATCCTGTTCACACAGCTCATAGTTTCAATTCAATGTCACATCTGTGCGCAATGAGGAGCTTACTTTACAGTTATACATACACTCTACCAAGGCAAACAGTGTCGCAGAAAACCTAACGACACATGAGAGATGAGAGGCCAACATCTAGACATACAATGTGCTACAGCTTATTCTTCCTCATATTCACAGCTGAATGCCTGTGGAAAGTTGATCATCCTTGCTACATAGATATGCATACTTGATAAGCCACATTGATCCGTCAAATGTCAGTATCTACAGAAAACAACAAGTTCTCTTCTTAACATGGGAAAATCAAATTACTCTTATGCAGATGAATAAAAGTAATGTATGCAAACTTACAAGAACAATCAATTTACTTAGTAGCGGCAAACGATCCCAGCTTTGATAGGTCCGGGACCCAGCAGGATAGTTCTGAAGATCCAGTCAAGAACATCAGCGATCCTGGAGCCCACCTAACCAGTGGTGGCTCGTTATCTGTGCTCCCCCAGCGCGCAACCTGCAGGAGACCATCATTGTATATCGCTTACACAACTAAAACATATAAATAGTACTGTGTAATTTAACTATAAAGGTTACATGCCAGGTTCTTCCATACCTTCTTTCCACTTCTAACACTCCAAGCAAAAACACTACCATCACCGGAGCCTGCAAGAACCAAAAAATAAATAAAAAATGAATAGGTTTACTGATTTAGAAAAAGAGAATGGAGTGATGATAGGAAAGGGTGATAGGGAAAGGTTTCTAACCAGATATGATATGGTTTCCATCAGGGCTGAATGATGCCTCCAATGGCGAATTGGTTACAGCTGGCTTAACATTGTAAGTTGCTAGCTGCAAAAAAAGAGGTCGTATGAGTGTTTTCTAAGTCCCTTAGCCTGCGTTATTTAAAGTACAGTCGGTAGCTCAAATGCTTACATTGTTGCCATGAAATGAATCTAGCACATGAATACACCCTGCTTTGGTGGTTAAAAGAAGCCGCCTTCCATCACTGCTGAACTTTATCATATTGGCTTCTGATTCATCATTACCAACGGAGAAAATATCAAAAGGCCCCTATAGGGATGTAAGATGGTTAAAATGTATCGAACAATTCAAGTCAAACAACACAGTCAACCACCACTACCTTCTCAAATTTTCGAGCATCAAACATCCTTACATAACCACCGTAAGCAACTGCAAAAACTAAACCCTGATCATCATATGAAACTGCAGGCCTCCCTTGCACACGTAGCAAGCCCTACAAAATCCAAAGGGAACAATTTACTAGTCAGAAATCATCGAATATTCACCTATGGCTCCACCATATGTGTTTAGATGTTAAGAAATCCAGATAAACTAAATTGACCATATTCAATACACCTTGTGCCTTTAAAATAGGAATACAGAATCCAATAATGATCATCCTGGAACAAAAAAATATTGAGAACCACAGGGATGCTAAGGATTCGGTCCCAACTGTAGTACTTGGTATACTTAGCTTCAGGATAATCATCTGAAGGAGACTAAGATAGTTTAACAGAGAAAAGAAAAGGTAGAAACAAATCCATAATAGCTCTGTTAACTGTAATTGCAGCTTGTTAAGTGAAATGGCCGAGAGATCAATCGGAAAGAGGTTTTATTAGATAGTATTTTCTAGTTTACAGTATCAATAGCTGTACCTGTGCTTTGTCAGCCCTCAGATCCCATAGGAGAACAGTTCGATCAAGTGAACCAGAGAGAAAACTGTCTTTCTCGTAACATAATGACATAGCAACAACCCTGGAAAAGGCAGACAGCGTAAGGATTTTCTGTTCGCGTTAGATTAACTGAAATATGCTGCCATAATTTGTCTTGCGTACAACGGACCTGTCAAGATGGCCTTTGAAATATCTTACAAAACGGTTATCATTCAGAGAGAGTAGACGCAGAGATTCTGCAAAAGTGCATTCTTTTCAGTATAGGTCTAAAATCACTCTTAAGCGAATAGAAGGTACATTACATACCATCCCAGCCATTTTTCGAGGAGTACAAGACAAGAGTTGGGTTTGTAGTGAAGCACACCAGTTCAACCCCATACTTTTTGCTATTAATGGTCTTCAAACATCTGAAATTTCTAACTTCGTTAGAAATCAAATACATATAACGGACTAATACATTACTGACTACATAAAAAAATTTAAAATTGCTACAATAGTATATATGCATCGAGCCAATTCCATACTAGGAAATTTCCTAACTACTATTAAAATAAATACAATAGTCATGTGGGGCCCAGGCATTAGGCATATAGAGAATGCCAGGCCGGACCCATTGGAGAGGCCGCCTCAGGAGAGGTGACAGCTGACTTGGAGTGGCGTCATGTGTATTCCCGGTCAGATATATATCAAATTATATCTCTGATTAGTTATTAGACTGCTTTCAAATATTGGTTCTACCACATATAGTTGTCGAACAAATCATTTTCAAAAGCCAAGTGTAGTATAAGCCTAACCCAAACCATTGCATATTAAACAAATCTAACAATAACATAATGTATTATATAGTTAACTGAACAACTAGCAAACCAAATATCAACACTAGATCTTAGGAAATTGTGTCTTGTGCCTAATAATATCTAATCAAGCCCTTTACATGATAATACAACATGAAATACAGAAGAAAATTAAGTAATGATTTGTACTCACACAGCATTTTGAATGTCATATAGGCGTATTGATTCATCATCACTGGCTGTCACAAGATAGTTTGTGGACTTGCTGTGGAAATCCATAGAACTAATTCTGCCAATCTGCCATAAAATTATTGTATAGCACAATATCAAGTTACTACAGGTAAAGTGAAATATGTCATGATCTGGAAAAGATGCAATGTAAAGTGAAATTAAGTTACTATATGTAAGCTAAAAAATAATACTCCCTCCACTTGGAAATTATAGTGCCTAATGATGCCAATCTGCCATAAAATTAAGTTACTATATCTAGACGTACTTCAGTGCTAGATACATCCGTTTGAGCGACAACTAATATGGATCGGAGGGAGTATAAACATTCATCATATGCAAGCTTCTTTGAAAGAAGAGACTTCTCAAATACAAAATTAGGAGCTCACTTCTAAGAGGTGGCTGTTGTTATGTTCAAGCTCAGCAACTTGTTCTTAGTTAGTTTAAAACAATGTTTGTAACTCGATATTATGGTATCTAATTAATGTTAAAAAAAAGGACTACTAAAACAAACTCATTAGGCACTGTACTGTCTAATGTACATTTCAAACTCTGTGTATTTGTATCCTTGCAGTAAACAAAGAGAGAATCCATTTGTGTGCAGTAATCTAAACTAAATCCATAAGCATCTCTACACCTTTGGAATTTGGATTAGCTAAGTCCTTACTGGAAGCACTATTTCAATCCATCTTCTGATCAATGAAAAAAAAACACTACTTTTTTCTTTTACAAAACCTAATAACACTATTAGGCCCTGCTTGGGATGCCATTTTTGTGCCGAATACACTTGTAAAACAAACACACACCTCCACCCACCGGTTTAGTTTTCACCTGGTTTTATACTTATGACCGGTATAATACCTCTGTAAACTATTACACCTGTAAAAACAAAACGAGTTTCCAAGCGAGGCCTTACAAACCCCTCTTCGGACCAATGTAAGTTGCTCCAGTACTAAGGGAGTGTTTGGTTTGTGATTTAGGTTGAGGTTTTGCTTGCCCATAAGTTGGCCAAAATCGGCTAGAAAAATGAACTAGATTGCCAAAGGAGCAATGGCATGCCAAAAAGTTGGCAATGAGCAAAATATGGTAGGGCAGACATTGGTGGCAACCCAAACATACCCTAAGACAATCAGCTGCCCCCATGAGCTTCTTGCTTTTCGAGAAAGGATAAAGCAAAAAGGGATAGTTCATAATTCCAGCAGGTAAGAGAAACGGATTGCAGCCCTTACATAGTCCCGGAAGGCCAAGCCGACCTCCATGGTCTTGAGCATCTCGTCGGTGACCTCCATGGTCACCCGCTCCTCCTTCTCCCCGGCTACAAAATTAACAAGAAGAGAACAACAATAAATCAGCCTGGCTGCCTGGGAAACAAGGGACACGAACCGCGCCGTATATTTGGGCCGGACTGAGGGTCCGAATTCGTACCGGGCATCTTGGTATGCACTCGGCGGCCGGGGTAGCACCAGGAGAGCCCTTGTACACGGAGCCGACCGCCGGGAGAGGGCAGGCGGCGGCGGCGGTCGCGCGGCACAGACTGGGAGCGCAAGGAAGGACGGGGAATATTTTTCCTTTTTAGGGGAAGGAGCGCAGCAGCCAGGTAATAGGGACTAGGGCGGAGGAGGGCGGGGGAGGGTGGAGAGTGGCGGCGGCTCGCCGTCGCGGAGGGGCAAAAGTTCTTATTTTTCTGGAGGAAGGGGGACGAATTGAGGTGAACGAAGGAAGAAGAAGTGCGAGCGAATTGGGCTGGTCGGAGCGTGGCCCGCTGGACTGCTAAGTAAGGCGGCTGCTACAAATCCGTAAGCCCCCGTCCCATGCGTCGAGCCCCCTCGTCGGATTAAGTTCCGACACCGCCCCACCTGAGCAGCCGCGCGTCGACACACCTCGCAGCATTTTGCTTGCTGCATTGAAACGTATATCCCGACACCGCCCCACCTGAATCCCCACGGATCGCGGGCGGTGACGCGATTGGCGACCTGCGGCGACTCCGCTCTCCCCACCCACCCTCCTGCCCGTCACCCTCTGTCGCCGTTCCATCCCCCCACACCCCATCGCCGACCGGCGACCTGCGGCAGATCTCGCTCGCCTGCACCTAATTGTAATGCCACAGCCGCCAAACGACTCCGCCCTCCCCACCCACTGTTTGGACCACCATGACGCAACACATCTACATAGACATGGCTGCTTCAACTTTTGCTCGAAGCTCAGATGCATCCAGCTACATAAATCCAACCGTATTATTCTCAGAAAATCAGACGTATGGTTCCACAGCAGATGTGGTGAGTTACTCTGTAAAAAAAACATTTATGTTGCAATGTTACTATGCTAAAAAAAGTCATGATGTCAAAATATGAAGCAATGCTTGTGATTCTATGGTTTTTTGAGTTGAGCATGGTAGTCTTTGCCCGGTTAAAAAATCAGTATGGTTGCTGTAAAAATACAATCATACAGTATTCAGAAAAGATATGAAGTATAATGCTTGTGTTGAATATGGTAGTCAAATGTTCAGAAATATATGTATCCCCAAAAATATGAAGTAATGTCCATTTAAGTATGTTAGTCAATGCTTGTGTTGCAATGCCAGTATGCTAAAAAGACTCCTGCTGTCAAACTCAATATGATTGTTGTGCAAAAGAAATGTTGTATCCTTGTCCAACAATGTTTAAAAAAATGTGTGTTCAAAAAGTAGTAAAAAGTCATGGTACATAACTAGTAATGTTGTAAACTTCTGTGAACTGGAAATGTGTATAAATGCCCTGATCAGAAATATGTTGTTATGAACTACTCTGAAGAAATGTTAAATCCTTGTATCCATGTCCTGCAAAAAAAAATCTTTTACAACAATTACTGCGCTGCAAATTTCATGCATACTTGGCGATCTATTGATGTTAAAAAAGAACTGATGTATGGATGTATTTTTCATGTTTTTTTGTAGGATGCTCATGATGCAACAGCAGCTCAACATAGCTATACGGCGCATGATTTTGTAACAAATACAAGAACGAATTCACATGCTGGACTCAACTCAACTGCTACAATGTATGATTGTGATGATGAGGAAGAAGAAATTTCATCGCAGCCACTCTTACCATTTGTTGGCATGCAATTTGACACTATCGATGATGCTAGAATATTCTACAATGAATATGCCTTCAAGACTGGATTTGGAATACACATAGGCGCTTCTCGAAACAACCAAAAGAAAGGTCCTACGACACTTATCAAGAGGGTTTTTGAGTGTGTCCACACAGGCAAGCCAGGAAGCAAAGCTTATAGTAGCACTGCTTCAGAGGGTCTATCAGTTGGTGCAGCCTCATCTAGCAAAGATAGCTGCTTCGAAATGGATGTTATGAACAAACGTCAAAAGAATAGGTTGCTGCGACATGATTGCAAAGCTAAGATGATAGTTGGAATCAAGGGAAACAAGTGTGTTGTATCACATTTTGTTGCGTAGCACACACACCCCCTGATGCCACAGCTAGAGCTTGTACGATACTACCGCTCACACCGCAACATTCCGGAAGAAGATATGGATCTCATAATGACCATGCATGATGTAAACTTCTCAACTTCATCGTGCATGGGGATGCTCTCAAGGGTGCGCGGCAGAGACCGCAAGATACTACCATACGTGAAGAGGGATGTTTCAAATGTCCGGTCAAAGCTGCGCCGAAACCTAAACCTCCGAGACATGGATTTGACAGTTGAGTATTTTAAGAGGCGGGTAGCTGAGAATCCTCAGTTCTACTATGAAAAAATTGTTTATAAGGACACCAACTCAGTTACAGGGCTCTTTTGGGTGGATGGCAGGACAAGGGCATTGTACCCTAAGTACAAAGACTGTGTTTTTTTTTATACAACATTTTATACAAATAGATACAACATGCCATTTGCTCCGATTGTCGGAGTGAACAACCATTTGCAAACGGTGCTGCTCGGTTGTGCGTTGCTACCAAATGAACAGATTGAAAGTTTCAAGTGGGTCTTCGAGAACATTCTGCTTGCAATGAACAATGAACACCCATTGAACATTATGACAGACCAGGACAAGGCCATGGAAACTTTCATATCTCAAGTCTTCCCCAACACGGTGCACAGATACTGGAAATGGCATGTCCAGAGAAAAGCTCATGAGAAGCTTGGCAGGATAATGAGCAGAGATGAGGTTTTTGAGCATGCTTTCTACAAGTGCATCAACGATTCTAACACGGTTGATGAATTTGAGGAGAACTGGCAGCATATGATACATTGCTTCGAATTAGTTGAGAATAGACATCTTTGCAACATGTGGCGCACCCGTTACACGTGGGTCCCAACGTTCTTTCGGAAGTGCTTCTTCCCCTTCACAAGCACTACTGGGAGGTCAGAGGGGCTAAACTCCTACTTCAAGACACTTGTGCACCCTCAAGATTCGGTGGGGAGGTTTGTGCAACAATATGAGATGCTACAGGAGACTATGCTAGACCGTGAGGACAATCAAGCTTTCATTGGTGCAGCAACCACAGCCCCGCTTTACTCTAGGTACAACATTGAACGTCGGGCAGTTGGTTTCTACACTCGGAGCGTGTTTTCCAAGTTTCAAGCAGAAGTGGATGCATCAACAAGCTTTGTTCTGAACCAAGTTCCTTATGTTGACATTAGAGGTGTGAAATTTGAGATCTTTTCAAATTACTATGAAGACCCCAAGATATTTACAGTAAATGTTGAGATGGAACAAGAGATATTTGAGTGCAGCTGCAATTGTTTCGAAATGAATGGCATCGTATGTGCGCATATCATTAGAGTCATGGTCCACCTCAATGTGCAAGCTATACCACAACGCTACTTGCTAGAACGTTGGTCGGAACAAGCAACTACACCAACCGGCAATAGTGCTCATCTACCGGATTTTGCGCTCCCTTCGAACAATACACTCAAGTACAACTCATTGTGCAGGAAGTTCACATGGTTAGCCTCTCAAGCTTGTAGCAATGATGTTGCCTACAAAATACTAAATGATGCAGCTCATACACTTGAGCCCATTATTGCTGCAGCAAAAAAGGGGGATTGCAAGAACAACGGGAATCACAACAGCAGCAACAGACCCCACAACAAAACACAACACAACATGAGCAGCAGCCACCAACAATGCAGCAGCAGCACGTGTCGCGTCAGCCAAAGAAACAACAGACAAAATAGCCAAGACAGCAGCCCCCAAAACCCACAATCCAACAACCAGATGCACCCAACCCGCTGGTTGAACAAGATACCGGGGAGAGTGTCATGCTTGAAAACCCAACGTGTGTCCCAAGAAAGGTCGACCATCGGAAAAATCAAGAAGGAGAAAGACTTTGCTTGAGCAAAGAGAGGATGCAGCAAAGAAGAAGGCAAAAACAGAGGAGAAGAAGAAAGAAACAAAACCCAGAGGAAAACTTGGACCAAAGAAGAAAAAAAGACATATGCTCATACTGCAAAGAAGATGGTCACAGCGCCCAAGATTGCGAGCAGTTGAAACTTGCGATGGCTGTCTAGAAATGCAACTATTGCACCGAGGATGGTAATGCTGCGAATACATGTCCCTACCTGAGAGCTGCAATATCAGTGGATGCAAATGTCGCTAGAGCAACAAAACTTACTACTTAGGCTTTGAGAAAGAAAAAAGACATGAACAGCTCATTCGCTTGCTGCATACAAAAAAGTGAAATGGAGGGGCTGCTATGTCACCGTAAATTTTCTCCTTTCTAGTTTTTGGTCACATGAGAAAGTCTCCTTAAAAAATGTAAAGAGCTAATTAATGTAGCAGCAAAAACATTGTTACATTTGTGTGATGGACAATAGTGAAGGTATCTATTTAGTATAAATTTTCAGTGTCTACAAAGTGTGTGTTGGACAAAAAACTGGTGATGTTTGATTCTGCTCACAGCGTTCTTACAATTATGCTCCATTTTTGAGACAAAAGCCAACTATAAAAAAGATATATGGTAAAAAACTAGCTTATAGCTTCTGAGCATAAAATTTCAAAAATCAGTATGGTTAAAAAACATCTATGCATCACCTTACATTTTCGGATATAAAACAGCTTGTGGTGATAAGCATCAAGCAAAAAGAAACTAAAATGTGTAGGATGTCTCCTGACAGCATTTCAAAGAAAAAATGCAAAAATGGGGACCCTGTATACATACTCTTAGGAGAACCTGACACTAAAATTCAAACAATGAAAGGTATATAAAATGGTAAAAACACAATTATCGTATATTCATCACACAGAAAAAAATGAGTTGCATTCATCTTCAACAAAAGAAAAAGGGGACTGATAACAATTTCCTTTGAACACTCTATATTACCATCCCAACAATAGTACCTCCACAAGTTGATTTAACAAAATAAACACTATCAATGCGTCAAAGTACCTCCAACACGGAGTTGCAACATTCCTAGACACTTATGAAAAAAGAAAGGTTACATCTTGGTTACATCAAAATGTAAACCACAAAATCCATCACTAAAAATCGCACGATTTAGTCGCCACGACGAAAACCAGTTCCATCTCCACCATTTATCTTTAATCAAACTTCCAGCAGCTTCCTCAGCTGCTCTGCAGGGTCCAAATTGTTGCTGGGATGCTTCAAAAGATTTGCTGCAATTCGTTTCCGGAGGTTGGGGATGTAAGTCTGACAACAAAAACAAAAAGAACCCAAAAGGGGTTAAATGGATAGAAAAGGGCCGTTAACTGAATTGAACAAAATCATGCACACCATTTTAGGCACAAAAATCATAAAACTGTAACAGGCAAGTATAATTCGGTACCTCATCAAAATGCATCATGACAACACCATTGTAGTTTTCCAAGTATAGAATTGCATAGAAGCCACAATTATAACTGAAAAAAACATTAAAAAGAAGATATAAGTATTTTCAAAAAAAGACTCTTGCGCAACATTGTCAATCCATACCATCCTTGTTGCACACAAGGAAAACAATTGATTTACAAAAATATTAGGCAAAAAGGTTGTTAAATTTAAGCACGAGTAGTTGGCACCACAACGTGGAGACTAAAATCTGGAAATAACATCTATATACCGACATACCAGCAGGTCAAACCCAGTTTCTTTGTTGGGTTTTTAAAAAAGTTTCACCATAGGTATAAGGAGTGAGTTGCATCACACCAAGAGGCTAACCCAGGCCCATGAACCCACTCACACCATTAATGAATGGAATGAAAAACTTATGTATCTAAGCAACAACATCCTGTCATATAAGGAAGTGCAACAACACCACCAGCATGCTTTCATTGTCATAGCGTCAGAAACTTGATGGATTGTATGAAATTAATACAAAAGTAAGGGGACAACATAAGTAGTTTCAACTTCTGATAAAGTACCATGCCAGGTGTCTAAACAGGCAACAGCTATACTAGTTGTCAACTAATTATCAATTAGAAAACTATCAATCAATCCCTTATCTACATCAGAAAAAAAACCTTATTGAGCAGCATTCACAAATCCTGCAGCCATATAGGGGAGAAAAACCACAAAACAGATGAAAACGGTTGCCTCATTCACAAGGATAAACATGGACAGGTCGAACTAAGCCACGAATCTAAACAAGTACAAGCCTACAAGGTACAAAGCCTTACTGTATTTCTTGTGTTGGGTAATCTAGGGTGATAATCTCAAAGCAATTGAGATCAAATTTGAACGCGGATTCGCAGTTTGCAACCTTCTTTATGTTGGTGATCTGATTGGATGCAACAAAAAACAATATTTTAAAAAAAGGTATTCTGGTGTTTGAATCATACTGATATTGAAACAAAAAGTGATCACTCTCAGAAAAAGACAGGTAATAAACTTCACTACCACATTGTTGGTTGCATTCGTGAGCAATGTAACATCCTCGGAATTCTTGATAGAGTCGAAGACATTGAATTGTTTATGCATCAAGTTAGCAACAACTACACCCCAATGTCTGTTCTGGACAACAACAATGAAAAGCTACGACGGAACAAAAACAAACTACAAGTATAAAAAACAGGCTTGATATAAAAATAAGATACACACAACAAATGGTGCAATATGAAACTTGGAACTTACTATATCAGATTTTGTAATCTGGTTATTTTCGCAAGCCCTTCGGAACTCTCTTTCGCAACTTCTGGGATTGAACAAGCCAGGATCCACTGCCAATTGAGACTGGGAAACAAGAAGGAATTGGATACTCATTACCACTAACTGTGTCTATTGTGTGCAAAAAAAAGTGAAGAAAAAGGAAAAAGCTATATGTGGGTAACACTAACCCCCATGAAGACAGAGAATTCAAACTTCTTTGGCTTCTTCCTGTTGTACATTTGCTCCAGGTTGAATGTTTTTAGATAGAGTGTCATTATATCGGAGTCAATCTCGGCTCGTGGCTTCAAGGAAGAATGGAAGTTCTCAAGTGATGTGTGAAAACCCTCTATTTCAATGAAATCAGGACTGCAAAAATTTAAAAACAAATTAGCACAGAAAACAGATGGAAAAAAATTACTACTTTCGACAATCCAACGACCACACCATATGTTACAATGAAAATGAAAAAACATACAAGCGATAAAAAGGAGACTCACATCGGTTTGCCGTGTTTTGTTTTTGGTATCTTGTACCTGCTCAAAACATACTGTTGGTACAATGCATCATCTTTTGGCTCGATCTTGATCTTCTTCATCCTTTGAGCACTAACAGAAGGCTGGGTTGTTCTCTTCTTTACTCCCTTCTTCACATGTTTGATTCGCCCGCTGCTATCACTAACAATCTTTGCAAGGCGATCATGCATCTCTGCATCAGTCTAACCTTGTTGCACTGGCACAAGGACTAAAACAAAAATATGAAGAGAGAGAAAACATAAGTAACTCCGAATAAACTACTTGATACATGGTATTCAAATAAAAGCTTCAAGCAGAATATATGGCCAAAAAAAGGGGCAAACTTGGAGCTACAAGTGGATCTGCAAATGCAATTGGAGATGATTGTCTCGGTATGTTAGTGGACCTTGGAAGCTTTGGTTCAGTGTCAAAGCAAGGACCGTCTCCATCGTTTTGCCCCGGAAGCTTTGTGTTGTTTCCCTGCGTTGCATGCTTTGGGGTTTTGTCATATGTAGGTCCTGCTGAAACATGGATGGGAGTTTCCATTCCCTTATTTGCTTCCTTATACTTCCTTGTTGTGTCATCATCCATATTGAGCCATTCGAAATCTTCAGTTCCCTCTTTGAACAGGCTCATTGATGGACCATCATCAAACTCCAAGGCAAGTCCTTGCAATGCAGCCATCGTGCCGTGTGACAGAATAACATTCTGACCCTCATCAGCAACATATGGATCTTTCAAAACATCTGCACCAACTTCAGTGCCTACTGACTTCTCGCGTTCTCCAAGAATAGGTCCTTGCTGCACATCTTCCATCCCTGGAAACCCGCAACTCTGCATTTTCTCCAAACCAATGTCCCGTTGTGCTTCATTCTGGTTGGTGTTGCTACAACATGCAACTTCCTTGTCTGCATCCACTTCTTGTGGTGTAGGACTTTTGTGAGCTTCAGGGCTAGTGTGGATGGGAGCCCTGGTGTGATCTACGTCTGGTGCATTGCCGTCTGGAGCATGAAATGTAACATCTTTGGGCATATGATCATTGTTTCTTGTTGCAGTGGCATTAGCTTCAACCAAAATAGATGCCAAACGCTTACAGAACATTGCTTCCAGAACCTGGCCAAATGATTTCAAAACCTTCTTAACTTCTGTTGCATGCAGCTTCTTGTGCTTTTCGTATACTGGTATCATGTGGCTTGGGATCTGTTTCAAAAGGAAAAGAACAAATGAAAAACAGAGGAAAAATTGTAGATTGCCCTCAACGAAGAAAAGCAGGCACACACAACAAAAATAATAAACAAAAAAATAAAGCATTGCAACAAGTTGTTGTTGCTGAAAAAAATGATGAGAACCTCATGAAAAAAGTGCTTACCTCCATTTCCTCACTTGAAGGCAGTGGATGCAACCACTCATCTAGAGAGCCACAGACATCACCGCCAAAGTCGCATCCATCAAAGGTTGAGTTGCTTGGTATATCAGGGATGTGTGCATCTGTCCGAACAAACTTGTTGTTCTGATGTCGAGTTTCACCGCAGCCGTCTAGCCGTACGCACGACGTCTCCGCCAAACGGCGAAGCTGTGAAAACCAGTGCATAAAAAGGTTTAAACCACAACCAAACAAAAAAGGATTGGAAAAAATGAAAAAAATAAAAGGATAATGTGCTCTTACATTTCGTTTTCCAAAATCAATCTTATCTAGGCTTAGCTTATTCCTATCAATTTCTTGTATCAACTTAAAGTCGTCGTTGCAAACGAAGCAAGACCTTGGGAGAGAGTAGTCAATTCTATGCTCAGAAGCTAGCAAACGAGGCACCTCAACAAAGTCCATGTAAATAATCTAAAACAAAACATAAAAATAACATTGTGAGACAACCTATCATAGATGGATGCTGCAGCGCAAAAAAAAGAAATGAAACAAAAAATATTGACACGCAACAAGCTCATGGGCCACACCGCGAACATTGGTAGACAGCCACCGATCCAGAAGGCAGTTTTCCCTTCATTCCTCTTCTTTTGATACTTCTTGACCTTATTCAACGCAACAACCAAGAAATGCTCATCCCAAGCAAACTCATTGATACTGTCCATGTCAACCAAGATCGCAAGATACTCTAAAGGAACCATGTTACCAGTACCAGGAGAAAGCACAAGAGCAATACACAACAGTACCCATGCCCTCTTTATAGTAACAACATCAAGAACATTTGCAACTTCAAGCACTTCGATAGTGCGCCTTGTTGGGGCCCTCGACCCAACTCGATATGGTTCACGCAACACATGTGGTTCATTCCTCCTCAACAACTCAACTGCCCTTGACCCAGAAGGTACATTGAAATTTTTTCGCACCATGTCTTTTGTATACAAAATGGACTTCTGTCTGTGACTGCAACAAGTAGAGTAAACAGTTGAGCCAATAAGAAACGAAACCTATTGCAAGAAAAAGATAGGAAAAATGATACTCAAGAGGAATATGCTTGAAAAATGCATACCTAAACAACGACTTATCTGGATTAATTTTCATGACTACCCAATCCAGCAGATCAGCGGGTACAGAAAAAGAGTTGATGTTCAAGAGGGAACCAAAGCTGCATAGGCATATAACATCCTTCTTACTTGTGGGCTGACAATCCGCAATCTGGCGCAAGCGACTGGCTGAGAAACGCGTTGAAAAAGACCCATCAGCAGCCGGGCATTCATCATCGTCCATTCTGCAAAAAAAAAACAGAAAAACGCGTTGGTCAGCATGTTCAAAATACATACTTCTGGCTGAGCATGAACTAAAAAATGTTAAATAGTTGCCTTGAACAAACAGGTGCCGCGCGTCTCAGACAACCTGATGATTTGCATGTTAACAAGTTACCAAGTAGCAATTTTACATGTTACCAAGTTACAGACACAAATCGACGAGCAAACACACATATGGTACTACAACAAACCAACAAACACTGCAAAAAAGTTGTCTGATACCCAAGGTCCTCACAACCCCCAACCTACACATACCCAAGGTCCTCCACCGTCCACCCATCTCGAAATGCTCAGAGTCCATTATGATTTTGTTTCTTCAGCTGATGGACTAATCAATACTCAAACTCGAAACTGTATCCCATGTCTGAAGAAAAGAACCCATGCTCCCTGCTTATATATACACACCCCTTTCTCTTATGAAAAACTAGGGCATACCGTTGCTTCGGAAGATGGCATGGGCTAGCTAACCAACATCCAGCTGAAGCCTCCCCTGCAGAAATAAGACACAGAGCAAGTGACATGAGCCGATCCCCATGTCAGCAGAACTGCTCTGTCTGAAAGCGATGCAAACTGGCCTCCATGGAGATATGTGAAGCAGATACCAGGCGAAATGCGCCCGGGAGCACGCACTAGTACACAACGCCTTGCACCGCCAGCTGCTGTAACATCCAACATCAAACTGGCCTGGGGATACTACGGTACTACTACATCTGATTGGTGCTAGCTACTGTACTAGGCAGAGGACAAGTTGATCGGTGAGAATGTACGGTGCTAGCTACTGTACTAGGCAGAGGACACAAGCAACTAGTACATCTGAGAGAGATCCCCCCAGCCCAGAACCACATCGCCGCCGCAGTGAAGCCACCCGCGAAGGGTAGGACGCCGACGATCCTAACACCAACCGCCGCAGCAACTCCTCCCTACCACCCCCAACCTACACCTACCAAGGTCCTCCACCGTCCATCCCTCTAGAAATGTTGTGATTCCTACCGCGCACATATGGGATCTAGAAAAAAACTGACCTCGGCTCTGGGTCATCGTCGGCCATGGAGCGCGAAGAAGATGCGCGAGTAGCCGCTCCCTCTCTGCCCGCCGGCACCACCGGTCCCTTGCCCAGCTGCCGCGCCGACCGTCGCATCCGGCATTTGTGGATCGAGCAAGAGAGAGGAAGAGGAGGAGGGAAAGTTGCAATCCTCAAGGGCGAGCTGCAATGTAGCGGGGTGGACTCTGGTGGACCAAAAAACACCTGGTTGGTGCGGCGCGTGCTGCAACCTGGTCGGAGACTCGACGCTGCCCATTGTCCGGACGGAACGACTTTGAACCGTACGATTACGTACGATCTAACGGCCCAGGAGCCGGTTTACGGACCGAACGGATCAGCCGGTTGATCTAGAGCGTTTTCCGCTAACTAAACCGTACCAATCAGAGCTTCTCGGCTTAAACGCCAAATGAGCTCGCGTTGGAGACCACGCCGAAATGCCACTCCGGCTGACGTTGCTACTTTGCCCCTCATCGAACCGACTGCACCCTGTTTCCGTTACGCTTGGCCGTTGGGTCTTCAAGTCAAGGCCTTGGATCCAGGCCAACCCCCCGTGAGATCTCATCCGATACCCCATAAATAAACCCACCATCCAGCGAAATCAAATCAGAGCAAACCGAAGCAGATGTGCATAGCATACTACTAGTTTCCGTCCATCCATCCTCATTGCTTGCTAGATCTTGATCTTGTTGTTGGAATTATGCCCTAGAGGCAATAATAAATATAGTTATTATTATGATTCCTGTATCAAGATAATCGTTTATTATCCATGCTATAATTGTATTGAATGAAGACTCATTTACATGTGTGGATACATAGACAAAACACTGTCCCTAGCAAGCCTCTAGTTGGCTAGCCAGTTGATCATAGATAGTCAGTGTCTTCTGATTATGAACAAGGTGTTGTTGCTTGATAACTGGATCACGTCATTAGGAGAATCACGTGATGGACTAGACCCAAACTAATAGACGTAGCATGTTGATCGTGTCATTTTGTTGCTACTGTTTTCTGCGTGTCAAGTATTTATTCCTATGACCATGAGATCATATAACTCACTGACACCGGAGGAATGCTTTGTGTGTATCAAACGTCGCAACGTAACTGGGTGACTCTAAAGATGCTCTACAGGTATCTCCGAAGGTGTTAGTTGAGTTAGTATGGATCAAGACTGGGATTTGTCACTCCGTGTGACGGAGAGGTATCTCGGGGCCCACTCGGTAATACAACATCACACACAAGCCTTGCAAGCAATGTGACTTAGTGTAAGTTGTGGGATCTTGTATTACGGAACGAGTAAAGAGACTTGCCGGTAAACGAGATTGAAATAGGTATACGGATACTGACGATCGAATCTCGGGCAAGTAACATACCGAAGGACAAAGGGAATGACATACGGGATTATATGAATCCTTGGCACTGAGGTTCAAAGGATAAGATCTTCGTAGAATATGTAGGATCCAATATGGGCATCCAGGTCCCGCTATTGGATATTGCCGAGGAGTCTCTCGGGTCATGTCTACATAGTTCTCGAACCCGCAGGGTCTGCACACTTAAGGTTCGACGTTGTTTTATGCGTATTAGAGTTATATGGTTGGTTACCGAATGTTGTTCAGAGTCCCGGATGAGATCACGGACGTCACGAGGGTTTCCGGAATGGTCCGGAAACGAAGATTGATATATAGGATGACCTCATTTGATTACCGGAAGGTTTTCGGAGTTACCGGGAATGTACCGGGAATGACGAATGGGTTCCGAGAGTTCACCGGGGGGGGGCAACCCACCCCGGGGAAGCCCATAGGCCTTTGGGGAGGCACACCAGCCCTTAGTGGGCTGGTGGGACAGCCCACAAGTGCCCTATGCGCCATAGAGATAAAAATCAAAGAGAAAGAAAAAAAAAAGGAAGGAGGTGGGAAGGAAGGGGGACTCCTCCCACCAAACCAAGTCCAACTCGGTTTGGGGGGGGAGTCCTCCCCCCTTGGACTCGGCCGACCCCCTTGGGGCTCCTTGAGCCCCAAGGCAAGGCCCCCTCCCTCCCACCTATATATACGGAGGTTTTAGGGCTGATTTGAGACGACTTTCCCACGGCAGCCCGACCACATACCTCCACGGTTTTTCCTCTAGATCGCGTTTCTGCGGAGCTCAGGCGGAGCCCTGCTGAGACAAGGTCATCACCAACCTCCGGAGCGCCGTCACGCTGCCGGAGAACTCTTCTACCTCTCCGTCTCTCTTGCTGGATCAAGAAGGCCGAGATCATCGTCGAGCTGTACGTGTGCTGAACGCGGAGGTGCCGTCCGTTCGGTACTAGATCGTGGGACTGATCGCGAGATTGTTCGCGGGGCGTATCGAGGGACGTGAGGACGTTCCACTACATCAACCGCGTTCTCTAACGCTTCTGCTGTATGATCTACAAGGGTACGTAGATCACTCATCCCCTCTCGTAGATGGACATTACCATGATAGGTCTTCGTGCGCGTAGGAAAATTTTTGTTTCCCATGCGACGTTCCCCAACGGTGGCATCATGAGCTAGGTTCATGCGTAGATGTCTTCTCGAGTAGAACACAAAAGTTTTTGTGGGCGGTGATGTGCGTTTTGCTGCCCTCCTTAGTCTTTTCTTGATTCCGCGGTATTGTTGGATTGAAGCGGCTTGGACCGACATTACTCGTACGCTTACGAGAGACTGGTTTCATCGTTACGAGTAACCCTCTTTGCTAAAAGATGAATGGCAAGTGTCGGTTTCTCCAACTTTAGTTGAATCGGATTTGACCGAGGAGGTCCTTGGATGAGGTTAAATAGCAACTCATATATCTCCGTTGTGGTGTTTGCGTAAGTAAGATGCGATCCTACTAGATACCCTTGGTCACCACGTAAAACATGCAACAACAAAATTAGAGGACGTCTAACTTGTTTTTGCAGGGTATGCTTGTGATGTGATATGGCCAACGATGTGATGTGATATATTGGATGTATGAGATGATCATGTTGTAATAGAAATATCGACTTGCACGTCGATGGTACGGCAACCGGCAGGAGCCATAGGGTTGTCTTTATACTAACGTTTGTGCTTGCAGATGCGTTTACTATTTTGCTAGGAGGTAGGTTTAGTAGTAATAGCATGAGTATCACGACAACCCCGATGGCAACACGTTGATGGATGATCATGGTGTGGCGCCGGTGACAAGAAGATCGTGCCAGGTCCTTTGGTGATGGAGATCAAGAAGCACGTGATGATGGCCATATCATGTCACTTATGAATTGCATGTGATGTTAATCCTTTTATGCACCTTATTTTGCTTAGAACGACGGTAGCATTATGAGGTGATCTCTCACTAAAATTTCAAGACGAAATTGTGTTCTCCCCGACTGTGCACCGTTGCTACAGTTCGTCGTTTCGAGACACCACGTGATGATCGGGTGTGATAGACTCAACGTTCACATACAACGGGTGCAAAACAGTTGCGCACGCGGAACACTCGGGTTAAGCTTGACGAGCCTAGCATGTGCAGACATGGCCTCAGAACACATGAGACCGAAAGGTCGATCATGAATCATATAGTTGATATGATTAGCATAGGGATGCTTACCACTGAAACTATAGTCAACTCACGTGATGATCGGACTTGAGCTAGTGTAAGTGGATCATGAACCACTCAAATGACTAGAGAGATGTACTTTTTGAGTGGGAGTTTAGCGTATAATTTGATTAAGTTAAACTCTAATTATCTTGAACATAGTCTAAAGTCCACTTTGAATATATTTGTGTTGTAGATCATGGCTCACGCGACAGTCATCCTGAATTTTAATACGTTCCTAGAGAAAGCTAAGTTGAAAGATGATGGAAGCAACTTTGTAGACTGGGCTCGTAATCTTAAGCTAATCTTACAAGCTGGGAAGAAGGATTATGTCCTTAATGCTGCGTTAGGAGATGAACCACCCGCTACGGCTGATCAGGATGTTAAGAACGCTTGGTTAGCGCGTAAGGAGGACTACTCAATAGTTCAATGTGCAGTCTTGTATGGCTTAGAACCGGGACTTCAACGTCGCTTTGAGCGTCATGGAGCATTTGAGATGTTCCAGGAGTTGGAGTTTATCTTTCAGAAGAACGCCCGGATCGAGAGGTATGAGACCTCCGATAAATTCTATGCTTGCAAGATGGAGGAAAACTCATCTGTAAGTGAACATGTGCTCAAAATGTCTGGGTACTCAAACCGTCTAGCTGAGCTGGGGATTGAACTCCCGCAAGAAGCTATCACTGACAGAATCCTTCAATCACTGCCGCCAAGCTATAAAGGCTTTGTGTTGAACTACAACATGCA
Source organism: Hordeum vulgare subsp. vulgare (assembly GCF_904849725.1). Lineage (NCBI taxonomy): Eukaryota > Viridiplantae > Streptophyta > Magnoliopsida > Poales > Poaceae > Hordeum > Hordeum vulgare. The sequence goes on along the minus strand of NC_058521.1, from coordinate 36,764,251 downwards.
AGGGATGAACAAGTCACCCGGCGAGTTGTTTGCGATGCTGAAAGTCGCAGAGTCTGAACTCCGTAAAGAGCATCAAGTGTTGATGGTGAATAAGACCACTAGTTTCAAGAGAAACGGCAAAGGCAAGAAGGGCAATTCGAAGAAGAGCGGCAAGCCTGTTGCCAATCCGACGAAGAGACCCAAAGCTGGACCTAAGCCGGAAACGGAGTGTTACTATTGCAAGGGTATGGGTCACTGGAAGCGCAATTGCCCCAAGTATCTGGCAGATAAGAAGGCGGGCAAAGAAAAAACAGGTATATTTGATATACATGTTATTGATGTGTACTTAACCGGCTCTCGTAGTAGTGCCTGGGTATTTGATACCGGTTCTGTTGCTCATATTTGCAACTCGAAACAGGAACTGCGGAATAGACGAAGGCTGGCGAAAGATGAAGTGACGATGCGCGTAGGAAATGGTTCCAAGGTTGATGCAATCGCCGTCGGCACAGTGTCACTTTAGCTACCGTCGGGATTAGTGATGAACTTAAATCATTGTTATTTAGTGCCTGCGTTGAGCATGAACATTATATCTGGATCTTGTTTATTGCGAGACGGTTACTCTTTTAATTTAGAGAATAATGGTTGTTCTATTTCTATGAGTAACATCTTTTATGGTCATGCACCGAATGTGAGAGGATTGTTCATATTGAATCTTGATAGCGATACGCATATACATAACATTGAGACCAAAAGAGTTAGAGTAAACAATGATAGCGCCATATTTTTGTGGCACTGCCGCTTAGGTCATATTGGTGTAAAGCGCATGAAGAAACTCCATGCTGATGGACTTTTGGAGTCACTTGACTTTGATTCACTTGACACGTGCGAACCATGCCTCATGGGCAAGATGACTAAGACTCCGTTCTCAGGAACAATGGAGCGTGTAAGTGACTTGTTGGAAATCATACATACCGATGTGTGTGGTCCGATGAGCGTGGAGGCACGCGGCGGATATCGTTATTTTCTCACCTTCACTGACGATTTAAGTAGATATGGTTATGTCTACTTGATGAAGCACAAGTCTGAAACATTTGAAAAGTTCAAGCAATTTCAGAGTGAAGTGGAAAATCATCGTAACAAGAAGATCAAGTTCCTACCGTCTGATCGTGGGGGTGAATATCTGAGTTTCGAGTTTGGTGCTCACTTAAGACAATGTGGAATTGTTTCACAGTTAACACCGCCTGGAACACCACAGCGTAATGGTGTGTCCGAACGTCGTAATCGTACTCTATTAGAGGTGGTGCGATCTATGATGTCTCTTACTGATTTGCCGTTATCGTTTTGGGGTTATGCATTAGAAACAGCTGCATTCACTTTAAATAGGGCACCATCAAAATCCGTTAAGACGACACCATACGAACTGTGGTATGGCAAAAGACCAAAGTTGTCGTTTCTTAAAGTTTGGGGATGTGATGCTTATGTCAAAAAGCTTCAGCCTGAAAAGCTGGAACCCAAAGCGGAAAAGTGCGTCTTCATAGGTTACCCAAAAGAGACAGTTGGGTACACCTTCTATCTCAAATCCGAGGGCAAAGTGTTTGTTGCTAAAAACGGAGCTTTACTCGAGAAGGAGTTTCTCTCGAGAGAATTGAGTGGGAGGAAGATAGAACTTGACGAGGTTGTCGAACCTCTCATCCCTCTGGATGGTGGCGCAGGGCAAGGGGAAACCTCTATCGTTGCGACGCCAGTTGAGGAGGAAGTTAATGATGATGATCATGAAACTCCAGTTCAAGTTTCTGTTGAACCACGCAGGTCGACGAGATCACGTGCTGCTCCAGAGTGGTACGGTAATCCCGTCTTATCAATCATGTTGTTAGACAACAATGAACCTGCAAATTATGAAGAAGCAATGGTGGGGCCAGATTCCAACAAATGGCTAGAAGCCATGAAATCCGAGATAGGATCCATGTATGAGAACAAAGTGTGGACTTTGGAGATACTACCTGAGGGCCGCAAGGCTATTAAGAACAAATGGATCTTTAAGAAGAAGACGGACGCTGACGGCAATGTGACCGTTTATAAAGCTCGACTTGTGGCAAAGGGTTTTTCACAAGTTCCAGGAGTTGACTACGATGAGACTTTCTCACCTGTAGCGATGCTTAAGTCCGTCAGAATCATGTTAGCAATAGCTGCATTTTTCGATTATGAAATCTGGCAGATGGATGTCAAAACGGCGTTCCTTAACGGTTTCCTTAAGGAAGAGTTGTATATGATACAACCCGAAGGTTTTGTCGATCCTAAGAATGCTAACAAGGTGTGCAAGCTCCAGCGATCCATTTATGGACTGGTGCAAGCATCTCGGAGTTGGAACAAACGCTTTGATGAGGTGATCAAAGCATTTGGGTTTATACAAGTGGTTGGAGAATCTTGTATTTACAAGAAAGTGAGTGGGAGCTCTGTGGCGTTTCTAATATTATATGTGGATGACATATTACTGATTGGAAACAACGTAGAGTTTTTGGAGAGCATAAAAGGTTACTTGAATAAAAGTTTCTCTATGAAGGACCTAGGAGAAGCTGCTTACATTCTAGGCATTAAGATCTATAGGGATAGATCAAAACGCCTGATAGGACTTTCACAAAGCACATACCTTGATAAAGTTTTGAAGAGGTTCAAAATGGAACAGTCCAAGAAAGGGTTCTTGCCAGTTCTACAAGGTACGAGATTGAGTAAGACTCAGTGCCCAGCAACTGATGAAGATAGAGAGCATATGCGCTCCGTCCCCTATGCTTCAGCCATAGGTTCTATCATGTATGCGATGTTGTGCACTAGACCGGATGTTAGCCTGGCCATAAGTATGGCAGGTAGGTTCCAGAGTAATCCAGGAGTGGATCACTGGACAGCGGTCAAGAATATCCTGATGTACCTGAAAAGGACTAAGGAGATGTTTCTTGTGTATGGAGGTGACGAAGAGCTCGCCGTAAAAGGTTACATTGATGCAAGCTTTGACACAGATCCGGACGACTCTAAGTCGCAAACCAGATACGTATTTATTCTTAATGGGGGTGCGGTAAGCTGGTGCAGCTCCAAGCAAAGCGTCGTAGCAGATTCTACATGTGAAGCGGAGTACATGGCTGCCTCAGAGGCGGCTAAGGAGGGTGTCTGGATGAAGCAGTTCATGACGGATCTTGGAGTGGTGCCAAGTGCACTGAATCCAATAACCTTGTTCTGTGACAACACTGGTGCCATTGCCTTAGCAAAGGAACCGCGGTTTCACAAGAAGACCAGACACATCAAACGACGCTTCAACCTCATCCGCGACTACGTCGAGGGAGAGGACGTGAATATATGCAAAGTGCACACGGATCTGAATGTAGCAGACCCGCTGACTAAACCTCTTCCACGGCCAAAACATGATCAACACCAGAACTGTATGGGTGTTAGATTTATTACAATGTAATTCACATGGTGATGTGAGGGCTAGATTATTGACTCTAGTGCAAGTGGGAGACTGTTGGAATTATGCCCTAGAGGCAATAATAAATATAGTTATTATTATGATTCCTGTATCAAGATAATCGTTTATTATCCATGCTATAATTTTATTGAATGAAGACTCATTTACATGTGTGGATACATAGACAAAACACTGTCCCTAGCAAGCCTCTAGTTGGCTAGCCAGTTGATCATAGATAGTCAGTGTCTTCTGATTATGAACAAGGTGTTGTTGCTTGATAACTGGATCACGTCATTAGGAGAATCACGTGATGGACTAGACCCAAACTAATAGACGTAGCATGTTGATCGTGTCATTTTGTTGCTACTGTTTTTCTGCGTGTCAAGTATTTATTCCTATGACCATGAGATCATATAACTCACTGACACCGGGGAATGTTTTGTGTGTATCAAACGTCGCAACGTAACTTGGTGACTATAAAGGTGCTCTACAGGTATCTCCGAAGGTGTTAGTTGAGTTAGTATGGATCAAGACTGGGATTTGTCACTCCGTGTGACGGAGAGGTATCTCGGGGCCCACTCGGTAATACAACATCACACGCAAGCCTTGCAAGCAATGTGACTTAGTATAAGTTGCGGGATCTTGTATTACGGAACGAGTAAAGAGACTTGCCGGTAAACGAGATTGAAATAGGTATACGGATACTGACGATCGAATCTCGGGCAAGTAACATACCGAAGGACAAAGGGAATGACATACGGGATTATATGAATCCTTGGCACTGAGGTTCAAACGATAAGATCTTCGTAGAATATGTAGGATCCAATATGGGCATCCAGGTCCCGCTATTGGATATTGACCGAGGAGTCTCTCGGGTCATGTCTACATAGTTCTCGAACCCGCAGGATCTGCACACTTAAGGTTCGACGTTGTTTTATGCGTATTAGAGTTATATGGTTGGTTACCGAATGTTGTTCGGAGTCCCGGATGAGATCACGGACGTCACGAGGGTTTTCGGAATGGTCCGGAAACGAAGATTGATATATAGGATGACCTCATTTGATTACCGGAAGGTTTTCGGAGTTACCGGGAATGTACCGGGAATGACGAATGGGTTCCGGGAGTTCACCGGGGGGGGGGCAACCCACCCCGGGGAAGCCCATAGGCCTTTGGGGAGGCACACCAGCCCTTAGTGGGCTGGTGGGACAGCCCACAAGTGCCCTATGCGCCATAGAGATAAAAATCAAAGAGAAAGAAAAAAAAGGAAGGAGGTGGGAAGGAAGGGGGACTCCTCCCACCAAACCAAGTCCAACTCGGTTTGGGGGGGAGTCCTCCCCCCTTGGACTCGGCCGACCCCCTTGGGGCTCCTTGAGCCCCAAGGCAAGGCCCCCTCCCTCCCACCTATATATACGGAGGTTTTAGGGCTGATTTGAGACGACTTTCCCACGGCAGCCCGACCACATACCTCCACGGTTTTTCCTCTAGATCGCGTTTCTGCGGAGCTCAGGCGGAGCCCTGCTGAGACAAGGTCATCACCAACCTCCGGAGCACCGTCACGCTACCGGAGAACTCTTCTACCTCTCCGTCTCTCTTGCTGGATCAAGAAGGCCGAGATCATAGTCGAGCTGTACGTGTGCTGAACGCGGAGGTGCCGTCCGTTCGGTACTAGATCGTGGGACTGATCGCGGGATTGTTCGCGGGGCGGATCGAGGGACGTGAGGACGTTCCACTACATCAACCGCGTTCTCTAACGCTTCTGCTGTACGATCTACAAGGGTACGTAGATCACTCATCCCCTCTCGTAGATGGACATCACCATGATAGGTCTTCGTGCGCGTAGGAAAATTTTTGTTTCCCATGCGACGTTCCCCAACACTTGTTTCTTGCAGAGCTAAAAAGGAAGGGAGGAGGAGACGGTTCGGTGATGAACGGCAGGAAGAAGCAGGGCCGGGACAACCACAAGGCATCGTAGGGCCGCAGCGACCGCAAGTCGGGGTCCGGGATGAGCGGCGATGCCAAGAAGGGCGGTCACGGCAGAAAGTTCACCTGGGAGGGCGTCGATGGCTACACGGACGAGGACCTCGACCTCGTCGCCAGCAAGGGCCCGGGGACCGATGCCCGTGCCTCCGGCAAGAACAAGTCCTAGGGAGAGGGTGATGCCCTGCCCCGCCCGCCCGTCGCCGTCCGATAGATAGCTTTAATTAGCGTTCTCAATCGTGTCAGCTCTTCAAATAATTATATAGATCGTGGTGTGGCGTGTTTGGCATGTAGATATGATCTGATCTAGTATTTCCAGTTGTGGGCTTCACTTGTCTTGTCTTGTGTTCTAGATCTCGCACTTAACTTGTGTTCAACCTTGTCTTTTGTTTCTGTCATCTTGGTTCTTCCTTCTGCGTTGATTTCTGCTCAATTTATTTACCGATCCATGCCAACCGCCATCAGTGCTCGCAGGAGTCGAGTCCTTTATCCATTCTTCGAACTGACAGCACCCTGTTCCCATTACGCTTGGTCGTTGGGTCTTCGAGTCGAGGCCTTGGATCTAGGCCAACTCTCGTCAGTGCCATTGGAAACGCCATGGTCCATGGCGTTTGCCGCCTGAGTAGCAACGCCAGGCCCCGTGGCGTTTCTATGTGGGCTGGAACGCGAGCTAGTTAAGCGTGTGAATGTGGAGCAGAAACGTCACGGTAGACTGGTGTTTCTATTTGCAGCAGCAACGCCACGAATTGTGGCATTTCTAAAAGGATCAGATCGTGAAATAGTTTCGTACAGAGTTTATTTTGTGTTGTAGTTTCAGAGTAAGGTCAGAACAGTGAAGAAGTCCGCCGTAAGCAAACACTTGCCAGCAAAGGATATGCAAGATTCTAAAAAAGAGGAAAGGATATGAATGCTAAAAAAGCAAATGATATGCTTACTGATGTTGCTCTTGAGAAAGTGCAAGGACTGGTATTTTTCTTCAAGGGGTATAGGGAAACTTTTAAGAATCATTAGAGATATCCAAAGGAATTACAACTCAGATGGATATTGGTACAACATTTCGTAAAAAACGAGAAACTAAAAGAAAAGAGACATTTTGATGAGAACCCAGATGATGCAAATGTTGCCACACAGTGTGCAGAGGAATCATTGAGAGTCAACTATTTCATACTTATTGTTAATCAAGCAATTAGCTCACTTACAAGCAGATTTGACCAATATCAGGGTTACCCAAAAAATATATTTGGTTTCTTCTTTACCTCCGAAACATTGTTGTCATTGGATAAGAAAGAGGTTGAAAACTTCTTGTGATAATCTTGAGGTTGCACTTAAAAAGGATGGAAAGTCTGACATTTATGCTAATGAACTTTATGTGGTCCTCAAAATTTCATTCCAAAAGTAAAAAAAGTAGATTTTTTAAAGCGTCATAATTTTTTCTCCAATTAAAGTATTGTATATGGAGTTTTTGAAAGGACGTAGATGTCGTCTAAAGGGGGATGAATAAGCACTTTAAACTAATTACAGTTTTAGGCTTGAACAAATGCAAAATAAAACTAGTGTTTAATTTATTGAGAACACAACCTAAAACAACTAGGCTCACCTATGTGCACCAATAACTTATGCTAAACAAGATAAATAACTAACCGATAGCAATATATATAACATGAAATAATATGACTATCACAAAGTAAAGTGTTAAGTAAATGGCTCGGATAAGAGATAACCAAGACACGCGGAGACAAGGTGTATCCCGAAATTCACACCTTTACGGATGCTAATCTCTGTTTGGAGCGGTGTGGAGGCACAATGCTCCCCAAGAAGCCACTAGGGTCATCGTACTATCTTCACGCCCCCGCGTAATGCAGGATGCCATGATTCCGTTAAGGAACCCTTGAGGATGGTCATCGAACACGTACAATTGGCAACCCTTGGGGGCGATCACTTACACATCTTCAACGTATCGATAATCCTCTATTCTAAAATAGCTACAACTCACTAGCTATTTTCTCTCTCCATGCAACAATGCCACATCATCAAGTCATGCATGGAGTCATAAGTTATTTTTTTAATTGATCTCTTCATGCAAAACATACCACCTCATGCATTGTTTTTTTCGAGGGAATTAATTCATGTAAGAAAGTTTTATATTTGTTTTTGTTTTAATTTTGGTCTTCTACCACTTATCCATACATTTTTAACAAGGTTCCCGCCGCAACGCACGGGACATCGTTTAGTTTATGAAGTATTCATGCCATATTTATCTATGTTTATAATATTTTTATATGATTTTGATGTACTTTATATGATTTAACTAGAACTAACTCGGACTGATAATGTTTTCAGCACATTTACCGTGGTGTTGTTTTCTATGTAAAAAATAATAGTTTTTGCAAACGCTCAAAACTTTTTGATGATTTTTTTCTAGAGCAAATAAGAAATACTAGATCGAAGAACCGCGTGATTTCAACGTGAAAAATCCTAAAAATCCTAAAACCCTCTGAAGTTAACCTAGAACTTCCGCTCCGCTGCCGCAAGCCTCTATACTAAAGAAAACTCATCAGGAGCCCTGTTCTAGTACCCTGCTGGATGGGGCAATCATCACCGGAGGCCATCTTCATCACCCCGATGGTCTCCATGACGAAAAGGGAGTAGTTCAACCTTGGGGCTCAGGGTATGTACCAGTAGCTATGTGTTTGATCTCTCTCTCCCTCCCTCCCTCCCTCCCTCGCGCTCTCTCTCCCTCTCTCTCTCTCCCCATCACCCTCTCCCTCTCCCCCTCTCTCCCCATCTCCCTCTCTTCCCTCTCTCTCTCTCTTCCCTCCCTCTCTCTCCTCTCTCCTCTCTCTCTCTCCTCTCCTCTCTCTCTCTCTTTCTCGCTCCCTCCCTCCCTCCCTCCTCTCTATCTCTCTCACTCACTCTCTCTCTCTCGCTCCCTCCCTCCCTCCCTCCTCTCTATCTCTCACTCTCTCTCTCTCTCTCTTTCTCTCTCTCTCCCTCCTCTCTCTCTCTCTCTCGTTCTTGAGATGCTATGATCTTGATGTATCACGGGCTTTGTTAATGTAATTGGATCATATGGTGTTTGTCCCTTGCTATCTTGATGTGATGAATTGAATCTTTCCCTTGAGATTTAGTTATGTCGAGTTGAATATTGGATTTGAGATCACTTGATGTATGTCTTGCATGTGGATACCCATGGTGACAATGGGGTGTTCTATTGATTCAGTTGATATATGTTTTGGTACTCCACTTGCGGATTCATGTGGTGACAATGGGGTAGTCTATGCATTTGGGTTGATACACGTTCTTCTCCTACTTTCTCGGATAAATATTTTGGGGTACTCTTTGAATTTTTTGTGTTGGATTGAATATGATGAATCTAATATTGTTTGATGCATGTCGAATAATTAACCCACGGATACTTGAGGTAACATTGGAGTACCTAGGTGATATTAGGGTTGATTGATGTATATCATAGGTGTTATTCTAGTACGAACTCTAGGGTTGTTTGTGACACTTATAGGAACATCTCAATAGATTGATATGAAAGAATAGTTTTGAGGTGGTTCTACTACCTACAACAATTTCATCTTATGTTCTCCGGTACTTATGAACTTTGAAGTGATTCTTTGTCACACGTTGAGGGATGATCATATGATTCTTTTATGTTAGTATTCTTGAGAGATTGCACAATTGAAAGTATGAACCCTAGGCCTTATTTCCAAGCATTGCAACCCTATTTATGCTCACTTTTACTACTTGTTACCTTGCTATTTTTATATTTTCAGAATACAACAACCTATATCTACTATCCATATTGCACTCGTATCATCATTTCTTCGTCGAACTAGTGCACCTATACAATTTGCCATTTGTATTGGGTGTGTTGGGGACACAAGAGATTTATTATATTTGATTGCAGTGTTGTTTGAGAGAGACCATATTCATCCTACACCTCCCACGGATTGGTAAACCTTAGGTCATACACTTGAGGGGAAATTTCTACTCTCCTACAAAGCTCTGCGCTTCGAGGCCCAACAGAGTCTACAAGAATAAATTTGTGTAGTAGACATCAAGCTCTTTGGTGTCATTGCCGGAGAGGTGGGTGGTTGAAGATATATCTTTATATCTTGTAATTAAACCTTTTAGTTTCTTGTTTTTCACTAGTTTGGTTTCATAAAATAACACTACAAAAAATAGAATTTAGGTTGCCTCAATTGCTTTGCCTTTATACTGTCTTTCGTGAAAGTGATGCTTCAGAAAATTATGCTCAGTTTTTAGAAGAAGAATTTATAAAAATAATTACTGTGAAATACTTAAATGATGAGTATGATAGCAATATTGTTAGTATGAATTATCTTAATATCCATGATGTTAATGATGATTGCACTGGTCATGATAAAAAGGTTTCCTATAAGCATGTCAATTTTTACGAAGCTAATAAAATTTGTGAAAACATGTCGTATATGGATGATAAATTTTGTAAGAAGCATAAACATGATAAAATAATTGGTGGCTTAAAGTTATAGATGAATTTGTCTTAAGATTATGCTCTCTTCATCCCATTACTTGTGAACTTTCCAATAGAGTTGGCCATCTTAATATCCAATGCATGCATTTTCATGATCGAACTGTTTCGAAGTATTGTGATAATTTGTTCTCCCGTGAACTCTATAATGAACTTTGTTTATTTTTTGGGTGTGAAGAATTATCACATAAAAATGATTGGTTTGATATATGATGACGATCTAGTCCTATCAAGGTCAAACATTTGCCTTGCGCATAGTCCACTTGAGCAAGATGATGACGATCTTGTCCTCCTCAAGATGGACCATCTTTCTTAATTGCGTAGGCTCGATGAGGACTAGTAGATTGCTCCCCCATACTTCACTATGGGCGAGCCTCTCTTCGGCACATCTTCATATGTCCATTATCGCCATAATGGACGACAAGATTCAAACATGTGATCTCTACGTGATGCTTCAACCACTTGATTTCATCCTCCATGGGTTGTATGGGATCTTGATTTTGATGCATGCCCATGGAAACATACCTAACCCCACAAAGAACACTCACAAAGATCATGTGTTAGTACACAAAGGGTAATGGACAATGCTTACCATACCATAGGATCACTTGATCCTACTTGGTACAACTTCTACACTTTGTGTGTTCATCAACTTGAATCAATCTTTGCCTTAGTCTTGATCAACCTTGTCTCTTATCTTCTCTCCTTATAAAGATGATGTTTTAAAGATAAACATGAATGTTCACACAATCATCTTCTTCAAGATATGCTTTCCTAACATGACCAATCTTTAAATAAATCCTCGAATAACGCCTTGGTCATCACATAAACTCATTGAAACCAACAAATGGATTTCAAGAAGTTTCTATGGACAAATCATTCGAATATAACTCAAGGCAACCATTAGTCCATAGAGAATGTCATCAATTACCAAAACCACACATGAGGGCACCATGCTCTTTCAATTTTGTTGACTATCCCTGTGACCATTGGATCCACGAAACATTGCTTTTCTAAATTAAAGTTGTTGAAGTCCTATATGCACACTACTATGACACAACAAAGACTCGCCGATTTGGCCACAATAGTATTGGAGAGTGATATATTGGAGAAGAGTGATTATGATTATATTATTGAAGATTCTATTACAAAGAACACTAAAAGAATGATATTTTTCATGTGAAGATTATACAACAAAGAATAGGTACGATTCTTGATATCTCCAATTGGTATGTAAGATATTATGATACTTATATTATTATAGTTCTATTTATGTAGTGGCTTTTAGTGAGATATTCATTGATTTTGTCAGCTTGGCCCTAGAAAAGACTAAAGAGCCCATATTGCTGCGTGTAAAATTTGAAGCCCCTCAAAACAGGGGGGGGGGGGGGTCTGTGCGGGCGCACAGACATGTACTCACGTAATGCTGTGTTTGGAATGGATGTAAACAGATACAGATACTTACGGGTGTAACTTATTGGTCAAGGACGATTTGCAGGCGGAAACAATACGAGCGGATGGTGGTCTGTATCTTTTATAATTAATAAAGGTATTTAAAGTAGGAACGACGTTCCATACAAAGCCTTAATCTGTTTTTGGGTTGCTACCGTTTTTTTGCGGGAAAGAGGATTTCAATCATCAAGTAATATGGTTACACTCAGATACAATGATGCTCGCTATCTCGTCGGGAGGGTTACATAGACAAACAGCGGTCCTCTGTTGAGTACGTCCCAAATGGGCGAGACTGTGGCTAACGAGATTTACATTATGCTTAGTCTTCCGTAACTGAATCCTTCTTTCTTGAGATAGCAGAGGTCTAATCTCCATGACTATGAGTGTGAGCTGACCGATCTTGTCCCATAGAAGAGATCAATTGTAGCGCACCCGCACAGTCGCTCTTCACCACAAGGTCCAATTCTGTACAACTGAGCGCCAATGTTATGACTTTGTGAATTGCAGCTAGTTCAGCCTCCACACAATTCACAAGGTCTTTGGTAACAACGAGCATCACAACCCCATTGTGACCACGAAGTATCATACCGGCACCTGCCATACCATCTATGGCCACGAATGACCCGTCGGCATTCAGCTTTGGTATATAACTAGAAGGACTGGGAACGCTTTGTGCGCTGTTAGATTAAAAAAATCTAATCATCATATTTTAAAATATAGTATATAGTGTGTGTTATTTTTTAAAAATGTCAAATCTTTTAAATTTGATTAAATTTGTAAATAAATATACGAAAATCTATAACATCAAATTGTTATGATTAGATTCATTGTCAAATGAATTTTCATATTTTTTATTAATATAGTGGATGTCGATATTTTTGCTCTCAACTTGTCCAAAGTTCAAGAATTTGGCTTTCCAAAAAATAATACCCCTTATATTTTGAAACTAATGGAGTATTTCTTTTCATATGTGGGGGATATGACATATTGAGTTTGAGTTTTATTTATAATTTGATAATTTGATTGACCTTTCGTGGTGTGATTCTATATTATATGCTAATCAACCTTATCTATGTGGAAAAATGTCTACGTCGACGACTGTATGGACGTGATTGATATGTTTTTATAGACCCGTTGATGTTGATTGATTTGAAAAAACTATTGGTTCGGTTAAAATCGTAAACCAAATCCATTAGGAAGCATAGTGTATTTGTCTAAAAGATTGAATGAGTGAGTTTTGAGAAATTGTTGACCCGGTCAAAATCGGGTGACCCAATTTTAATTGGAGTCTTGAAGAACTCAATTAAATGTGAACTCTTTATACTTAAGGAATGTAGTGTTATAGAGATATAAATAAAATAATAGAATGAAAGAGTTTTGAGAAATTGTTGACCAAGTCAAAATCGAGTGTCACAATATAAACTGAAACCTTAATTGAATGTGGGCTCTCCAATTCTAGGGTGCTTAGTGTTATGGTATATATTTGTAACAAGTTGACTTCTATTAAATTCAGAATATTATTTGTTGGAATATTTGATAAGCTTCGGTATTCTATTTCCAAAGTTGAAGCTGCAGTTGATGTACTACTCAAAGGAAGGAATCAAAAGCTAGGCGTGAAGCTACTTTGATGTCTTAGCCAGGAACATATGCTTTGGATCTTCAAAGGAAGCCCATATTCATTTTGTCGTGTTAGGCGTCGAACCAAGAGATCGACAAGTGTAGTAGACGGTGTGCTTGCATGTTTTCTCACACTGAAGAAGACACACAAAAAAGTCTCACTATGATCGTCGACTAGTGGTGTCCTGCCCACTATGATCCTCAGTTATAGTAGTCACACATCCACTTTGTCCTGTCCACTAGAAGCTTCAACTTTTAGTTTACCTTCAAAGAACCAACCAACCAAAGATGCATAGATAGTGATGAAGCCAACCCATCAGGATTTAAGTATCAGACTCATATTGTTTTTTTTTTTGAGTAAATTGCAACAAATCACACATTGAAGACTAGATTATCAGAAAAAATACATTACATTGATCGTACTTAGGCCAAATCTAGCGCACGACCCTATCCGGTTCGGCCCTGTCCGTTTGAGGCAAAACGGACAAACCCCACTGCGCACGCCATGGACCGGTACTCTTAAACGGACAAACGGACAAACGGACAAACCCCACTTACATTGATCACCGTCCTTCTTAAATGGGGAAGCCATGGACCGGTACTGCGCACGCGCCCACTCCACTGCCTCCTCGGGACCAACACCAAACCCTAGCTCTCCGGCCGCCGGCAACAATGGTGTGGTGGAGCACCGGCGGCAAGGGGAAGGGGCCGCACGACCACGAGGATGGGTGCTCGTCCGGCCGCCGCCGCGCCGTTCTTCTCCTCTGCGACGGCCTGCTCCGGCAGCCTTCTCCATTGCCCCTCCGGGCGCCCCGGCGTGCTCCCGGCAGTACGTCCATGTGGATGTGTGTCGTCGCTATTGGGAGACAAGGACGCCGCTCCCTTGGAGCGACGTCCACTTGCCGAACAACTGGCACCGCTCCGCCGATCGGGTATGGATCCCGCCGGTGCCAACGAGCGGTCGTGCCCGCCGCGACGAGACCCAACGCCACCGACGCCGCCTCCCCGACGAGCTCTACTACGACCCGAGGTACGCCGTGGATTCCCCTCTGTGGGACACTTGGTTCCGCGATGAGCACGACGTGCGGCACGCGTCCTACTTTGCCGGCGAACATAACAGCCCGCAGCGGGCATGTGCTGAGCGCCGGGTGCGCCCTGCGAGCCCTCCCCAGGTGCGAGGGCCTACGCGGGTGCGCGGCCTGACGCTGACCCCGTCACCGTAGCCCTCTCCGTCTCCACCACCACCTCCTCGCATGACCGAAGAGGAGGAGGCCCGACTCGTCCAATGTGTCATGGAAGATTCCATGAACACGTACGATGAGCGCCAGTGGGTGGGGCTGGAGGAGATGATGGCCCTCTCCACGGCCGGCGACGTGGCCATCTCGGAGGAGCAGCCCGTGGCGGTGAAGGAGGAGGTGCATGAGGAGCAGCCAGTGGCCGCGTTCCTCCCGGAGCTGGTGGGCCAGCGCTGGACGTGGTCGTGCGCGACCACGGAGATGTCTCAGGGAGTGGGGCCCGAGCCTTGGTGCCCCACGCCCGCGGTCACCGGAGCGCGAGTCATCGCCGCGTAGGGAGGTGGTGCAGGCGCCGCCAGCGTATTAATGTTTGCGTTTTATTTACATTTTTCTGGCATTTTTTGTTTATTCCATTTTTTTTAAATATCGGACGATTCGGGATGCGGCTGCGCATTGGGCACATCGACCCGGCCACGGACCGACCTGGACATGTGCAACCCCATTGTCGTCCCAAACGGACAGAATCCGACCCAAACGGACGTTCGGATCGGGTGGCGCCCTGAAGTTGACCTTATTTTGTTGTTGTAAATAACACTGTTTGGTGGATACGGGTCCCGGTCGTCACGAGGTGACTTGGCAAAAATCCGCTACCTTGACACTATACCTGGCCAAACGGGCTGGCCCGGCCCGGCACGGGCTGGCCCGGCCCGCCGTAATCGTGCCAGGCACGGCACGGCCCGCCTGTGCCCGATTAATATACGGGTCGTGCCATGCCGGCCCGCGTGCCGGCACGTGGCCTAATCGGGCCGGCCCGGCGGCACGCTAGGCCCACGGCACGCTGCCTATTTTAACTTAAAAATAAATAAAAAAAGGCAAAAAAAAATCAGCCCCAACCTCCCTTTCCCCTCCCGTGACCCCTTTCCCGCCCTCCCCTCCCTTTTTCGCGCGCCCCTCCCGCCCGCTGACTGCGCCCCCGCTCCTTTTTCGCACGGCTCCCGCCGAGTCGCTCGGCTGACCGCGCCCCCCGCTCCTTTTTCGCGCGCGCTTCGCGTCCTCGCCGCCAGATCTATAGGCCGCCAGCCTCGCTCGCTCCTAAACGTTGTCGTGCCGTGCCGGCACGCGTGCTGAGGGTCACGGTCCAGGCACGGCCCAGGGGTGGTCGTGTCGGGCCCGGGTACGATTAGCCCGTGCCGGGCCGGGCCCGAGTCATGCCTGGCACGCGGGCAACCGGGCCTCCACGCTCTTCAGCACAAGATTTTGAGTCTCACGCTACGGATCATTTGATTGGAATGAAATTTGGAACGGGTTGACAGCCCGGCCGGCACGGCCCGTATGGCCAGGTATACTTGACACTTTGACTAGTCAAAATGCCCCTCCATGTCCACCCACGCCGTCGCTGTTCATCTGCCCCCGCCGGCAACCAGCCATGATCCCAACAGTGATGCTCCTTGCTCCGTCCTCGATCTGGACCGAGCCTCCCCCTCCTCTTCTCCACCTCACGACGGCGGCAAACTTGGGCGGAGGGAGGGGGACGGACGGGCGCACGTACGGCATGCCGTCGAGGCTGGACGCTAGCAAGCTCTGCCCCGGTATCGGAGGCACGCCTTGTCGCCGACCGCGAGGTGGTCGCCGGAGTAAAGCAGCTCGTCCCCGTCACGTCCTATAATGTGCAGCTCGGGTACTTCGGGAGTAACCGTAGCCACGACACCAAGCAGTGGCCGTCACGCGTGTTCGTTGCCAAGGACGAGTGGTTCTCGCCATCGAGCGTCTCGTAGCAACTGTCGTCGGACCAGCAGACCGCCGATGCCAAGTTCTGCGGCGGGGATGACATCTCCAGCACCGGCGTCGTGCTCGACCCCGCACTAGCGCGCCGCATGTCGGCCGCGAGATCATATCGTTTTGGAGATGTTATTTTTTTTTAAACACAGTATACACGCATATGCTCATATATACATACATACTTTCTTGCTTCAAATTTTTTTTGTCTTAGATTTGTTTAGAAATGGATATATCTAAGTACTAAAACGTGATTAAATACATTTATATCTAAATAAATCTAAGAAAAGAATTTTAAGACGGAGGGAGTATATACATGGAAACCACTAGGGATCTGTTCCATCAGACCACCGCACCACCGTAGATGAGAATGCTTCTCCTTGTTGGATTAGTACGGAGGTGGGTCCCCTTTTGTAGGTAGTTTCCATGTGTTTTGCTTCATAAAATTAGTTGCACCCAAAAATCACGGTGGATTGATTAGCATTGAAAACGTGGGTCCACAGTTGTTTCCATATAATTTGTTTTGTCAAAGTAACAACATCAGAAAATCAAGCGAGAGGAAAACTGAATATCTATTTATTTCGTTCTTTCTACTTTGTATTCACATATTTCCTATTCAATGATTATTTTTCTACTGTTCCCAGAATTTGCTTATGGTGCATGTTGATTTTTCTTAGATCTAATTATCAATTTATTCTGCTATTAGTGAAAAAAAATGCTTCAATTTACTACTGTTTTTCTCTCATGGAACATATTTTATTTCTATTGTTACTCCGGTTGCTTCCGACACTACTCATATTTGCTTCCATTAAACAGAAACTATGCTTTCATGTATTTTTTCCCACATACTTCCATTAATCACGTAGCTTCCATATACTACCATCCTGTATGTATGTTTTCATACACGCATGATACTTCCTTCATTCTGTACTTATTTACGTCATGTGACAAATATGCTTCAAACACTACAAAACAATACTCCATGACTCGTAGTCGCTTCTTTGCCCAAATGATTTATTTTCTACTACTCCCTCCATTCCTAAATATATGTCTTTATAGAGATTGCACTATAGACTACATAAGGAGCAAATTGAATGAATATATATTCTCAAGTATGTCTATATACATCTGTATGTAGGTCATGGAGTATTTAGGAACGGAGGAAGTATGAAGCATGTGTGGTTGTATTTGAAGCACAATTTTATTATGGTTGAAGCACGGAAAATGTAGTATAGATGCATTGTGTGCGCTAGTGAGAATAGTTTGACAATTGCTGAAGCAGTAGCAAAAGAATTACCACGAAGCATTACCATTGTCAAACTAGGTTGTGTAAAGAACGAAGCAAACAAGCTAGAAACAAGCTATATATGATTCTGAAGCGTGAAGGTTAATACACAGAGCCAGCAACATTGTATTTGTGACAACAAAACAATGCATTCCCACTATCAGGTGCGGAGCAATTCACGTCGATGAATTGGGGGTGTCGACCGCTAGAAGCATCAGGGAAAACGACTTCTTGAACAAGGGGGCGAAGTCAAGATGCCATCGAGTCCACTATGAGCAGCATGGCCGGAGTGTTGATTAGGAGAAGCACAGATGCACTGGTGCAATAGGATAGGCCAACCAGCCGTCGAGATGATTGCGTCACCTTCCTGTTACATTCCTTCTCCGCGTCGTCCATTGATGTCGTCACCGTCGTCACCTCCACCCACACTAGCAACCTCCCCTAGCTAGGGTAGTGGAGGACAAGAGTCGTCGTTTGGCCTTGTGAGATGCCTTCACTCCAGAGAAGGGCCGGTGCATGACAATCTGCAATGGAAACCACATGCTAGACTGACTAGTAATACAAAGAAGCTTGAAAATATACATACCTAAAGCATTGGATGTTTAAGGATGGATACTTAGATGCATGGATTCTGAAGCATAAATTTGATGCTATCTCAAAATAAGCCATACCTAGTGGAAAGATAGAACTCTGAAATTAGAAATTAGTGGAAACATAGAACTCTGAAATTTGCATGTGCATCATTTTTGTGATCTGCAAACAAATTTTATCCAAATTGATTAGCACTGTTAATTTTCACGCAAAAATGAGGCAGGAATAATAAGAACATCGATCAAGTAAAATAAGTTACAATCAATCGGTGGTGAAATTGTACTTGAAAATAAAGAACAAAAAGGGGAGAATCGAAACCTTAGGTCAGATGCAGACGTGAGGCGCAACTTTCTGCAGTTGCTCGCGCGTGTTTCATCTCTGCCCAGATGGGCTGGCAGAGGAGGCGAGTTGCACCAGCAAGCTCCTCCACTTGTTTAGCCTCTCGGACTGCCTGGGTGAGCCTATTCCCAGCTGTGATGGGTACTGATGGTGCTGCTACCTGGTGGTGGAACAGGGAAAGGGGTGGGTCAGTTGAGGTGGGGATTGCGCAGGGGAGGTCACCGAGATGGCATGGTGGATCGGGCGAAGACGATGCCCTTGGGAGAACTGAACCGAGCAGAATCAGGGGAGATGCGTACCCAGATATTTTTTGCGTGAATAGCGGTTCGTTTGTATGAGGGGTGGTGGAAGCAGACCTCTCGCCCGAGCGATGAAAGAAAAAATAGATGGTGCAGCATCGGTCTGACGATTTGGAAGGATTAGTCGTATGATTGAAAGTGTTTCCCTATATACATACACACACTCATATTTTGAGAAGGTATCTATTCATCAAGTTAACTGGAGATAAATTGATAACCAGCTGCAACTGGTCCATGGGTTGATTACGGGATTTTTTCACTGTTTTGATCCATGGGATGAAAATATTGCACGGAATGAACTCTGATTGAAAACATTTCACGATCTGACCCTTTTTGAAACATCAGAGCCCGTGGCGTTGCAGACGCACGTAGAAACGCCAGTCCACTGTGGCGTTGCAGACCCACTCAAACGCCAGTCTACCTTACGTTTCAGTCCACATAGAAACGCCAGGGATACTGGCGTTGCTGGCCACGCGCGAAACGCCATGGTCCATGGCGTTTCAGCAGTACACATGTTGCTGGCAGCATGCCGTGGGCTGGCTGGATGTCGTCGCTGCGTTCCACAGTGGGTCTGCAACGCCAGCACTGTTGGCGTTTCACAATGGGTCTGCAACGCCACATTAGACTGGCGTTGCAAGAAAGAAAAAACGCCACGGCTGACAGGCGTGTCACAGTAGGGCACCAACGCCAGCACTGTTGGCGTTTCACAATGGGTCTGCAACGCCACATTAGACAGGCGTTGCAAGAAAGAAAAAACGCCACGGCTGACAGGCGTGTCACAGTAGGGCAGCAACGACAGCACTGTTGGCTTTCACAGTGGGTCTGCAACGCCACATTAGACTGACGTTGCAAGAAAGAAAAAACGCCACGGTAAACAAGCGTGTCACAGTAGGGAAGCAACGACATGGTAGACTGACGTTGCATAGTGGGGCAGCAACGCCACGACTTGTAGCGTTTCTAAAAGGGTCAGATCGTAAAATGTTTTCAAATCTGGTCATTTTGTGCTCATGTTTAAAA
Organism: Hordeum vulgare subsp. vulgare; assembly: GCF_904849725.1. Classification (NCBI taxonomy): domain Eukaryota; kingdom Viridiplantae; phylum Streptophyta; class Magnoliopsida; order Poales; family Poaceae; genus Hordeum; species Hordeum vulgare. The sequence continues at coordinate 36,744,708 of NC_058521.1, read as the reverse complement.
AAAAGTTAAAACAGTGAAAAAACCCTTGATTACGCTGGTTCCGCGCATACGAACAATCTGTAAAACGGCATGAATATCTGTACCTCGTTGGACTCTTCTTTTACGTGCACTCACGTGTCTCAGTAACCAATAGTTGCTCCACTTGTAGCAAGGAAAGATCCCAAATTCTCAGGGCCAAACCAAACCTATGAACAAACCAGTGACCCTGAAAACGACAAACTGAGGAAAAGGAAAAATTCTTCGAATCCGCATCCGAATGGCCAGTTGGTCAGGACAAGCAAACCTGTGAACAAACCGGGTGTGCTCCAGAGAGGATGAATCCTGACATGGAAACTGTCCCCTTGATTTTTGCACGGTGATTGAGAGATGCATGCACAGTGCAATGTATCGTGTGATATGCCGCCAAAGCTTTATTTATTCCCCTTTGGTGACGGTGATGTCTGCTCCGGCTGGCTACTTGACACTTGCCTAACCTCTGTCCGCCCACGGTCCAATCAGGGTCCTTGGGGAGTTTGGAAGTATCTTCTCTCCTCTCCCCGTCCTTTGCACGTGTGCTCATGGAGCCACCGAGAGCGAAAAGTGTGCCAACCATATCACGCCGCATGTATGGCAACAGGTGCACCCGCTGGTTGTTGGTCAATCGTTAATGCAAGCGATGATCTACTCCACCCACAACCTTTGCATAAGCTACTACTCCTATAATTTATCACCTCCGTTTCAAATTAGCTGTTTTAGATTTGTTCAAATACGGATTTATCTAGCACTAAATCGTGTCGAGTAGCTCTAAACGTAAATCCACTATCAACTTGTATGGTATTCCTTCCCTTGTCGGAAAACTTAATTAGACACATGATTATTAGATAATCATATGTACATAAAAGAGTCATCCTCACTAGTTTATTTCTCTCAGCATACAAGTATGTCGCTTCATCATACAATTATGAATAAGATAAGGTTCACTCCACATATGCAATCATGCATGAGAAAAGACCTATGCACTCAACCATGTGTTCCCTCACAAAGAGAAAATGCATTCAACCATGCATGGAAAAATTATTTTTATTTAATTATTCTACTTATATTGAATAAATATTATTACAACTATATATATAGTCAAATTATAATAAGTCACACCGTTTCAAAAAATATAATAAGTCATATGTATCTTTAATTTTGATTCTCATGTTATCGTCCCATTTTTTTATCAATGAATTCCCGCAACAACATGTGGGGTATCCTCTAGTTGTATTAAGCTGTTGATTGATCATTCAAAAAAAAAAGTTACAAATGCTATTGGAGGGGGAGAGGACAATTTATGTTTCTAACATTTTATTTGACGGACACCGAGTACAATGTAGACGTACAAATACCCCCTACCCCTGAAGGAACCGTGTCCGACAAATCTCGAGCTAGAAGTCCTAAGTTAGGCATCTAGGAATGATTGCAACAGAGACACATGATTTTATCAAGGTTCGGGCTCTCCGAGGAGATAATACCTAATATCATGCTTCTATTTATTATGTTGGGGGTGTAGTAAGGTATCTATCAAGAGATTGTAATGTGTATTCTACAAGCATGTCCCCTCGGTTTGTATAGGCACAGAGGTTCCTAGAGTTTACATGGATCTTAGTCGGCTACGTATGAGGATGCAGAGTTCTTCACAGACACGTCGTCCTGGAGTATACATCAAGTCTTCGGGGTATTCCTTATAATCGTCATGAGATGCTCGAAGTGGTTCATGACGCAATCGCCATGACAGTCCTCAGCCCGGCCCACCAGACCGAGAATCGTCATGGTGAGAGGCTCCCTAGCCAGGACACTATCAGTAGCCCCTTAACCAGTCTTCAAGTCCGGCCACACCTCGGCTCATCTAAGTTGTTCCTCGTCTTCAAAGCTGGTCTTGAAACTGGTTCAAAGCTAGCTGGTCTTGAAACTGGTTCAACGAAAGCACACCCCCCTCATCCGAGGTGTAGGCAACAAGTTGTATCTGAGACATTCAGCGTGCACTCGTTCTGATGAATATCACACAAATTCGATCGGGCTACACCTCAGAAATATTCCCGCACAACTGGCATGTGGGCGCAATATTCCCACGCTCCCGGGCTGATGGTCGTCTTGTTAGCTCTGACAACACAAACAGATCTTATCCGTGGATCCACCCAACCACGTGGCGTCCTTGCCCCTGATGGACAATGTGACACGCCAACGTGGTTTGGGCCCAACCAAGGTTACGTCCCATCAAGTGGGATCATGTGCATCAAAATGCCTAACAATTAGTCGGTTGCCTCTTCGATCCCCGTGCGTAATTAACCCATAAATATGGGGAAGGAAGATGATTTAATGCCACATGGCAATATTATCCTGCCGTCATTCCATTTCTACCCTGCTTATAAAAAGAGAGGAGAGAGCTGGGGATTTTTTTAAGCTTCCATTCCCCCGGCCATCTTCCTCCTTGCGTCTAGAGCTCTTGCCTCCTCCTAAGTACCTCGCCTAAAGACAACACTTTTAGCATGTAGCCACCTCTGACACCAAGGGCGGAGACGGGAAGCAACACAAGGGAGGGAAAGCAATAGTCGCCGAGAACAAACCCGTGGCGGAGCCCAAAGCTCCTTCCTTGACCAAGGGCAAGTAGAAGCCCTCCACCATGGACCAGGCCGAACTGGACCGACTGGCCGTAGCTGGCTACTTGTCAACATCGGACCGTGCCGTCGCATGCTCTTTGCTTGACAGCAGACGTGGTAGGCGTGTCCAAACACAATATGAGGGTTGCCAGTCAAACCGAGTGTTTGGGCTAAGTTTGGGGCGTCCGGTTGGGTGGCAATTTTGCGATCGGACAGTGACCGCGTAGCCTGCCTGAGCATTTGGGACGGGTATAGGGCTTTCGGTTGTAGATGCTCTAATAATATCATTGAAGCCAAATAATGTACTGATGTACAAGTCATAAACTTAATTATCCCGGGAAAAAGCATGACATGTTCTACACCAAATATAAATTAATTGCATGAGCTGTCGCCATCGTCCAGTAGCTTTATTTCCCATGCGAGGCTGATAGTTTGACTTGGGATGGCACTAACATAAGCAAACTATAATATGTTTAGGATCTGGACAACTGGAGTTGATAGTAGTAATCCGGTGCGCATGTGAATACAAGAGATCTAAACACACTGCATGTCGACTTGTCTGCTCAATGATTCTTGGGAGCGATTGATCCACAAAAATGATTGAGAACTCTAGTGCGCTACGGCACCCCTGTAAGTACATCAAAGGTTATCCTCCTTTCTAAAAGAAAAAACAAAGCACACACCCTCAACATATTTGGTAGTGTACCGGTATGATTTATGACGATTGCTAGAAATATTCTCATTTTTCGATAAAGATGGATTTTATTGAAGGATCAAGTGGATACAAACACAAAGCAAACACCCGGCCTTTGCTAGAAATATTGTCTTGGATGAAACCTTAATGATACCATTACATGAAAACCCAAATTGATATTACAAGAAAATCTGCAACCCCTAGCAGGCAATCCAAGTGCATGTGTATAGATAACATTATTATTAAAACCAAGGCGTTTCGGGTGTGTAGAGAGACCAGGGGACACATAGGCATTTGAGTTTAGAGGTTGTCCAAAAATATAATACTACCCAGCCGGAGCTGGAGCTTCTTATCTCATCATGCCTATCCTTTTCCTTGGCACTGGACGGAGAAGCATCTTTCACACATCAGGATACATGGAATGGAACCTCATTGGCCAAAGTGACTTGGATTCGTTCGGCATGCCTACAAAAGGCCCCACCAGTTGCTGCGCTGTGAAGCTCATGGCAGCCCGGAGAGAATCTTGTATCTCCTTCATCACCTCCCTCTCGACTTGGTGCCTCACCTCACGACATATCTATATCTACCATACACGCCGACCTGCTTGCTCCTTGCTTGCTTGCTTGCATCTCAGCACAAGCAAAGCTCTGGCCTGGTAAACAAACTGTAACTGTAAGAGAGGAAAGCTTCTCTCGGAGAGGCAGAGGGAGTACCTTCTTTGGGAGCGGAATTCAGCGGCTGGAAACCAAGACAGAGGTGGGCACAGCCTTCATCTGATCTCTTCTTCCTTGTCTTGTTTCTTCTTCTTCTTCTTCCATGGAACATGTGTGGCGTGCTTCAGAGCTCAGAGTACGCAGATCCTTGTGTTTTTCTCAAGTGCTCTAGCCTTGTGATATTCTGTATCTTGCGATGAATTTTGTCGGAAGGCCTAGTGGCATGCGCTGGTCTGAAAGGGAATTTGCCAGCTACTTCTTTCTCCGTCTCCCTCGTAGCTCCACCATTTTGCTACCCTGTCAAAGAAAGAGCAGTGTTACGGTTGTTGCCAGAAGCGTAACAGAATGCAGTTCACTTAGTTAGAGAAATACTACTCCCTCCTATCCATACTACTTGTGGCGGCTTTGGTACAACTTTGTACTAAAACTACGACAACTAATATGGATCGGAGGGACTATAAGATTTGACCGTTTGTACTAGGGTGTAAGCTATAAGTTCAACCGGAAAAAAAATAATGAAAATTGGTTTCTTCGCAAAAATGAAATTCAGGCGTTTTTCTTTTCTTCCTGAAGGACATAAGTACATAGGTTGTGATGAAAGCTACCGATTCATGGAACAAGGCACTACCAAGAAATAGTTCAGCGCTGAACATAGATCATATTATTGCCATTTACGCCAGAAATTGCATGCGGTACTCATTGTGATATTCCCATGAAGCAGATTGGAGGTAGTCACACAAAGACTTGCAACTAGCATTTTCCAAGAGATGGACAGAGAGGAGATGAAGATGGTTATCCTGAGGCAAGAACAAACATTCAGACAACAGGTAAGGCAACACACTCGTGTAAGCACTGTTCTAACTATGTGTGCATCTTCCAGTAGAATATGGCACACACCTTCAGAGTACAGCCAAGGATCAGGCATCATCACCAACTTTTCCCTGGGCAATTTCGTGAGTGTGTATGCAGCTCTCCATAGTCGGGGAATTAACCAGAACATGCAACGCCTTAACACATAAGTCAATTTCTCCAATGCATCAACAAATGTGAGCATACCCATGTTTTAAAAGTAATAGGCGTCTTCCCATCCAATATGGTCCTGACAGGTTGGACATAGGTTAAAACTATATATGTAGCCCACTGAGCTCACTAGTCTGAAAGAGGCTATATCCTGATGTCTCTCATTCCCAAAGTATAGTTCAAACCAGCCTCTGTAGCATGCAGTTTGGTGTCTCCTACCTTGCAAACAAGGGAAAGTCTTTGCACAGATTGTGAGTGTGACTTCCTAAGTAATGGTAGGTTGCACCATGCCCTCTCTGCGTCCTATTTTATATCCAGTTGATGGAGGTAAGAGTAGTGATAGGTGTGAGGAAATAGAGTACAAGCAAGTAGTTGAGACATTACAACTAGTTTCTAGGAAGCAGTACTGCATTAGTTGTGCACTTCAATATAGGTGAAAAAGCTTCTGACCAAATCTGCACATCTTTGCTGAACCAGGTTCATGAGATGCACCGAGTTTACCATGTTCAGAAACAGCTGATGAGGGAGACGCAGATAGCTGGGAAGAACCAGGCTCACGCTGAGACGAAACCTAAGCTCGAGATCTGGCGGGACGACAAAGCCGCCAACCGTCAGCAACTCTATAGCTTCTCAAACAACTGCACCCCTGCCTCTGCTGCAGAAAAATGCGACCTTGAGCTCACTCTGGCAACCGGGAGCAGCAGAAGCCACAAGGGAAAGCAAGTCGGCAAGTCTTCAAACTCAGACTCCGGGATGGCGGTGTCATCAACATCGACCGAATCCGATCTGGCTCAGTTCAAGGAGTTTGACGCAAGGGCGGTGAGGTTTCAGACTGAGAGCTGGAGGTTTACCGTTGCCGATGAGACGAATCAGTCTCCTCCTTGGCTGCACCAGCCTGCGATCCTGAGGGTGGCACGGTGACCGCTTTAGCTAGGATTTGGTGTCGTAGATTTCAGAGAATGAAGAAGAGATGTTGTCACATCATAGAGCTAATTTGCTTCAACAATTTGCAATAGACACGAGATGACCGCGTAACAGCCTCCATCTTTCGGAGGCATGTATGTACGTTTAATTTAGTTGTTTAGCAAAACCTCTGAACCAAGAACACATTTGATTCAGAATTTCAGCCACGTTCATAAGCAAGATAAGCATGCCGAAATGTTCGTATGCAAAAAAAACAAATCACTGGACTTTTACGGAATGAATGAAGCTATAACACAACAGAGATTTGGATTGTGTGAATTACCCCATGAATATTTGTAGGCGTTTGCTCAACCAACCCGTGATCCAACTTGCAGCAATAGCAACTACAGTAAGAACAAGATACAGTGAAGCTAAATCAACGGGGGATCAATTGCAAGGCTACAGCGGTGAGGGAGTTTGGCAAATAAATCCGCCCAGTGATAAATTACCTACGCAGTCAACACAGTCGCGCAGCTGCATCAATCACATTATCCCTCGGCAGCAGCAGCAGAACCCAAGAACAGACAACACAATACGCGAAAGAAAAAAGATGGATGGATGGATGGAAGGAGAGCTCACCGTTGCTGTCTGGCGGCAGCAGTCAGCGGCGTGGCTAGAGAAGGTGTGAAACTGGAACGCGTCGACGGCGGCGGGGCTCGCCAGATGGGGCGGAGGACTGCTCTTCCCATCGAGTTTGACCCGGAGCAGGGCCCCGTGGATTCGGCCCAAATTGTGTAGTGGACTGTTCCCGCTCTGCTCGCTCAGCCGAAATAACTGGAACTCGGAAATCCGAGAGCATAGGGCTCCTTCGGTCCTAACGAGCATTCCCACGCGCCCTTATTTGATGTGTTCTTAGCCGGCGTCACGTGTCGTACGTGAGCGTTTTATTTTAATTTCGTTTTTTCTTTTTTTGCACGTGTTTTTTTTTTGCTTTTTCTGGTGTTTCGATTTTTCACCAGCCTTTCTTTTTTCTTTTTAACAAAAAAAAGTTTTAAAAATTTTATACGTTTTCTGTTTTTTTCGTGAGAAACACGGTTATATTTTCGTGGGAGGTACGGTTTTGCCTTTTACAAAAGACACGGTCGTGTGTTCTGAAAACAAAGAAAAACGCGTTTTATGTGGGGTGTTTTTTTTGCGAGAGACACAGTTTTTGCTTCCGCGAAAGGCACGGTTTTGCCTTTGCGAGAGCCACAGCCGTGCCTCTCGAAAAGAGAAAAAAACGTGTTTTTTGTTTTTTTGCGAGAGGTACGATTTTGCTTTCGCGAGAGCCACAACTTTGCCTTTCAGAGAGCCACGCCCGTGCCTCTCCAAAAGGGGAAAACACGTTTTTTCCGCGAGAGGCATAGTTTTACTTTCGTGAGAGCCACGGAAAGGAAAAAGCTCAAAAAACGTGTTTTCTGTTTTTATTTCCTATCACGAGAGACGCGGTTTTTTGTCTGGTTTTTTCATGAAAAAAGTTATTAAAACATATCAACATGGGATCTAATTTTAAATATTTCAACGTGAGAAATCCAACGGTGAAATCGGTTCGAGATTTGGACGCATGGTTTAGAAGATAAAACATTTTGAAAATACGAATCAACGAAAAAAGGAAAAACTCTCAGGTTGCGGCAAGTGACACGCATACAATGTGTCACTTGTCGCTTGTCGCAACCCGAAGAGAGGTGAAAATGATCTATGAAAGATATACTCCTTAATTAGTAATTTCAGAAAAATCCTATTTGACGCATATGCGCCCGTTTACGAACGGGTGCCTCCAGCGCAACCCCTCCACCAGACATCTGGGCCGGCCCATGTATGTCTATATATTCGGTAAAAATGTTCAAAAACGTGTCTGAAGGACTCGATCGTTCTATAAACTCGAACAATGGTAACCACTATGCGATCGATCAACTAGTGATTTAAAACTTGTTTTATCTTTTTTTTCTCCTCTATCACGGGAATCCTCCATTTTTTTTCCTGTTCGTGGTCATTTCCGGTACATAATTTTTTTCTTTTTTCAGATTGATTGTTCTCCATTTTTGCGCTTTTATAAAAAGTATCATAAACTATTTTCAAAACCGATGAACTTTTTCCATATTGGATGGAGTTTTTTCTAATTTGATGAACTTTTTCCAAGTTTGGTGAAATTTTCTCAAAATGGCTAAACTATTTTTATAATCCGAGGGTTTTTTTCAAATTTGATAAACTTTTTCAAATCCAACAAACTTTTGTTTAAATTGATGAATATATTTAAATTGGATGGAGTTTTTTTTTAATTTCATGAACTTCTTTCTAATTCGATGAAGCTTTTCCAAAATTGCTAAACTATTTTTAATAATTTGATGAACTTTTTTCAAATTCATTGATTACTCTTTCTAAAATACATGATCATTTTTTCAAATTCAATGAACTTTTTTTAAAATCTGGTGAACTTTTTTAAAACTTAATGAACTATTTTCAAATTGGATAAACATTTTTTCTAAATCAGTTTTTTTATTCCTTTGAATATTTTTCAGGTTCGATGAACTTTTTTCAAATTTGATGAACCTTTTTTCAAATTTTATGAACTATTTTAGATCCAATGAACTTTTTTAAAATCTATTAACTTTTAAAAACTTTTTCTGTTAATTTAAAATTTGTGATTTTTGTTAAATGATGAACTTTTTTAAAAAATCGGTGATTTTTTAAAATCTGTGAACATATTCTAAATTCGTGAACTTTTTTTGAAATCCATGAATTGTTTTTGTTCAAATTTGAAGAACTTTTTGAATTTCAATTATTTTATAAAAAAAATGATGAACTTTTTAAAAATCCGATGAACTTTTTTTCAAATTTGGTGAACTTTCTTCAAAATTGATGAACTGTTCTCAAATTCGATAATTTATTCTAAAATTTATGAAGTTTTTTAAAGTTGATGTTGTTTGACTAAATTTGTCATTGTTTTGAAGTTTGTGAATGCTTTTTAAAGTCCATGAATATTTCTTATTTCACGATTTTTTTTATCCAATAGTTGACTAGTAGATGGTTCATGTTAATGTTCACATTTGCCCATGTGGCCGAGTGGTCTGTGCACGCACACCACATATTTTCTCTTATTTTCTTTTGTGCGTGTCTTCATTTTGGGCCAGCCCAAGATCGCGTCTGTAGGAGCCGGAAGCATTAGTTGACGCCAAGGGCTGGAACTTCTCAAAAGAAAATAAAAAAACGAAATCACTGGACCGGACCACTACTGTGGTTGAGGACGCGTGTGTTTTTTCAATTCGTTTTCTTCTCGCTTTTTTCACTACTAGTAACAGTGCACGTGCAACGCGCATGTAATTGAATGAAAAAAATGGACATGTAGAAGCACGTTGTATGATAGATGCATGTGCTTATTCTTGTTCGATGTTATCATCTCCCTTTCAGCAAATACACAAGTAATATTACAACACATAACACATTTATACTTGTACATTATTGACATTACACACTTAGAAGTAGCATATCACATAAACCTTACATTTACACTGTCAACAACTTGTACATATGAAACCTCATGAACTACCCAACGTAGTATGTCCACACGAAAGAATATACCAAGCCTAGCTAGAGATGAGATCGAAAAAGATAAAAAACATGGAATCCAAGATAGGGTCAGAGAATAAAAAAGCAGAGATGAACAAGACGTGGTAGAAGAGCAACATGAAGAAGGATTGTTGGATGATGTAGAACGTGGCAAAACAAGGAAGAAGTTCACTCAAAGGAATGCATAAGCTAGATACATGTCCAAGATAAGAAAAAAAAGCAAAGTCTTTTTCCCTTCCCAACAATTGCACAAACTGAAGCCATTATACACATGTTTGATTAGGTGATCTAGATTGAACAACAAGAAGCAAGGATAGATATGGAGACAGCTACCCTAAGCTTATTGACAACAATTTTACAAAAGATAAATTTTTAAAATAAATTGGGGTGCATTAGCTCGCGAGACCCAAAGATCTCTGTGACGCTCTTAGGCAATTATAGTTGCAATTGGCGTCGCTTTTTTATTTTGGAAATTGTTTGCACGCTGGACCCCAAATAAAATATAATGCTTAAAACTCATAGTTTTCTCCAAAATTGATGGAGATTCGACAGGGAAAATTTCATCGTCTTTTTCGTCATATTCAACTATAGAAGAGCATGGCCACGGATTTCGACTATGTTTATGTTAGAATAACTTATATAAATTCAAGGTGTACGATGCACTTCGCTTTTTGCACATATAGAGACACATTGACATGGAGATGTAGAGAGACTTGAGGCTTCGAGCCGATAAGGTTCTATGAGATGAGCGGTGGGGAACAGATGAGGTTAAGTGTAAAATAATGCATAAGTGGTGCAGAGTTGCAATCACACAAAGATGCATGCCTTACGACAGATAGTGACAGTGAGAATGTACTCCTGTTACAATCGAACACATGATCACTGGTACAAATGTTTTGGTTCTTGTTAAGTTTAGTACAGAGTCATTAAATTACGAAAGATGGGAGGGTATGTGATTGAGTCATTTCTATTTTACCATGTTAGTAACCCGTTGTGTCAATTGTGCTCCCCCCCTTCTCATATGGTTTTGTTCATGCTTGACACTTGTATACTTTTTAATTAAATCGATGCGGTAAATCTTTTGCCTTCGTTTCTGAAAATAAAAATACATCCGTGATCTCGCCTCCTGGCAGGGGCCAAATTCATTGTTTTGACGTTTTCGCGAATGTTAAGCCGGATTTGATCCTGGTTGATTTTTTTCCGGATCCGACTCTTTTGCTACCACCGGAGTCCTTGGCGATAGGGTATAACAACCTACCGTCGAGGTCCCTGACGGTAGGGTTGCACGCCTACCGTAAAAAGAATTCTAAGTTTCGGACACAGTACGCGTTTGTGCCTGCCGCTGAACCCCTTAGCGGTAGGGTTACATGTGCTACCGCCAGCCCCTCTAGCGGTAGGCCATTTTCCTACCGCCAGGGTCCGCGGCGGTAGGTTGTCATACCCTACCGCCAAGGGCTCCGGTGGTAGCAAAAGGGTTAGATTTGCATTTTTTCCCCAACCGGGATCATATCCGGCTTAACATTCGCGAAAACGTCAAAACAGTGAATTTTGCTTTGCCTCAAGGAGCTGCGAGCTGTCGCCACATGCGTGCGTCACGGTCTTGTGGAAGATCACGAGTTGTTGATTTGCATCAATGTCAACTATGTTTGTTACGCAAAGTTCATCACGGCACCCATGCCACTTGGTTCATAGTATGTGCTGGACGTACAATGTGCAGAATGAGCGCTAACTATACGTGGAGATAGTACATACACACAATCAAATCTTCACCGATGCTGATACTAGTCGTTTATTTCCAATCCGGAGACCCAACAGACTCGCCCTCCACGCGAGTTTAGTTAAGTATATAGCCGTGGAGCGCGAGGTTAATTAAGTACGTATGCCGGTGCATCCTTCTATTTCTATTTAAGCCCCCCGCATGCAAATGCAACACACGCACAAGAGCCAGAGTGCATAGTAGAGAGGAGGAGAGCAATGGCCGGCGGTGAGGCAGCGACCATGGAGGTCCCCACGGATGCCGAGCTGCTGCAGGCACAGGCGGACCTGTGGCGCCACAGCCTCTACTACCTCACGTCCATGGGGCTCCGCTGCGCCATCAAGCTCGGCATCCCGACGGCCATCCACCGCCTCGGCGGGGTCACCTCGCTGCCGGACTTGATGGCCGCGCTGTCGCTTCCGGCGAGCAAGCAGCCATTCCTCGGCCGCCTAATGCGTGTGCTGGTCACGTCGGGTGTCTTTGCAGCCGGCGGCAACGGCTCCGAGTCCGGGTCCGAGGCGGGGGAGCTCTTCAGCCTCAACCCACTGTCGCGCATCCTGGTGGACGGCGTGGTCGGCCACGACGAGCACCACAGCCAGACGTCCTTCGTGCTCGCCGCGACGTCGCCCTTCTACACGGAGGCCGCGCTGGGGCTGGCCGACTGGTTCAGGAAGGACGTCACGGGGCCGGCGGTGCCGTCGCCGTTCGAGGACGTGCATGGCGCGTCGCTCTTCGACGAGAGCACGGCGCTCCTGGACAAGGAGCTCGACGAGCTGGTCACCGAGGGGCTGGCGGCCCATGACAACCTTGGCATCGGCACGATCATGCGGGAGTGCCATGACCTCTTCAAGGGGCTCGAGTCTCTCACCGACTGCTGCGGTGGCGACGGGACGACGGCAAGGGCCATCACCAAGGCACATCCGCATGTCAAGTGCACCGTGCTGGACCTTCCCAAGGTGATAGACAAAGCTCCATCTGACGGTATCGTCAACTGTGTCGCTGGTGACTTGTTCCACTCCGTCCCCAAGTCTCAGGCGGTGATGCTCAAGGTAATGGCAAATTAAACCAGCGGGAAATCCACCTCTCTTTCTTTATTTTTTATTTAACGAGGGTAGACAATTGCCAAATATAAATCTATATATTGACTCGCAAGAATTGAAAAGATAATTCGTTGATGCTAACCAAGGCTATATATGCACATGTTCTGCAGCTTGTGCTGCACCACTGGAGTGACGAGGACTGTGTCAAGATCTTGTCTCAATGTAGGGATGCCATTCCTTCACATGAGGAGGGAGGAAAGGTGATCATTATAGATATTGTGGTGGGGCCTTCATTAGGGCCAGTAATGTTTGAGGCCCAGCTTTTGATGGACATGCTCATGCTTGTGAACACAAGAGGCCGTCAGCGTACTGAGAATGACTGGCATGAGCTCTTCATGAAAGCAGGGTTCAGTGACTATAAGATTGTCAAGAAACTCGGAGCACGGGGCGTCTTCGAGGTCTATAAGTGAAGTGTTTCACAGAAAAAAAGCAAGGTCTATCCATGAAGGGAATGCTCTATGCTCTAAGTACCCTTGCAGTGTGGTTTATTTATGTGTGCTTAGAATGAATAAAAAGAGTGCCTTATACCCAACGATGTTGTTTCTGTTAGAATAAATCCGAGGCACTCTGTCGATCATCCGAGGACCAAGCAATCACACGAGTACGACACCGAGATTTGTTAACGAGGTTCACCGATATGGCTACATCCCCGGGGCATGACTACGGGCGCTCCTTCCCGTGACACCGTCACAATACCGCATTCTGGTCGTCCTGGGCGCCGGCACACGCCGCCGGCTCCCCCTGCACGCCTGTGCTATTATGTTGGCATAGATTACATCGTGTGTCTACCTCTGCTATATATGAGAGGCCTAGGATACAAGTGTCCTATCAGGACACGATTCCATATCCTGTCTAAACACAATACTACTCAGAGTCCAACTGTAACCTACCTTGTACAATAATATTCGACACAACTCTAACAAACTCCACCTTGGCGAATATTCTCCACCACCTTGAGTTCATCCATCCGTCAAACTTCCATGTACATTGGACTTGAGATACGCCATGAGCACCACTGCTACTCCCAGACTCCATGTGACTCCACCTGCAACTGTAGTCCCTTCTCGTCTTCTTCGTAGTCAACCCTCGAGCAAAGTTAAGTTCCTTATTCCTCTACTTTGTGCTTCCAACTTCCGAAGTATCCGTTCAACGCCATCACACACTGATCACTGACCTGCGTGAAAGTGAACAACCCACATATTGGATGCCGCGTATAAGAGTTATCTGAACTCAACATCCTCGCTCTTCCTTGACCGTCCGTATGAAACTTGAAGGAATTTCACCGTCGCCTTGTGTCACCCCGAGTCTAATTCGCAGCTATCTCACCCTTTTCCCGGATAGTCTCTGACATGTCCCACAGCTATAGCACTGCGCCTCCTTCTGTATTTGTCATCCGCACTTTGCCATGTGCACAAAACACCACAGAATATATGGCCATGTACTCTCTCCGCTTTTGGCAATTTCTGATTTTCCGTCACTTTCTCAGATTCTCCATGGTCAACACCTGTCCATCAACTAGCACCGATAGACCCATTCACTGTTGGGGAACGTCGCATGGGAAACAAAAAATTTCTACGCGCACGAAGACCTATCATGGTGATGTCCATCTACGAGATGGGATGAGTGATCTACGTACCCTTGTAGATCGTACAGCAGAAGCGTTAGTAAACGCGGTTGATGTAGTGGAACGTCCTCACGTCCCTCGATCCGCCCCGCGAACAATCCCGCGATCAGTCCCACGATCTAGTACCGAACGGACGGCACCTCCGCGTTCAGCACACGTACAGCTCGACGATGATCTCGGCCTTCTTGATCCAGCAAGAGAGACGGAGAGGTAGAAGAGTTCTCCGGCAGCGTGACGGCGCTCCGGAGGTTGGTGATGACCTTGTCTCAGCAGGGCTCCGCCCGAGCTCCGCAGAAACGCGATCTAGAGGAAAAACCGTGGAGGTATGTGGTCGGGCTGCCGTGAAAAAGTCGTCTCAAATCAGCCCTAAAACCTCCGTATATATAGGTGGGAGGGAGGGGACCTTGCCTTGGGGCTCAAGGAGCCCCAAGGGGGTCGGCCGAGTCCAAGGGGGGAGGACTCCCCCCCCCAAACCGAGTTGGACTTGGTTTGGTGGGAGGGAGTCCCCTTTCCTTCCCACCTCCTCCTTTTTTTTTCTCTTGATTTTTTCTTCTTGGCGCATAGAGCCCTTTTGGGCTGTCCCACCAGCCCACTAAGGGCTGGTGTGCCACCCTCAAGGCCTATGGGCTTCCCCGGGGTGGGTTGCCCCCCCCGGTGAACTCCCGGAACCCATTCGTCATTCCCGGTACATTCCCGGTAACTCCGAAAACCTTCCGGTAATCAAATGAGGTCATCCTATATATCAATCTTCGTTTCCGGACTATTCCGGAAACCCTCGTGACGTCCGTGATCTCATCCGGGACTCCGAACAACATTCGGTAACCAACCATATAACTCAAATACGCATAAAACAACGTCGAACCTTAAGTGTGCAGACCCTGCGGGTTCGAGAACTATGTAGACATGACCCGAGAGACTCCTCGGTCAATATCCAATAGCGGGACCTGGATGCCCATATTGGATCCTACATATTCTACGAAGATCTTATCGTTTGAATCTCAGTGCCAAGGATTCATATAATCCCGTATGTCATTCCCTTTGTCCTTCGGTATGTTACTTGCCCGAGATTCGATCGTCAGTATCCGTATACCTATTTCAATCTCGTTTATCGGTAAGTCTCTTTACTCGTTCCGTAATACAAGATCCCGCAACTTACACTAAGTTACATTGCTTGCAAGGCTTGTGTGTGATGTTGTATTATCGAGTGGGCCCCGAGATACCTCTCCGTCACACGGAGTGACAAATCCCAGTCTTGATCCATACTAACTCAACTAACACCTTCGGAGATACCTGTAGAGCATCTTTATAGTCACCCAGTTACGTTGCGACGTTTGATACACACAAAGCATTCCTCCGGTGTCAGTGAGTTATATGATCTCATGGTCATAGGAATAAATACTTGACACGCAGAAAACAGTAGCAACAAAATGACACGATCAACATGCTACGTCTATTAGTTTGGGTCTAGTCCATCACGTGATTCTCCTAATGACGTGATCCAGTTATCAAGCAACAACACCTTGTTCATAATCAAAAGACACTGACTATCTTTGATCAACTGGCTAGCCAACTAGAGGCTTGCTAGGGACGGTGTTTTGTCTATGTATCCACACATGTAAATGAGTCTTCATTCAATACAATTATAGCATGGATGATAAACGATTATCTTGATACAGGAATTATAATAATAACTATATTTATTATTGCCTCTAGGGCATAATTCCAACAGTCTCCCACTTGCACTAGAGTCAATAATCTAGCCCTCACATCATCATGTGAATTACATTGTAATAAATCTAACACCCATACAGTTCTGGTGTTGATCATGCTTTGGCCGTGGAAGAGGTTTAGTCATCGGGTCTGCTACATTCTTATCCATGTGCACCTTGCATATATTTACGTCCTCTCCCTCGACGTAGTCGCGGATGAGGTTGAAGCGTCGTTTGATGTGTCTGGTCTTCTTGTGAAACCGTGGTTCCTTTGCTAAGGCAATGGCACCCGTGTTGTCACAGAACAAGGTTATTGGATTCAGTGCGCTTGGCACCACTCCAAGATCCGTCATGAACTGCTTCATCCAGACACCCTCCTTAGCCGCCTCCGAGGCAGCCATGTACTCCGCTTCACATGTAGAATCTGCTACGACGCTTTGCTTGGAACTGCACCAGCTTACCGCACCCCCATTAAGAATAAATACGTATCCGATTTGCGACTTAGAGTCGTCCGGATCTGTGTCAAAGCTTGCATCGACGTAACCTTTTACGGCGAGCTCTTCGTCACCTCCATACACGAGAAACATCTCCTTAGTCCTTTTCAGGTACTTCAGGATATTCTTGACCGCTGTCCAGTGATCCACTCCTGGATTACTCTGGAACCTACCTGCCATACTTATGGCCAAGCTAACATCCGGTCTAGTGCACAACATTGCATACATGATAGAACCTATGGCTGAAGCATAGGGGACGGAGCGCATATGCTCTCTATCTTCATCAGTTGCTGGGCACTGAGTCTTACTCAATCTCGTACCTTGTAAAACTGGCAAGAACCCTTTCTTGGACTGTTCCATTTTGAACCTCTTCAAAACTTTATCAAGGTATGTGCTTTGTGAAAGTCCTATCAGGCGTTTTGATCTATCCCTATAGATCTTAATGCCTAGAATGTAAGCAGCTTCTCCTAGGTCCTTCATAGAGAAACTTTTATTCAAGTAATCCTTTATGCTCTCTAAAAACTCTACGTTGTTTCCAATCAGTAATATGTCATCCACATATAATATTAGAAACGCCACAGAGCTCCCACTCACTTTCTTGTAAATACAAGATTCTCAACCACTTGTATAAACCCAAATGCTTTGATCACCTCATCAAAGCGTTTGTTCCAACTCCGAGATGCTTGCACCAGTCCATAAATGGATCGCTGGAGCTTGCACACCTTGTTAGCATTCTTAGGATCGACAAAACCTTCGGGTTGTATCATATACAACTCTTCCTTAAGGAAACCGTTAAGGAACGCCGTTTTGACATCCATCTGCCAGATTTCATAATCGAAAAATGCAGCTATTGCTAACATGATTCTGACGGACTTAAGCATCGCTACGGGTGAGAATGTCTCATCGTAGTCAACTCCTTGAACTTGTGAAAAACCCTTTGCCACAAGTCGAGCTTTATAAACGGTCACATTGCCGTCAGCGTCCGTCTTCCTCTTAAAGATCCATTTGTTCTGAATAGCCTTGCGACCCTCAGGTAGTACCTCCAAAGTCCACACTTTGTTCTCATACATGGATCCTATCTCGGACTTCATGGCTTCCAGCCATTTGTTGGAATCTGGGCCCACCATTGCTTCTTCATAATTCGCAGGTTCATTGTTGACTAACAACATGATTGATAAGACGGGATTACCGTACCACTCTGGAGCAGCACGTGGTCTCGTCGACCTGCGTGGTTCGACAGAAACTTGAACTGGAGTTTCATGATCATCATCATTAACTTCCTCCTCAACCGGCGTCGCAATGACAGAGGTTTCCCCTTGCCCTGCGCCACCATCCAGAGGGATGAGAGGTTCGACAACCTCATCAAGTTCTATCTTCCTCCCACTCAATTCTCTCGAGAGAAACTCCTTCTCGAGAAAAGCTCCGTTTTTAGCAACAAACACTTTGCCCTCGGATTTGAGATAGAAGGTGTACCCAACTGTCTCTTTTGGGTAACCTATGAAGACACACTTTTCCGCTTTGGGTTCCAGCTTTTCAGGCTGAAGCTTTTTGACATAAGCATCACATCCCCAAACTTTAAGAAACGACAACTTTGGTCTCTTGCCATACCACAGTTCGTATGGTGTCGTCTCAACGGATTTTGATGGTGCCCTATTTAAAGTGAATGCAGTTGTTTCTAATGCATAGCCCCAAAATGGTAACGGCAAATCAGTAAGAGACATCATAGATCGCACCATCTCTAATAGAGTACGATTACGACGTTCGGACACACCATTACGCTGTGGTGTTCCAGGCGGTGTTAACTGTGAAACAATTCCACATTGTCTTAAGTGAGCACCAAACTCGAAACTCAGATATTCACCCTCACGATCAGACTGTAGGAACTTGATCTTCTTGTTACGATGATTTCCACTTCACTCTGAAATTGTTTGAACTTTTCAAATGTTTCAGACTTGTGCTTCATCAAGTAGACATAACCATATCTACTTAAATCGTCAGTGAAGGTGAGAAAATAACGATATCCGCCGCGTGCCTCCACGCTCATCGGACCACACACATCGGTATGTATGATTTCCAACAAGTCACTTGCACGCTCCATTGTTCCTGAGAACGGAGTCTTAGTCATCTTGCCCATGAGGCATGGTTCGCACGTGTCAAGTGAATCAAAGTCAAGTGACTCCAAAAGTCCATCAGCATGGAGTTTCTTCATGCGCTTTACACCAATATGACCTAAGCGGCAGTGCCACAAAAATATGGCGCTATCATTGTTAACTCTAACTCTTTTGGTCTCAATGTTATGTATATGCGTATTGCTATCAAGATTCAATATGAACAATCCTCTCACATTCGGTGCATGACCATAAAAGATGTTACTCATAGAAATAGAACAACCATTATTCTCTGACTTAAAAGAGTAACCGTCTCGCAATAAACAAGATCCAGATATAATGTTCATGCTCAACGCAGGCACTAAATAACAATGATTTAAGTTCATCACTAACCCTGACGGTAACTGAAGTGACACTGTGCCGACGGCGATTGCATCAACCTTGGAACCATTTCCTACGCGCATCGTCACTTCATCTTTCGCCAGCCTTCGCCTATTCTGCAGTTCCTGTTTCGAGTAGCAAATATGAGCAACAGAACCGGTATCGAATACCCAGGCACTACTACGAGAGCCGGTTAAGTACACATCAATAACATGTATATCAAATATACCTGATTTTTCTTTGCCCGCCTTCTTATCTGCCAGATACTTGGGGCAATTGCGCTTCCAGTGACCCATACCCTTGCAATAGTAACACTCCGTTTCCGGCTTAGGTCCAGCTTTGGGTTTCTTCGTCGGATTGGCAACAGGCTTGCCGCTCTTCTTCGAATTGCCCTTCTTGCCTTTGCCGTTTCTCTTGAAACTAGTGGTCTTATTCACCATCAACACTTGATGCTCTTTACGGAGTTCAGACTCTGCGACTTTCAGCATCGCAAACAACTCGCCGGGAGACTTGTTCATCCCTTGCATGTTGTAGTTCAACACAAAGCCTTTATAGCTTGGCGGCAGTGATTGAAGGATTCTGTCAGTGATAGCCTCTTGCGGGAGTTCAATCCCCAGCTCAGCTAGACGGTTTGAGTACCCAGACATTTTGATCACATGTTCACTGACAGATGAGTTTTCCTCCATCTTGCAAGCATAGAATTTATCGGAGGTCTCATACTTCTCGATCCGGGCGTTCTTCTGAAAGATAAACTCCAACTCCTGGAACATCTCAAATGCTCCATGACGCTCAAAGCGACGTTGAAGTCCCGGTTCTAAGCCATACAAGACTGCACATTGAACTATTGAGTAGTCCTCCTTACGTGCTAACCAAGCGTTCTTAACATCCTGATCAGCCGTAGCGGGTGGTTCATCTCCTAACGCAGCATTAAGGACATAATCCTTCTTCCCAGCTTGTAAGATTAGCTTAAGATTACGAGCCCAGTCTACAAAGTTGCTTCCATCATCTTTCAACTTAGCTTTCTCTAGGAACGTATTAAAATTCAGGATGACTGTCGCGTGAGCCATGATCTACAACACAAATATATTCAAAGTGGACTTAGACTATGTTCAAGATAATTAGTGTTTAACTTAATCAAATTATTCGCTAAACTCCCACTCAAAAAGTACATCTCTCTAGTCATTTGAGTGGTTCATGATCCACTTACACTAGCTCAAGTCCGATCATCACGTGAGTTGAGTATAGTTTCAGTGGTAAGCATCCCTATGCTAATCATATCATCTATATGATTCATGATCGACCTTTCGGTCTCATGTGTTCTGAGGCCATGTCTGCACATGCTAGGCTCGTCAAGCTTAACCCCGAGTGTTCCGCGTGCGCAACTGTTTTGCACCCGTTGTATGTGAACGTTGAGTCTATCACACCCGATCATCACGTGGTGTCTCGAAACGACGAACTGTAGCAACGGTGCACAGTCGGGGAGAACACAATTTCGTCTTGAAATTTTAGTGAGAGATCACCTCATAATGCTACCGTCGTTCTAAGCAAAACAAGGTGCATAAAAGGATTAACATCACATGCAATTCATAAGTGACATGATATGGCCATCATCACGTGCTTCTTGATCTCCATCACCAAAGCACCGGCACGATCTTCTTGTCACCGGCGCCACAACATGATCTCCATCAACGTGTTGCCATCGGGGTTGTCGTGCTACTCATGCTATTACTACTAAAGCTACATCCTAGCAAAATAGTAAACGCATCTGCAAGCACACACATTAGTATAAAGACAACCCTATGGCTCCTGCCGGTTGCCGTACCATCGACGTGCAAGTCGATATTTCTATTACAACATGATCATCTCATACAT
Source organism: Hordeum vulgare subsp. vulgare (assembly GCF_904849725.1). Lineage (NCBI taxonomy): Eukaryota > Viridiplantae > Streptophyta > Magnoliopsida > Poales > Poaceae > Hordeum > Hordeum vulgare. Next base: position 36,724,107 of record NC_058521.1, on the reverse strand, counting down.
CCAATATATCACATCACATCATTGGCCATATCACATCACAAGTATACCCTGCAAAAACAAGTTAGACGTCCTCTAATTTTGTTGTTGCATGTTTTACGTGGTGACCATGGGTATCTAGTAGGATCGCATCTTACTTACGCAAACACCACAACGGAGATATATGAGTTGCTATTTAACCTCATCCAAGGACCTCCTCGGTCAAATCCGATTCAACTAAAGTTGGAGAAACCGACACTTGCCAGTCATCTTTGAGCAACGGAGTTACTCGTAACGATGAAACCAGTCTCTCGTAAGCGTACGAGTAATGTCGGTCCAAGCCGCTTCAATCCAACAATACCGCGGAATCAAGAAAAGACTAAGGAGGGCAGCAAAACGCACATCACCGCCCACAAAAACTTTTGTGTTCTACTCGAGAAGACATCTACGCATGAACCTAGCTCATGATGCCACTGTTGGGGAACGTCGCATGGGAAACAAAAATTTTCCTACGCGCACGAAGACCTATCATGGTGATGTCCATCTACGAGATGGGATGAGTGATCTACGTACCCTTGTAGATCGTACAGCAGAAGCGTTAGTAAACGCGGTTGATGTAGTGGAACGTCCTCACGTCCCTCGATCTGCCCCGCGAACAATCCCGCGATCAGTCCCACGATCTAGTACCGAACGGACGGCACCTCCGCGTTCAGCACACGTACAGCTTGACGATGATCTCGGCCTTCTTGATCCAGCAAGAGAGACGGAGAGGTAGAAGATTTCTCTGGCAGCGTGACGGCACTCCGTAGGTTGGTGATGACCTTGTCTCAGCAGGGCTCCGCCCGAGCTCCGCAGAAACGCGATCTAGAGGAAAAACCGTGGAGGTATGTGGTCGGGCTGCCGTGAAAAAGTCGTCTCAAATCAGCCCTAAAACCTCCGTATATATAGGTGGGAGGGAGGGGACCTTGCCTTGGGGCTCAAGGAGCCCCAAGGGGGTCGGCCGAGTCCAAGGGGGGAGGACTCCCCCCCCCAAACCGAGTTGGACTTGGTTTGGTGGGAGGGAGTCCCCTTTCCTTCCCACCTCCTCCTTTTTTTTTCTCTTGATTTTTTCTTCTTGGCGCATAGAGCCCTTTTGGGCTGTCCCACCAGCCCTTAGGGGCTGGTGTGCCACCCTCAAGGCCTATGGGCTTCCCCGGGGTGGGTTGCCCCCCCGGTGAACTCCCGGAACCCATTCGTCATTCCCGGTAACTCCGAAAACCTTCCGGTAATCAAATGAGGTCATCCTATATATCAATCTTCGTTTCCGGACTACTCCGGAAACCCTCGTGACGTCCGTGATCTCATCCGGGACTCCGAACAACATTCGGTAACCAACCATATAACTCAAATACGCATAAAACAACGTCGAACCTTAAGTGTGCAGACCCTGCGGGTTCGAGAACTATGTAGACATGACCCGAGAGACTCCTCGGTCAATATCCAATAGCGGGACCTGGATGCCCATATTGGATCCTACATATTCTACGAAGATCTTATCGTTTCAATCTCAGTGCCAAGGATTCATATAATCCCGTATGTCATTCCCTTTGTCCTTCGGTATGTTACTTGCCCGAGATTCGATCGTCAGTATCCGTATACCTATTTCAATCTCGTTTACCGGTAAGTCTCTTTACTCGTTCCGTAATACAAGATCCCACAACTTACACTAAGTTACATTGCTTGCAAGGCTTGTGTGTGATGTTGTATTACCGAGTGGGCCCCGAGATACCTCTCTGTCACACGGAGTGACAAATCCCAGTCTTGATCCATACTAACTCAACTAACACCTTCGGAGATACCTGTAGAGCATCTTTATAGTCACCCAGTTACGTTGCGACGTTTGATACACACAAAGCATTCCTCCGGTGTCAGTGAGTTATATGATCTCATGGTCATAGGAATAATTACTTGACACGCAGAAAACAGTAGCAACAAAATGACACGATCAACATGCTACGTCTATTAGTTTGGGTCTAGTCCATCACGTGATTCTCCTAATGACGTGATCCAGTTATCAAGCAACAACACCTTGTTCATAATCAAAAGACACTGACTATCTTTGATCAACTGGCTAGCCAACTAGAGGCTTGCTAGGGACGGTGTTTTGTCTATGTATCCACACATGTAAATGAGTCTTCATTCAATACAATTATAGCATGGATAATAAACGATTATCTTGATACAGGAATTATAATAATAACTATATTTATTATTGCCTCTAGGGCATAATTCCAACATTCACCAACTTCAATCTGGTACTCGTCAATACTGCTTCAGCACCCTTTACACACTTTGTGTGACAACATGTCTGACCACCAGTGCCTTGTTCTGTCGCTGTGTCCCGTGCTTACCGCACACCTCGTCGCTATCACCGCATCGAGCCTCTGTTGTCCTGGTCAAGTTTTCCAAGGTCGCCAACCCACACCACTCAACCCCCACTGCAGAGAACCACCGATCATCACCGACCGATGCCGAGTATCAAGTCTCCATCAGACCACTGGTACCCAGTCCAATCCACGTGTCTCTCGCTATCCCACTGAAATATGCTACGATTCTCCCAATTCTTACGCCGTAGCCCCTCCATCAGCACAGAGTGAAGTCTTTCACCACACTCCAGCTCCACCTTCAACAGGACTCCATGTAGCTGGCCATGCTACTCCGCGCCTCCTTGACTTCAAGCTCTCATGTGTACACCGCCTTGAATCAACCTTGTGCCATAGTCCGTCGAAGCCGCACAAGTCCTCAGGCATGCACCACGTGTTTCCACGCCCCATAAATCGACCACCATCAGCATCATGCTCCTATGTCGCCGTCGTTGAAATCACCGCCGTCTTCTGCTTTGACCGACATCCCCATCGATCCGTCAGACAGTCCAGTCCGACCCAGCCGAAAATATCCGACTGCAACCATGCTCCATCCTGTGTCGTGTTCGTCCCGCACATCTTTGTGCATTGCTCGACGCCCTGTGTATGCATGATCTTGCCACAACGCACTCGAGTCTCCTTTGAGCATTATACGCACGCCGCCATCCTCACCACTATAGACCCTCACGCTACCATCCACATACACAACCTGTGTACAAAGAAATAAAGCCAAAAAATCAACCACATGAGCCTTCCTGTATACACTTACCTGTGAAGATCAATGGAATAAATCTCCAAACTCCACCACGTGTAGGGATGGCAATGGGTACCCATTACCCACGTACCCTGCGGGTAAAAACCCTATTAGGGTAAGGGTATGGACAAAAACTTACCCATGGGTATATAAATAGGAAAATCTGAAACCCATCGGGTAGAGCGGGTACGGGTATGGGATCATATAACCCATACCCATATACCCATGTACCCATATAAAATCTATGTAAACTCAAAATTATCTCTACAGTCTACACTATGTCAATAATTTATGAATTGAAAGTGTATGTCTATGTGTTGTTATTTATGACTATATGATGTTGTTTTATAAGTATGTGTTGTAATTATAAACTATCTTTGTAAACTATATGATACAATGCATTTTATAACTATAAGTTGTTTAAATTGATGTTTTGCAAATATGGGTAATTTTAGCCGCGGGTACCCGTCTAGCCTGTCGGGTAAAGGGTATGGAAAAAAATTGTACCCGTTGACGGGTATGAATAAGGGTAATGGATAATATTAGACGGGGCGGGTAAGGGTATGGGAAGGCTCCACCCATACCCATACCCTGCGGGTGCCAACCCTAACCACGTGCTCCTGTAGGCTGTAGGTTCAGCTAGCTTTTCCTATCTCTTCGTATCGATGAATAGCATCAATCCATTGTGTAGCCTTTTTTTTCTTAACAAATCTCAAAATAGGCACATACAGCACCAGCGTGCTCCGAGTGCACAACAAGCCTTTCTTCCACTTGCGCCATAGCTGCGCGCAGCAGCCGACCCCACCTGGGTTAGCCCGCCTGCTCCACGCATTGCCGCATGTCAAGTCAACTGGACCTCGCCTTGCACGAGCAGCCGCGGTCGTCTCGTTCACGTCGCCTCCCACATGCACACGGTCCAGCTTCTGTCGACGCCGCTGCTTTCGATCGATCAAGACCAACCTGAATCGACGCATCGCATTGCCACGCGTACATGCACCTCGGTTGGACGCTCGCCCGATGATCCGCTGATCGATTGACATACGTTCCGCCTGCCGTTGCAATCCGATCTGTTGTTGTTCTCGCCGAGACTTCCTCGTACACGACCGCATGCTGCCCTGCCTTCTGATTGCTTCTTCCGATTCATCCGATTGCAACCAAACAACTTCCATGAAATAGCTTCTCTCCCTTCCACATGTGGTCTTTGCACCAAACGATTCAACCTCTAGATCAACACAACGCAGCCTCCGAACAACCTAGCTTTGATACCACTTGTTAGAATAAATCCGAGGCACTCCGTCGATCATCCGAGGACCAAGCAATCACACGAGCACGACACCGAGATTTGTTAACGAGGTTCACCGATATGGCTACATCCCCGGGGCATGACTACGGGCACTCCTCCCCGTAACACCGTCACAATACCGCATCCTGGCCGTCCTGGGCGCCAGCACACGCCGCCGGCTCCCCGTGCACGCCTGTGCTATTATGTTGGCATAGATTACATCGTATGTCTACCTCTGCTATATATGAGAGGCTTAGGATACAAGTGTCCTATCAGGACACGATTCCATATCCTGTCTAAACACAATACTACTCAGAGTCCAACTGTAACCTACCTTGTACAATAATATTCGACACAACTCTAACAGTTTCGACGTTATGAGCGATTGGATTTGACTAATCTCGTGTATTATGGTGAGTCGCTCCCCCCCCCCCCCGTCCCCCCGTCCCTCCTGTGCCCAGCCCTACAGCCCATGTACATAGGCGAGGCCCAAAAGAAAAAGGAAAGTCTAGGAAGACAAAGGGGCTAGGTCAGGGATCCACGTTCTCATAGGTCTTTCACGATCTATGCCTCACGATCGTACTCGTAAGTCAGGTGGTCGCTACGTTTCAAACGTCCCATAAAAGACGGCTCAAACGTCCACTGTTGATTATGTCTTGTCTCTCGATGTAGCGTAAACGGCGTGGATCGGATCATTCTTATTCCTTCATGTATTCATCCCATGCAATCAGCAGCCTTTATGTCCCTCGTTCTTTCTTTTTCTGTTGATTACTGTTGTATAGTTTTGGCAATGAAACAGTACCATATCAATCGATGTCGGGATACATGCAAATATGTTCTGTAATTTATGTGTTCCAAATGAGGAGTTATGTAAGCACCAATTTATTTATTTTTGGGAGCAGATATAGTTTCATGATTGGATAAACTTATCGATGCCGGATAGAAACTTTCCACATGTACTCTTTTTGAGGGGACCTAACATGCCCAAAACACTGCTAAACGATTCCTTACACAATATATAGCAAAGAAAAAGGCATTACAAGTTCAGTTGTGTCAGGCCATGTAAATAGGCATATTTTGTTTGCAGCAATTAACAAATCTTCACCATTGATAATTAATCCTTTTATAGTTTGACTAGGTTTGATAGAAATGCATTCGTAGTAAATATGCAGTTTCATAGTGGATTTCGTGACTAGGCTTATTCAAATGTATTCATCATCATAAAAATGCAGTTTCACGACGTTCTCTTCTTTTCTTGCACGACTGAAGCGGAACGAACCAAACCCGGGCAAAGTTCTGTTGCCCACTCCACATAAAAGAAAGTCATGGCCCAGCCAACCCACGGGTTGTTTGAGGCACTTGTCTAGAATACACGCATACGAGGCAGACATGCTAGAAAAACTGCTTAAAACCGGCCCAGATTTAGGTAAAAAGTAGCAACACTTGGCAAATCTCCAGATTCACCCATCTAGGTCAGAATCCACCGATTAAGGCAAGAATTAGGTAGCTTCCCTGGGTTTCGGGCCAGTTTTTAGGCGCATGTAGTTTGGTGTCTCCTACCTTGCAAACAAGGGAAACTCTTTGCTCACGGTGTGAGTGTGCCTTCCTAAGTAATAGTAGGTTGCGCCATGTCCTCTATGCATCCTATTTTATATCCAGTTGATGGAGGTATGAATAGTGATAGGTGGGAGTAAATAGAGTAGAAGCAAGTAGTTGACACATTACAACTAGTTTCTAAGAAGCAGTACCACATTAGTTGTGCATCTTCAAGATAAGGCGAAAAAGCTTCTTCTCACCAAATTTGCACATCTTTTGCTGAATCAGGTTTGTAGCTGGTCCTTGCCTTGCATGATCCCACTGAGTTTGTCCAGTTCTACAACTTGGCTCTCGGAGCTGAGTCAGCCTTGCTCAAAGTTGAGATCTCAAGGAAGCGTTTGAGAGACTATAGTTCTTCCTCATCCTAAGCTCAGATTGTTCCGAAGCAACAGAAATATTGGGTTTCTCCTCCTCCTCGGCAGCCTCAACAGTTCAAGCAGTGTGGTGGTCGTGGTTCTTCCCACCCACCCAACCCAGTTTTACAATAGAAATTTCAGCAGTAGAAGCAAGGAATTCCTCAACCTCAATTCCGTCCGCTGTCAGAGGTGACTTGTCAAAAGTGTGGTTAGGGTCACTACTCTAACAAGTGTACCAGCGAGCGACGTCTTCCGCCTCCTCCTCCAACCAGGCCTCCAAGCACTGTTCTAACTATGTGTGCATCTTCCGGTAGAATATGGGACACACTTTCAGAGTACAGCCATGGACGGGGCATCATCGCCAACTTTTCCCTGGGCAATTTCGTGAGTGTGTATGCAGCTCTCCATAGTCGGGGAACTAACCAGAACATGCAACGCCTTAACACATAAGTCAATTTCTCCAATGCATCAACAAATGTGAGCATACCCATGTTTTAAAAGTAATAGCCGTCTTCCCATCCAATACGGTCCTGACAGGTTGGACATGGGTTAAAACTATAGATGTAGCCCATTGAGCTCACTAGTCTGAAAGAGGCTATATCCTGATGCCTCTCGTTCCCAAGTATAGTTCAAACCAGCCTCTGTAGCATGTAGTTTGGTGTCTCCTACCATGCAAACAAGGGAAACTCTTTGCTCAGGGTGTGAACGTGACTTCCTAAGTAATGGTAGGTTGCACCATGCCCTCTCTTCATCCTATTTTATATCCAGTTGATGGAGGTAAGAATAGTGATAGGTGTGAGGAAATAGAGTACAAGCAAGTAGTTGAGACATTACAACTAGTTTCTAAGAAGCAGTACCACATTAGTTGTGCATCTTCAAGATAAGGCGAAAAAGCTTCTTCTCACCAAATTTGCACATCTTTTGCTGAATTAGGTTTGTAGCTGGTCCTTGCCTTGCATGATCCCACTGAGTTTGTCCAGTTCTACAACTTGGCTCTCGGAGCTGAGTCAGCCTTGCTCAAAGTTGAGAACTCAAGGAAGCGTTTGAGAGACTATAGTTCTTCCTCATCCTAAGCTCAGATTGTTCCGAAGCAACAGAAATATTGGGTTTCTCCTCCTCCTCGGCAGCCTTAGCAGTTCAAGCAGTGTGGTGGTCGTGGTTCTTCCCACCCACCCAACCCAGTTTTACAATAGAAATTTCAGCAGTAGAAGCAAGGAATTCCTCAACCTCAATTCCGTCCGCTGTCAGAGGTGACTTGTCAAAAGTGTGGTTAGGGTCACTACTCTAACAAGTGTACCAGCGAGCGACGTCTTCCGCCTCCTCCTCCAACCAGGCCTCCAAGCACTGTTTTAACTATGTGTGCATCTTCCGGTAGAATATGGGACACACTTTCAGAGTACAGCCATGGACGAGGCATCATCGCCAACTTTTCCCTGGGCAATTTCGTGAGTGTGTATGCAGCTCTCCATAGTCGGGGAACTAACCAGAACATGCAACGCCTTAACACATAAGTCAATTTCTCCAATGCATCAACAAATGTGAGCATACCCATGTTTTAAAAGTAATAGCCGTCTTCCCATCCAATACGGTCCTGACAGGTTGGACATGGGTTAAAACTATAGATGTAGCCCATTGAGCTCACTAGTCTGAAAGAGGCTATATCCTGATGCCTCTCGTTCCCAAGTATAGTTCAAACCAGCCTCTGTAGCATGTAGTTTGGTGTCTCCTACCATGCAAACAAGGGAAACTCTTTGCTCAGGGTGTGAATGTGACTTCCTAAGTAATGGTAGGTTGCACCATGCCCTCTCTTCATCCTATTTTATATCCAGTTGATTGAGGTAAGAATAGTGATAGGTGTGAGGAAATAGAGTACAAGCAAGTAGTTGAGACATTACAACTAGTTTCTAGGAAGCAGTAGTGCATTAGTTGTGCACTTCAATATAGGTGAAAAAGGTTCTGACCAAATCTGCACATCTTTGCTGAACCAGGTTCATGAGATGCACCGAGTTTACCATGTTCAGAAACAGCTGATGAGGGAGATGCAGATAGCTGGACATGGTATCTAGTTTTAAATATTTCGACGCGAGAAATCCAATGGCGAAATCGGTTCGAGATTTGGATGCATGGTTTATAAGATAAAACATTTTGAAAATACGAATCTACGAAAAAAGGAAAAATATAAAACAATTTGAAAATACGAATCTACGAAAAAAGGAAAAACTCTCAGGCTGAGGCAAGTGACACGCATTGTCGCTTGTCGCAACCCGGAGAGAGGTGAGAATGATCTATAAAAGATGTACTCCTTAATTAGGAATTTCAAAGAAATCCTATTTGGCGCATATGCGCCCGTTTATGAACGGGTGCCTCCAGCGCAACCCCTCCACCGGACATCTGGGCCGGCCTATGTATGTTCTATATATTCTGTAAAAACGTTCAAAAACGTGTTTGAAGGACTCGATCAGTTCTATAAGCTCAAAAAGTGGTAACCACTATGCCATCGACCAACTAGTTATTTAAAACTTTCTTTTTTTCTCCTCTATCATGGGAATCCTCCGTTTTTTCCTGTTCGTGGTCATTTCCGGTACTTAATTTTTTCTTTTTTCAAATTGATTATTCTCCATTTTTGCGCTTTTATAAAAAATATCATGAATTTTTTTCAAAACCGATGAACTTTTTCCATATTGGACGGAGTTTTTTCTAATTTGATGAACTTTTTTCAAATTCGGTGAAATTTTCTCAAAAATGGCTAAAAAATTTATAATCCGACGAACTTTTTTCAAATTTGATAATTTTTTTCAAATCCAAAGAACTTTTTTTAAATCGATGAATATTTTTAAATTGGATGGAGTTTTTCCTAATTTCATCAACTTCTTTCTAATTCGATGAAGCTTTTCCAAATTTGCAAAACTATTTTTTAATAATTTGATGAACTTTTTTCAATTTTGGTGAACTCTTTTTCAATTTCGGTGAACTTTTTTCAAGTTTGATGAACTTTTTAAAAAATCAATGATTTTTTTTCAAATTCAAAGAAATTTCCTTTCAATTATGTGAACTTTTTTCAAGTCTGATAAACTTTTTTCAAATTTCATCAAATTTGAAAATGTTCATCATATTTGAAAAAAGCTCATCGCTTTGATAAGAGTTCACGAATTTGAAAAAAAATCATCATATAAGGAGAAAAAAAGCAGAAAACGAAAAATGAAAAAAAAAGAAGAAACTACCAAATGAGGTAAAAGATGTAACCTAGTACTCCCTATGTTCCTAAATATAAGTCTTTTTAGAGATTTCACTAAAGGGCTACATATGAAGCAAAATAAGTGAATCTATACTCTAAAGCATGTACATACATCTCTATGTAGTCCTTTTAGTAACACCTCTTAAAAGACTTATATTTAGGAACGGAGGGAGTAGATCTGGTAAGTGGCCGAGTGGTTAGCGCCTTGTAACCAAAAAAAACTAGGTTGCTAGTTTTGCTCACGCACACCACATATTTTCTCTTTTTTATTTTTGGGTGTGTCTTCATTTTGGGCCGGCCCAAGATCGCGGCTGTGTAGGCGCCGGAAGCATTAGTTGGCGCCAAAGGCTGGAACTTCTCGAAAGAAAAGAAAAAAAACGAAATCACTGGACCAGTCCACTACTGTGGTTGAGGACGCGTGTGTTTTTTCAATTCGTTTTCTTCTTGCTTTTTTCACTATTTACAGCGGTTTTGTTTGGTTTTCTTTGTTTTGTTTTTCCCGTTTCCTTTCTCTTTTCCGTTTTTCCTCGGTTTCTTTGTTTCTATGTTTGGATTTCACCTGTTTTCTTCGTCTATTTATTTATTTTTCATTTTTCTTCTTTAACACATGTCTACATTTTTTGTGTGCACATTGTACACTTTTTGAATGGATAATGATAACTGTCAAATGTTTGGCGGTTAGGAACAACGCTGAACACCTTGTGATTTTCTCAATCTCCATCGCTTCTCCTGCGCATCTTAAGGTGACTCGATGTTATCACTTCTTTTAGCAAAAAGACAATAAGAAAAAATATTGGGTTTTTGTAGTGCACAGTCCCATGGGTGGATGCATGTGTCCACATGAACACTTATGTTACATTAGTTACACATATATCCGCAAAAAAATAGTAGTTACCCATAAGTTATCGAGGTATGGTGCACTTTAGACAGATAGAGCAAAGACGATATGGACAAGTAGGGAGAGGCTTGAGGCTTGAGGCTGATAAGGCTCTATGAGACGAGGGGTGGGGAGCAGACGAGGTTGAGTGGAAAAACAATACATGAGTGGTGCAAAGTTGAAATCACAATGAAAAAGTGTGTCGTGCGACAGCTCATGACAGTGGGAGTGTACTCATGTCACTGATACAAACGTTTTTGTTGTTGTTAAGTTTAATACAGAGTCGTTAAATTGCGAAAATATGGAAGGATATGTGATTGAGGCATTTCCATTTTCTTATATTAGCATCCGGTTATCTGGAGCTTTGTGCTCATTTTTTGTTTTATTTTATCTGTTGATGTTTGACATTTCAAAGTTAATAAAAATGATTGCATGGTCTAATGTAATAGTGAAGAAAACCTAATTAATACAAGCATGAACATAGTTTCATGTGCACCCATGTGAATAGTAAATTCAAAAGAAATATTGAAAACAAATTAAAATATATGAAAATTATGGGTATGAAACTTGGTCGTTCATTCTACTCACGTGTGTAGTTCCGTGGCAACACCCATGATATTCTTAGTGAAGAAAATACAACTGAGACCATACTATTCATTAAACAGTATTTTTAAATATATCTTTCATTTTATCATTTTTCACCGACTGCCACGGATATGATTTCTTCATGACTAATGTATATTACAAAAAAATTAGTCTTTTTCTAGTATTTTTTTGAATTTACTATTCATAAAGAGTGTGCGTGAAACCATGTCTACCAAACCAGCGTCCAGAAAACCTCATCTTTTAAAAAATAAAGAATATATGATCATATATTCCTAAATTCCCTAAAGAAATCTTTTTAAAAGAGTTTGTCCTGGTAGTCAGATTGAAATTCAACGGATGTCCTTCATTTGAAACATCTCGATGCGCACTATTCCTCTTCCTCCTTGACGCGGTATTCATTGGGTACCGCCCCGCCCCTTGCCTCACCATCAGTGAGTTCATGTCCGAGCCCCCCACCCACTGATAGGCTACGACGTACTTCTTTTGAGCTCAATGGCTATCTAATCCGCGTGGCGGCAAAAATGATAAGGCATCTCATCCACATTGGTCAATCCTCATCTTCTCCTCTGGCACATATAGCCACATTGTTCCCGCCTACGAGAGGGTCTGCCGATTCGCTCTATGTCGACGGTCGACGACCTTGCCGAGGAGCAACCTTAGTTGGGCCGGACATATCAAGAAGCGGGTGATGGTGCAACCAACACTACCCCGTGATCGGAGTTTTCTCCCCACGACACGAGAGGGCCTAGGGCATTCCCTTTGTATGATGCAACTATATATTTTGGGCAGGGTAGAGCTGGGCTTGTTGTGGCGGCACTGGATCATTCTGTTTGCTACTCCCCCGCTTGTTGTGAAATTTGATCTTGAACTTGTGAAAGCAGAGACACTTCGTCGAGATGTACATCTCGTCCGTTAGGAAAATTTCGACAAGGTTGTCTTTGCCTCAAATTGTCTGTGCGTATACAATGTTATTGGTCCTATTTTGTTTTTCAGTTTTATCATAATAGAAGATATAATTAGCATGTAACTTGTTTGTTACTCCCTCCGTTCCTAAATATAAGGAGTATCACATAAGGGAGCTAGCCTAGTTGGTGATTGCCTTAGGGATACATTTTAGGGCTCTAGATCGAATCCTACGTGTAATTGACTCTTATATTTAGTTAGTTAGTTTTAGCCTAGGCTTTGAGAAACCCTGGTTTGCATGACCTTTGCCAATTGGGCAAATGTGTGTTGTTTATGATATCGTCATGGCGTGCACGCTTACACAACTATGTATATAGAACCATATATAGAATGTAATTATCCACTTCAACTTGTATTTTAACGTATATCCGCTTTAACAATACGCCTGTCACTACCATGCAGCAATGTCAATGGATCAGGGGACTGGCAAGATGCGTCTCTTTAGACCTTGTTTGGTACTAGTGTATTTTAGGGAATTAGTGAGGATTATCCCGATCAAACCTCTAAATCCCCATATATCCCATAACACCATTTGGTTTTAGTGTATTTGACATATTTCATCCCCACATTTATCCATAAATTCCCAAATTCTAGTGCATTTTTCTTAATACCCAATACACTACCCCTACCTAGTGTATTAAGAATAAATAGGGATTTAAAGGGATTGGGTGAAGGTTGGAGTTTCACCAAATCCCTGTGGGGATTATCCTCACCAATCTCCTCAAAAACCCTAGTATCAAACAATGTCTTACTGTTTTTAATTTCCACGCGCCGGACACGCGTAATAGCGCCATGCCCTTGCTTTTGGTACTCCAGAAAAGCAAATCTTGATCGAACCTATATTTGCCCAATGGCTTGCTCAACTTGCACCCACGCGAGTAGCTATATATATATATATATATGTGTGCCGCTCAATAGCACTTGATGGATGGATGCACACTGCTTGAGTGAATTAGCATAAAAAGACGTCGCATAGCTAGAGGGAGAGTGATCAAGGTAGCAATGGCGACCCAGGCTCAGCAATTGGCCGTTTCCACACATAGGCGGGGCTTCTGCAGGGGCAGACGGACCTTTGGCGCCACAGCCTCTACTACATGACCTCCATGGCATTCCAGTGCGTCGTCAAGCTCGGCGTCCCGACCGCCATCCATAGCCTGGGTGGCGCAGCGTCGCTGCCCGACCTGGTCGCCGCGCTGTCCCTTCCACCCGCCAAGCTGCCTTACCTCCGTCGCATCATGCGGCTGCTGGCATGCAACGTCTGGCGTCTTCGCCACCGACAACGCCGCTGACGTGGTCACCTACCGCCAGACCCCGCTGTCATGGCTCCTGCTTGATGGCGTCGCCATAGACGGCCACCCGAGCCAAACGTCAGCCGTGCTCGCCTCAACCTCCAGGCACTGCCTTGAGGCCGCGATCAGGCGGTCCTGAGAATTCGGGGGCCCGGGACGACGCAAGAACATGGGCCCTTTAATATAAATACAGAAATATAATTCAATGCATATATTATATATAAAATATCCCTTAACTGTTATTAATATTACCCTAACTTTTTTAACAAAGGAAATATATTAATATAGTAAAGATATCAATTACATATCCTAATTTTTTAGTTAATAAATAATTAAATATCCATAGTAAAAACAAATTTCTCGTCTATACTAACAGGTTATGTAGGAGATGAATTGAATACGAGATCATGGTCACTCACATTTTCATCAATTGTGTTGATTTCAATATTGTCTTCTGCAAGATTCTCCTCTTCTAGATTGATTAGTTTGTACCTCCGTACTGACTACGTGGCTGAAGTGCTTGTTCTCTTATACAAGTAATCAATAATGGATCCATTCTTTGATTCTATCAAGTGATGTATATGTTTTCTCTTACCACCATCAAGCACACTGTTCCAGATCAGATGGTGGTGCTGAAAGAAAATCAGGTAATCGGATATTAGCGCAAAGTTCCTAGATCAATCCAATAAAATTTGTATCAATTTGTCCCTAAAGATCACTCCTTGGATAATACTAGATCAGTTATTATGGATCAGAAGGAGTATCGGTTATCACGATAAAATATGTACCTGAACTAAAATCGGCATCACGCTTTTGGATATTGTCGCGTAATAATCGATGATTAGGCATGTCCGCCTCTCCTGCTGGAGTTGCAGGCAGCAAGCCGGCAGGCAGTGTCCATCAAGCCTCACGCGAATCCATCAGCAAATTGGGTGACGCAGCCTCCTTAGATCCAAACATGAACTCACAAAAAGGTTGTTCTGTTCTTTTTTTACTTGGTGCGGTCCTGCCTCCACAGTTCTGGCCAAACCATCATAGTGATCTTCGGCCACAATGCCTCCACCCCCCGTAAAGTTATTTCTTATTGGTCCGATACCTACGTACGTGAACCTGAGCGAGGCCAAGTGGGATTTGTTTTTTTTTTGACCTGCAAACACGCTGAAGACTATGCTCTACGTACGAATCTGGTGGGGGCTGTTGTGTAACGTAGCATAAATTCAAAAAAATTCCTACGCATATTCAGATCTTCCTATGGAGAGACCAGCAACGAGAGAGGGGTGAGTGCATCTTCATACCTTTGAAGATCGCTAAGCGGAAGCGTTGCTAGAACACGGTTGATGGCGATTCAGATCGCGGTGTGATTCCGATCTAGTCCCGAACCACGGCACCTCCGCGTTCAACACACGTGCAGCCCGGTGACGTCTCCCGTACCTTGATCCAGCAAGGAGGAGGGAGAGGTTGGGGAAGATCTCCGGCAGCACGACGGTATGGTGTTGATGGTGAGACGAGGTCTCCCGGCAGGGCTTCGCCAAGCACCGTGGGAGAGGAGGAAGAAGGAGGGCAGGGCTGCGCCGAGGGAGATGAAAAACTGTGTGTAAAACATCCCCAAAACCCCCACTATATATAGGAGGAGGGGAGGGGGTGCCACCCCTAGGGTTCCCACCCTAGGTGGTGCGGAAGCCCCCCCAGATGGGAGGTGCGGCGGCCAGGCCAGGGGGAGGGGGTGGCACACCCCTAGGTGGGCCTTAGGCCCACCAGCGCCTAGGGTTTCCCCCTCTCTCAACCTCCTGCGCCTTGGGCCTCCTTGTGGGAGGCGCACCAGCCCACTTTGGGCTGGTTGCCCTCCCTCTTTTGGCCCATGTTACCTCTTGGGGCTGGTGGCCCCTCCCGGTGGACCCTCGGGACCATTTCCGGTGGTCCCGGTACATTACCGGAGACGCCCGAAACATTTCCGGTGTCCAAAACCATCCATCCTATATGTCAATCTTTACCTCCGGACCATTCTGGAGCTTCCCGTGACGTCCGGGATCTCATCCGGGACTCCAAAACAACTTTCGGTAACCTCGTATAACAATTTCCTATAACCCTAGCGTCATCGAACCTTAAGTGTGTAGACCCTACGGGTTCGGGAGAGAGGGAGACATGACCGAAACACCTCTCCGGCCAATAACCATCAACGGGGTCTGGATACCCATGGTGGCTCTCACTTGCTCCACGATGATCTCATCGGATGAACCACGATGTCAAGGATTCAATCAATCCCGTATACAATTCCCTTTGTCTGTCGATATAGAACTTGCCCGAGATTCGGTCGTCGGTATACCTATACCTTGTTCAATCTCGTTACCGGTAAGTCTCTTTACTCGTTTCGTAGCACATCGTCGTGTGACTAACTCCTTAGTCACATTGAGCTCATGATGATGTTCTACCGAGTGGGCCCAGAGATACCTCTCCGTCATGCGGAGTGACAAATCCCGATCTCGATTCGTACCAACCCAACAGACACTTTGAGAGGTACCCGTAGTGCACCTTTATAGTCACCCAGTTACGTTGTGACGTTTGATATACCCAAAGCACTCCTACGGTATCCGGGAGTTGCACAATCTCACGGTCGAAGGAAAAGACACTTGACATTAGAAAAGCTTTAGCATACGAACAATACGATATAGTGCTATGCTTAGGATTGGGTCTTGTCCATCACATCATTCTCCCAATGATGTGATCCCGTTATCAATGACATCTAATGCCCATGATCAGGAAACCATGATCATCTATTGATCAACGAGCTAGCCAACTAGAGGCTTGCTAGGGACACATTGTGATCTATTTATTCACACATGTATTACTGTTTCCTGTTAATACAATTATAGCATTAACAATAGACGATTATCATGAACAAGGAAATATGATAATAACCATTTTATTATTGCCTCTAGGGCATATTTCCAACAGTCTCCCACTTGCACTAGAGTCAATAATCTAGTTACATTGTGATGTATCGAACACCCATAGCATTATGGTGTTGATCATGCTTTGCTCGTGGAAGAGGTTTAATCAACGGGTGTGCAACATTCAGATCCGTATGTACTTTACAAATCTCTATTACTCCACTCCGGACATGGTCCTGGATGGAGTTGTAGCGGCGTTTGATGTGCTTCGTCTTTCGGTGAAACCTGAGCTCCTTGGCTATGGCAATGGCTCCAGTGTTATCACAGAAGAGTGTCATTGGACCCGACGCGCTTGGAACCACTCCAAGGTCGGTGATGAGCTCCTTCATCCAAATTCCTTCATGAGCTGCTTCTGAAGCAGCTATGTACTCCGCTTCACATGTAGATGCTGCCACGACTTCTTGCTTGCTGCTGCACCAGCTCACTGCCCCACCATTCAAAACATATACATATCCGGTCTGTGACTTAGAGTCATCTGGATCTGTGTCGAAGCTAGCGTCGACGTAACCCTTTACGACGAGCTCTTCGTCACCTCCATAAACGAGAAACATCTCCTTAGTCCTCTTCAGGTACTTAAGGATATTCTTGACCGCTGTCCAGTGTTCCATACCGGGATCAATTTGGTACCTCCCTACCAAAATTATGGCAAGGTTTATATCAGGTCTGGTACACAGCATGGCATACATTAGAGAGCCTACGGCTGAAGCGTAGGGGACAATACTCATCTTCTCTCTATATGTTGCCGTGGTCGGTGACTGAGTCTTACTCAATCTCATACCTTGCAAAACTGGCAAGAACGCTTTCTTTGAGTTTTCCATATTGAACTTCTTCAGTATCTTGTCAAGGTATGTACTTTGCGAAAGACCTATGAGGCGTCTCGATCTATCTCTATAGATCTTGATGCCTAATATGTATGCAGCTTCTCCAATATCCTTCATTGAAAAACTCTTGTTCAAATAGGCCTTTATGCTCTCCAACATGTCTATATTATTCCCCATCAATAATATGTCATCCACATACAGTATGAGGAAAGCTACAGAGCTCCCACTCACTTTCTTGTACAGACAGGCTTCTCCATAAACATGTATGAACCCAAACGCTTTAATCACCTCATTAAAGCGAATGTTCCAACTCTGAGATGCTTGCACCAGCCCATAGATGGAGCGCTGGAGCTTGCACACTTTGTTAGCACCCTTAGGGTCGACAAAACCTTCTGGTTGCATCATATACAACTCTTCCTTAAGGTTCTCGTTAAGGAACGCTGTTTTGACGTCCATTTGCCAAATTTCATAATCATAAAAGGCGGCAATTGCTAACATGATTCGGACTGATTTCAGCTTCGCTAGGGGAGAAAGTCTCTTCGTAGTCAATTCCTTGAATTTGTCGAAAACCCTTTGCGACAAGTCGAGCTTTATGAACGGTTACATTACCGTTTGCATCAGTCTTCTTCTTGAAGATCCATTTATTTTCTATGGCTCGCCGGTCATCGGGCAAGTCCACCAAAGTCCATGCTTTGTTCTCATACATGGATCCTATCTCGGATTTCATAGCTTCAAGCCATTTGTTGGAATCCGGGCCCGCCATTGCTTCTTCATAGTTCAAAGGTTCACCGTTGTCCAACAATATGATTTCCATCATAGGGTTGCCGTACCACTCTGGTGCGGAGCGTACCTTTGTGGACCTTCGCGGTTCAGTAGTAACTTGATCCGAAGCTTCATGATCATTATCATTAACTTCCTCTTCAGTTGGTGCAGGCGCCACAGGAACAATTTCCCGCGCTGCGCTACTTTCCTGTTCGAGAGGGGGTGTAATTACCTCATCAAGTTCTACTTTCCTCCCACTTACTTCTTTCGAGAGAAACTCTTTCTCTAGAAAGGATCCGTTCTTGGCAACAAAGGTTTTACCTTCGGATCTAAGATAGAAGGTATACCCAATAATTTCCTTAGGGTATCCTATGAATACGCATTTCTCCGCTTTGGGTTCGAGCTTTTCTGGTTGAAGTTTCTTCACATAAGCATCGCAGCCCCAAACTTTAAGAAACGACAACTTAGGTTTCTTGCCAAACCATAGTTCATACGGTGCCGTCTCAACGGATTTAGACGGTGCCCTATTTAAAGTGAATGCTGCAGTTTCTAATGCGTATCCCCAAAATGATAGCGGTAAGTCGGTAAGAGACATCATAGATCGTATCATATCTAATAAAGTGCGGTTACGACGTTCAGACACTCCGTTGCGTTGCGGTGTGCCAGGCGGCGTCAGTTGTGAAATGATTCCACACTTCCTTAGGTGTGTGCCAAACTCGTGACTCAAATATTCTCCTCCACGATCAGATCGTAGACACTTGATTTTTCTATCACGTTGATTCTCGACCTCACTTTGAAATTCCTTGAACTTTTCAAACGTCTCAAATTTGTGCTTCATCAAGTAGATATACCCATACCTACTCAAATCATCGGTGAGAGTGAGAACATAATGATAACCACCGCGAGCTTCAACGTTCATTGGACCACACACATCAATATGTATTATTCTAATAAGTCGATTGCTCTCTCCATTATTCCTGAGAATGGAGTCTTAGTCATCTTGCAAATGAGGCCCGGTTTGCATGCGTCAAATGATTCAAAGTCAAGAGACTCTAATAGTCCATCAGTATGGAGCTTCTTCATGCGCTTAACACCGATATGACCAAGACGGCAGTGCCACAAGTATGTGGGACTATTATTATCAACTTTACATCTTTTGGTACTCACACTATGAATATGTGTAACACCACGATCGAGATTCATCAAGAATAAACCATTCACCAGCGGAGCATGACCATAAAACATATCACTCATATAAAGAGAACAACCATTATTCTCTGACTTAAATGAGTAGCCGTCTTGCATTAAGCAAGACCCTGATACAATATTCATGCTCAAAGCTGGTACTAAATAACAATTATTAAGGTTTAAAACTAATCCCGACGGTAGATGTAGAGGTAGCGTGCCGACGGCGATCACATCGACCTTGGAGCCATTCCCGACGCGCATCGTCACCTCGTCCTTGGCCAGTCTCCGCTTATTCCATAGTTCCTGCTTTGAGTTGCAAATGTGAGCAACAACACGGGTATCAAATACCCAGGAGCTACTACGAGCGCTCGTAAGGTACACATCAATAACATGTATATCACATATACCTTTAACGTTGCCGGCCTTCTTGTCCGCTAAGTATTTGGGACAGTTCCGCTTCCAGTGACCTTTTCCCTTTCAATAGAAGCACTCAGTCTCAGGCTTGGATCCATTCTTTTTCTTCTTCCCGGCATCTGGCTTACCGGGCGCGGCAACGGCTTTGCCGTCTTCCTTGAAGTTCGTCTTACCCTTGCCCTTCTTGAAACTAGTGGTCTTGTTGACCATCAACACTTGATGCTCTTTCTTGATTTCTACTTATGCAGACTTGAGCATCGAGTACAACTCGGGAATGGTCTTCTCCATCCCTTGCATGTTGTAGTTCAGCACAAAACCTTTGTAGCTTGGTGGGAGAGACTGGAGGATTCTGTCAATTATAGCATCATCCGGAAGTTCGACTCCAAGTGAAGTCAGACGACCGTGTAACCCAGACATTTTGAGTATGTGCTCACTGACAGAACTATTCTCCTCCATCTTACAGCTAAAGAACTTGTCGGAGACTTCATATCTCTCGACACGGGCATGAGCTTGAAAAACTAGTTTCAGCTCTTGGAACATCTCATATGCACCGTGTTGCTCAAAACGCCTTTGGAGCCCCGTTTCCAAACTGTATAACATGCCACACCTAACCAGAGAGTAGTCATCACTCCGCGTTTGCCAGACGTTCAGAATGTCCTGGGCTGCTGCAGGAGCGGGAGGGTCACCTAGCGACGCATCAAGGACATAAGCCTTTTTAGTTGCTTCAAGGATGAGCTTCAAGTTGCGAACCCAGTCCGCATAGTTGCTACCATCATCTTTCAGCTTGTTTTTCTCTAGGAATGCGTTGAAATTGAGGTTGACGTTGGCCATCTACAATATTTATAAAGACAACTTTTAGACTAAGTTCATGACAATTAAGTTCATTTAATCAAATTAAGTATGAACTCCCACTTAAATCGACATCCCTCTAGTCATCTAAGTGATACATGATCCATGTTGACTAACCCGTGTCCGATCATCACGTGAGACGGACTAGTCACCATGGTGAGCAACTTCATGCTGATCGTATTCAACCATACGACTCATGTTCGACCTTTCGGTCTCTTGTATTCGAGGTCATGTCTGTACATGCTAAGCTCGTCGAGTCAACCTAGGTGTTTCGCGTGTGTAAATCTGGCTTACACCCGTTGTATGTGAACGTTAGAATATATCACACCCGATCATCACGTGGTACTTCGAGACAACGATCCTTCGCAACGGTGCACACTTAGGGGAATACGTTCTCGAAATTTTAAGAGGGATATCTTATTATGCTGCCGTCGTTCGAAGCAATAAGATGAAAAACATGATAAACATCACAATGCAATCATATAGTGACATGATATGGCCATTATCATCTTTGCTCTTTCGATCTCCATCTTCAGGCATCGCATGATCATCATTGTCACCGGCATGACACCATAATCTCCATCATCGTGTCTCCGTGAAGTCGTCACGCCAACTACTACTATCACTACTACTAGTGCCGAACCACGGCACCTCCGCGTTCAACACACATGCAGCCCGGTGACGTCTCCCGTACCTTGATCCAGCAAGGAGGAGGGAGAGGTTGGGGAAGATCTCCGACAGCACGACGGTGTGGTGTCGATGGAGAGACGAGGTCTCCCGGCAGGGCTTCGCCAAGCACCATGGGAGAGGAGGAAGAAGGAGGGCAGGGCTGCGCCGAGGGAGATGGAAAATTGTGTGTAAAACAGCCCCAAAAACCCCACTATATATAGGAGGAGGGGAGGGGGGTGTGCCACCCCTAGGGTTCCCACCCTAGGTGGTGCGGCAGCCCCCCCAGATGGGAGGTGCGGCGGCCAGGGCAGGGGGAGGGGGTGGCGCACCCCTAGGTGGGCCTTAGGCCCACCAGCGCCTAGGGTTTCCCCCCCTCTCCACCTCCTGCGCCTTGGGCCTCCTTGTGGGAGGCGCACCAGCCCACTTTGGGTTGGTTGCCCTCCCTCTTTTGGCCCATGCTACCTCTTGGGGCTGGTGGCCCCTCCCGGTGGACCCCCGGGACCATTTCCGGTGGTCCCGGTACATTACCGGTGACGCCCGAAACATTTCCGGTGTCCAAAACCATCCATCCTATATATCAATTTTTACCTCCGGAGCTCCTCGTGGCGTCCGAGATCTCATCCGGGACTCCGAACAACTTTCGGTAACCTCGTATAACAATTCCCTATAACCCTAGCGTCATCGAACCTTAAGTGTGTAGACCCTACGGGTTCGGGAGAGAGGGAGACATGACCGAGACACCTCTCCGGCCAATAACCATCAGCGGGGTATGGATACCCATGGTGGCTCCCACTGGCTCCACGATGATCTCATGGGATGAACCACGATGTCAAGGATTCAATCAATCCCGTATATAATTCCCTTTGTCTGTCGGTATAGAACTTGCCCGAGATTCGATCGTCGGTATACCTATACCTTGTTCAATCTCATTACCGGTAAGTCTCTTTACTCGTTTCGTAGCACGTCATCGTGTGACTAACTCCTTAGTCACATTGAGCTCATGATGATGTTCTACTGAGTGGGCCCAGAGATACCTCTCCGTCACGCGAGTGACAAATCCCGATCTCGATTCGTACCAACCCAACAGACACTTTCAGAGGTACCCGTAGTGCACCTTTATAGTCACCCAGTTACGTTGTGACGTTTGATACACCCAAAGCACTCCTACGGTATCCGGGAGTTGCACAATCTCACGGTCGAAGGAAAAGACACTTGACATTAGAAAAGCTTTAGCATACGAACAATACGATATAGTGCTATGCTTAGGATTGGGTCTTGTCCATCACATCATTCTTCCAATGATGTGATCCCGTTATCAATGACATCTAATGCCCATGATCAGGAAACCATGATCACCTATTGATCAACGAGCTAACCAACTAGAGGCTTGCTAGGGACACATTGTGATCTATTTATTCACACACGTATTACTATTTCCTGTTAATACAATTATAGCATGAACAATAGACGATTATCATGAACAAGGAAATATGATAATAACCATTTTATTATTACCTCTAGGGCATATTTCCTACTAGGGCCCCAATCGACTCGGGCGCCCGGGGCGGCCGCCCCTCTGACCCCCCTCTCTCCGACTGGTTCAAGAAGGACGTCACGTCGTCGCCGTTCGAGGATCTCCATGGCGCGCCCCTCTTCGGCGAGAGCATGGCAGAACAAGACCCGAAATCCACGCCCTGTTCAATGAAGCCCTGGCGTCCCATGACAATTCCGGGTTCCTCACGGTCTTGCGGGAGTGCGGCGCCGTCTTCCAGGGGCTCGAGTCCCTGACCGACTGTTGTGGCGGCGACGGCACGACGGCGAGGGCCATCGTGGAGGCCTTCCCGCAAATCAAGTGTGCCGTGCTTGACTATCCGCGGGTGATCGAAAGTGTAGTCCCGGCGGACGGCGTGGTTAACTACGTGGCCGGTGACATGTTCAAGTCCGTCCCACCTGCTCAGGCTGTGTTGATCAAGGTACAACCTACTTATAGCAAACTGACAATGTGAAATCCATACCTTGTACATTTTATATGCCACCCACTTCGTTATTGAAATTTCCTTTTATAGCTTGTGTTGCACCACTGGAGTGACGATGACTGCGTGAAGATCCTTACTCAATGCAAGAAGGCCATCCCTTGGCGGGAAGAGGGAGGGAAAGTGATTGTGATTGACATAGTTGTTGTAGACTCTTCTTCGGGACCAACGCACGAAGCAGAGCTCCTGGTGGACGTAGCCATGATGGTGTCGACCAATGGCAGGCAGCGGGATGAAACCGACTGGAGCGAGCTATTCACCAAGGCGGGATTCAGTGACTACAAGATTGTGAAGAAACTGGGAGCTCGATGCGTCATTGAGGTCTATCCGTGAGACATGTCCAGAGATACATACGTATTGTAATTTGTGGTTTGGTTCAGAAGATGTGCTCTATGGGATTGTCTTACTCTGTTACAGGTATGTTTCGAGGAGAATACAAGGTACGAGCGAGCATATGGAGTGCTGTGCATTCTTGGTTACTTTCCTGTCTGTAAAACTTCCATTCCAAGTACTAAAGCACATGGTGTGCTTTTATTTATGTGCATCGTATTCACGATTTACTACAACCTGAATATGATATTTGTTGATGTGGATGGATACCACCATGTAATACCCAATTGTCTCATGTAAACTACTCCCTCCATTCCTAAATATAAGTCTTTTAAGCGATTTTACTAGTGGTCTACATACGAAACAAAATGATTGAATGTATGCTTTAAAGTATGTCTATATACATCCGTATGTAGTCTAATAGTAAAACCTCTAAAAAGACTTATATTTAGGAACGGAGGGAGTATCACTTATGATGTCTAATATATTGAGTTTGTGCTGAATACATGTATATGTTGGGGTAATCCAAAGGTGTTTGGATAGGTGTTGGGTTGTTTTCCCACACCATATCCCGAGTTGTGATCAACAAGTTGGTATTTGTGATGCGTTTTCGTGTACGCATAGGTGCCAGCATGAGCGTGAAACCAAATGCTAGCATATATATAAACATATACGTGTCATATATATAAACATATACTCCCTCTGTCCCGGAATTCTTGTCGCATTGGCGTTTTTCACAAAACCCCTCCCCAAACCGCCGACACGACCCGCACTCCTCATCGTCTCCAATCGACAAGCCGCCGCTCAGATACACAAGCACAGACGTTGGATCTCCCCTGTTCAGCTACCCCGGCTGCTCCCCTGCTCTCCCGCGCGTCCTCCTTCGCCGATGCATCCGCCGCCTCCGCAGCTCCTTCCTGCCTCGCGTAGCTCCCCTACCCCCTTGCCTGCCTCCTGAATCTCCCCTCTTTCACCCCAAAAAACGTTTCTTCTTCCTCCCGCTACGTCTCTTGTTCGCGTGCGGCGATGACATGTCCTCCTTGTCGCTCCCTCCACCGTAGGAGGCTCGGGGCAGACAGAAGTGGCTGAGCTTTCTCGCCCCAGCAAAAGAGGTATGCCACCATGGATTTGGTCGTCGAACAACTGCAGGTACTCCAAGTAGGTAAGGTTCTGAAACTCCATCGGAATTGCGCCGGTCAGGGTGTTGATGAACTCCTGTCAGCTTGTTCTCTGACAGGTCGATCTCCACATTGCTCTGCAGGCTCCCGAGCTCCTTCCAGATGGCGCCGTTCAGCTAGTTTCGGTAAATGTAGAGCTTTATGAGCATGGGCAGCCGGAATCACATTTCTCTTGGTGTCTGCTCTTTGTCATATTGAACCTGAATCGCATTTCTGCTGGTATTGTGTTCTTTGTCATGCTGAACCTGAATCACATTTTTCTTGGAGTCGCATTCCTATTGAACCTGAATCGCATTTCTGCTGGTATTGTGTTCTTTGTCATGCTGAACCTGAATCACATTTCTCTTGGAGTCGCATTCCTTGTCATACTGAACCTGAATTTGAGTTTGAAAGTGAACTCTGCGATGCATTTTCAGACCTGAGCCATTAGGAATCGGCGCTGCTGCACGACATGGTGTAGGTAGGCAACTATAGAAGGGAATTTTATGTTCAGTCTTTGGTAAAGATAATTCAGTTATAAGATAATTTAGGAGTCATGAAAATTCAGTTACTGTCAACTGATTTGACATTATAATTTACTGTGAACTGAACATTAATACT
Organism: Hordeum vulgare subsp. vulgare; assembly: GCF_904849725.1. Taxonomy (NCBI): domain Eukaryota; kingdom Viridiplantae; phylum Streptophyta; class Magnoliopsida; order Poales; family Poaceae; genus Hordeum; species Hordeum vulgare. The sequence goes on along the minus strand of NC_058521.1, from coordinate 36,698,979 downwards.
TTTACAGTAAATTAGCAGTACACAAACACTTTTACAGTTCTGAACACTTTTCACAAGATGAAGCTCTTGATCTTACAGTAAATAGTCAAGTTAGGACTACACTTTTAAAGTTCAAGATACTCCTGTAAACTAAACCTCAACTTGCAGAGTTGTTGTTTTCAGTTAACTGAAATTACACCAAAGAATTTCAGTTGCTTCCCTAAGTTAAGTCATGTTGTATTGCACCTCATTTATACTGTCAAACTGCATTGCTTATACTGTCAAAAAAGGTTCAGGCTCAATGCTGCATTGCTGAAAAACTGAAATTTTAACTGAATTTTAACTTCTTCCTGAGGAACACGAGCTCTGCGGCAGCACAAGGAGCAGGGCAGAGGAGCAGCAATAATGTCATGTGCACAGGAAGAGGAGCAGCAGCAACACGGGCTGATCTCCACCGGCGACATGGGGGCTGCTACTGGAGCTCTGCTGCTGCTGATCAACACGATCATGGCAAAGGGAGCTGCAGATCAATTTCACTGTGTATCAGCTACAGGATCAGAGGCGGAGTACCAGAGGCAGAGGCGGGGAACGGAGGGCATCGGCCTCGCCAACCAGCAGCGGCACGGCAGCAGAAGTGTCGCCCACCACCGCCAGTCCGCCATCACAACCAGCCGGCGGGCCGAAGCGGAACAACGTGACGGCTGAAGTGGACCAGCGCGGCGCGGGGGGTGGCGGAGGACCTGCTCGTCGGTGGGAGGCAGAGGTCCTCGTGGGTGGACAGCGGAGGTCCTGTTCATGGGCGGGCTCGTCGGCGGTTCAGAACCTTCTCCTGGAGACGGCTGGCCGTGGCAACCCGGGCGAAGGTAGGAGGAGGAAGGAAGCAGACAGGGACTTTATTTCCAGAGATTCGAGACAAGAAGGACTAAAATGCAAAACAATCAATGTACTACGTCAGCGACATTAATTTCGGGACGGAGGGTGTATATGCTAGCCACATATGTGACGATTCAACAGCCATGATCTGTTTAGTGTTGGTATGAGGATTTAATGGCTGTGATATGTTTACAGTTTATGAAGATCTGATGACCATGACTGTTCATGTATTTATGAAATTTAATGGTGACTATGATATACTACCTCTGTCCCATAATGTAGGACGTTTTTTCACATCAGTGCAGTGTCAAAAAACATTTTACATTAAGGAACAGAGGGAGTAGTTAGGTACAACTATAAATATCAAATGGTTGTTGTAAATGATTATGAAGGTCCACCGAACCAACGGCTGGATGTCATGGTGGGCTCGCTAACCAATCATTTCGACCACTCCAGCGGTGCAAAAGTTGTGATTATCTTTTTCTTTCATAGTGGGTATGCTTCTAGTGGTTGGCCTGGATAATTGGGCTTATTGTTCTTCTTCACTCCCTTCTCAAGTGGTGATGTGTGTGTTTGTACTGCCATTGTAACTTATTGTATCATGATTCTTTCATTTAACCGAAATATGCTATTAGCGTGCTATAACGTGCTACTAGCGAGACAATGTACATCGATCAATTTAACGAGACAATTCTCCACACGCTATGGCACGCTATTAGCGGCGGTACAGCGCGCTATTTTTTTCAGTGGTTGTGATCTATTTAGGTATGTTATGAAAATCTAATAGTTATGATGTTTTTTGGAACAATATGTATATCTAACATCATGATAGAGAGTGGGCAGCGTAGCCTCTCAAGTTCTTTGCAACCTACACCATACAGTTCATTCAGCCATTGGGAAAAGGTTTCGGAAATATGGGCAAGTGAAATAATAAAAAGAACCAAAGGGTCAAAACCATACCGGTGCTTGGCCATAGATCTTGAGAAGATTTTGTTCATGAAGGTCTCAACAACTTTGTGGACTTCGGAAGATTTATCCTTCTGAACTGAAGGATATAGACATCATTGGAATTCACATGAACTATGCATGGATTTATATTACCATCAAAGAAGATGTAGATGGCTTCAATAAAGGTAAAGCCTCATTTGGATCACTCATTTTAGGGACATGCTTAAACAAGAAATCAGAAAGATCTTTTCGCCCCTTTTAACCAGTTTCCTGATCACCCAAAGCTACTGTAGTATATGGAACCATCATAATTTCATCGCCCAAGACAGAGATTCTTTAATTTGTATGGCAAGTATCCGATCAGTCTTGCTTTGAAAGCCATACATAGTATAATGTTGTCATCGATACAAATAACAGTAAAAAGATGAGCCAAATTTACTTTGGTCTCATGTCAGTCATATGCCATCTCAGAGGCAATGAAAAGGCTATTGAATAAATGAATACATAACAAACTAGAGTAGTTTACTGTTTCATTACTATTCAAATTCAAGAAAGGGAAAAGGGATTTAAGTTTATAGCTTGTATATTTCAGTACGCATTAGTCACTGCTCGGTTAATTTGAAAACCATCTCAAGTCTGAACCATATCTTTTTCATATGTGCAAATGCAAGGTATTTAAATACGGTAGGGAATAAACTGTTTTAGAGGAAAATGAGAGTGAGATATACCATTTTCCAAAGTTCATCATTTTTGGAGTGGGAAGATCCAATCATAAGGAGCTGGAAACATAGTGTTCGTCAGTTAGTACAGTTCTCAATAACTTAGGTTTCAGTGTTAAAAATTTAACATAACATACGAGTAGGTTCCACTCAATTTCATCTAGCCATGATTGGTAGTACAAATTACGCACAAATGCAAGATACCTAAATACATTGTAGGGGATGAACTGCTTCAGAAATTGAATATGTCACGAGTAATGCTATGAAAAGGACAGCGAGATATACTGCTTTCCAGAGTTCATCATTTTTGGAGTGGAAAGAACTGTCATGCATTGTCACCTAAAGAATAAATAGGATTCATTTTCTCCACAAAGAATTCAGGCCAAGCGAAGGAATCTAAGAACTGATGATGTAGATGGTGGGCCATTCATAAGAAATTGACTTGACATGGCCATTGCTTACTGTGTCCGCTGTAAATTCACAGCCTAATTAAGTACTCCCTCCGTAGAGAAATATAAGAGCGTTTGATCACTAAAGTAGTAATCTAAACGCTCTTATGTTTGTTTACAGAGGTAGTACTATGCAATGCAGTTTTAGGCTTTCAGTATGATAGGTAACTGAGAAGACATTTATACGAGTTAAAAGTAAGAATTACCAAATAATATCAATAAACGTTACGGAAGTATGTTCACTGACAGATGAAAATATCACAGATGAAAACAGATGCTAATGAAAACTTGGACTGTCGACACGTTAAAAAGGCTTACATTGTCGACGCCCCGGATCCTAACTTTTTGTCAAATGGTCAACAGGGGCAAGTGGTGGCGGCGATTGCATCCAAGAAGGCGCGAAGGACAACGGTGATGGCGCCATGGACGGCCGTCTCGGCAGCCCATGCTGCTCCTGTACCAAGGACGATATCCTCGACGGCCTAGACATCGTCGTCTAGTGCGGGAGGCGGTGGCTCACGGTCCTCCTGTTGCAACAACTACAAGGAGAAGAGAGGCAGGATCACAGCAGCGGCATTAGTGGTGGCTGATGCTCCATCAGCGGAGGCCGCCAAGGAGATGTGGCGGCGGTGTGAGGTTGTGGGAGAGGGGCGTGAGTGTGGCGGCAGCAGGAACCACCAGTAAGAGCATCCAAAGTGAAGGAAATACGCAGTAAGATCAAAGACAAAATCAAGTGCATACAAAACTAACAAAGATTTCAATGCCAATGCACACAAGAATGGTGCAATAGAGAACCAATTCGTTAGTCTCAGGTTCGAACAATGATGCTACATTCTGCTCATGCAGATCTTGCACACGGGAACCTAGGACGGAGCAACACAAAGCTCCAATCAACCACGCGGACTGCGCCTAAATAAACGCTAAGAACTAGTACAAGACTCGGCTAGAAAGCGTAGCTACTAGAGACATTAAACTGAACTCACAGCTCGTTATCGATGATGTTCCTGACCATTTCGATCGGAATTAGCCCCTCGGTCCTAATGGCGTCCTTGCCCTGGTCCGGGCTGAAGAAATAGAGCGTGGGCAGCCCCCTGACCTGCATATCCCTCGCGAACTCGTACTCCTCGTCCGTGTCCACCTTGACGAACAGCGCGGTGTCCTCGTACTCGACCGCGAGCGTCTCGACGTCCTGCGCCATGAGCACGCACGGCCCGCACCAGGTGGCGTAGAAGTCCACGACGAGCGGCACCCTCCGCTGCCCCCTGACGAGCTCCTCCAGCTCCCTGGCCGACACCTTCCTCACGAGGTAGTCCGGCGCGATGTACTTGCCGGAGCCCGGGACGTAGGCCTCCGCGGCGTTCCGTCGAACGGTTGGCCTGCGGTCGCGGTGGCTCCTGGCGCTGAGGCTGCGGGGGGCGGCGCCCTTTGAAGAAGCAGGGGGGGATGGGATGGAGACGGTGCGGGTGGTCGCGGCTGCCGGGTGGTGGAAGCCTTGCGGGGGGAGGGAGCGGCCGGCGGATGCCAGCGGGAAGGAGGCCATGGCCGGAGAGGTTTGCGGGACGAGCAAAATCCTATCCTCGAGGTGAACTGAAGGGGTTTGGGTTGCGTGCGCACTGAAGTGAAGAGGACTCTTTTCACTTTTTCCAACCCAATCCAAATCGGGGGCGCACATGGGCCGGCCCAACCCCTCAAGAAAAAACCTGAGCTCGGTCGCTGGACTCGATCGCGCTCTCGTATGAGGTTGTTATTTAGCGTGTTTTTAGTCATCGTCACTTGTCATGTTCTAAGCGTTTTATTTTGATTCTATTAATATTATTTTTCGCACGCATTTTCAGCTTTTCAGATTATTATTTTTATGTTTGGGGTTTTCAACGGTCTTTCTTAACATTTTGATAAAAAAAATGAAAAAATGTGTGAAAAAACTTGTTTTTAGGTTTTTTTTTTTTTGCGAAAGATACGATTTTGCTTCCGCGAGAGGCGTGGTTGTGCTCTCGAGAGGCACGGCGCGCCTCTCAGAAATAAAAACGTGCTTTGTATTGTCTTTTTTTTCGAGATGCACGGTTTTACTTTCTTGAGAGACACGGTTTTGCGTTCGTGAAAGGAACGACGGTGCCTCACGAAAACGGAAAAAACATGTTTTTTGTTTGTTTTTTCTTGAGAGACACGGTTTTGCTTTCTTAAAAGGCACGATTTTGCGTTCGCGAGAGGCACGACCGTGCCTCTTGGAAACGTAAAAAAACGTGTTTTTTGTTTTATTTTTTATGAGAGGCATGACTTTGCTTTTGCGAGAGACACAGTTTTTTCTTAAAGAGGCACGGTTTTGCATTCGCGAGAGGCACGGCCATGACTCTCTTGAAAAAGAAAAAAAATATGTTTTTTGTTTTATTTTTTACGAAAGACATGATTTTGCTTTCTTGAGAGGTGCAACTTTGTGTTCGCGAGCCGTGCCTTTCAAAAATGCAAAAAAAATGTGTTTTTGTTTCTTTTTGCAACAGGCACGGTTTTGCGTTCGCGAGAGGCACAACCGTACCTCTCGAAAACGAAAAAAAAAATTATTTAAAAAAAATTTGTGAGAGGCATGGTTTTACTTTCATGAAAGGCACGGTTTTGGCTCCACGAGAGGCACGGCCGTGCCTCTCAAAAACAAAAAAAACATATTTTTTTTGTTCTTTTTTCTATCGCGGGAGGCATGGCTTTTCCGTCTGGTTTTTTGTCTATTTTTTCATGTAAAAATTCATCAAAAGTTATTAACATAGGATCTAGTTTTAAAGATCTTGACGAGAGGAACCTAACGGTAAAAACGATTCGAGATTTAAACCCACGGTTTAAGAGATGAAACGTTTTAAAAATACAAATCTATAAAGAAAGGAAAAACTTCTTACGTTGTAACAAGTAACATGCATACAATATGCCATTTATCCCAACTAGAGAAGATGAAAGTGATCTTTAAAAAGGTATTTCTTAATTGATGATTTTACAGTTTACCTAGAACGGGCGTTCATTTTATTTTGGATTTTGTTCGTTTGGGTAATGAAAACGGACGGCCTAGTCTGATTTTGTCTGTTCTCCTCACAGGGCACCCAACCGGACAACCGCATTGCATTTTGTGTGACTCATAATATAAAAAAGGCCAGCCATTTAAAAATATAAAAACAAACTTAATTTAACAGTGCTAAATATTTAAACCGTTCAAACAAGTCCCAACCACACATTAAAATTACCTTAAAACTTCAAAAAACATTAAAAAAAAACTTGATGCCGCCATTATGGTTGTCCTTGGTGCCGTCGCCATCTTCAGGCGTCGATGTCCTCCTCATCGTCATCCCTACTGAGGTCGATGTACGGCGGTGACTGCCAGAGGTGGGCAGGTGACGCAGCAAACGGCCCCTACGACGGTTGCATGACCGGAGGGCCCTGCACAACCTCTTCCTGTGGCGGGGACGGCGACCATGGCTCGGCTCCCACCCCACGAGGGCGACACGAAGATGTACTCTGGCGTGCACAACACCATGTCCGTCCACGACCATATCTGCCCCATCATTGACGCAAAATGCAGCTCGACAACGACCTCTTACATCTTCGAGGGGATGGCAACATCGCCCGTGACGGAGAGGGCCATCATCACCTCGAGCCCGTGTCACTGGGCCTCGTCGTGGTCCTGGACTGACTCCTCAAGAACCCGCCGCATGAGTTTCTCCTCCTCCTCGGCAGACATGGGAAGTGCTGGAGGTGGGGGACGACGAGGGGGAAGGCATCGGGGTGAGCACGTGGATCCGCACACGACCACGTGGTTGGCTTGCACGTGGCACGCTCGGCGAAGTATGACTACCGCCACAGGTCGTGCTTGTCGCAGAACCAAGTGTCCCACAATAGGGAATCAATGGCATACCTAGCGTCGTCGACGAGGCCGGGAGGCAGGCGGGCGCGGCAACGCTGGATCTCCTCGCGGCGAGCTCGGTCTCCGACGGGGACCGGGGGGGTGGGCACGTGGCCCGACAACAAATGTCAGTAGTTCGGGAGGTGGACTTCGTTCCATGACAATGGTGTGTGTCGTGGGAATAAACCTGACAGTAGAGGTGTAGGGTACGAATGGAGAGGGCAGAGTCCTAGCTACGGCAAGATTGTACGCAAGATGTATGAGTTCAGGCCCCTCTCTTGGAGGTAACAACCCTACGTCTCAGGTGCTCAGGAGCTCTTGCAGGGTGGTTTTTTGTGTAATACAGGGGGTGCGAACCCTTGTGCCAGAGGAGAGGGGTGGCTTATATAGAGTGCACCACCTCTCATCAATACCTCAGCATATAAGGGCTCGATCAATATGAGTTAATGATATACGTTACTGATAACGTAAGTGGGTAATAAATGCTACTAAAGACCATTGGTTGAATGTGTGTCCATTGGCCATCGTGTGTAACTGTTGATCTTCGGTACCGACTGGAATTCTTCCGAGTGCAACTGGGTTGTCGATTGGATGTAGAATTAATCCGAGTGACAATGCACCGAGTGACCTTTAAGTACTATCTTCATCCAGTCGGTGCCTTCTGTCTAACCCTTGGCCTAATAATGAGATGTCCTTGGGTAGGACATTTAGGTCAGGCCTATGACCCTAACCTAGGTACATATCCCCATCATTAGCCCCCGAATGGATCGGGGTCCGAGTGAGGAAGGGGTCGTCATGAGTTCTTGTCGAGTCATTCTGATCTTGGTCCTTTTCCTGGGATTGACAAAACTTCGGGTCGGCTAAAATCTTCATCATTCTCCTTGATCGGTTCTGTTCTGAAGTTTGCCCGAGTGGTTTCAGATGCTTGGGCTTACTCCAAATGACTATTGTGATCTTTTGATATGACTGATCACTGCGGCAGGTCCGGATCTTCCGGGATTTGAAATTTCGGTTTCCGCGCGCCTCGCGGTGATGACGCAACTATCAGGCAAGTAGAGCAACGACGCCTCGATTATTGCGCCGTTATCTGCGCCACGCGTCACGCCTCCACTGATTGCGGGATATGTTGAGATATGGAGGTCCCACCAGTCGGTGACTCAGTCGGTTGCTTATATAAATGGAACTGTAGCTAGGGTTACGGTTGCGCCTTGATCTTTTCTTGTTCTTCTTCCTCCTTAGCCTCGCCAGCCTTCTCAATCTTCTCCTCGCCGCCACAACCATGACGAAAGGCAAGACCTCCCAGCTCGAGCGCGCCAAGAAGGGCGGCGAGGAGAAAAGAGTCGGTCGGACCGCATTGCCGCCAGGGTGGATACAGTGGGATTTTCTCCCATCAACTGTGACGAAGGAGGATGTTTTGGATCTCATGGAACACGGGATGGTGGTAGAGAAATCATGGAGACTGCCATAGGGGGAGCTTGAACCGGCACCTCGTGAGGGGGAACGGGTCCTCCTCACCACTCATGTCGAGCGAGGTATTTCTCTTCCTCCACATCCTTTCTTTCGTGGTTTCCTCTTCTATTTCAGGATTCAACTCCATCATCTCCCTCCCAACACTGTCACATACATCTTTGCATTCATCACCTTGTGTGAGTGCTTCTTGGGCTGCCCTCCTCATTGGGGTTTGTTCAAGAAAATATTTACTGCCCGGTCTCAGACAGTGAAGAATGCGAATCCTGGGAACACCCGGACCAACGTTATCCAGTTGTGCGGTAGCCTGGGAATTCAGAAGAGGAATAGGAGTACCTATCCTCCGATGACTCTCCCTGAATAGGTTAGGAACTGGCAGTCGTCATGGTTCTACTGCAATGATATTGTCTCCCAAACATGTCGACTGGCCTTCCCCCTTTACCTTAGATCGTCCGACTGCCCCTAGGATATTGACCATGTTCGAGGATGAAAAGGCAGAAGTGGAGATGTTGGCGGGTGAAGTGATCAACTTGGTCATAAACGGGCTGACTGGTTTGGATCTGCTGGAAACATTTCTCAGTCGGTGCATCCAGCCTCTTCAAGCAAGGGATCATGCCATGTGGCATTACACTGGTTCCGAAGACTCCACTCGGTCGCACCTAGAGGAAGTCTATGAGGAGACGGTAAGCCAGTGGATCAGAAGCATCACTGGTCCTTGCGACAACCCCGTGGGATCTAGACGAGTCGCGCCCTATTCTGCTGAGAATAAGTTGTGGAAGCTGGTATGTTGCATCTTTTCTGATTTGTTTATGTCTTTGTCGAGTGACTTTGTATTCATCCGACTGACTCTGTTACCTTTGAGCTTTGCAGGAATGGACCAACCTACACTCTCTTGTGCCCAATGGGGATCAGTTCGACCTTGGGGGAGAAAGTGAAGGTGAGAGTGCTGATAGTGAATATGCAGATGACAGCGAAGAGAGCGAAGACGTTTCAGAAGACAGTGAGGAAGAAGAACAATCTCCTTCATGTCGAGAACCATGAACCAAGCAACGCCATGACCCATCAGCTGCACCAAGTAAAACAGTCGCCTCTAGCAGCAGAAGCATGAAGCGGGACCGAGCCGTCGCACCTGACTCTGCAGAGAAGGCCGCAAAACAGCCGAAGCCTGATGCGTCGAAACTCCGGAAGGCTTTACCGAGAATGAGAATCGTCGTGCCAGTTGCCTCACCATAAGCGTTTGTCTTTTTTATCTTGCCATGGTGTCTTTTCAAACTTCTGCTGACTGAGTGACATTTGTTTGTCAGTGCTGCTACTTCGGTGTCGACTCCTGTCGAGACGGGAGAGGACCGCATGGACCTGGACACAGTGGATCAGCCTGCGCCTCAACTAGGTATGATCAACCTTAGCCTCACTCCATTTAATATATTAGATCGGGGCTGATTTAACCATCACTATTATAGCTTCGAGTGTCATTTTCTTGGATGACGATCTAGAGCCTCAACACACAGCTATGGAACACACTCCTGCTGAGCCAGTCACAACTGCACTAGGGATGCCTGTGATGCCCGTGTCGACCGCTCCTCCAGTCGGTTCAGGTGCTATGTCGACGGCCCCTCCGAGTGGATCAACTGTCGTGACGACTGTGCAGAGTGATCCTCTAGCAACTCAAGTTACCCGTGTCGTGATGCCCACCTCTTCATCAGTTGCATTCCCTATGCATCGCGTCCCACAGGACCAGACTGGTGCTGCCAAAGAGGCGATGATCCAGACCAATATGATGATGCAACGCACAAAGGAGGTGTTTGAGGCCAACAAACTGGCGTATGACGCCAGCTCGGCACTTGAAGCAAATATCCGAGTAAGTTGCACTATAAGTTATTTTCCGACTGAGTCTCGTTTGTCAATCCGATTGGAATGTTGTCGATCTTGTCAATCTTGCTTTATTACTTTACACCCACTGGGGGTTTGCCATGTAGTAGGTAGTCTTTACTCCAGTGGGGGCACGCTTAGTGAACCCACTGGGTGTAGTCCCCGAGATTGCTGTTGAATGCTTGCATCATCACGGGGCTGAAGTTGAGATGTATATTCTATTTGTCACTCGGTCAGGTCGGACCTGGTCGAGTGTTTTTGTCTTTCGGTGGGGGCACTCTCACTGCACCCACTGGGTGTAGTCCCCGAGACCGTTGTCGAGTGCTTGTCTCGGCAATGGTCTTATTAAGAATTAGTAAACAGAGGACTCGGGCAAACAGGTTTGGCCGAGTAATTTTGTATCCAGTGGGGGCACGCTAAGTGCACCCACTCGCTGTAGTCCCCGAGACTAGTGTCAATCGTTCAGTAGTCTGAAGAACTTGGGTGGGTGTGGCGGGCCCTAATTATCAAATGACTAATATTTTTCCACTTGGGAGTAGAAAAATAATAGTGTCAAATGACTTGTATTTTTCCACTCAGAAGTAGAAAAATAATAGTGTCGAATGGCTTGTATTTTTTCACTCGGAAGTAGACAAATGATTATGCCGATTGTAACTATTACTTTTCCCCTCGGATGTTTTTTAGAAGGCATGCGAGATTGGAACGCATTATACTCAACTAGAATTTGAGGACAACCAACTGAAGCTGGAACGTGATGCGATGCAAAAGGTTTTGGAAGACAAGGACCTAGTCCTTGCCAAGTTGAACGAGAAGTCCAAAGCTGATGAACTGAAGCTTGCGGACTTTGACAAGTTGATGGCAGAGAATGAAAAGATGAGTAAAGAAAGAGATGAATGGGTGAACAAGATTAACTCCATGGCAAAAAGGGGAAATGCCATAGAAATGTTTGTAAAAGATTTCTTGTCGAAGATGCTGGCGTCTCTCATTGGTATGTTCCCTTTGCCGAGTGAGTCTTTACATTTTTCGTCGACTGACATGCAGCTTATGCTTCATTTCTCTTCTTCCACAGAGTTCTGTCCTGACTTCAAAAAAGAGACCTTCGAGGTGGAGCCATACTTGGACCTATCAAGTTTCCTATTCCTGATGATTTGGCCGTAAGCATGTATCTCCTCAACTGCCGCCTCGTGAAAGTTCAAGGATACTTCACTCGACTGCGAGCTGCTGTAGGAGGAATCAACAAAGAGCTATGGCCTGAAGATACGTTCCTCGTCGATCTAGAAGTTGTGATAGAACGCTTTGGTCGGATTCCTGAGAGAGTCCAAGCGTGGAAGAAATTTGCTGCTCGGTGTGGAGCTGATGTCACTCTTTCTCTCGTCAGGGTCCACTGTAAGGAGGCGAGGGAGGAGAAACTGAAGACGCTCCAAGTAGCCAACACCAAGAAGCTCCAGTTCGAAGATTTTATGGAGACTTTCATCAGCGCTGCAACTCGCATCACAGATGGAATCGATCTCGATACCTTTGTCGAGCCAGCAAGCCCTCGAGGTCCTTGAAGAGAAAAAATGTTGTTTATTCCCAAAAACTTTAAATTTGCCTCGGTATGCTGAGTGGTCGATGTATCGTTTAAACTTTGTTCGGGTGTTGATCCCGAGTACTTTATGGCTACACGGATAACTTTAATCCGTGCTGAGCTCTTTTGAATCTATCTGCGTTTGATATTTGCAAGATTTGCTTGATGTATTTCGAGTGAATAGATTGTTATTCATTCGGAATAAAGTTTTTTACTTAGGTGAATCATATCCAACTAAGCCCCCGAGTGTAAGAATTGTTCTTCACTCGGAGTACGTTTCGTACTTAAGCAAAGATTGGTTCACGGCTAAGTGTCTGAGTGGATAGTTTTTATCCACCCGGAAGGGTTTGTTTACTTAGGCGAATCTTGTTCGCAGCTAAGCCCTCAAGTGGGAGGATCGCTCTCCACTCGGAGTATGTTTCATACTTAGGCGAAGACTGGTTCACAGCTAAGCGTCCGAGTGGATAGTTTTTATCCACTCGGAAGAGTTTGTTAACTTAGGCGAATCTTGTTCGCAGCCAAGCCCCCGAGTGGGAGGATCGCTCTCCACTCGGAGTACGTTTCACACTTACGCGAAGACTAGTTCGTAGCTAAGCGTCCGAGTGGATAGGTTTTATCCACTCGGAAGAGTTTGTTAACTTAGGCGAATCTTGTTCGCAGCTAAGCCCCCGAGTGTGAGGATCGCTCTCCACTCGGAGTACGTTTCATACTTAGGTGAAGACTGGTTCGCAGCTAAGCGTCCGAGTGGATAGTTTTTATCACTCGGAAGAGTTTGTGAACTTAGGCGAATCTTGTTCGCGGCTAAGCCCCCGAGTGGGAGGATCGCTCTCCACTTGGAGTACGTTTCACACTTAGGCGAAGACTGGTTCACAGCTAAGCGTCCGAGTGGATAATTTTTATCCACTCGGAAGTGTTTGTTAACTTAGGCGAATTTTGTTCGCAGCTAAGCCCCCCGAGTGGGAGGATCGCTCTCCACTCGGAGTATGTTTCATACTTAGGCGAAGACTGGTTCGCAGCTAAGCGTCCGAGTGGATAGTTTTTATCCACTCGGAAGAGTTTGTTAACTTAGGCGAATCTTGTTTGCAGCTAAGCTCCCGAGTGTGAGGATCGCTCTCCACTCGGAGTTCGTTTTATACTTAGGCGAAGACTGGTTCGCAGCTAAGCATCCGAGTGGATAGTTTTTATCCACTCGGAAGAGTTTGTTAACTTAGGCGAATCTTGCTCGCAGCTAAGCCCCCGAGTGTGAGGATGGCTCTCCACTCGGAGTACGTTTTTTGGGCGTGTAGCCACTCGACCGGAATCGACTAAAACTGAGGAAGTTATGATATGGACAAGCAACTTTATTCAGCAAACTTTGTGTGTTACATCGAATAGGCTGGTAATCAAGCATAAAAACGCTTGAGTAGATCTGCATTCCACGCACGCGGTTCGTCTATCCTCTTCTAAAGATTGTAGAGTCGGTAAGATCCATTGTTTAACACCTTTGTAATGATGAAGGGTCCTTCCAAAGCAGGAGCTAGCTTATGAGGTCGTTGCTGATCCACTCGGAGTACCAGATCCCCTTCATGGAATGACTGGCTCCTTACATGCCTTGAATGGAAACGCCGCAAGTCCTGTTGATAAATCGTAGATCGAACCAGCGCCATCTCGCGTTCCTCCTCCAGAAGATCTACTCCATCTTGACGTGCTTGTTCGGCTTTGACTTCTGAATAGAAATCCACTCGGGGGGGGGGGGTGTGAATCAAGTCACTCGGTAGAACAGCTTCGGCTCCATAGACCAATAAGAAAGGAGTTTGCCCTGTCGACTGGTTTGGTGTTGTCCTCAAACCCCAAAGAACAGAGGGTAGCTCAGTCACCCAAGCGCATGCGACATACTCAAGGTCTCGCATGAGTCAAGGCTTTAATCCTTGTAAGATCATACCATTTGCTCGCTCTGCTTGACCGTAGGTTTGCGGATGAGGAACGGATGCATAATCCACTCGAGTCCCTTGGTTAGTGCAGAAACGTCTGAACTCGTCTGAGTCAAAGTTTGATCCATTATCTGTGATGATGTTATGCGAGACTCCATACCGGAATGTAATTTCCTTCACAAACTTGATGGTTGTGCGGGCATCTAGCTTCTTGATTGGCTTGGCTTCAATCCATTTGGTGAACTTGTCGACTGCGACGAGCAAGTGTGTGAAACCACTCTCACCTGTCCGGAAAGTTCCGACCATGTCCAAACCCCAGACGGCAAACGGCCAAATGAGAGGAATCGTCTTCAGGGCTGATGCAGGTTTGTGAGATAAGTTGGAGTAGAACTAACAGCCTTCACAACGGTCGACGAGGTCTTTGGCCATTTCATTAGCGCAAGGCCAGAAGAATCCATATAGATATGCTTTGGCAACAATGGTCCGAGAGGACGCATGATAACCACAGGTCCCCGAGTGGATTTCTTCCAGAATCAGTTGGCCCTCCTCAGGCTTTGTTCGGTTCCACTAAAAATGAAAGGGGTTGATGTGGATTGATAAGGATTAAATCCCATCTAGTATAAATTTCATCTCATTCCCCTCCAATCCACCTCAATCCACTTGGACAGTGGATTAACCGAACAAGACATCAGGGGAGATACATCGTTGGGCTACGCCACTCACGCTTTCTCTGTAAAGTTGATCGCCCATTACTGTGAAGGCCTTTGACCTGTGGACAATCTATCGGGCTTCATCTTCGTCTTCTCGAATTCTCGCCTTAAAATGTATGCAATATATGGTACTGTCCAGTCAGGAGTAATCACCAAAACTTCCATGATAAGGTCAACGACTGCTGGAACATCAACTTCAGTCGGATCAGAAGTACTTGTTGGTTGTGGGGGCTCTTCAGTGAAGGGATCCTCTTGCACAGACGGAGTGTGCAAGTGGTCCAAACATACATTGCTGGGTATAGGTTTCCGAGTAGATACGATCTTAGCCAATTCATCAGTTGCCTGGTTCTTCAGTCGGGGTACATGATGTAGTTCTAAACCTTCAAACTTCTTCTCCAGCTTCCTTACTGCATTACAATAACCTGCCATGGTAAGGTTCCGGACGTCCCACTCCTTCATCACCTGATTTACCACTAAGTCTGAGTCGCCGTAAACCATCAGGCGCCGGACGCCGTATGATGGCCATACGCAGCCCGTAAAGGAGAGTGGCACGCCCAAGATGCGACCCTATCCTTAATTTGGCACGAGGGCCTCGTCAGGGATAGAAGCGCATCTCGTCGTGTCGTAAGAATGGATATCGTTACAAGTACATGTTGTGAAAAGAAGAGATATATATAGAGAGTTGGCTTACACTCGCCACAAGCTACATCAGAGTCACAACAGTACATTACATAATCATCAAGAGTAAGAGCAGGGTGTGACTACGGACGAAAACAAACGAGAAAAGAAGAGCGACGTCCATCCTTGCTATCCCAGGCTGCCAGACCGGAACAATCAACGCACTCGCGTCAAGTAACCTTTACCTGTACCTACAACTCGTGTTGTAGTAATCTGTGAGCCACAGGGGACTCAGCAATCTCATTTCCAAAGGTATCAAGACTAGCAAAGCTTAATGGGTGAGGCAGGGTTAAGTGGTGAGGTTGCAGCAGCGGCTAAGCATATATTTGGTGGCTAAACTTACGAGTACAAGAAATAAGAGGGGGGAGATCTACGCATAACGGACGTGAACTACTCATGATCAAATGAATGATCCTGAACACCTACCTACGTCAAACATAACCCCACCATGTCCTCGATCGGAGTAAGAACTCACGAAAGAGACAATCACGGTTACGCACACAGTTGGCATGTTTTAATTAAGTTAACTTCAAGTTATCTAGAACCAGTGTTAAACAAAGTTTCCACGTTGCCACATAACCGCGGGCACGGCTTTCCGAAAGATTTAACCCTGCAGGGGTGCTCCAACTAGTCCATCACAAATTACCACAAGCCGCATAGAAATCCTCAATCACGAACCTCGCGACCTCGTCGGATTCCCTAGTGGAAAACCTCAACTCTGAGATTACCCAAAGCATCACCGGAATCCCGATGCACAAGATATTTCGTCAGAGGTAAAACTAATCCAGCAAGGCCGACCGACGTGTCGACGAACCTGATAGGAGCCGCGTATCTCGTTCTCAGGACACGACGGATGGTTCACACTAGGAGAACCAAACCTCGGGTTGCCCCGCGGTGGCCCCGTAGTTTGCCAGTTTCGACCAACTCTCCTGAGGAGCACTTGCCCGGGGGTTGATTAAATTATCCTCGGGTGTCGGCGGGTCCCTATACATTATTATTAGGTTATTAGGAAAATGTAGTACCAAAGTTGGGCCTTGCCAGACCAGTCTTAATCTAAAACAATTATCAAGGGGGTCCCCATAACAACCCTGATCGTGTTAGGAGCGCTCAATTATGGAACATAACACCGGTAGCCGAAACTAAGGGGGCAAAGGTCGAACAAAACACCAGGCTAGAAAGGCCGAGCCTTCCACCTTTTACCAAGTATATAGGTGCATTAAATTAAATAGCATTTAAATATGGTGACATAACAAGGAACCCATGTTTTCACATGGAAGCAACTGCACCTGCAACTAGCAACGCTAACACAGGGTTAAGCAAGCAGTAACATAGCCAATCAGTGGTTTTCTAGCTTGAACAGGTTGAAGGTTTTCATGGCATTGTTGAGAGGCTGATACTTAACAGGTGGTAGGCAACGATACATAATCGATAGAAACGGTAAAAACAGCATGGCGATGATAGTAATGGTATCTGAGGAAATGGTCGTCTTGCCTGAGATCCCGCTTGGAAGAAGAATGACTCCGTGAAGCAGACGAACCGACGTAGTCGAACTGGTCCTCACATTCCGACACGCTTGAGGAACTCTATCGAGACGAAGCAAACCGGAAATAAACATCAACACAGATATTCACCACACGATGCACAACATGATGCACAACCTACTATGATGCATGATCAGGTCAACATGCAAGGGATGGCATGGCAAAATACCTCATGCAAACACTACACATTAAATGAAGCTCGATATGCAACGGGTTGCATATCGATGAAACTCCACGTTTAATTATTTAATTCACTCCCGTTAATTTACACGACAATATTAAATTGTTGTTAACATGGCAAGGGGTGAATCGGTGATCCTACATGGCATCCTAGACGGTTTAACTCGCGGAACATAGAACGGAGCTACGGCACAAGAACAGGCAACACAAGATGTATATACCATGAATGCGTCATGCATGCGAGTTCATAACACGAGCAAGAAGGGAAAGAAATAGGTGTTGCCACGGCGAGCGAAAACGAACCAAGGCGGCAAAACGGAAACGATGCCAGTGCAACGTTCCTATCCGGATAACTCATCGAGATAACGTGCCAACGAATAGGGAGCGTGTGCGGGAATGCTAAATAAGGAATGGGGTGATCCCGGTTACCGGGTTCCCATGTGTCGAGGCACAACAAAAGAAGTACACGTGCAACGGGCAACATACGATGCATACGTATATTCAACTCATACATCATATGTGTTCGGTTCTCGGCCATGTCTCATCGGTATACCTTCGACGCGTGCGAATCGGAGCGGAACAGGTCGGTGAAGGAGAACAACGGTCGTCATGGAAGTCGTGGCACACGGTCTCATCGACGGTAGTTGTACACGGTTCTTCTCGTCGGCACAGGGTCTTCGGCGTCGGTAGTCGAACACGTTCCAGGGGTCGTCGAGGACGTTGTGGTACTCAGTCTCGTCGACGGTAGTCGTTCGCTTGGTGTCGTGGTTCACGGGTCTTCGTCGGAACCATGAAGGAGGGAATGGTGCACACGACGGCGGCAAACAGCAGCACAAGCAAATGACGAAGGCCACGACTACTAGCGGCAGCAACTAATATCGAGCTACGGCGTCTAGCACTAGTAGCAACACTCGGCACAGCAGCTAGCAACCTAGAATCTAACAACAAAAACTAACTACAGCAACAGCTAACAGCAAAATGCAGCAAAGCAAAGCAAAGCAAGGCAGCTAGCTAAGCAAAGGCAACATCAACTACAATAGCAAGCAGCAAGGCTACTACACCAAGCACGCTAGCAAGCAACTAACTACAGCCACTAGCAACAGCATGCAGCAGCGGCAACAGCAACAAGCAGCTGCAGCTATAGCAACCGGCACAACCCACAGCAAACTGCAGGCAGCAGCCACAACAACACACAGCATCTCCAAGCAGCCTAGCAAGCAGCAGCAAAACTCTGGCAGGCATCAACAACAGGCCGACAGCAGCAACAGCAACCTTCAGGCAGTGAGAGCAACAACACTGCATCGCGGCAGGCAGCGGAGGCAGCAGCAAGCAGCATGTATAGCGCAGCAGCAGCAACTCGGCAGCAGCAACGACGAAAGCCACAACAGCTGTGGGTAGCGGCAGCAGCAACACACGGCGACACAGGGGCCTCGGGCCGGCCGGGAGGAGCCGAGAGGAGGAGGCCGGGACCATGGAGGGAACGGCCAGCGCGGCGACCACCGGGGAGGAGGGAGGCGGCGACCGTCGGGGAGAAGGCCATGGCGGCGCTCGCGGAGGTCTTCAGGCGGCGTGGGGACAGAGGCGAGGGCTCGCGCGGGGGCACGGCGGGGCATAGCAGGCGGCGAGGCGCGGGGCTGGCTGCGCAGAGGGAGGAAAAGGGGATCTGGTCCGGGCGGCTCGGCAGGGGGAGGTCGACGACACGCTGGGACGAGGGGGAATGATGGGATCGAGCACAGGGGAGGCGACGACGCTCGGGGGAGACAGGGGGCTCGCTAGGGCAGGGGTCTGCTGGGCCTTGGCCCAAGTGGGCCTCCTCTCCCTCTATTGTTTTTCCCTTTTTTTTAAAAAAAACACTCTAAAATAAAATGATTTTAACAACATAAAAAATGATTTTTGGCTCCTTTAAAAAAAACCAACTATAAAATAGGTTGTGCATTTTTTAAAACAAACAAAAATGAAACCCTTTTAAGAATTAAAATAAAACCCTTTTAACACGAGAATAAAATTAAACCCTTTTCTTACAAAAGAATAAAACCAAACCCCTTTTATTTAAAGATTAAAATAAAGGCTCTTTAAAAGAGAAAAGAAAATGAGACGGCTTTAAAATAAAACAAAAGTAGAAATAAAATAAAACCCAAGGGTTGCCCCCACATTTAATAAAATGATTCTATTTAAAAGAAGACGAATCTTTTTATTAAATAGGGGTTAAAATGGAACTTTAGCAAAACCACAAAAACGAAATAAGAGGGGAGAGAGGGGGAACTACTATCGCTCTACGACTCGGTGATCACGCGAAGCACAACACTCAATACACCACACGCGACCGACGATGCAAGATGCCATGCATGATGTGACGATGCAAACTAAATGATGATGCAACCAACAAAATAAAATAGCCACACGACGGAAACGGAATAAAGGGGGGGGAATCTTCTCGAGCGTCGGTCTCGGGTTGTCACAACTCTCCTACACTACAAGAGGATCTCGCCCCGAGATCCAAGAATGAAAGGGTGAGAGGATGAGAAAGAACAAGAGGTAAAACTTAGTCGCTTCTTTGACAAACGAGTGACACCAACGATCCTTGAAAGGTTGCAAAGAGATGAGGACTGATATGAGAAAGAAGCAAGAATTCACGGAAAATTTCGGCAGCACTTCGGTAGGAAAATGGGATAAAAAATTCGATAAGAAGAGAGAATTAGACAATATACATAACAAACAATTAAATAGAGCAAGGGAACACCATGATCTTGACAAAACAAGATGATAGACCCAAAGAGCAACATCACAATGCCTCCGGAACAAGAGAATATGAACTAGCTCAAGTGGAAGAAGAGAATGAAGAAAAGAATGACAACTACTAGCTCCAATGAACTTGGCAAGCATCCTTGCAAGAAGAATTGGACGGAGTTGTTGGAAAAAGAACAACGAAAAGAACAAGACAATAGTGGTCTTATGAAAATCATCTCAACAAATATGAGGTGACAACCAACCACTAAAAGAAACAAGGATAGTTGAAAGCAAAGATATCAAACCTTCTTACACCAAGAGGGTGCAGGAGAACTGGGATTAATGACAAGCACCATGATAGCAACAATCCATAGTAAAAAGCTTTAGGTGAAATCCAAACCAAGATAGCTCAATGAAGAAATCCTGTGTTGAAAATATCTCATGATCATAGAATTGGTGAGTTTAATTATCTCATTCTTGAAGGAAAAACTCTCTGAGGCTCCTACACTAACAAGAATGCTATAATACCACCTCAAATGATAAAGGAGGAAGAATTGCACTAGAAATGCAAGGGAAAGAATGCTTGAGGTTCTCCAACAAGAATCTTGAAGAACACTTGAGAATGAATTGAAACCTTGATGAACCACCAAGAAGGACCACCGTATACAGATGAATGATGCAAAGATATGAAGGTAGAAGGAATAAGATTAAAGTCCTTGCAATGATTTAGATGAAGCTTCACAAAGAGATACTGATAGACTTGGAACTCCAGAAAAGAAAGATAAGCGCTTGAGAAAAGGAATTGATATCAAGAGCCACTCCGGAAGAGAATTGAAATCTCTTGGAAGAAGGAAGAACAGAATAAGAATTATGTTATGCTCATCCTTCATCAAATTAAATTCATGACAAGCAACGGATTTACCATACAACTTATTCTTCTGAAAAGATTGAGGAGAGATATGAGCACAAACTAGAAGAATTGTTGCAAGAACACCAATGAGAATTGAAATAATGAGGCCACCATGAATGAATGGAGACACAAGAGAAAGGAGAGATCATGAGCCACCTGAGAGAAAAACTTGAACAAGGAACCGGAATAACCGAGAGACGAACGAAGAGACAACAATTGAGAAGAATTGAGGATGAAAGCTGAAAGCTAAGAACGAAGAATCTTCTGAAATGATGGCCTTCGGAGGATCGAGAATGAAAACAATTCAGAAAAGCATTGGATAGCACGAAAGGAATTACTCATGATTGACAACAAATGGGAGGATACACGAAGCTAAGATGATAGTCTTCACAAGAATGGAACAAGACTGAGAGAAACACTCCTTCGAATTGGAAGCTGAGAATGATGACGAGAAACAACACCAAGAATACTGAGACACTCCGAAATAATGAAGAATGAAAGGTTGAACCAAATAAGAGAATTAATTCAAATAGATCTTGAAGAAGTAATAAGACTGATGAAATTCATACTTACGTCATAGTTGAAAAGAATTAAAGATCTCCGAAAAGATTAGAAGAGACGTATAAGATCCTGGGAAAAACCTGTGGGTTATGGGCCCACTCAAAGAAATCACCGTTGACAAGATTGCTTAGAAGAGGGATATTGCACCGGTACAAATGAAACATAGATGAGGTTGAGAACCTTGAAATAATGAAAGATCTGAAACAAGAAACTCTGAGATATCTTCAACACACCGGATAGAAAAGAGATGAATGAATAACAGGATATGCTGACAAGAAACTCCAACATGGGAAAGAATTACAAGGGAGAATAGGATATGATGAACACGGATAGCTGAATTAAATTCACCGGTAAGGATGACAAGAATGAACAAATATGACACGAATCTCCTGAGAATATTCACAATGAATCACCGGATAGGACACGGAAGAAAAGATAGCGGGAGCAACAATGAAATGAAAACTCTTGGATGAAAATTGAATCATTGAAGAAAAAGGGCGGGAGGGCGGGGAAAAACAAAGACAATTTGAGACACATGAGATAACTCCGGAAAGAATTGAGAGAATGATGTGCAAAATTAGAGAGGATTGAATTCACTGAAGAGAAGCACACTGGTTGAATGGAATTCATACGATGACTCCGGTTGAAAAGGAATTGACATGATAATTGATAGAGAAAGAATTAATACTCTCACAAAAATATGAGAACACCTCTTAGAAAAGATCTGAAATCACCACTTGACATCGAAGCAACACGAATTTGTTGGAAGATCGTCCTATAAGTAACTACTTGAATTCCCACCTAAGAATTCCCGAAATATCTGGTCATGAAATCTGGTACACGGATACAAGGAGTAATAATCACACCTATCCTATACTAAGCCGTCACCTGTATCATATCCGTCAGCACACAACCAGAATCTCGGACCTTCATCTACAACAGACCCTCGTGATCACAACGATACAAAGTATGGCAGTACTCCCGAACAATCTGCACCGGTACTGGGGACATCGGGGTTATCTCGCCACTACTAGTATTGAAGCAATTAAGCACATCCTTCGTTATGAGATAATAAGAAACCTGAATAATAACGATGTGCTCAAGAATCCCCTGGAGCTCAACTCCCCTGAAACTCAAAGCAGATAGGAGGCACCAAGACAGAACTCCGTAACATCGGCATCATATAGATTCCAAAAATATCCGCGTGATCCTAAAAATTTTTGAGTGAGAAGAGGAGTAGAATTAAAATATTACGTCAAGATTCCTTACCAGAGCATAGAAGAGGAGAGAAAAGAATCCTACTCTCCGATATTTAACTAGACTCAAAGTATTTTTTCACTAGACTCGACTCGGCCAAGTTCGATCAATCAAGGGGGCTCCTAGGTCGGTACTGCTCTGATACCAACTTGTCACGCCCAAGATGCGACCCTATCCTCAATTTGGCACGAGGGCCTCATCAGGGATAGAAGTGCATCTCGTCGTGTCGCAAGAATGGATATCGTTACAAGCACATGTACTGAAAAGAAGAGATATATATATAGAGTTGGCTTACACTCGCCACAAGCTAATCAGAGTCACAACAGTACATTACATAATCATCAAGAGTAAGAGCAGGGTCCGACTACAGACGAAAACAAACGAGAAAAGAAGAGCGATATCCATCCTTGCTATCCCAGGCTGCCGGCGTGGAACCCATCCTAGATCGGTGAAGAAGAAGAAGAAGAAGCAACTCCAAATGAACAATCAACGCGCTCGCGTCAAGTAACCTTTACCTGTACCTGCAACTGGTGTTGTAGTAATCTGTGAGCCACAGGGGACTCAGCAATCTCATTTCCAAAGGTATCAAGACTAGCAAAGCTTAATGGGTGAGGCACGGTTAAGTGGTGAGGTTGCAGCAGCGGCTAAGCATATATTTGGTGGCTAAACTTACAAGTACAAGAAATAAGAGGGGGAAGATCTACGCATAACGGACGTTAACTACTCATGATCAAATGAATGATCCTGAACACCTACCTACGTCAAACATAACCCCACCGTGTCCTCGATCGGAGTAAGAACTCACGAAAGAGACAGTCACGGTTACCCACACAGTTGGCATGTATTAATTAAGTTAACTTCAAGTTATCTAGAACCAGTGTTAAAAAAAGTTTCCACGTTGCCACATAACCGCGGGTACGGCTTTCCGAAAGATTTAACCCTGCAGGGGTGCTCCAACTAGTCCATCACAAATTACCACAAGCCGCATAGAAATCCTCAATCACGAACCTCGCGACCTCGTCGGATTCCCTAGTGGAAAACCTCAACTCTGAGATTACCCAAAGCATCACCGGAATCCCGATGCACAAGATATTTCGTCAAAGGTAAAACTAATCCAATAAGGCCTCTCGACGTGTCGACGAACCCGATAGGAGCCGCGTATCTCGTTCTCAGGACACGACGGGTGGGTCACACTAGGAGAACCAAACCTCGGGTTGCCCCGCGGTGGCCCCGTAGTCTGCTAGTTTGGACCAACACTCATGAGGAGCACTGGCCCGGGGGTTGATTAAATTATCCTCGGGTGCCGGCGGGTCCCTATGCATTATTATTAGGTTATTAGGCAAATGTAGTACCAAAGTTGGGCCTTGCCAGACCAGTCTTAATCTAAAACGAATTATCAAGGGGGTCCCCATAACAACCCCGATCGTGTTAGGAGCGCTCAATTATGGAACATAACACGGGTAGCCGAAACTAAGGGGGCAAAGGTGGAACAGAACACCAGGCTAGAAAGGCCGATCCTTCCACCTTTTACCAAGTATATAGGTGCATTAAATTAAATAGAATTTAAATATGGTGATATAACAAGGAACCCATGTTTTCACATGGAAGCAAGTGCACCTACAACTAGCAACGCTAACACAGGGTTAAGCAAGCAGTAACATAGCCAATCAGTGGTTTGCTAGGTTGAACAGGTTGAAGGTTTTCATGGCATTGTTGAGAGGCTGATACTTAACATGTGGTAGGCAACGAGACATAATCGATAGAAACTGTAAAACTAGCATGGCAATGATAGTAATGGTATCTGGGGAAATGGTCATCTTGCGTGAGATCCCGCTTGGAAGAAGAATGACTCCGTGAAGCAGACGAACCGACGTAGTCGAACGGGTCCTCACATTCCGACATGCTTGCGGAACTCTATCGAGACGAAGCAAACGGAAACAAACATCAACACAGATATTCACTACATGATGCACAACATGATGCACAACCTACTATGATGCATGATCAGGTCAACATGCAAGGGATGGCATGGCAAAACACCTCACGCAAACACTACACATTAAATGAAGCTCGATATGCAACGAGTTGCATATCGACGAAACTCCACATTTAATTATTTAATTCACTCCCGTTAATTTACACGGCAATATTAAATTGTTGTTAACATGGCAAGGGGTGAAGCGGTGATCCTACATGGCATCCTAGACGGTTTAACTCGCGGAACATAGAACAGAGCTACGGCACAAGAACAGGCAACACAAGATGTATATGCTATGAATGGGTCATGCATGCGAGTTCATAACACGGGCAAGAAGGGAAAGAATCAAGTGTCGCCACGGCGAGCGAAAACGAACCAAGGCGGCAAAACGGAAACGATGCCACGACAACATTCCTATCCCGATAACTCATCGAGATAACGTGCCAACGAATAGGGAGTGTGTGCGGGAACGCTAAATAAGGAATGGGGTGATCCCGGTTACCGGGTTCCCATGTGTCGAGGCACAACAAAAGAAGTACACGTGCAACGGGCAACATACGGTGCATACGTATATTCAACTCATACATCATATGTGTTCGGTTCTCGGCCACGTCTCATCGGTATACCTTCGACGCGTGCGAATCGGAGCGGAACGGGTCGGTGAAGGAGAACAACGGTCGTCGTGGAAGTCATGGTACACAGTCTCGTCGACGGTAGTCGTACGCGGTTCTTCTCGTCGGCACAGGGTCTTCGGCGTCGGTAGTTGAACATGTTCCGGGGGTCGTCGAGGACGTCGTGGTACTCGGTCTCGTCGACGGTAGTCGTTCGCTTGGCGTTGTGGTTCACGGGTCTTCGTCGGAACCATGAAGGAGGGAATGGCGCACGCGGCGGCGGCAAAACAGCAGCACAAGCAAACGACGGAGGCCACGGCTACAAGCGGCAGCAACTAATATCGAGCTACATCGTCTAGCACTAGTAGCAACACTCGACACAGCAGCTAGCAACCTTGCATCTAACAGCAAAAACTAACTGCAGCTATAGCTAACAGCAAAACGCAGCAAAGCAAAGCAAAGCAAGGCAGCTAGCTAAGCAAAGGCAACATCAACTACAATAGCAAGCAGCAAGGCTACTACACCAAGCACGCTAGCAAGCAATTAACTACAGCCACTAGCAACAGCATGCAGCAGCGGCAACAGCAACAAGCAGCTGCAGCTATAGCAACCGGCATAGCCCACGGCAAACTACAGGCAGCAGCCACGGCAACACAGAGCATCTCCAAGCAGCCTAGCAAGCAGCAGCAAAACTCTGGCAGGCATCAACAATAGGCTGACAGCAGCAACAACAACCTTCAGGCAGCGACATCAACAACACTGCATCACGGCAGGCCGCGGAGGCAGCAGCAAGCAGCACGTATAGCGCAGCAGCAGCAACTCGGCAGCAGCAACGGCGACAGCCACAAGAGCTGTGGGTAGCGGCAGCAGCAACACACGGCGACACAGGGGCCTTGGGCCGTCCGGGAGGAGCCGAGAGGAGGAGGCGGGGCCCTGGAAGGAACGGCCAGCGCGGCGACCACCAGGGAGGAGGGAGGCGACGACCGTCGGGGAGCAGGCCATGGCGGCGCCGGCGGAGGTTTCCAGGCGGCGCGAGGACGGAGGCGAGGTCTCGCGCGGGGGCACGGCGGGGCGGAGCAGGCGGCGAGGCGCGGGGCTGGCGACACGACCATGGTGAGGGGTGGGGCGAGGAGGAGGAAGGTGCGCAGAGGAAGGAGAAGGGGATCAGGTCCGGGCAGCTCGGCAGGGGGAGGTCGACGGCACGCTGGGACGAGGGGGAACGATGGGATCGAGCACGGGGGAGGCGACGGCACTCGGGGGGAAGACAGGGGGCTCGCTAGGGCAGGGGTCTCCTGGGCCTTGGCCCAAGTGGGCCTCCTCTCCCTCTATTGTTTTTTCCCTTCAAAAACAGAAAACACACTCTAAAATAAAATGATTTTAACAACATAAAAAAATGATTTTTCGCTCCTTGAAAAAAAATACCCCAACTATAAAATAGGTTGTGCATTTTTAAAACAAACAAAAATGAAACCCTTTTAAATATTAAAATAAAACCCTTTTAACACGAGAATAAAATTAAACCCTTTTCTTACAAAAGAATAAACCCAAACCCCTTTTATTTAAAGATTAAAATAAAGGCTCTTTAAAAGAGAAAATAAAATGAGACGGCTTTAAAATAAAACAAAAGTAGAAATAAAATAAAACCCAAGGGTTGCCCCCACATTTAATAAAATGATTTTCTTTAAAAGAAGACGAATCTTTATTTTTTGTAAAAAAATAGGGGTTAAACGGAACTTTAGCAAAACCACAAAAACGAAATAAGAAGGGAGAGAGGGGGAACTACTATCGCTCTACGACTCGGTGATCACGCGAAGCACAACACTCAATACACCACTCGCGACCGACGATGCAAGATGCCATGCATGATGCGACGATGCAAACTAAATGATGATGCAACCAACAAAATAAAATAGCCACACGACGGAAACAGAATAAGGGGGGGGGGAATCTTCTGGAGTGTCGGTCTCGGGTTGTCACAACACTCCTACACTACAAGAGGATCTCGCCCCGAGATCCAAGAATGAAAGGGGGAGAGGATGAGCAAGAACAAGAGGTAAAACTTAGTCGCTTCTTTGACAAACGAGTGACACCAACGATCCTTGAAAGGTTGCAAAGAGATGAGGACTGATATGAGAAACAAGCAAGAATTCATGGAAAATTTCGGCAGCACTTCGGTAGGAAAATGGGACAAAAAATTCGATAAGAAGAGAGAATTAGACAATATACATAACAAACAATTAAATAGAGCAAGGGAACACCATGATCTTGACAGAACAAGATGATAGACCCAAAGAGCAACATCACAATGCCTCCAGAACAAGAGAATATGAACTAGCTCAAGTGGAAGAAGAGAATGAAGAAAAGAATGACAACTACTAGCTCCAATGAACTTGCCAAGCATCCTTGCAAGAAGAATTGGACGGAGTTGTTGGAAAAACAACAACGAAAAGAACAAGACAGTAGTGGGCTTATGAAAATCATCTCAACAAATATGAGGTGACAACCAACCACTCAAAGAAACAAGGATAGTTGAAAGCAAAGATATCAAAACTTCTTACACCAAGAGGGTGCATGAGAACTGGGATTAATGACAAGCACCATGATAGCAACAATCCATAGGAAAAAGCTTTAGGTGAAATCCAAACCAAGATAGCTCAATGAAGAAATCCTGGGTTGAAAATATCTCATGATCATAGAATTGGTGGGTTTAATTATCTCATTCTTGAAGGAAAAACTCTTCGAGGCTCCTACACTAACAAGAATGCTATAATACCACCTCAAATGATAAAGGAGGAAGAATTGCACTAGAAATGCAAGGGAAAGAATGCTTGAGGTTCTCCAACAAGAATCTTGAAGAACACTTGAGAATGAATTGAAACCTTGATGAACCACCAAGAAGGACCACCGTATACAGATGAATGATGCAAAGATATGAAGGTAGAAGGAATAAGATTAAAGTCCTTGCAATGATTTAGATGAAGCTTCACAAAGAGATACTGATAGACTTGGAACTCCAGAAAAGAAAGATAAGCGCTTGAGAAAAGGAATTGATATCAAGAGCCACTCCGGAAGAGAATTGAAATCTCTTGGAAGAAGGAAGAACAGAATAAGAATTATGTTATGCTCATCCTTCATCAAATTAAATTCATGACAAGCAACGGATTTACCATACAACTTATTCTTCTGAAAAGATTGAGGAGAGATATGAGCACAAACTAGAAGAATTGTTGCAAGAACACCGATGAGAATTGAAATAATGAGGCCACCATGAATGAATGGAGACACAAGAGAAATGAGAGATCATGAGCCACCTGAGAGAAAAACTTGAACAAGGCACCGGAATAACCGAGAGACGAACGGAGAGACAACAATTGAGAAGAATTGAGGATGAAAGCTGAAAGCTAAGAACGAAGAATCTTCTGAAATGATGGCCTTCGGAGGATCAAGAATGAAAACAATTCAGAAAAGCATCGGATAGCACGAAAGGAATTACACATGATTGACAACAAATGAGAGGATACACGAAGCTGAGATGATAGTCTTCACAAGAATGGAAAAAGACTGGGAGAAACACTCCTTCGAATTGCAAGCTGAGAATGATGACGAGAAACAACACCAAGAATACTGAGACACTCCGGAATAATGAAGAATGAAAGGTTGAACCAAATAAGAGAATTAATTCAAATAGATCTTGAAGAAGTAATAAGACTGATGAAATTCATACTTACGTCATAGTTGAAAAGAATTAAAGATCTCCGAAAAGATTAGAAGAGACATATAAGATCGTGGGAAAAACCTGTGGGTTATGGGCCCACTCAAAGAAATCACCGTTGACAAGATTGCTTAGAAGAGGGATATTGGATCGGTACAAATGAAAACTAGATAAGGTTGAGAACCTCGAAATAATGAAAGATCTGAAACAAGAAACTCTGAGATATCTTCAACACACCTGATAGAAAAGAGATGAATGAATAACAGGATATAATGACAAGAAACTCCAACATGGGATAGAATTACAAGGGAGAATAGGATATGATGAACACGGATAGCTGAATTAAATTCACCGGTAAGGATGACAAGAATGAACAAATATGACACGAATCTCCTAAGAATCTTCACAATGAATCACCGGATAGGACACGGAAGAAAAGATAGTTGGAGCAACAATGAAATGAAAACTCTTGGATGAAAATTGAATCATTGAAGAAAAAGGGTGGGAGGGCAGGGAAAAACGAAGACAACTTGAGACAGATGAGATAACTCCGGAAAGAATTGAGAGAATGATCTGCAAAATTAGAGAGGATTGAATTCACTGAAGATAAGCACACCGGTTGAATGGAATTGATACGATGACTCCGGTTGAAAAGGAATTGACATGATAATTGATAGAGCAAAAGAATTAATACTCTCATAAAAATATGAGAACACCTCTTAGAAAAGATCTGAAATCACCACTTTACATCGAAGCAACACGAATTTGTTGGAAGATCGTCCTATAAGTAACTACTTGAATTCCCACCTAAGAATTCCCGAAATATCTGGTCATGCAATCTGGTACACGGATACAAGGAGTAATAATCACACAACTCCTATACTAACCCGTCACCTGTATCACATCTGTCAACACACAACCAGAATCTCGGACCTTCATCTACAACAGACCCTCGTGATCACAACGATACAAAGTATGGCAGTACTCCTGAACAATCTGCACCGGTACTGGGGACATCGGGGTTATCTCGCCACTACTAGTATTGAAGCAATTACGAACATCCTTCGTTCCGAGATACTAAGAAACCTAAATGATAACAATGTGCTCAAGAATCCCCTCGAGCTCAACTCCCCTGAAACTCAAAGCAGATAGGAGGCACCAAGACAGAACTCCGTTACATCGGCATCATATAGATTCCAAAAATATCCGCGTGATCCTAAAAATTTTTGAGTGAGAAGAGGAGTAGAATTAAAATATTACGTCAAGATTCCACACCAGAGCATAGAAGAGGAGAAAAAGGAATCCTACTCTCCGATATATAACTAGACTCAAAGTATTTTTTCACTAGACTCGACTCGGCCAAGTTCGATCAATCAAGGGGGCTCCTAGGTCGGTACTGCTCTGATACCAACTTGTCACGCCCAAGATGCGACCCTATCCTCAATTTGGCACGAGGGCCTCGTCAGGGATAGAAGCACATCTCGTCGTGTCGCAAGAATGGATATCGTTACAAGTACATGTACTGAAAAGAAGAGATATATATAGAGAGAGTTAGCTTACACTCACCACAAGCTACATCAGAGTCACAACAGTACATTACATAATCATCAAGAGTAAGAGCAGGGTTCTACTATGGACGAAAACAAACGAGAAAAGAAGAGCGACGTCCATCCTTGCTATCCCAGGCTGCCGGCCTGGAACCTATCCTAGATCGGTGAAGAAGAAGAAGAAGAAGCAACTCCAAATGAACAATCAACGCGCTCGCGTCAAGTAACCTTTACCTATACCTGCAACTGGTGTAGTAGCAATCTGTGAGCCACAGGGGACTCAGCAATCTCATTTCCAAAGGTATCAAGACTAGCAAAGCTTAATGGGTGAGGCAGGGTTAAGTGGTGAGGTTGCAGCAGCGGCTAAGCATATATTTGGTGGCTAAACTTACAAGTACAAGAAATAAGAGGCGGAAGATCTACGCATAACGGACGTGAACTACTCATGATCAAATGAATGATCCTGAACACCTACCTACGTCAGCCATAACCCCACCGTGTCCTCGATCGGAGTAAGAACTCACGAAAGAGACAGTCACGGTTACGCACACAGTTGGCATGTTTTAATTAAGTTAACTTCAAGTTATCTAGAACCAGTGTTAAACAAAGTTTCCAGGTTGCCACATAACCGCGGGCACGTCTTTCCGAAAGATTTAACCCTGCAGGGGTGCTCCAACTAGTCCATCACAAATTACCACAAGCCGCATAGAAATCCTCAATCACGAAGCTCGCGACCTCGTCGGATTCCCTAGTGGAAAACCTCAACTCTGAGATTACCCAAAGCATCACCGGAATCCCGATGCACAAGATATTTCGACAAAGGTAAAACTAATCCAGCAAGGCTGCCCGACGTGTCGACGAACCCGATAGGAGCCGCGTATCTCGTTCTCAGGACACGACGGGTGGGTCACACTAGGAGAACCAAACCTCGGGTTGCCCCGCGGTGGCCCCGTAGTCTACCAATTTGGACCAACACTCATCAGGAGCACTGGCCCGAGGGTTGATTAAATTATCCTCGGGTGCCGGCGGGTCCCTATGCATTATTGTTAGGTAATTAAGCAAATGTAGTACCAAAGTTGGGCCTTGCCAGACCAGTCTTAATCTAAAACGAATTATCAAGGGGGTCCCCATAACAACCCCGATCGTGTTAGGAGCGCTCAAATATGGAACATAACACCGGTAGCCGAAACTAAGGGGGCAAAGGTGGAACAAAACACAAGGCTAGAAAGGCCGAGCCTTCCACCTTTTACCAAGTATATAGGTGCATTAAATTAAATAGCATTTAAATATGGTGATATAACAAGGAACCCATGTTTTCACATGGAAGCAACTGCACCTGCAACTAGCAACGCTAACACAGGGTTAAGCAAGCAGTAACATAGCCAATCAGTGGTTTTCTAGCTTGAACAGGTTGAAGGTTTTCATGGCATTGTTGAGAGGCTGATACTTAACAGGTGGTAGGCAACGAGACATAATCGATAGAAACGGTAAAACTAGCATGGCGATGATAGTAATGGTATCTGGGGAAATGGTCATCTTGCCTGAGATCCCGCTTGGAAGAAGAATGACTCCGTGAAGCAGACGAACCGACGTAGTCGAACGGGTCCTCACATTCCGACACGCTTGCGGAACTCTATCGAGACGAAGCAAACGGAAACAAACATCAACACAGATTCTCACCACACGATGCACAACATGATGCACAACCTACTATGATGCATGATCAGGTCAACATGCAAGGGATGGCATGGCAAAACACCTCACGCAAACACTACACATTAAATGAAGCTCGATATGCAACGAGTTGCATATCGAGGAAACTCCATATTTAATTATTTAATTCACTCCCGTTAATTTACACGGCAATATTAAATTGTTGTTAACATGGCAAGGGGTGAAGCGGTGATCCTACATGGCATCCTAGACGGTTTAACTCGCGGAACATAAAACGGAGCTACGGCACAAGAACAGGCAACACAAGATGTATATGCCATGAATGCGTCATGCATGTGAGTTCATAACACAGGCAAGAAGGGAAAGAAACAGGTGACGCCACGGTGAGCGAAAACGAACCAAGGCGGCAAAACGGAAACGATGCCACGGCAACGTTCCTATCCCGATAACTCATCGAGATAATGTGCCAACGAATAGGGAGCGTGTGCGGGAACGCTAAATAAGGAATGGGGTGATCCCGGTTACCGGGTTCCCATGTGTCGAGGCACAACAAAAGAAGTACACGTGCAATGGGCAACATACGGTGCATACGTATATTCAACTCATACATCATATGTGTCCGGTTCTCGGCCATGTCTCATCGGTATACCTTCGACGCGTGCGAATCGGAGCGGAACGGGTCGGTGAAGGAGAACAACGGTCGTCGTGGAAGTCGTGGTACACGGTTTCGTCGATGGTAGTCGTACACGGTTCTTCTCGTTGGCATAGGGTCTTCGGCGTCGGTAGTCGAACATGTTCCGGGGGTCGTCGAGGATGTCGTGGTACTCGGTCTCGTCGACGGTAGTCGTTCGCTTGGCGTCATGGTTCACGGGTCTTCGTCGAAACCATGAAGGAGGGAATGGCACACGCGGCGGCGGCAAGACAGCAGCACAAGCAAACGACGGAGGCCACGGCTACAAGCGGCAGCAACTAATATCGAGCTACGGTGTCTAGCACTAGTAGCAACACTCGACAGAGCAGCTAGCAACCTTGCATCTAACAGCAAAAACTAACTACAGCTACAGCTAACAGCAGAACGCAACAAAGCAAGGCAGCTAGCTAAGCAAAGGCAACATCAACTACTATAGCAAGCAACAAGGCTACTACACCAAGCACGCTAGCAAGCAGCAGCTAGCGAGCAACTAACTACAACCACTAGCAACAGCATGCAGCAGCGGCAATAGCAACAAGCAGCTGCACCTATAGCAACCGGCACAGCCCACGGCAAACTGCAGGCAGCAGCCGCGGCAACACATAGCATCTCCAAGCAGCAGCAGGACTCTGGCAAGCATCAACAACAGGCCGACAGCAGCAACAGCAACCTTCACACAGCGACAACAATAGCACTGCATCGCGGCAGGCAGCGGAGGCAGCAGCAAGCAGCATGTATAGCGCAACAGCAGCAACGACGACAGCCACAACAGCTGTGGGTAGCGGCAGCAGCAACACACGGCAACACAGGGGCCTCGGGCCGGCCGGGAGGAGCCGAGAGGAGGAGGCCGGGGCCCTGGAGGGAACGGCCAGCGCGGCGACCATCGGGGAGCAGGGAGGCGGCGACCGTCGGGGAGCAGGCCATGGCGGCGCCGGCAGAGGTCTCCAGGCGGCGCGGGGACGGAGGCGAGGGCTCGCGCGGGGGCACGGCGGGGCGGAGCAGGCGTCGAGGCGCGGGGCTAGCAGCGCGGCCATGGCGTGGGGTGGGGCGAGGAGGAGGAAGCTGCGCAGAGGGAGGAGAAGAGGATCGGGTCCGGGCGGCTGGGCAGGGGGAGGTCGACGGCACGCTGGGACAAGGGGGAACGATGGGATCGAGCACGGGGGAGGCGACGACGCTCGGGAGGAGACAGGGGGCTCGCTAGGGCAGGGGTCTGCTGGGCCTTGGCCCAAGTGGGCCTCCTCTCCCTCTATTGTTTTTCCCTTTTTTATAAAAAATCAGAAAAACACACTCTAAAATAAAACGATTTTAACAACATAAAAAATGATTTTTGGCTCCTTGAAAAAAAATACCCCAACTATAAAATAGGTTGTGCATTTTTTAAAACAAACAAAAATGAAACCCTTTTAAGAATTAAAATAAAACCCTTTTAACACGAGAATAAAATTAAACCCTTTTCTTACAAAAGAATAAAACCAAACCCCTTTTATTTAAAGATTAAAATAAAGGCTCTTTAAAAGAGAAAAGAAAATGAGACGGCTTTAAAATAAAACAAAAGTAGAAATAAAATAAAACCCAAGGGTTGCCCCCACATTTAATAAAATGATTTTATTTAAAAGAAGACGAATCTTTTTTTTAAATAGGGGTTAAAATGGAACTTTAGCAAAACCACAAAAACGAAATAAGAGGGGAGAGAGGGGGAACTACTATCGCTCTACGACTCGGTGATCACGCGAAGCACAACACTCAATACACCACACGCGACCGACGATGCAAGATGCCATACTCAGCTTCATACTCAGCATTCTGGAGCGTCGGTCTCGGGCTGTCACAGAGAGCTTCATACTCAGCTTCATTGTTGGATGAATCAAAGTGGATCTGAAGGACATAGTTAAGTTTGTCACCTTTTGGAGACACCAGTACCACACCAGCACCGGATCCATTTAGCATTTTGGATCCATCAAAGAACATAGTCCAATGTGCCGAGTGAATCTGTGCAGGCTATTGCTGTTCCACCCACTCAGCCATAAAATCAGCCAAGGCCTGAGATTTAATGGCTTTCTTTGCTTCAAACTTGATATCCAAATACAACAGCTCCTTAGCCCATTTGGCCACTCGGCCCGTTGCATCCCGATTGTGAAGGATCTCTGATAAGGGAGCATCACTGACGACCTCTATGGAGTGATCTTGGAAGTAATGTGCCACTTTCTTTGCTATCAAATATATTCCATAAAGAAGCTTCTCATAATGGGGATGCCTTTGCTTCGAAGGAGTCAACACTTCTGAAATATAATAGACTGGACGTTGAACCTTGTAGGCTTTGCCTTCTTCTTCTCTCTCGACTGTCAGGACTGTACTGACGACTTGATTGGTGGCTGCGATGTATAGGAGCAGTAGTTCTTTGCTGTGTGGAGCAGCAAGCACCGGCTGGGTGGAAAGCAGAGCTTTGGACTCTACAAACGCTGCTTCTGCTTCATCATTCCACTCGAATACATCTGATTTCTTCATTAGTTGGTACAAAGGCAGTGCCTTCTCACCGAGACGAGATATAAACCGACTCAATGCTGCCACACATCCTGTAAGTCTTTGCACATCATGCACTCGCAGAGGGCTCTGCATTCTGACGATGGCGCCAATCTTCTCAGGGTTAACGTCGATCCCTCGTTCGGAAACGAGAAACCCAGTAACTTACCCCCAGGAACGCTAAAAGTGCACTTAGCAGGATTGAGCTTGATGTCATATTTTCTCAAATTGGCAAATGTTTCTGCCAAGTCAGTCAGCAGGTCGGAACCTTTGCGCGACTTGACAACAATATCATCCATGTATGCTTCAATATTTCGACCAATCTAGTTGAGAAAACACTTCTAGATCATGCGCATGAAGGTTGCAGCAGTGTTTTTCACACCGAAAGGCATAGTGATGTAACGGTAACACCCGAAAGGGGTGATGAAGGCTGTTTTTATTTCATCTGGACCAAATAGACGGATCTGATGGTAACCAGAGTAAGCATCCAAAAAAGACAAACGCTCGCATCCCGCAGTTGAATCGACAATCTTATCAATGCGGGGGAGCGGAAAGTGGTCATTTGGACATACCTTATTAACGTTTTTGAAGTCGATACACTGATAACCCACAAGTATAGGGGATCGCAATAGTTTTTGAGGGTAGAGTATTCAACCCAAATTTGTTGATTCGACACAAGGGGAAGCCAAAGAATATTCTCAAGTATTAGCAGTTGAGTTGTCAATTCAACCACACCTGAAAGACTTAGTA
Source organism: Hordeum vulgare subsp. vulgare (assembly GCF_904849725.1). Lineage (NCBI taxonomy): Eukaryota > Viridiplantae > Streptophyta > Magnoliopsida > Poales > Poaceae > Hordeum > Hordeum vulgare. The sequence goes on along the minus strand of NC_058521.1, from coordinate 36,663,274 downwards.
TCTACAGCAAAGTTTCAGTAGCAAAGTAGCGTGATAGTAATGGTAGCAGTGGTAACAGTAGGAGTAGCAAAGTAACATAGCAAGGACCAGTACGAAAAACTCGTAGGCATTGGATCGGTGATGGATAATTATGCCGGATGACATTCATCATGCAACAGTTATAACATGGGGAGATATGTAACTAGCTCCAGTTCGTCAATGTAATGTAGGCATGTATTCCGTATATAGTCATACGAGCTTATGGAAAAGAACTTGCATGACATCTATTGTCCATCCCTCCCGTGGCAGCGGGGTCCTAATGGAAACTACGGGATATTAAGGTTCTCCTTTTAATAGAGAACCGGAACAAAGCATTAGCACTTAATGAATACATGAACTCCTCATACTATGGTCATCTCCGGGAGTGGTACCGGCTATTGTCACTCCGGGGTTGCCGGGTCATAACACATAGTAGGTGACTACAACTTGCAAGATAGGATCAAGAACACACATATATTGATGAAAACATAATAGGTTCAGATCTGAAATCATGGCACTCGGGCCCTAGTGACAAGCATTAAGCATAACAAAGTAGTAGCAACATCAATCTGAGAACATAATGGATACTAGGGATCAATCCCCATCAAAACTAACTCGATTACATGATAGATCTCATCCAACCCATCACCATCGAGCAAGCCTACGATGAGATTACTCATGAACGATGAAGAGCATCATGCAATTGGCGACTAAGGATGGTTGGTGATGATGACGGCGACGATCTCCCCTCTCCGGAGCCAAGAACGGACTCCAGATCTGCCCTCGAGAGGAAGAACAGGTGGTGGCGGCGCCTCCGTATCGTAAAACGCGATGAACTCTTCTCCTTGATTTTTTTTCCTGGGCTAAAGGGACTAAATAGAGCTGGAGTTGGAGGCGGCGGAGCCCCGAGGGCCCCACAAGACTGCCAGGCGCGGCCAGGGGGCGCGCCTCCTGGGCTTGTGGGCTCCTCGCTCCACGTATCCAGTTGATTCTTGCGCCAGTATTTTTTATATATTCCACAAAAAATCCTCGTCCGAGAACTTTTATTTCTGCGCAAAAACAACACCATGGCAATTCTGCTGAAAACAGCGTTAGTCCGGGTTAGTTCCATTCAAATCATGCAAATTAGAGTCCAAAACAAGGGCAAAAGAGTTTGGAAAAGTAGATACGATGGAGACGTATCAACTCCCCCAAGATTAAAGCCTTGCTTGTCCTCAAGCAATTTAGTTGACAAACTGAAAGAGACAAATGAAAAACTTCTATGAACTCTGTTTGATCTTATTGTTGTAATTATGTCTAACTCATATTCATATTTTCAGCAAGATCATAAGCTAACCACATAAGCAATGACATTTAGGTCTCATGGTAAACTCATATCAATGGCATAATCAACTAGCGAGCAATAATAATAAGTTTCAAACGTCAACACTTCAATCAAAACAATCATGAAGCAATATGAATAGATGGTATTTCGCTAGCTCTTTCTGAGACTGCAAAACATAAATGCAGAGCACCTTCAAAGACCAGGGGCTGACTGAACATTGTAATTCATGGCAAAGAAGATCCAGTCAGAGTCATACTCAATAACAATTAAAAGCAAAACATAAAAATGACGGAGGTGCTCTCTAATTGGTGCCTTTATAAGGAGAGGATGACTCAACAGAAACATAAATAGACAGGCCCTTCGCAGAGGGAAGCATTGATTTGCAGAGGTGTCGGAGCTCAAGCTTTGAAGACAGAGACAAATAATTTTGGGTGGCATTCTTTCATTGTCAACGCGATGACCAAGAGTTTTCACCATCTTCCATGCTACACATACTATAGGCGGTTCCCAAACAGAAAAGTAAAGTTTTGACTCCCCCACCACCGATCAATCACACTCCACGACTAGCCGAATACTCGGGTGCCGTCCATATGAACAACAATCTAGGGGGGTTTTGTTTGCAATTATCTTTTCGATTTGAGCATGGAACTGAGCATTCCAATTACCGGCCCGTTTCTCGTGAGTGATAGTGAATAAACACATATCGAGGATAACACGCCTAGCATGGAAGATACTGATCGCACCTTGTCACCACATGAGCGGTTCGCGCATGCAAAACAAATTATTACTTGAAGGTTTAGAGAGTGGCACATGCAAATTTACTTGGAACGACACGTAAATACCGCATATAGGTAGGTATGGTGGACTCATATGGAACAACTTTGGGTTTATGGAAGTGGATGCACAAGCAGTATTCCCGCTTAGTACAAGTGAAGGCTAGCAAAAGACTGGGAAGCGACCAACTAGAGAGCGACAACACTCATCAAAATACATTGAAATTAACCAACATTGAGTGCAAGCATGAGTAGGACATAAATCACCATAAACATGAATATCATAGAGGCTATGTTGATTTTGTTTCAACTACATGCATGAACATGTGCCAAGTCAAGCCACTTGAATTATTCAAAGGAGGATACCATCCTATCATACTACATCATAATCATCTTGAAATTCATGTTGGCATCCAAGACAAACCATTATAAGCTCCTAGCTAATTAAGCATGGCATCCGAAACTATGATCTCTAAGTTGTCATTGTAAACATGTTTCTCTCATAACAAAGCTGAATTAGGAACGATGACCTAGTCATATTTACAAAAACAAAATAGATCAATTTCATACCAGATTTTCCAGGCTCAGTCACTTCATCATATATCGTCATTATTACCTTTCACTTGCACGCCCGAATGATGTGAATCATAATGAGAGTGTTCGTGCATTGGACTAAGCTGGAATCTGCAAGCAAACATAGAGGAGAAGACAAAGTAATATGGCTCTTTGACGGATAAACAGATATGCATGTGAGAGCCACTAAACATTTTAACCATGGTCTTCTACCTTGACCCAAAGAAAAAGAAAACTATTTACACGGGAAAGCTCCCAACAAGCAAAAGAAGAAAGGGGAATCTTTTTGGATTTTCTTTTTGAATACCACTAAGCAAGCTGGAAAGCAAACTTACAACTATTTTTTTTTGTCAATCTAAGCAAACACACGAGAAGAAAGCGAGAAAAAGAAATAAACTAGCATGGATGATATAGTGGCAAAGTGTGAATACCGACTATCAAAGTGAATGTGTGAGCAAGAATGTAAAGTTGGTGAGAAATACGTACTCCCTCAAGCTTAGGCTTTTGGCCTAAGTTGGTCTACTCCCACGGCTGGTCCGGGCGATGTCCAAAATCATAATGGGGGTTGTACGGGAATGCGGCAGCTACCGCGTGAATAGCTGCCTCACGGAGGCGAGCAGCCTTCGCCTCCCTCTCATACTCCTCTACCTCTCCTCGGGTTATGTAATATCTCCGTTTTACCTGAAAGTCAGAAAAGGCAGGAGCAGGAAGGGTAATATGGAAAACACGTTGTCGGTTAAATATAACTTGTATAGGAGGGATTCATTATCCCCCTCAAGGAACTGATAACGTGTCATAGCGGCGCGATCAAGGAAAGCTGTATGGAGCGGGGGATCTCCTTTGCGGATGGGTACTCCAAGAAAATTTGCTATGCGAGTGGCATAGATCCCACCAAAGAAATCCCCGTCATTGGCATTATTATTTAGCCTCCTAGCGATTATAGCTCCCATGTTGAAACTTCTACCACCCGTTACTGCGCTCTTAAGAATACTAAGGTCAGGTGCGCAGAGGTGACAATGCTCAATCTTGACGTTAATGCATCTACCTATGAAGAGGGCAAAGTAAAGCAAGGCAGGAAAATGAATGCTCCCCATGGTAGCCTGTGTAATGTCTCTAGTTTCTTCAACAGTTATACTAGAGATGAAATCTCTAACTGAAGACTTAGGAGGATCACTGAGACTACCCCAATCAGGTTTCTTGCAAATTCTATTAAAATCCTCTAAATCCATGGTATACGTTTGTCATACAGATCAAGCAGTATGGATGAGTCACGACCAACTGAAAATTTGAATCTACGAACAAAAGAGGCACTGAGTGAAGTATATTGTTCGCATTTGTTGGAGATGAATTCTTCGAGCCCGGCGTTGTGAATGAATGTATCAAACTCGTCTTTGGAACCTGCATTAATCATGAATTCATTGGAAGGCCATTCACATGGTTGTACCGGTGCGTCCCTTGGCTGATAAGGATCAGGCTCTCGAATCGAGAGACGGGGACCTCTTTTGCTTGAGGAACCACCATGATAGTTTCTCGTAAACATCTTCCTTTTCTGAAATTTTTAGCGACTCAAAGGAAAAGTGAACAAGGATCAACAAAACTCATAGCAACTACTCCAACAAGTACCTAGAGGCCATGTCATGCATCAAAACTACTTGGGACCAGCTAAAATTAGCATGCAAAGCTCAAGAACAGGGTCACCAAGGCAGCAATAATACGCAACGAATAAGGCACTAGAGCAAAAACTAATTGGACCAATGGAGGAGTCACATACCAAGGAACAATTCCCCCAAAACAGTTTGGTGAATGGGGCCTTGCACAAGTAGATCGAAAAACGTAGCAAGAAGAGCAAAACACGGGTTTGAGCTATGGAATGATTTTTTTCTGTAGGTAGGAGAAGGAGATGGGAGCTGGAATAAGTGGAGGGAGGGCACGTGGGCCCCACAAGCCTGGTAGGCGCGGCCAGGGGGGTGTCCGCGCCTCCTGGGCTTGTGGCCCACTCGTGCATCCCGCTGACTAGCTCTTTGTCTCGGAATTTTTCAAAAATTCCAGAAAAAATCATACTTGATTTTCAGGGCATTTGAAGAACTTTTATTTTAGGGACACTTTTCTAAGGGACGCAAAAAGCACAAAACAGGAAAATAAAGCTAAATCTATCATTTTTATTCTAAGCAACAGAAAATAAAAGATCGGAACAGAGCGTTGTGACTCCTAGATTCATCCATCTCATGGTCATCAAAATAAATCCGTCAATGAGGTTGATCAAGTCTCCTTGACAAACTTTTTTCGAATCGCATAGAAACGGAGAATTTTTGAATAGTCACTAGGTTACCTCAATGGGGATGTGCATATCCCCTACAAGTAAATCATACTTCATCTTGACAGTAGGTATAGGGCATTCAAAGCTCCCAATAAGAATCGATGAAGTTTTTTCAATAGCAATGATGCAATGTACTCGATATTGTTTCTTCGGAAAGTGCACCGTGTGCCCATTACCATTGATATGGAAAGTGACATTGCCTTTGTTGCAATCAATAACAGCCCCTGCAGTGTTTAAAAAGGGTCTTCCAAGGATGACCACCATGGCATCGTCCTCGGGAATATCCAGAATAACAAAGTCCGTTAAGATAGTAACGTTAGCAACCACAACAGGCACATCCTCGCAAATGCCGATAGGGAAAGAAGTTGATTTGTCGGCCATTTGCAAGGAGATTTCAGTGGGTGTCAACTTCTCCAATTCAAGTCTACGGTAAAGAGAGAGAAGCATAACACTAACACCAGCTCCAAGATCGCATAAAGCAGTTCTAACGTAGTTGGCTTTAATGGAGCAAGGTATAGTGGGCACTCTGGGATCTCCTAGTTTCTTAGGAGTTCCACCCTTAAAAGTGTATTTGGAAAGCATGGTGGAAATCTCAACTTCACGTATCTTCCTTTTATTGGTCACAATATCTTTCATGTACTTAGCATAAGGAGACATTTTGAGCATATCTGTCAAACGCATTTGCAGAAAGACAGGTCTAATCATTTCAACAAAGCGCTCAAAATCCTCATCATCCTTTTTATTGGATGGTTTGGGAGGAAAGGGCATGGGTTTCTGAACCCATGGTTCTCTTTCTTTACCATGCTTCCTAGCAATGAAGTCGTTCTTATCATATCTCTTGTTCTTAGGTTGTGGGTTATCAAGATCAACACTGGGTTCAATCTCCACATCCTTATCATTACTAGGTTGAGCATCATCATGAACACCACTATCGATATTATCACTAGGCTCATGTTCATCACCAGATTGTGTTTCGGCATTAGAAACAGAGATATCATTTGGTTTCTCACGTGCAACAGCAGCAGGTTTGCTAGCATGCAAGTTCCTATCATCTTTCTTTTTCTTCTTATCACCAGGATGACTAGGTGCATCAGTGCTAACTCCTTGAGAATCTTGTTTAATTCTCTTAGGATGACCCTCAGGATACAAAGGTTCCTGAGTCATTCTTCCGCCTCTAGTGACGACTCTAACGGAATTGTCATTTAACTCATTGAGCAAGTCATTTTGATCCTTGAGTAATTGTTCTACTTGAGTAGTGACCATAGAGGCATGTTTACTCAAAAGCTTAAGATCGTTGATATTTCTATCCACACAAGCACTTAAATGACTAAGCGTAGGAGCATTCTGTTCCAATTGTCTGCTAACATAGTCATTGAAACTTTGTTGTTTGACAATAAAGTTATCAAATTCATCTAAGCATAAGCTAACAAGTTTATCAAAAGGAATATCACTCTCATTGAATCGACGAAGAGAATTTACCTCTACTACCTGTGTCGGGTTATCAAGACCATGGATCTCTTCGATAGGTGGTAGATTCTTAACATATTCAGATTTAATGCCTTTCTCTTGCATAGATTTCTTGGCTTCTTTCATATCTTCAGGACTGAGGAATAGAATACCTCTTTTCTTCGGAGTTGGCTTCAGAGGTGCTTCGTGAATAATCCAAGCATTCTCATTGCACAAGATATTATTCAATAGAATTTTCTTGTTCCACAGTTCGTTCCCTGAAAACACAATCAGTCCATTATAGAAGATATCAAGTATTTCATTCTTCTCAAGAGGGTGATCAGGCAAAGCATTCAGTAGCTGGACAAGCCTCCCCCAAGCTTGTGGGAGACTCTCTTCTTCAACTTGCACAAAGTTATATATATCCTGCAAGGCAGCTTGTTTCTTATGGGCAGGAAAATATTTCTCAGAGAAGTAGTAGATCATATCCTAGGGACTACGCACACAACGAGGAGCAAGAGAAGTAAACCAAGTCTTAGCGTCATCCTTTAGCGAGAAAGGAAACAACTTAAGGATATAGTAGTGGCGGATCTTTTCCTCACTCATGAATAGGGTGGCTATATCGTGCAGCTTAATAAGATGTGCTACAACTGTTTCAGACTCATAACCATGAAAAGGATCAGATTCGACCAAAGTGATTAGCTTAGGATCGACAGAGAATTCATAATCCTTATCGGTTACAAAGATAGGTTAAGTAGAAAACTTAGGATCGTATTTCATTCTAGCATTCAGAGATTTTTCCTTCCACTTGCGCAATAAGGTCTCAAGGTCATAGCTATCCTTACAAGCAAGAAATTCCTCAGCTACCTCTCCCTCTATAACATAACCCTCGGGAATATCAGGCAATTCATATCTAGGAGAGCTAGTTCTAACAGGTGAAACAGCAGGTTCTACTTCAATAATTTCAGCAGTATCAGAAGTATCATCACATTCAACAGCAACTCTATCAATTTGTGCATCAAGGAATGCACCTAGTGGCAAAGCAGTATCAAGCAAAGCATCATCACAAGCATCATGGATAGCAGAAGTAGCATCATCAAGCACAGGCGACACATAAAAATGTCTAGCAGGAGGTGGTGTCGCAAACTTACTCATAACTGAAGGTGAATCAAGTGTAGAGCTAGATGGCAGTTCCTTACCTGTCCTCGTAGTTGAGGGCAAGACTTTAGTTCTTGGATCTTTCGGATTCCTTATAGTGATCAGCAGACGTAAATCCCAAGTGACTCAGAGAATAGAGCTATGCCTCCCCGGCAACGGCACCAGAAAATAGTCTTGATAACCCACAAGTATAGGGGATCACAACAGTTTTCGAGGGTAGAGTATTCAACCCAAATTTGTTGATTCGACACAAGGGGAAGCCAAAGAATATTCTCGAGTATTAGCAGTTGAGTTGTCAATTCAACCACGCCTGAAAGACTTAGTATCTGCAGCACAGTTTCAGTAGCAAAGTAGCGTGATAGTAATGGTAGCAGCGGTAACAGTAGCAGTACCAAAGTAACGTAGCAAGGACCAGTAGGAAAAACTCGTAGGCATTGGATCGGTGATGGATAATTATGCCGGATGACATTCATCATGCAACGGTTATAACATGGGGAGATATGTAACTAGCTCCAGTTCGTCAATGTAATGTAGGCATGTATTCCGTATATAGTCATACGTGCTTATGGAAAAGAACTTGCATGACATCTATTGTCCATCCCTCCCATGACAGCGGGGTCCTAATGGAAACTACGGGATATTAAGGTTCTCCTTTTAATAGAGAACCGGAACAAAGCATTAGCACTTAGTGAATACATGAACTCCTCATACTATGGTCATCTTCGGGAGTGGTACCGGCTAGTGTCACTCCGGGGTTGCCGAGTCATAACACATAGTAGGTGACTACAACTTGCAAGATAGGATCAAGAACACACATATATTGATGAAAACATAATAGTTTCAGATCTGAAATCATGGCACTCGGGCCCTAGTGACAAGCATTAAGCATAGCAAAGTAGTAGCAACATCAATCTCAGAACATAGCGGATACTAGGGATCAATCCCCATCAAAACTAACTCGATTACATGATAGATCTCATCCTACCCATCACCGTCCAGCAAGCCTATGATGAGATTACTCACGAACGATGAAGAGCATCATGGAATTCGCGATGAAGGATGGTTGGTGATGACTGAAAGTGCAGTCATGCCCTTAATCGTGTTTTGGTGTTGCCGACAACACACATATAGATAACTAATCACTAATCCCCTTTAAGCAGTTTCTTAATGATCATGTGTTGATAAGGACAAGCTCATGTGCTAACAAGGACAAGATCAAGATAAGCATTCCTGAGCACTACATGCTTGATTCTTGTGGATGTTCACATGGTGCACAAATGAAGATGAATACATAAGCTAGGCTTTCCACATTGTGTATGGGAGAGCTACTTGAAGACTTCATCGTGTCTTGCTTTCAACTTGAGCCAAGAAGGAACAACAACATCAAGCTCAAGTGAAAGGGCTAACTCAAAGTTATCAGTTCCTTTGACGTTAGTGGTGCGGAGTGATGATCAGTGAATAAAAGTATACACACAAGTATGTATCATCAGTACCCTTTTTATGATTCTTGAGTCTTTAGGGATCTCGCACTATTAAGAGGGGATCACAGGTTTTGCGATGAACTTGCTCAAACTACATCTCTACTTTTCTGCTCATACTACATCTCCACTGCTCTCCTTTGATCTCAAAAACAGAACCAATGCCTCGGACATCCGGCTTCTCCGGACGTCCGAGGGCCGGACGTCCGACCACTTCGGAAATCCGAACCTTATATGAGAGCCAAAGTCTCGGACATCCGGCTACCGCCGGACGTCCGAGGGTCGGATGCCCGACCACTTCGGAAAACCGGAACCTTGCACCAGAGAAATCCAGAGTCATTTAACTCGGACTTCCGGCCTCCCCCTGTCGTCCGAGGGCCGGACGTTCGACCAATTTCGTAATCCGGTGCCCTTGAACAGAGCTGAACTCTCGGACATCCGACCTTCTCTTCGGTCGTCTGGCACCTGTTCGTCTATACAGTGATTCCTGATATCTATACAGTGGTTCCTGATATATATATACATCCCTCGGACGACAGACCCTTGTCGGACGTCCGACCCCTTGTGGGCGTCCGGACATCCGAGAACTGCCGGACGTCCGACCACTGTCAGACTTAAGTGACCCCAACAGTCACTTTCCCCTCTCCACTATAAATACCCCCCTCCCACTTCGTGAGAGGGCGCCCAACACAGCCATATCCTCATAAGAACACATTTCTACCTCACAAACATTTGCTCACACCAAATCTTAGATCCCAAGAGCATTTGTTAGCCCCTTTGCGAGTTGTTCCAATCAAAAGATAGATCGTCTCCCTCTCCTCCTCTCAACCCAAGCTATTTGAGATTTGAGCAAGTTTTGAGCATTCCCCGTGATCTTGTTACTCTTGGAGGTTGGAGACTCCTAGGCGGTAGGAGTTCTTCGGAGAGGAATCAATCCGTGTGATTTCCCCCGGAAAAGTTTGTGAGGGTTTGGAAGCCACCTCAAAGGCTTAGCACTAGTGGTTGAGAAACGCCTTCGTGGTGTTATCTCAAAGGGAGAATAGGGTGAGCCTTCGTGGCGGTGGTGTGCCTTTGTGGTAACATCCACCTCTCTAACGGTGACTAGCTTCCCTCCAAGGAAGTGAACATCGGGATACATCTTTGTCTCAGTGACCTTGGTTATCCTTAACCCTAACTCCTTACTTGTGGTTTACTTGTGTTACTTGATCATACATGCATTGCATATTGTGTGTGCTCATTATATTGTGTTGGCCATTTCTTTGTACAATATTAATCGTTCAAGCATACCCTCTATATCCACACGTTTACACTTGCATTTTTCGATATATCGTGTGCTATAGTGTGATCTAGTATCTTGTGTCGTTCACCTACTTGTCGTGTGATATAGCTCAAGTAAGTTTGTGTAACTTACTTGTGCTTGTTAGTAACGGTGTTGTGTCCATCTTGGTAGATCGTGTTGTTGGTGCACGTTGCAGTGTCTATTGCATTTAGGATTTGTGCTTGAAAAGTATCCTCTTAGTTTATTTCCGCATTAGGTTTAAGCCAATTCCGAAGAAGTTTTTAAATAGCCTATTCACCCCCCCCTCTAGGCGTCATCGTGGTCCTTTCAATTGGTATCAGAGCAAGGTCTCTCTTTAATTGGGTTTCACGACCTAGAGAGTATCGGTGTCGACTATTGGATTAGTGCACAATGACACCTTTGACTTTGATGGCACAAATTATACCCTATGGAGAATTCGTATGCTTCATCACTTTCGGGCCATGGGCCCAAATACTTGACGAATTGTTCTTGTAGGGATTTCCGACAAAAAGGATGATGCATCTTCATCTACTAATGAAATGTATCTTGATTGTGAGGCTTTTCTTGCCATTCATCGAACCATAAGTCCTGAGGTGTTTAAGTCTATCTCGACTTGCAATTCAGCTCATGAAGTTTGGACTAAACTTGAAGATATATATGGTGGGTCCAATCTTGATGAAGACGATATTATGATGAAGGAGTTGGTGCATGAGCTCTTCACTCTTTTCGATCATAAAGAGTCCACCACTACTTCCATATCCGATTGCTTGCACACCTCAGCATCTTCAATCTCACAAGGTAATGACATGGTGAGTGAAGAAATATATGTTGATGAAAATGTCATAGCCTCTATGGACACGAGCATATCTAGCACCACACATAGTGTAAAGTATTTGCTCATAGGTCATGCATTTCACCTAAAGATCCCTTGACAAATGTGTGTGGTGATATGCCTGCTTTCCCGTGTCCTCTTGATCAAAATATCTTGTTTCTCCCTAATTGCTCTATGACTAATCATTTACGGGAAATCAAGAAATATGAAGTACTTTTGACTAATGAAGAATCTGATTCACCAAAAGAATCATCATCAACTCCTCCAGTTCACATGTGCCTCATGGCAAGAGGTAATAATGAGGTATCATCTTCCCTGTGCAATAACGATGATATTTGCGATGAGGATGATGATGATGACTTGACTGAAAATATCTATGTGATCAGTAAAATTCTTCATAAAGCTAAAAATAACGCTCTTCAAAGATTCCAAGATGTTCTTGCTTACTTTGAAAATTGTAATGATTCACTTAATCATGAACAAGCTAAAAGTGAACAACTTGAACATGAACTTGAGAAGAGTCATCAAGCATGTAGAGACTTAAGATCTTCAAAAGGAGAGATTGAAGTTGCTCATGATAAACTTAAAAAGGATTTTGAGGTCCTTCTCCTTGAATGCAATAATGTCAAGGGAGAGCTCGTCAAAACCTCTAAGATCTATGAGGAGCTTCAATCTACTCATGAGAAGTCTCTATTTCTACCTACTCCTCTCATATTGTTGATGATACTTGTACATCTAACTCTACCTCATTTGAAGTATCAACATTGAAGGAGAATATTGAGCTACGTGCTCAACTTGATTTATTAACTAGCAATTATGAGAAGTTAGAAGAAAACCATGTAATGCTCACAAGCTCTCATGCCGATCTTCTAACATCCCATAATGTGCAAAAGTTAGCTCATGAGGCTATCATCACCAAGGTAACATCAAGTGAGCCTCATGTGGACAATGGCACTACTTCTAGTCAAAGTACTATATTTCCATGTGCTAGTCCTAGTAATTCGTCTACTCATAATGTTGCTACCTCGTGTGATGAATTACTTTCCTTGCCTTGTTGCTCTAACATTGAAGCTTACACTTCCTCTAGTACTTGCATTGATACTAACCGTGCAGAGGAAATCGAAGAGCTCAAGGCCCAGGTCACTTCTTTGAAGAAAGACTTAGAACGGTGTCATGAAGGGATGTCCACACTCAACAATGTCCTGTGTGAGCAAACATCTCCGAATGACAAAAATGATGTTGGAGTAAACTAAAACAAGAACAAGAGGGGCCTAGAACAAGTCAAGAATTCGTCCAAAATCATTTGCTTCAAGTGCAAAGTTAAAGGGCACCATGTTAGATCTTGCCCTCTGAAGACGAAGTCTCAAAGTCACAAGCTACAAGGGAAGCGGCCACAAACTCAATCACATACTCAGCTACAAGTTGAAGGAAGTCCTCTTCCCAATAATATCCAAGACAACACTCCCCGAGGTGAGAAATCAACTGGGAAGAAAGCAAATGGTAGATGTTGCTACTTATGTCGTGAGAAGGGTCACGTCGCTTCGTCTTGCACGAGAGGTAACTTATCCAACCCAATCACTATTGCTGATAGCTATTCCCTTGGGAAGGATAAGGTTGGCAATGTGTTTGCCAAGTTCGTTGGTACTCAAAATGGTGTCAAGAAAAGAACCATTTGGGTTGCCAAGCCTATTGTGACTAACCTCTTAGGACCCAACGTAGTTGGGGACCAACAAGCTCAAACTTGATCAATAGGTGACTTTGGAGGACATTGGAGACTTGGATACACAATGAATATTTGAGGACTCTTCATCATTTGTATTATCTCAAGCCAAGTCATTTGGATTATCGAGCCCGTATCCCATATCCAATGTGCGTCTTTGCGGTAACTTGTACTTAAATTGTTTACATTGGAAGTTACCTGCCCCACTCCTTCTCATGTCTAGGTTTGGTTCCTAGCATGTACTTTGACATGTTGCGCCTACTAGTATGATTGTTATGTGTTATCTATCATGTGTAGGTCGTTATGTATGTCATATAGTTGTGTGTAGTCCTGATCATTAATTGAATCATAGTTGCACCGTTGTGTGGGTCTTTTGAGACGTTAATAGCTCATCACATTAAGGGGGAGTGTTCTGCTCTACGCACATCACTAACCCAAAAAAAAATTATATGTATTGGACTCCATCTAGTATTCACGGTGCAAGATTATCCAATCATTTCGTTGGATGTCAAAGCCATCCGAAGTTCAAATTGGCATCCACTTATCAGCTTAGTTGGATGATTGATTGCCTTGTATGATAAATACATGGATTATCACATTAAGGGAGTGTGATATGCTTTGTGCACGTCACATCCCCTGGTAAGATAAACATCCGATGTATGCCACTCAGAATCTACCACATGGGGTTATTCTATAACTGTGTGGCGTGTCATGCTCCACATGTCTTAATTCGCTAATAACCCTATTGGTGTCTAAATCCCTTAGATGTGCGTGAGTATGACGTTCTAATACACCAATACTCATGGCTTAGCCGCTAGATCGTACCTAAAAGAAGGGCATAGTTGATGCATTCCTTTCGAATTATTTCTCTACACTACGATCTAACTAATTGGGATGTTAACGTACGACATCTAAACATTATGCTTATGGTTGAACTCCCATATCACACTTGTGTGAGTATAAAACGATCGTTGTGCTCGTTTGGCATCTACCACCACTGATAATTCTAAATACCATTGTGTTCTCTTACACATGGTATCTCTGGCTTGGTAGTGTTTTTCATGGTCATTCTATTTTGGCTTTGTCTTCATTTGACCTACATAACTTGCCGAGAAATTCATGTGTCTCCCGGTAATCTCCCATGCATGTCTTTGAGCTTGTACTATTTATTTCATAATGTTGTGGGAGTTATAATCTTATTACCTACACTTATACATCTACTGGGGTGAGACATGCATGTAAGGTTGCGCAAAATGCATACCTTACATGGTTTGATGCTTTGACCGGTTCATGTGTTGAACTTGGGGTGCTATCATATGTTGATTTGTCACCCTGATCCATTTTGGACGACATGAATGTTCTGTAATTGACAATTATGTGTTCATTTGTCCAAATTGTATATCCTTGGATTTTGATAGGCTTGTGTAGGCATATCTACTATGTGTAGATGCACATGCCGTGTCTATCGTATCTTCGATCTAATATATGTATATGGTAAATCAGACGTATCCATTAAAAGGTTAAGGTGTGCTTGAAAGTAAAACTTATATCTATATGCACATAATTGAGTGATCTTACCCTATATATATTGTAGTTGGACTAACTACTTTGGACCCAATAAGTTTGGGGACCATATTGTGTTTAAATGGTGGTTTAGGTACTTTGGAGAAGCATTGCTATCTTGACTTATTCTCAGAAGAAGATGGTGCTGGTCACGAAGAAATTAGAGTCAAGACAGGACTCGGCTACTTCTACGCCATACCGATGCTTTTCCGGTAACAAGTATTTACTTCATGCATGTATAACATTAGAGTCAACCCTGTGTAGGTTGCATCATTGCATGAACATAATACTTTTTCCACTTTGTAATTTCCTGCATGTCCTTGTCAATCACAGTGATGAAATGCTTAGTGTTGGTGTTCTCTTAGCACTTCATGGTCATATGAATGAGACAAATTTGTGCCATGGCCCTTGTGTCATGTGCCTTGCTCTTATAATAGGATAACTTGTGCATGATCCTATGCACTCATGCGTTTGACCGTATTTTGGACCCACACTTATCATAGTAATCGAGTTAGAAGATTTACATCATACCATGTCCAAAATATGTTAGTTGAGAGGCCCTTGGTTGCTACACATGCGAGAATACTCCTTATCACCTCACCATCATGAGCAAGACAGAAAATGCTTAAGTGTCCCTGTCTCGAGGTAGCACTCGAACTTGGTGGTTAAACCCACCACACACTCCATTGTTTGAGCGTTGGGAAGGTATAGTCACTATATGAAATATTGTTGGATGTTACCTCCGCTCTATTCACTTGAACCATCTCACCATCATGTTCAGCCATGTCTGCCTCCCTCTCGGACGTCCGGCGCGGCTCGGTCGTCCGATCGTTGACAGCTTCCGGACATCCGACGTCTGTCGATCGTCCGACCGCTGACGGCTTCCGGACGTCCGGCACCTGTCGGTCGTTCGACGGCTGATGCTCCCCGTACGTCCGACGCCCATCGGACGTCCGACACATCGGGAGCCTCTATAAGTAGAAGGGCGGGGGCTGGGCCTTGACCTAGCCCCCACGCGCCCCCCTTTTTCACAGCCGCCGCAAGCTGCCTGAGGAGCTCGGCCGTGCGACCTCGCCGCCTCAAGGGCCGTGCCCCGCGATCTGCTTGTCCTCCTCCGCGGGATCCTTCTTCCATCCCTCTCTTCTCTCGATCTGCACGTATCCTCTCGGTCTCCTTCGTGATTGGTTCCCCTGTCACTAGTTCATGTGTTCGTTCATATGTTCTTGACTGACGTTCCCCATTGGGTTTCCCATCATGTAGGCTTTTCAATCATGCCCAAGATTAAGCACACTACCCGGAAGAACTTTGCTGGCTCATCCGCTCGTGCCGCTCCTGGCACGGGGTCGGATGACACCGAGGTAGCACGCCGTCCCTTCAAACGGCTTGCCCGGCGTCCTCCTCCACAGCCCAGCTCCTCGTCTGATGGCTCTGACTTCGAGGATGAGCTTGCAGCGGAGGAACGTGCTGACTACGTTGCCGTTCGGAAGACTATGCCGAAGCCGGGGACTCGCCGACCCTCATATATGCCACCGCCTCCTCCTTAACAGCCCGAAGGTGATGCTCGTCGCATCTCCCTTGAACCTCCTCCTGCTTTCGGTCATGAAGTCAAGGACTTCACCAAGGTTCCTAAGTCTTCCTACTTTACATTCCGCCGCGATGTTAACCAATTTTCTGTTGAACGTGACTCTATGGACTCACGTTTCCACACACACGTCCAAGCGGACATCTTTTCTAGTGTCATCATTCCTAAGGGTCTCTCAGTACATCATTATATTGATCTTGAGCATATTCGCACTCACCCGGCGAAATAGCCGGGTGCCATTGAGCTCATTGAGTCATCGGGGCTTGCTGCCCCCTTTGCTTTTCGGTGCGATTTTAACAGTGCCGCTATTCATCAATTTTATGCCACGTGTTTCTTTGGCTCAAACAACACTATTAGCTGGATGACTTCTGATGTTGAGTTCACAGCCTCTTATGCTGAGTTTGTTGCCGCACTCGGTTTCCCCGACTCCGGCACCAAAATCCATAAGAGTGATCCTAACCATGCACCTAAGCCCATTGAGGCATGTGGCCTTCTCCTCAAACCACTTCGTGAACTTGATGCAGACGAACGGATGAAGGATCTTAACCAAGTATCCATCTGGCACTCTCCCTTCTTTATCATATTTCAGTGTCTTATCCGCACCATCTATCCCAAGATGGGTGACAGGGGAACCTGCAGCGGCTACTGTATTGATATCATGTCACATTTACACGAGTTCCCCAAGCGCAAGGTTAATGTGCCTCACTTTCTCTGGCATGAGATTTGGCTCGCTAGTCTTCAATACAAGCGAGCCTTCCCTCATGCCCCCTTCATCCAGGCCTTTATTCACCATGTTGCTGAATTCACTATTGCTCCCACTCACACACATCACAAGTGGGCCATTCCCAATCACATGGCGGATGACTATGCTCCTAAGAAAACCTCATCCACCTCCACACGCCGCACTACTACCCGGTCAGCAACCCCTTCATCCCGCTCAGCTCCTCTCGGCCGCTTTGCCAAATTCATTGGCAAGGCACATTCTGCCATGATGAAGGCTTTCTATTTCCAGTGCGGTCAAACTCATGATGTGGTTTCTCGCCTCATCTCCTCCAAGAATGCCCTCAAGGCTCGTCTGAGAGACTCGGACGCTCTTGATGTGAGTGACGATGAGGATCTTCCTGCTGCTCCTCCTTCTGACTTTGGCTTCCCATCTGGCCCTAAGTGGGCTGACTTCCTTCACGAGGCTGGTGGCAGTGGCCTGCCTGATGATGATGATGTTGATGAGGGTGATATTTGAGTATGTGGTAGCATTGCCGGGTTCCTTCCTTTTTGGTCCTTGATGCCAAAGGGGGAGGACATTATCTTATCTTAGTTTCGATTTTGGTTTCTCTCATAATGTATGGTATGATGTAGTATGTCGAACTTAATGATGTGTCATCATGTAACGATACTTATGGATGATGTGGATGTATTGTTAAACTATCATGTGGTGATGAGATATCATGATATTATCGTTGTGTCATATGGTGATGAGTTTTATGCTACCCTATTGATTCATATGATATGCTTTGATTCATATGATATGCTATGAATTATTGATTCATATGATATGCTATGTATTGTTGAACTATTATGGTGTAATGTTATATCATGCTATTATCTTCAAATCACGCATTAAGGGGGAGCTCCCGCACTTACCTATTTTACTATGCATATAATCAGGGGGAGCTTCATAAGCATCGTAACAAATCTCTCCTAAGCCACACATGTTTATTACTATTTTTGAGAGCTATATGTATGTTGTCATCAACTACCAAAAAGGGGGGAGATTGAAAGTGCAGTCATGCCCTTAATCGTGTTTTGGTGTTGCTGACAACACACATATAGATAACTAATCACTAATCCCCTTTAAGCTGTTGTTAATGATCATTTGTTGATAAGGACAAGCTCATGTGCTAACAAGCACAAGATCAAGATAAGAATTCCTGAGCACTACATGTGTGATTCTTGTGGATGTTCACATGGTCGACAAATGAAGATGAATACATAAGCTAGGCTTTCCACATTGTGTATGGGAGAGCTACTCGAAGACTTCATCATGTCTTGCTTTCAACTTGAGCCAAGAAGGAACAACAACATCAAGCTCAAGTGAAAGGGCTAACTCAAAGGTACCAGTTCCTTTGACGTTAGTGGTGCGGAGTGATGATCGGCGAATAAAAGTATACACTCAAGTATGGATCATCAGTACCCATTTTATGATTCTTGAGTCTTTAGGGATCCCGCACTATTAAGAGGGGATCACAGGTTTTGCGATGAACTTGCTCAAACTACATCTCTACTTTTCTGCTCATACCACATCTCCACTGCTCTGCTTTGATCTCAAAAACAGAACCAATGCCTCGGACATCCGGCTTCCTCGGGACGTCCGAGGGCCGGACGCCCGACCACTTCGGAAATCCGGAACCTTATACCAGAGCCAAAGTCTCGGACATTCGGCTACCGCCGGATATCCGAGGGCCGGACGCCCGACCACTTCGGAAAACCGGAACCTTGCACCAGAGAAATCCAGAGTCATTTAACTCAGACTTCCGGCCTCCCCCTGTCGTCCGAGGGACGGATGTCCGGCCACTTTCGGAATCCGGTGCCCTTGAACAGAGCTGAACTCTCGGACATCCGACCTTCTCTTCGTTTGTCCGGTCCCTGTTCGTCTATACAGTGATTCCTGATATCTATACAGTGGTTCCTGATATATATACATCCCTCCGACGCCGACCCATGTCGGACGTCCGACCCCTTGTGGGTGTCCGGACATCCGAGAACTGTCGGACATCCAACCACTGTCAGACTTAAGTGACCCCAACGGTCACTTTCTCCTCTCCACTATAAATACCCCCTCCCACTTCGTGAGAGGGTGCCCAACACAGCCATATCCTCATAAGAACACATTTCTACCTCACACACATCTGCTCACACCAAATCTTAGATCCCAAGAGCATTTGTGAGCCCCTTTGAGAGTTGTTCCAATCAAAAGATAGATCGTCTCCCTCTCCTCCTCTCAACCCAAGCTATTTGAGATTTGAGCAAGTTTTGAGCATTCCCCGTGATCTTGTTACTCTTGGAGGTTGGAGACTCCTAGGCGGTAGGAGTTCTTCGGAGAGGAATCAATCCGTGTGATTTCCCCCGGAAAAGTTTGTGAGGGTTTGGAAGCCACCTCAAAGGCTTACCACTAGTGGTTGAGAAACGCCTTCGTGGTGTTATCTCAAAGGGAGAATAGGGTGAGCCTTCGTGGCGTTGGTGTGCCTTCGTGGTAACATCCACCTCTCTAACGGTGACTAGCTTCCCTCCAAGGAAGTGAACATCGGGATACATCTTTGTCTCAGTGACCTTGGATATCCTTAACCCTAAGTCCTTACTTGTGGTTTACTTGTGTTACTTGAGCATACATACATTGCATATTGTTTGTGCTCATTATATTGTGTTGGCCATTTCTTTGTACAAGATTAATCGTTCAAGCATACCCTCTATATCCACACGTTCACACTTGCAGTTTTTGATATATCGTGTGCTATAGTGTGATCTAGTATCTTGTGTCGTTTACCTACTTGTCGTGTGATATAGCTCTGTAAGTGCATCTAGTGCCCCTTAGTGATTTTGGTGGTTTAAAGACTTATAGGTTAAGTATCTAATGTGTTTATGAGTGTACATAGGATCTATAAGTCACTCAGGAGTTTGATATATTTCATGAATATCGACCCCTAAAAATGTGTATCTTCGGTTGAAGAAATTGGTCTGAAGGTGAAGAATTGAATCGCGAAGAATCTGTGATGAAATTGATATTCCTCATGAAGATACTGAAATTGAGGAATTCGGTGTGTCCTAACGAAAATCATTTTGAAGACTTTGAAGCATGAATTACTATGCCTCTATGCTGTGTGGAAGAAACAAGATATTCCAGCACAGGCATATTCCTCACGTTGAACTTGAAGCAATACCGTGCCTAGCTCCTGTCCTCAATGTCCTCCATGACGTTGGTCTGCTGCCAATGTGCTCCGACATCTCTGATTGGAACAGTGAGCTCATTCTTCAGTTTTATGCCACTCTTCACATATCTGGCGACCCTGAAGACATTAACACCTGGGTGTTTGACTGGATGACACAAAACACTCACTACAAGGCTCCAGCTACTGAGCTCCTCCGTGAACTGCTTGTATCAATTCCCTCAGAGGAGGCCGTGAAGCTTTACGGTGAGCGTGAGCTGCCCAACGGGATGATGGAAGTCCTCATGAAGCCTTTGGCTGAAGGACAATCACCGAGAAAAACCTTCCTCGTCCACGAGCTCAAATATACACCAAGGTCTGTCTACAGAATCCTCTGCAGTATGCTCGCGCTGATCAAAGGCCATGATGATGAAGAAGATGTCGTAGGCATCATGAAGAATATCCTCTTCAACATCATCCATGGCATTCCTATCAACATCCATGATTTCTTCTTGAGTACTTTGGCCGACAATGCTATGTGTCCATTTGATCACAAGATATATGCCCCATGGATCATGAGATTCATCAAGACAAGGACAGGCATCAACTTCCATGCTGATTTCCAAAACCATGTTGGTTATATGCCTCCTATCCGGGTCAACAAGAAGACTTTCGAGCCAGTTGAAGGAAAAGGCAAGTCAGTGATTGATGAAGGCAGTAGGCCCCTTGATGGCCAGTTCAGAGAGCCAGAAGCTTATTCTTCATGGGATGATACTGAGACTCGCCCGGCAAGCCCCATTCCTCCTCGCGTGATGAATACAAGAGAGCTTCTCCTCAGTCTTCACCAGAAGGTGGATCGCAATCACAAGTGGGTCAAACGCCAGTTTGGCGCCATTGTGAAAACCCTCACTGAAACACGGAACTCTGTGAAGCTTAACCATCACTATCTGCATGAGGTTTTTTATCGCACCTGGGCTACACTTGCACATCTGAAGACTCAGACAGAGCTTGAAGAAATGGACTTTGAGCGAGACTTTTTCTGGTCGTGGCCTCCCAAGAAGAAGTTCAGGCCCATTCCAGTTCCGGACCTTGAAGACAGTTTCGTTTCTTCATTCCGCACTGCTGAAACTGATGAAGAACAGCTCAACACTGCTACCGGTCCAAGGAAGAAGACTGCTCCCAAGAAGCATCACGCCTCCTCATCAACCGCCAAGAAGTGAAGTCTTCACGGGCGTTAGTCCTTGGTTTGTCCTTTTTTGTCACTTGATGACAAAGGGGGAGAAACTTGAGAGTTAGTCTTCAAGCGGGATATTTTGGGGCTTATGAACTGTATTTACGTTACAAACTCTTCGCTCTTCTGAAGTTTTTATGTAATGAGTTGTAACTTAAGCCCGATGGTACTCTGACGCTTTTGAACGTTTTTCTTTGCATGCTTATTCCTCAAGTTTTTAATGCACGCATGCTGGAATTCGTCAGATACCATTTGTCATCATGCATCTTCATTTTCTTCATACTATATGTTACATGTATGCATGATTTACAAGACTTAGGGGGAGATCTCCATGATATAAATCATCAATGTGCATTTGCTGTAGAAAGCAAAATCCTCAAGATATGCACATCTTCAGGGGGAGTCTCTTTGAATCTTGATTTCAAATTCCTCAATTAAGTATTTACACTTCATAGTGTTATCCCTGTTGAAGACTTAACCTAATTGTCATCAACCACCAAAAAGGGGGAGATTGTAAGTGCATCTAGTGCCCCTTAGTGATTTTGGTGGTTTGGAGACTTATAGGTTAAGTATCTAATGTGTTCATGAGTGTGCACAGGATCTATAAGTCACTGAGGAGTTTGATATATTTGATGAATATCGACCCCTAAAAATGTATATCTTCGGTTGAAGAAATTGGTCTGAAGCTGAAGAATTGAATCGCGAAGAATCTGCGATGAAATTGATATTCCTCATGAAGATACTGAAATTGAGGAATTCGGTGTGTCGTGAAGAAAATCATTTTGAAGACTTTGAAGCATGAAGATTTACTCTTTCTGTTTTATTTTCTTCACACTTGAGTAATAGGAACACCGTACTGTTAAAGGGGGTCGAAGTTACACTTTGGAATGAATTTCCTCATGATGCTCAACCCAAGCCTAATCCTACCAAAAGCCTCAAGTGAGGAATACGAGTGACATGAGGACTCTCACAGTTGAGGGTTCTGACCGTTTCGATAGCCACGCCAAGTCATTGGTCTTATCCACACCAACGGTCATATTATTTAAGGGCATTAGTGTCAAATCATGTCGGGATGCTCCCAAGCTATAAATAGCCGCCCCCCACAACCATTAGCTGGTTGGCTGCTCCGTTAGAAACTGACACTTGTCATAAGAGCAACCCAATTCCTCAGAAGTCCTCGAGAGTAATTCATGAGTCAGGAAATACCCCATACATCGAAACCACAAACCAAACCTAGTGATTGAGCATCACTGAAGAAGTTGTTCCTGTGTGGGACTGAAGCCTTTTACCTTTGAGGACTGTGCATCCTCCAGACGGTTAGGCGTCATGGTCTAGAGCTTTCCAGCAGTCAATTGTGGATCGCCGGGTGACCAAGTTTGTGAGGGTTTGGAAGTCTGCCCTGAAGACTTACCACGAGTGTTGGGCGAGGACTGTGCGTTCTTAGCCCAAGGAGAACACGGTAGGGACTGTGTGTCCCGGGACTGTGTGTCCTTTGGTTTCAATACCAAGCCGCTCCAAACCAGATGTACGACTGTCACAGCAGTTGGAACTGGGTCATCAACTAGTGTCTTCGCTGTGAAACGGGTTCTAATTCCTCAACTCCTTACTTTCCTCAGATTATGTGTTGATGACTTCCACTGCTACTGTTTGAAGAATTTGCTGAAGACTTTCTCTGAAATTCCTCAACCCCAAATTCTTCACGCTAGTTAATCCCCATCTGTTTTCTGCGTGCCTCCTCACTGTGCAATCTGTTTTCACATTCCTCACTCTGAAAAACTGCTGTTGTGAAACTTTGCACTTCTGATCCTTTACTGTTTCCGCTGTAAGTTAGTCATCGGTGAGGAATTTCCTCAAAAGGAATTTCCTCAATGATGAAATTCTAAAAATCTCCTATTCACCCCCCTCTAGTCGATATAACGCACTTTCAATTGGTATCAGAGCAAGGTACTCCCTTGTTCTGTGTGATTTTGGTTTAACCACCTGGAGTTTTAGTTATGTCGACTGCAGGCATGTTTAAGGTGACTGCAGCATGTCCTACTTTCGAAGGAAAGAACTTTCCCTTCTGGAAGAACAAGATGCAAATGCATCTACAAGCTATTGATAATGATCTCTAGTATATTGTGGAACATGGCTTCCCCATCATCTTTGCTAGTGTCTCTGCTGCTGATGTGAAGAAATTCAAGCAACTTGATTCTCAAGCGAAGAATATCATATGTGGCCATCTGAGTCCAGGCCAGTTTGGAAGAGTGAGTGCTTTGGGATCTGCAACACTGATCTGGGAGAGACTGTGCAAAGTAAATGAAGGAATATCAACCCAGCGTGACTCTCGTGTTGATATTCTTCGCAATCTCTTCAATCGCTTCAAGAGGCATGACAATGAAAGCTGCCAAGACACCTTTGATCGCCTCACTGACATATCAAATGAACTGCAAGCACTGGGAGCTCGAGACATTACTGATCACGAAGTTGTGAAGAAACTGCTGAGATCTTTGGACTCTTCATTTGATACTTTAGTTCTGATGATTCAAGAAAGACCAGACTACAAGATGCTTGACCCAGCTGATATACTCGAAAGACTCAATACTCATGAATTCCAGCTAGAAGAAAAGAAAGATCTATATGGACCAAGCTATTCAGACCACGTGCACTGAAGGCTAGAGCAATTTCCTCATCTGAAGAAGAAGACTTAGATGACAGCATTGTGACCCTGAAGAATTTGGTCAGGAGCTTGCAATGCAAATGAGGAAATTCCAGAGGTTTACACGACGTGGCCAGTTCGGTAAATCTTCAAGAAGAGACATGAGGAAATCAGAATCTTCATCTGAGGACTACAAGAAAAGAACCTCCCACAAATGCAAGAAATCAGGTCATTACATTGTTGATTGTCCCCGTTGGGGAAAGGAATCAAAGAAGAAGAAATACAAGGATGACAGTTCTGATGACTCGAAGAAGAAGAAGAAATCTTCAAAATCCTCATCTTCAAAGCCCTCATCGCACAAGAAGACTAGTTTCAGAAAGGCTCGGGCACTTATTGGCAAGGAAATGGACTCCGAGGCAGAATCGGAGGAATGTGATGAAGAAGAGGGTTCGGATGAAGACTCAGAATCCGGACAGGCTAGTCTTGCACTGGCAACCACTTTCGTCAGCAAGTCAATCTTCAATCTTGAAGAAGATGATAACACCATCCACACTGATAACTATGTTGATGACTTCGCTCCAACCTATTACTTCATGGCAAAAGGTTCAAAGGTACCAAATGATGCTTCCTCCTCTGATTCAAGTGACTGTGAACCTGGTGATTATAAAAAAACCAGTTACAGTAAACTTGCTATCATTGCCACTAAACAACAAACTGCACTGGAAAAGCTTCAGAAACTGCTAGTTAGAAGTGATGATCTGTTGAATGATGAAATGAATCTTACCCAAATCCTCACTGAAGATGTGAAAAGTCTTCAGTCTAGATTTGATAATCTTCAAGATCATTATGATACACTCCTCACTGATCATGAAAAACTTTCCTATGAATTTCTTCAAAGGAAGCTTGATCTAGAGAAGCTGAGGATTTCTCATGATGATCTTCGTATGGAAAATGATTCATTACTAGCTCAATAGATTAGCGCTGCTCAAGCTAAATTCATTCCTCCATGTCGTAGATGCATTGAACGCGAAACTGCTAATTCTTCACGAGAATCATCAAATGCTTCTATTGCTACAAATTCTTCAACTGCACTTGTAGTGTCTATTTCCTCACTTCAGGAAAACACAAATGTTACTGATGAAAATGCAGGGTTGAAGGAATTGTATGTGACAGGCATATACAAAAGCCTCAAAGGACATCAAACCCTTTGTGATGTGCTCAAAAAGCAGATCTTGAACAGGAATCCGAGGAAAGAAGGAATTGCCTTTGAGAGGAAATTAAATGCTGATGGATCTTATTGGAAACCTGAGCAATATCCCAAAACCTCATGGGTTGCTGCTACTGGGCCTCCTTTTGATCCATCTAATCTAACTAGCTTTTCATGTGAATTATCCTATTCCTCAGATGAGTCATTTGACTCCAACTATAAACTGTTCAAAAATCAATCTGGTGAAGTATTTGCTCGATATGTTGGAACTAACTGCAGGAATGGCCCTCCCTTGAGGAAAATCTGGGTTCCCAAAAGTTGTCTTGAAAATCTTCAGGTGAATGTCCTCATGACACCACCGATGAAGAATCTGAACCCCAGATCAAATTCCTCAGGAGGACCAAAGTCTTCAAGAGGATCAAAATCCTCAACTGGTCAAAATTATGCTCGTACTCGTGCTAATGCTTCTAACATGCAGGGAAACTACAAGGAATATGAATATGAGCGTTACTCTTGAAATCATTATGTTCATAAATCCTCAAACCAGTTCTCCGCATATTCATATGAGTACTTTAACCCCCCCTACTGTTAAGAGAAGTGCATTAGCTTCAATGCCACCTTTCTCATATGGTGCTCGCAGAATGATGAATGCTTTACCACCCCTTCAGATGTGGGTGGTGAGGAAATCGAACTAATCACTTCTGCAGGACAGGTCTCCAGATGAAAATCATCATCTGAAGAATTTGCTGGAGACCTGAGGAAATGCTTGACACGACGCAAGCCAATATTGATGAAATAGAAATATTTCACACGTCCTTTTTAATTCTATTGTGATGAAATTCTTATCTGATGAAATTGATATCATATTCTTCAAATCTGAAGCATATGAGATGGTAAGCTATACTAATTCATCTCCAAGATGACAAACCCAAGAATACTGAGTGGGTTCTTGATAGTGGTTGCACACATCACATGACTGGTGATAAAAGCTTGCTGATAAATATGCCACTAACACCATCACCTCTGAAGCAAATCACATATGCTGACGAAGGTAAAAGCAAGGTATTGGGACTTGGCAAAGTGGCTATTTCCAAGGATGGGCATATGGACAAAGTGATGCTTGTTGAATCCCTTGGTTTTAACCTCATGTCAGTCTCGATGCTTTGTGATCTTGATATGATTGTTATCTTTGGTAGATATAGATGTGTAGTCATCATGGAATCTGATAGATCCAAAGTCCTCGAAGGTGTAAGAAGAGGGGATTTGTACATTGTTGATTTCTCTACAGGTCCTCAACCAGCCACTTGCTTACTAGCAAAAACCTCAGAAGGATGGCTGTGGCACCGAAGATTAGGTCATGCAGGCATGAGTAATTTGCCCACGCTGGCGAAGAAGAAGCATGTCATCGGCATCGAATCAGTCAAATTCCTCAAAGATCATCTTTGCGGTGCATGTGAATATGGGAAAATGACCAAATCCAAGCATCCCTCGAAGACTATCATGACCACTACACGTCCATTCGAATTGCTTCATATGGATCTATTTGGACCTACTCATTATGCCACACTAACCAATGCAACATCTTTATATGGCTTCGTCATAGTTGATGATTATTCCAAATATACATGGGTGCATATCATAGTGTATAAAACGGAAGTGCAGGAAATCTTCAAACGGTTTTCTTCAAGGGCCTCGACGAACTTTGGCATTAAGATCAAAAATATCATGAGTGATAATGGAACAGAGTTCAAAAACATTGGTCTTGATGATTATCTTGATGAACTTGGTATTACTCACGAATTATCTGCTCCTTATACTCCTCAGCAGAATGGTGTCGTCAAAAGGAAGAACAGGACTCTGGTTGAGACGGCAAGAACTATGCTTGAAGAATATCATACTCCTCGTCGCTTTTGGCCTGAAGCAATCAACACTGCATGCCATATCATCAACAGGGTATATCTTCACAAATTCCTCAAGAAAACCTCATATGAACTCCTCACTGATAAGAAACCCAATGTAAGTTATTTCAAAGTCTTCGGTGCAAAATGTTGGATTAGAGATCCTCACCATAGCTCAAAATTTGCACCTAAGGCACATGAAGGTTTTATGCTCGGTTATGGAAAGGACTCGCACACCTACAGAGTCTTCAACAACTATCACAACAAAGTTGTTGAGACTGTAGATGTGCGGTTCGATGAAACTAATGGCTCGCAAAGAGAGCAATTGCCTTCTGATCCAGATAAGTTGTCTCCTGAGGAAGCAATAAAGCTCAAACCTACTGAAGACATTGTCCCCACTGAGGAAATTGGTGAAGAAACAATCCCCATCACTGATGAAAATCAAGAAGATGCTCCTGAGGAAATTGCACGAGAACCACTTCCTCAGCCCAGACGAAATCCTCAACCAGCTCATCCGAGGATTGCAAATGAAGTAGAACTTGACAAAATCATCAACAACATCAACGCGCCAGGTCCTCTCACTCGCTCAAAAGCTTCACACTTAGTTAACTTTTGTGGGCATTTTTTCCTTTGTATCCATCACAGAACCCTCAAAAGTTGCTGAGGCTTTTCTGGAACCGGAGTGGATCCAAGCTATGCAAGACGAACTTCTTCAATTCAAGCTGAATGACGTATGGGAGCTCGTCAAACGACCAGATCCTCGCAAGCACAACATCATCGGTACCAAGTGTATTTTCCGAAACAAGCAAGATGAGGACGGTCAAGTGGTGAGGAACAAGGCACGACTTGTAGCTCAACGCTACACCCAGGTTGAAGGAATAGATTTTGATGAAACTTTTGCACCTGTTGCTAGACTTGAAGCTATTCGTATACTACTTGCTTATGCTAATCATCATAACATCATCTTATGTCAAATGGATGTGAAAAGTGCATTCCTCAATGGTAAGCTTGAGGAAGAAGTATATGTTGCTCAGCCCCCAGGTTTTGAGGATCCAAAGAATCCAGACAAAGTCTTCAGACTCAAAAAGGCTCTCTATGGTCTCAAGCAAGCCCCTCGGGCATGGTATGATACATTGAAGGAATTCCTCATGAAGAAAGGCTTCAAACCTGATTCACTCGATCCAACTCTTTTCACTAAATCCTATGATAATGAGCTATTTGTGTGTCAAATATATGTCAATGATATCATATTTGGTTGTACTGACAAACGATGCAGTGATGAATTTGCTTACATGATGAGTGAAGAATATCATATGTCTATGATGGGGGAGCTGAAATTCTTCTTAGGTCTTCAAATTCGTCAACAACGCAATGGAATCTTCATATCACACGAGAAATACCTCAAGGATGTTCTGAGGAAATTCGACATGCATGAATGCAAAGGTGCCAAGACTCCAATGGCTACCAACGGCCACCTCGGCACTGATGAAAATGGTAAAGATTTCGATCAGCAGGTATATCGCTCTATGATTGGCTCTTTATTGTATCTATGTGCATCTAGGCCAGATATAATGCTTAGTGTTTGCATGTGTGCACGCTTTCAAGCAAAACCGAAGGAATCACACCATAAGGCTGTGAAGCATATTCTTCGATACTTAGCTCACACACCAACACTAGGATTATGGTATCCCAAGGGATCCAATCTTCATCTGGTAGGATATTCTGATTCTGACTATGCTCGTGATCGTGTGGATCGCAAGTCAACTTCTGGCACATGCCATTTCCTCGAAAGATCACTAGTTTGCTCATCCTCAAAGAAGCAAAACTGTGTATCACTCTCCACTGCCGAAGCTGAGTACATTGCTGCTGGTTCATGCTGTGCTCAATTACTATGGATGAAGCAAACCCTCAAGGACTACGGCATCAACATGAAGAATGTGCCTCTCTACTGCGACAATGAGAGTGCAATCAAGATTGCATACAACCCAGTACAGCACTCGAAGACCAAGCACATCCAAATTCGTCATCATTTTCTTCGAGACCATGTCCTCAAGGGCAATATCCTCATCGGCCATGTGAAGAATGATGATCAACTGGCAGATATCTTCACTAAGCCCTTGGATGAGCAAAGGTTTTGCAAGTTGCGATGTGAGCTAAATATCTTAGAATCTTCAAATGTTTTGTAAAAACATGCACACATCCTAACACTTATGCAAAATTGATGACTTAGATGTGCAACACATGATGAATCGATTTTCTTCAACTGATGAAGAATATCACTGTGAATGTGAAGAAATCAACGAAGAAATTGATTCTCAGGGCCCTACGACAATTGTACGCGGCGTCTGTAATCAACATTCTTATAAGGTGGGTTACGCCACCGCCCAACGTGAAATTCCTCAAGTTGTTTTTCTTCAAATGTTCCATTTCCTCAAAATGTGTTTTTCTTCAAAACAGTTGTTCTTCATTGTGACGATTTATCACAAAATCCTCAAGTTACTCAAATCTTCAAAAACACTTGATGACTTTCGTTTGACTAGATAGATTGTGATTTCAAGTCCTCAACAGCATTCACTTATAGCTATTTCTTCAAGTTGATATTTCATCTAAGTGAATGTGATCGGACCTTACTTTCCCTCTATGCTATTCTCATCCAGTCTATTCGATTCTTCATATGCGTTCTACTTGAAACTTTGTTCAAAATCCTCACTGCGTCCTTGTCAGCTGATGATTTTGTAACAAAAATCCTAAAATCTTCAAAAATGTTTCTTTAATGCACAGTAACTGAACCCCACTTCCCACGTTCGGATAACCACGATCTCCACTATCTCCACCGCCTTGTTCGGGAGCTACACGTGTCCTGCATAGACGTAGAGGCAGGGGCTGTTTGGTCGGAATTCTTCGCGCCAACAGTACCTGTCTGGCTATAAGTATGTCCTTATCCCCCTCGGCAAACACTTCTTCGCCCCATCGCTCTCCTGCTACAGCAAAAAGCACCGAACCCTAGCGCCACCGCTGGAAGTCTCGTCGCCGGCGAAGAAGAGCTTCACTGCCTCGACCTCTCCGTCGCTGGAACCACGCCGGAGTCGGACCATCTTCGTCCGCCGTCGTCGTAGACGTCCTCTGCTGCCGGGTTAGGGCGCATTGGACACGCAACCGAAGAGCTTATTTCCACAACTTTTCTGTGTTCTTCGTGCGCGCCTTCAAGGGTAAATAAAAACCCCATTTTTACAACAAGTTAGATCTACTATTTTACATCTGCTATGTGAAATCTGTTTTTCCTCAAGAATCGATATGCACTTGATTCCTCAAACACTTCCTATCACCACACCATTGATGAACTTCACTATGCATCTAAGATTTTCACGAGATTCCTCAATTGTGCGAATTTTCGGATCTGTACAACTCTGGAACCCAAGAACAGTATGCTTAGGCAAATTCCTCAACCACTGGTTAAATTCCTCACCTGTCAAACTTTTTCATTTTCTTCAAATCTGAGAACGCATATGACCTCTCCAAATTCCTCGCAACTATACTCTGTTCACAGGTACACACATGTCAGCTGATGAATCTTTCGGTTCTCATCATATTAACTCATTTGCAGTGTTTCTTGAAGAAAATCTTCAAGTCTCATCAGAATCCTCAAGAGTTCAATCTCATCAGAAAAATCCTCAGCTGAAGAAAATGGAGGATGACAGAAAACAGAAGGGAGGGAAGAAACTTGAGCAGAACACAGCTTTGGATATCCCTGAGGATATTTACTTGGACTATTGCACACCTGATGAAAATGAAACAATGGCCAAGAGAAAGATTCGGCTGCAGAAGATAGAACGCCGATTGGCTAAGGAATGGAAGGAATACAGGTTTGTAACTGCCAAGTATGCGAAGAAATTCGCCCTGAAGCCTCCTGGCAAACGGGGCCCACTTGAAGCTCATCAAGTAGCGCATCCCTCAAGCCTCAAGACCATTGATGATTATCCGGATGAGAAGGACAAGCATTTGGCTAAGCTCAAGAAGCAGACAGATGCTGCAGTGAGGAAATTCAATGAATCCTGAGTTGTTGCCTCAACTGCAGCTACTTCCTCTGCCGCTGAGACCTCTGGTTCAGCAATTCCTCAACCACAGTCTGTGTCGTCAAAACCAAGGGCTCCAAAGCCTCAAGAGAAGTCTGCTCAGGCATCAGTTACAAAACCCTCAGTGCCAAAACCCTCAACTCCAAAATCCTCATCACCACCACCAAAGCCTCAAGAGATACCAGTACAGAAGCTGGTCATGAAGCCACTGACCGCCACCTCCAGCTCCTCACTCCCGGCTGCAACCAGCTCGGAGACAAAGTCTTCACCACCTCCTGTGAAGACTCAGGTGTCTGCTGAAAGAGCAACTCTGCCAAGCCCCAGCAAAATCATCATTGTCCCGTCTGCATTAGAGGGCAGTGATGAATATGATGATCAAACCCTGCAAGCGATAATCATAAACAAGCAAGAAAGGGTAGCTCAAGCATCTGGTAGCGCCATTCCTCTGGCCATGGACCCCAAGGTCCTCCTAGACTACATAAACATCTGGTATGAGGACCCAAACACTCCGCTTGATGATTTGAAACTTCCCCCTAGCATCAGCCACATGGTGGCCACATTCATCAATGAAGCCAAGTGGAAAGAACAGCAAGCCAAGCAGGCCAAGGTTGCGAAGCTTAAAAAGGAGAAATTCCTCAAGCAAAATCTCCTCAACTTGACGACTGATGCACTGGTATCAACACAGGCTGAGTTGAAGAATTTGACTGATAAGTACACCAAGCTGTCAGATCGTTAGAGTCTCAAGAGCAATTTCATCAAGCTGGCCACTAAAGTTGTTGATGACTACAACAAGAAGGTTGCACCTCCAGCACCAACTCCCCAACCCTTGATTGAAGAGCCAGCTGATGAATCTCCTCAAGCTGAGGAAACTCCTCAAGCTGAGGAAATACCCCAAGAAAGCCGTGTGGATGTACCTGCTATTGAAGAAATCACCATGGAAGCTCCAGCTGATGAACCTGCTGCAGCTGATGAGACTGTCCCTGACCCAGCTGCTTCATCAAAGCAAGCTGATGACTCTGCTCTAGCTGGTTCCTCAAAGCCAGCTGAAGAATCTGTCGAGAGAACCCCTTCACCAAAAGCTTCAAAGGTGAAGAAGATGACTCCGTCTGCATCAGACGTGAAGAAAACCAGGGCTGCTGAGAAGGAAGCCAAAAAGAGAAAGGCCTCCTCAACATAAGAAGAAACAGAGGCCAAGCGCCTCAAAGCGCTTGAAGATAATGCTCCACTAGACCCTGTGCCCCTCAATGTCGCTCCGTCTTATGAAATGGTCATCCTTGATGACCAAGCGAAAGGGACAGATGAGGAAATGAAGGATACCGCATCTGAGGAACACACTGATGAAGAAATTCGTATTGATGACAGTCCTCAGCCCTCCATTCCTCAGAAAGACACTGCACAAGGATCAGCTGCACCAGCTGATGAAACTGCCTCTGTCACCAAGCCAGCTGAGGAAGAGCAAAGTGAAATTCCTCAAGCTGATGAAATTCAAAGTCCTGAGCAAAATCCTCAAGATGAGGAACAGGCTGACCCAACTCCTCCACCTGAGCAAGATGAACCTATTCCTCAGCCTGATGCCCATCCACAGCAAGCTCCTCAGCCTGAAGCCCCAGCTGATGAAATTCCTCACCCTGAGGACAATGCTGAGGAAAATGCACGTGATCAAGACAATGCCTTCGTCGTGCTCAACCCCGTGACTGCAATTGTTGTCTCCTCTCCTGTTCCTCAGCAAAATCTTCAGCCAATTCAGCGTCAGCCATTCTCCAAGCGACCAAAGTTTCAAAAGGAGAATTTGTTTGAAGAGCGCATGTACTTCATTGGAGAGAATCCCTATGACAAGCCTCAAATGAGGCATCTGAAGTTTTGGACAAGGACACAGCTGAATTACTATGCCTCTATGCTGTGTGGAAGAAACAAGATATTCCAGCACAGGCATATTCCTCACGTTGAACTTGAAGCAATACCGTGCCTAGCTCCTGTCCTCAATGTCCTCCATGACGTTGGTCTGCTACCAATGTGCTCCGACATCTCTGATTGGAACAGTGAGCTCATTCTTCAGTTTTATGCCACTCTTCACATATCTAGCGACCCTGAAGACATTAACACCTGGGTGTTTGACTGGATGACACAAAACACTCACTACAAGGCTCCAGCTACTGAGCTCCTCCGTGAACTGCTTGTATCAATTCCCTCAGAGGAGGCGGTGAAGCTTTACAGTGAGCGTGAGCTGCCCAACGGGATGATGGAAGTCCTCATGAAGCCTTTGGCTGAAGGACAATCACCGAGAAAAACCTTCCTCGTCCACGAGCTCAAATATACACCAAGGTCTGTCTATAGAATCCCCTGCAGTATGCTCGCGCTGATCAAAGGCCATGATGATGAAGAAGATGTCGTAGGCATCATGAAGAATATCCTCTTCAACATCATCCATGGCATTCCTATCAACATCCATGATTTCTTCTTGAGTACTTTGGCCGACAATGCTATGTGTCCATTTGATCACAAGATATATGCCCCATGGATCATGAGATTCATCAGGACAAGGACAGGCATCAACTTCCATGCTGATTTCCAAAACCATGTTGGTTATATGCCTCCTATCCGGGTCAACAAGAAGACTTTCGAGCCAGTTGAAGGAAAAGGCAAGTCAGTGATTGATGAAGGCAGTAGGCCCCTTGATGGCCAGTTCAGAGAGCCAGAAGCTTATTCTTCATGGGATGATACTGAGACTCGCCCGGCAAGCCCCATTCCTCCTCGCGTGATGAATACAAGAGAGCTTCTCCTCAGTCTTCACCAGAAGGTGGATCGCAATCACAAGTGGGTCAAACGCCAGTTTGGCGCCATTGTGAAAACCCTCACTGAAACACGGAACTCTGTGAAGCTTAACCATCACTATCTGCATGAGGTTTTTTATCGCACCTGGGCTACACTTGCACATCTGAAGACTCAGACAGAGCTTGAAGAAATGGACTTTGAGCGAGACTTTTTCTGGTCGTGGCCTCCCAAGAAGAAGTTCAGGCCCATTCCAGTTCCGGACCTTGAAGACAGTTTCGTTTCTTCATTCCGCACTGCTGAAACTGATGAAGAACAGCTCAACACTGCTACCGGTCCAAGGAAGAAGACTGCTCCCAAGAAGCATCACGCCTCCTCATCAACCGCCAAGAAGTGAAGTCTTCACGGGCGTTAGACCTCAGTTTGTCCTTTTTTGTCACTTGATGACAAAGGGGGAGAAACTTGAGAGTTAGTCTTCAAGCGGGATATTTTGGGGCTTATGAACTGTATTTAAGTTACAAACTCTTGGCTCTTCTGAAGTTTTTATGTAATGAGTTGTAACTTAAGCCCGATGGTACTCTGATGCTTTTGAACGTTTTTCTTTGCATGCTTATTCCTCAAGTTTTTAATGCACGCATGCTGGAATTCGTCAGATACCATTTGTCATCATGCATCTTCATTTTCTTCATACTATATGTTACATGTATGCATGATTTACAAGACTCAGGGGGAGATCTCCATGATATAAATCATCAATGTGCATTTGCTGTAGAAAGCAAAATCCTCAAGATATGCACATCTTCACGGGGAGTCTCTTTGAATCTTGATTTCAAATTCCTCAATTAAGTATTTACACTTCATAGTGTTATCCCTGTTGAAGACTTAACCTAATTGTCATCAACCACCAAAAAGGGGGAGATTGTAAGTGCATCTAGTGCCCCTTAGTGATTTTGGTGGTTTGAAGACTTATAGGTTAAGTATCTAATGTGTTTATGAGTGTACACAGGATCTATAAGTCACTAAGGAGTTTGATATATTTGATGAATATCGACTCCTAAAAATGTATATCTTCGGTTGAAGAAATTAGTCTGAAGCTGAAGAATTGAATCGCGAAGAATCTGCGATGAAATTGATATTCCTCATGAAGATACTGAAATTGAGGAATTCGGTGTGTCCTGAAGAAAATCATTTTGAAGACTTTGAAGCATGAAGATTTACTCTTTCTGTTTTATTTTCTTCACACTTGAGTAATAGGAACACCGTACTGTTAAAGGGGGTCGAAGTTACACTTTGGAATGAATTTCCTCATGATGCTCAACCCAAGCCTAATCCTACCAAAAGCCTCAACTGAGGAATAGGAGTGATGTGAGGACTCTCACAGTTGAGGGTTCTGACCGTTTCGATAGCCACGCCAAGTCATTGGTCTTATCCACACCAACGGTCATATTATTTAAGGGCATTAGTGTCAAATCATGTCGGGATGCTCCCAGGCTATAAATAGCCGCCCCCCACAACCATTAGCTGGTTGGCTGCTCCGTTAGAAACTGACACTTGTCATAAGAGCAACCCAATTCCTCAGAAGTCCTCGAGAGTAATTCATGAGTCAGGAAATACCCCATACATCGAAACCACAAACCAAACCTAGTGATTGAGCATCACTGAAGAAGTTGTTCCTGTGTGGGACTGAAGCCTTTTACCTTTGAGGACTGTGCATCCTCCAGACGGTTAGGCGTCATGGTCTAGAGCTTTCCAGCAGTCAATTGTGGATCGCCGGGTGACCAAGTTTGTGAGGGTTTGGAAGTCTGCCCTGAAGACTTACCACGAGTGTTGGGCGAGGACTGTGCGTTCTTAGCCCAAGGAGAACACGGTAGGGACTGTGTGTCCCGGGACTGTGTGTCCTTTGGTTTCAATACCAAGCCGCTCCAAACCAGATGTACGACTGTCACAGCAGTTGGAACTGGGTCATCAACTATTGTCTTCGCTGTGAAACGGGTTCTAATTCCTCAACTCCTTACTTTCCTCAGATTATGTGTTGATGACTTTCACTGCTACTGTTTGAAGAATTTGCTGAAGACTTTCTCTGAAATTCCTCAACCCAAAATTCTTCACGCTAGTTAATCCTCATCTGTCTTCTGCGTGCCCGCTCACTGTGCAATCTGTTTTCACATTCCTCACTCTGAAAAACTGTTGTTGTGAAACTTTGCACTTCTGATCCTTTACTGTTTCCGATGTAAGTTAGTCATCAGTGAGGAATTTCCTCAAAAGGAATTTCCTCAGTGATGAAATTCTAAAAATCTCCTATTCACCCCCCCTCTAGTCGATATAACGCACTTCCAAGCTCAAGTAAGTTTGTGTAACTTACTTGTGCTTGTTAGTAACAGTGTTGTGTCCATCTTGGTAGATCGTGTTGTTGGTGCACGTTGCGGTGTCTATTGCATTTAGGATTTGTGCTTGAAAAGTATCCTCTTAGTTTATTTCCGCATTAGGTTTAAGCCAAATCCGAAGAAGTTTTTAAATAGCCTATTCACCCCCCCCTCTAGGCGT
Source organism: Hordeum vulgare subsp. vulgare (assembly GCF_904849725.1). Lineage (NCBI taxonomy): Eukaryota > Viridiplantae > Streptophyta > Magnoliopsida > Poales > Poaceae > Hordeum > Hordeum vulgare. The sequence goes on along the minus strand of NC_058521.1, from coordinate 36,626,910 downwards.
CATCGTGGTCCTTTCAATGACGACGACGATGATCTCCCCTCTCCGGAGCCCAGAATAGACTCCGGATCTTCCCTCAAGAGGAAGGATAGATGGTGGCGCGCCTCCGTATCATAAAATGCGATGAACTCTTCTCCTTGATTTTTTTTCTGGGCGAAAGGGACTAAATAGAGCTGGAGTTGGAGGCGGCGGAGCCCCAAGGGCCCCACAAGCCTGCCAGGCGCGGCCACGGGGTGCACCTCCTGGGCTTGTGGGCTCCTCGCTCCACGTCTCCGGTTGATTCTTGCGCCAGTATTTTTATATATTCCACAAAAAATCCTCGTAAATTTCCAGGTCATTCCGAGAACTTTTATTTGTGCACAAAAACAACACCATGACAATTTTGCTAAAAACAGCGTTAGTCCGGGTTAGTTCCATTCAAATCATGCAAATTGGAGTCCAAAACAAGGGCAAAAGAGTTTGGAAAAGTAGATACGATGGAGACTTATCATACACATGCGAAGTGAATTATCCTTCTTAGGAACCATGACAACATTCGAGAGCCACTCGGAGTGGTAAATCTCCCGAATGAATTTGGCTTCCAAGAGCTTCGCTACCTCCTTGTCGATCGCCTTCCTCTTCTCTGACGCAGCTCGTCGCAGGCGCTCTTTGACTGTCTTCGCCTTCGGATCCACTCGCAAATGGTGCTCAGCCAGCTCCCTGGGTACACCCGGCATGTCAGCGGGCTTCCATCCGAAGATGTCCCAGTTCTCACGGAGGAACTGGATGAGCTCGGCTTCCTATTTGCTGTGAAGTGTCGTTGATATGTTGGTTGGAGCTGCATTAGGATCAGTCGGATGAACGTTCACTGGTTTGACCTCTCTTGTCGACTGAAAAGCGGACTCAGAAGCTGGCTTCTTATAGCGCATTATGTCAGCTGGATCGGCGGTCCTCCGATACTCTTCCAATTCTACCACGGCCATCTGTTGATCTGCAATCTTCGACCCTTGCTGCAAACACTCTTCGGCTCTGTGCCGATTGCCGGAAAAAGTGATAACCCCTTTAGGGCCTGGCATCTTCATCTTCAGGTACACATAACATGGTCGGGCCATGAAACATGCATAAGCAGGACGACCCAGAATAGCATGATATGCACTTTGCAAGTCCACCACCTCAAATGTTAGCTTCTCTTTGTGAAAATTATGGTCGGAGCCGAAAACAACATCCAGCCCGATCTGGCCGAGTGACTTGGCCTTCTTCCCTGGGATTACTCCATGAAAGGACATGGAACTCTCGCTGAGTCGGGACATCGGAATGCCCATCCCCTTGAGGGTTTCTGCATATAAGATATTGAGTCCACTCCCTCCATCCATCAACACTTTGCGGAGCCGAACACCTTCGACAACTAGGTCGACTACAAGAGCCTGGCGTCCTGGAGTCGGAACAACAGCTGGATGGTCCGACTGATCAAATGTGATGGGAGTCTGCGACCATTTCAGGTACGTTGGGGTGGTTGGTACTGCCATTTGACCTTTGTTTTAATGACTTTCAATCGACTTTTGCTCTCTACGTCAGCAAAAATCATCAGGGTTGCATTGACCTTGGGGAAGGCCTCCTTGTCCTCATTATCTTCTTCTTCTTCGGGCTCTTTTCCACTCGACTGACCCTTGAATTCTTGGACCAACAATCGACACTGTCGAGTGGAATGCTTTGGCAATATCAGGTTGCCTTCATCATCTTTCTTCGTGTGAAAAACACACGGCTGATCCAAAACATCTGACTGCATCTTGGATTTGTTCGGAGGGAATGGTTCTTTGGCCATTCCCTTGAATTTTCCTGCCGCGAGAGCGGCTGCTTCTGTTGGGGTTGCAACTTCAACCTTCCGCTTTTGTTTCCGATTGGAATTAGCATCAGTGTTGTCGACTGCTTTACCCTTGCCGCTACGGAGGCGGTCTTCTTCTTCTCCGTTTGCATAACGGGTGGCTATCTCCATCATTTTACTCATTGACATGTCGCCTGAGCGACCGAACTTCAGATACAGCTCTCGATACCTGACACCTGCCTTGAAGGCGCAGACTGCTTGGTGCTCAGTAACATTCTCCACCGTGTGGTGAAGGATGGTCCAGCGCTGAATGTAATCGCGCAAGGACTCACTCGGCTTCTGTACGCAATGTTGTAGCTCAGAAAGGCCAGCAAGACGCTTGCACGTGCCCTCGAAGGTCTTGATGAACACTCGGCCAGATCTTCCCAACAGTATATGCTTGAAGGAGACAATTGATTCAACCATGCACGGCTGAGCCATCCAGCATCAGGGGCAAGTGCTTCATTGCAACATTGTCATTGCCGCCACCAATCTGTACTGTAACTCGGTAATCATCTAACCAAGTCTCGGGCTTGGACTCGCCTATGAACTTACTGACTCCAGTCGCCACTTAGCAAAGCGGATTGCTCTACTAAAACACTCGGGACCAGAGAATGCGGTTCCACTTCCACTCGGTTGATCTCTGTAAAGACCTTCCCGGTAGGCTCTGCCTCTGCCAATCCTTCTTTGCGCAAGCACATCTCTTGCATCGAATCCGGGGTTCCGCTCATCACTGAACGGGCGCCGGTCATCATAGTGCCGGGACACATACGAGCCGCTCCTCGGTGGAGAATGCACTCGACGGTGGTCATCACGGTGATGACGAGGGGGAAGCTGGTTCCGACCCTGGTCTTTGTGCCGATACTCTCGGTAACCTCCATCTCTATGACGCTGGGGTGAACCTGGACTGTATACTGACGGGACTGTCTCCGCCCTTGGTGAATTGCTATGCAATCTATTGATCGACTGTGAAACAGCCGAATTCTGTTGTTGTGCTGCTTGAAGCAAGGTGCGAAACTGTACTAAACCTCTGCCTGCCTCAAGGCTGGATTGAATCTGCTATTTTGGTTGCGGCTGCGACATTAAGTACCGGAGAACGATATACCTCAGTATTGGTGCGATGCTCGCCTGCGAAGAGTTGTCGCTGACGCCGACTGGAAGTTTGATGACGGCGTCGACCACGCCCAGATGATGGTTCGTCGACCTCGTGCTCGCCGCGACCGAACCCGGGTGGGCTCTCTGCGGATCTCGCCATGAAGACCTCTGCTGCTGGATTGCAGCTCTCGCACTCGGAAGGAACGTCAGACTGGACTGATGCCGAGTGGATCGGGCTCTGAAGAGGTATAGCAGGCTCGATGGCTGCAACCTGAGGGGTCGACGGAGACAACGCCTGACGAGCTACCGCGTGCTTCACCCACCGCTGGAGTCGGGAGCGACCGGATCGCTTGCGGCGACGCACAGCGGAGTGAAGAGCCGACAAAGGGGTCAACGACTGTAGAAGGAGAACGCCTAAGGAGTTTGCACGGAAGTGCGTCCCTCCCCAGACTGGAAGCGTCTCGACGTCGAGTGGCGCTTCTGGGAGCCATGTCGAGTCGTCGGCAATGAAGATAAGTGCGTCGTAATGGATCTCATTGCCCACGATCGAACTGTCGCCGGAAGGCATGATGAAGAGTGAAAAATGCAACCTAGCCGGAAGTCGCTTAGACGTCTGCCCCACGATGGGCGCCAACTGTCGTGGGAACAAACCTGACAGTAGAGGTGTAGGGTACGAATGGAGAGGGTAGAGTCCTAGCTACGACAAGATTGTACGCAAGATGTATGAGTTCAGGCCCCTCTCTTGGAGGTAACAGCCCTACGTCTCAGGTGCTCACGAACTCTTGCAGGGTGGTTTTTTGTGTAATACAGGGAGTGCGAACTCTTGTGCGAGAGGAGAGGTGTGGCTTATATAGAGTGCGCCACCTCTCATCAATACCTCGGCATCTAAGGGCTCGATCAATATGAGTTAATGATATACGTTACTGATAACGTAGGTGGGTAATAAATGCTACTAAAGACCATTGGTTGAATGTGTGTTCGTTGGCCGCCGTGTGTAACTGTTGATCTTCGGTACCGACTGGAATTCTTCCGAGTGCAACTGGGTTGTCGATTGGATGTAGAATTATTCCGAGTGCCAATGCATCGAGTGACCTTTAAGTACTATCTTCATCCAGTCGGTGCCTTCTATCTGACCCTTGGCCTAATAATGAGATGTTTTTGGGTAGGACATTTAGGTCAGGCCTATAACCCTACCGTAGGTACATATCCCCATCAATGTGCCATCTCCCAATACCTCTTGCAAATGTCACCTTTGACGTATGGTCAGTTTCAAGGCGCGGTCGCCGACAGGCTGTTGCAGTGGCGGAAGGACGACCCGACCTCGTGGTCATGCCTCCCCTTGCGGCCGAAGATCGAATGCCAGCCCATGTCCGACGTGGAGGAGGTGGAAGAGCAACGACCTGAGCTAGCTAGGGTTTGGGCGTGCCGGGTTTCAAGAAGGCACGCATTGTCGGGAGTGGAAGTATGGACTAGCCGGTCCACGCCTTCCACATTAAAAAGACGAGGGCTGCACGGTTGGGAGGCTGACAGGCGGGCCTGCCCGCATGTGCGTCATAAATGCAGTCAATGGGAGGTAGATTGACGGCTGACACGCACGCCCGAGGGAGACGCGTGGGCGTCCATTCGCGAGCTGAACTTGCTGATTGACATCGTATCTTCATTGCCTCTAACCTTATTCAAAATAGTTTCTAAGATCAGGCTGAACTTACAAATTATTACCAGTTCGCTATTCGCACGAAGCAAATACAACACGCAGAGAACAAATCGATCCATTAAATCAGCAAGAAGCACGCCGTGACGGTTCAATTTTCGTCCCGCCAATGGTGAGGCGAACGGTCTCGGAAAACACCGGCCGTGGCAACGGTACGCGTGGGAACAGAAGAATCCACGTCGTTCCTGGTCTAGACGGTTTCATTCTGCACATGGTGGAACCATGCAAGCCCCGGCTGGCCGCACCTTCTTGATTCCGGGACGGGTACGATTGGCCCCAGGAATATGCGCCATAAATCGAGTATTATCGTGACGAGCATCGCTGCGCCCAGAGCGTCGACGGCCACCCTGGGAATGTCCCACTTCTCTGCCTTTTCATCGATCCTGAAAATGCAAAATAAGAGTTTAGAAAATCGTATATGGATTATGAGATTGACAACCAAGTAAGACACGCGGTGTTTGCGTTTTGCATGCCTTGTGCTTACAACAGCAGTGCTTATGTAGGATCCTGCTGGTCACAGGAAGTTATTTACGCATCATGCTTGGCTGCTACCCCCTCACTATCAAAATATAAGACGTTTTTTGACACTATCATAGTATCAAAAGGTGTCTTATATTTTGATACAGAGGGAGTATTAGTCAGGATAAACACTTTGTTGTTTGAAGAGATTAGCGCATCGATGCAAGAATCTAGTTTCCCATCAAGAACTCATATAGAGAAAACAGTGAGAGGCCTACCCACCCAGCTGCGATGATGTGAGTGAAAGTAAGTTGTTGGAATTTAGAACTATACTGTTTTGGGTATTCAAGCTAGTGATGTTTAATATAGCCAGCTAGAGAAAAGTAAATATTTGGGCAGGCATTGACCGAGTTCAGAACCAGATATTGCTGTTTAACAATGAGCTTGATGGATAAAGTCATAGCAGACAGAGGAGAAAAGGAGATTAAATTCAGACAAGTTTTACCTTGAGAACATCGGAAAGCTGACGAGGAAGTATATTGCATAAAACAATGAGCCAACTTTGTACATTATGTCCCGGTCGACGAATTCGTAATATGGAAACTGCAAGGTCAATTATAACATCAGGGATGTAGTATCTTGGGGGAACAGAAAAGGAAGACTTCATTTTCACAAATGTTTAAAAAGGATGCATAAGCAGAAAGACTTTCTTATAAGCAAAGAAACATTGAGCTTTCTGGATAGCATCACTGGAAAGTAAAAACAACATCAACTGTATGTACCTCACAAATAATGACATACTGTGGTTGTGGATAACATAACTTCATAATACAGTGTCATGTGATGCCACAAATAGTTGCAACATGGGGGTAGGATGCTTTGCTTTATTTATTTTTCCCAAGTACCTTACGAAATTCTGATGCTTGGAAAAATAAACAAGACTGATAGAAAAACCTCTGCATACACCAAAAATGTAAACACTACACAGAGAGAATCACTACAGCGTCTAATTCGTGAGACATAAGGTAAATGAATCTTAGTCAAATAAGATGATAAAATCTACATTACAAACTAAAGGTTTCTCCACGTTAAGCAACCAAAATATGAAGCAGTAATTTCCTCGAAACATTAAGTGGCAATAATCAGGCATTGTTCGAAAATTTATTTACGCATGACATCTGTTTTGTATGTCAGTATAAACTATTTGATTATATTTACCTAATGATATTTTATTCTTCCAAGTGCACCAGAGGATTGATGCCAGGCTCACAATGCCCGCACAGCAAACAGTAGCACGTGTGTCGAAAGCATCATACAAGCTACCACCGATTTATATAAACAACAACAACAACCAAGCCTTTCAGTCCCAAACAAGTTGGGGTAGGCTAGAGTTGAAACCCATAAGATCTCGAAGCCAAGTCATGGCTCTGGAACGTGGATAGCTAACTTCCAAGCCAAGTCATGGCTCTGGAACGTGGATAGCTAACTTCCACGCATCCCTGTCCATGGCTAAGTCTTTGTCGATATTCCAAACCTTCAGGTCTCTCTTAACGGACTCCTCCCATGTCAAGTTTGGTCTACCACCGATTTATATGTTAATGGAAAATACGTACAAACTTGATATAAACCAGTAGTTAACAACAAAATTAGGAGATGTCAAGGATTGCCTAGAAGTTCTTATCCACAATTGCACAAAACTAGAGATTCAAAGGCATTGTCTCCGTGTTCTCTGGTATCTACCTAGTCCAGCAGGATACTCATTAGAGTAGATGGGTTCTGTGCAATTGAGCCACATGAGACACACAAAAAGTAATAACAGATTGGATTCAATCAAAATAGTTTGTACTCTAGAATTGAGGCACAAAATATTGATGATTACCACACTATAAGCAAGCAGATGAAAGTAAAATATTAGTAGATTGGAGAGAAAAATCTCATAAGTTCATAGCACCCTATGCATGAAGAAATATATGCTGGAACATACATTTGCAATGGCTAGAGTCTCCAAGTATGCAATGAAGTATGAGAGTGCTAAAATCCACGCGGCTTCAAACAACCATCGAATAGACTGTGGCAGGTGAGCTGTAGAGTGACGTAATCTACGAAGTGTCATATTTGATGCCATGTGATAAAATAAGAAGCAGGCATGAGTCAGGAGAAATGTTGTATGGGGTACCTGAAACATGAAGATTTTTTTTATTAAGCATTGCAAACAAATAAGTAGAATTAGTGTACCACATTTGAATAACTAGTTTTTTTTCTGAATAACTAGTTACTATCCCATAGATGCACTACAAACAGAGTTACAACAGAAGGATTGCAACAACAGATATGTATCTGGTTTGTGTCAATAATATACATAACGCAACGGAACCTATGTAGTGTTAGAGTTATAATACAAGTCATGTACCCTTCTGTATTTATCCCAATATATAAGGGGTTTCCTGCATATAGTCCACCACCTGTACATGTATATATATACCGGCCTATGGCCTCATGGTAATACAAGTTGCTTATTCCTAACATGGTATTAGAGCCTAGGTTTTCTTAGCACGCGCAACTCGTGTTTCCTGTCTCCTCCTCGTCCGCTCCCGCCGTCCCCGTCGAAACTCTCGATCTCGCCAGGAGCGGCTCTGCCCAGGAGAGGCTCCTCTCCTCCAGATCGCGCCAGGAGCAGGCCGATCTCCCCCGGCTCCTCCCGTTCCCGCTCCATCCAGGAGCGGCTCCTCCCGCTCCCGCTCCCGCTCCCGCTAGGGGCGTCTCCCGTCAGGCCTCCAGGCTGACTCGCTGCCAGGAGCGGCCCCTCCCGCTCCCGCTGCTCCTCCCGCTCCAGCCAGGAGCGGCTCCCGACAGGTCCACCGCCTGATCCAGGAGCGGCTCCCCGTCCCGTCAGGACTCCAGGCTGCCAGGAGCGGCCCCTCCCGCTCCCACTGCACCTCCCGCTCCAGCCAGGAGCGGCTCTCGTCAGGTCCAGCGCCTGATCCAGCGCCCGCCAGCCGCCGCCCTGATCTGATCTCGATTGGATCTCTGGTTCTAAAAAAAAAAAAATGTCTGCTGCATCCGGTTACGTTGCTGTTCCTCGTTGTCCAGTGATTTTTGATGGCACTAACTACACCGAGTTCACTGGCTTCATGCGCATCCACATGCGTGGCATCCGCCTATGGGGCTTTCTTTCCGGCGAGGTCTCTTGTCCGCCATGTCCGGTTCCTCCCCTGGCTCCCACCCCGCCGATCCCACCGGCTCTTCCTACGGATGCTTCTCAGGCCGCAAAGGATACGACTCAGCTTGCTTATGAGGCCACTGTGAGTGCTTATGATGAGAAGGTCTTGGCTTATGAGGAAACTCTTCAGGTGTATCGGGATGCTCTGTCCGGTTACACCCAGTGGCTTGATGATGATGCTCGTGCTGCCGCTGTTCTCACTGCTAGTGTTCTGCCTCAGTTTGCTTCTGAGTTTCTGGGCCTTCCTACTGCCTTTGAGATGTGGACCCGCCTTCGTCAGCGCTATGAGCCCTCTGGTGATGCCTTATACCTCTCCGTGGTCCGTCAGGAGCATGCTCTTCATCAGGGTGACTCTACTGTTGATGCCTTCTATGCACAGAGTTCTGCTATCTGGCGCCAGCTTGATTCTCTTCGCAGTGCTGGTTGTCGTACTTGCGCCTGTTGCCAGGCCGTCCAGGCCGACTTGGAGTTTCATCGGGTCTACGAGTTCCTGTCTCGGCTCCGTAAGGAGTTTGAGCCCCGGCGTGCTCAGTTGTTTGCTCGTGGCCGTATTTCTCTCATGGAGGCGCTTTCTGAGATTCGTGCTGAGGAGACTCGCCTACGTGGTGCTGGTTTGCTGGAGGTTCCCTCGGTGCTCGCTGCTCGGACTTTTTCTACGCCACCTGCTGCACCGACCCCTTCTCGCTCAAGTGATCCGCCGCTCTTGCCCACTCCTTCTGGCGGCTCAGGTCGCCCCCGTCCACATTGTAACTACTGCAACAATGATGGTCATATTGAGCCGCACTGTTACACGAAGAAGAAACACTTGCGCAAGGCGCGGTCACCATCTCCAGCGACTTCGTCATCTACCTCGACAGCTTCAGCCATCGCTTTGACTGAGCAGGATATTCTGAGACTTAAGCGTCTGCTCGCTGCTTCCGGTTCTTCCTCAACGGGTACTGCTGGTTCTGTGACTGAGGCTTCCCGCACTGAGCAACCACCTTCTACACAGTCAGGTACATCCCCATGGGTTCTGGACTCTGGAGCTTCCTTTCATATGACTTCTAATTCTTCCACTCTGTCCTCTCTTCGTTCGCTTGATTCTCCTGTTCATGTCCTCACCGCTGATGGTACTCCCCTTCCTGTCGTTAGTAGAGGCACTCTTACCACTTCCTCTTATTCTGTTCCTGATGTTGCTCATGTTCCTCGACTTACCATGAATTTGTTTTCCGCTGCTCAACTTGCTGATTCTGGTTGTCGTGTCATCCTTGATCTTGACGCTTGTTCTGTCCAGGACCGTCGCACGCACACTCTGGTTGGGGCTGGCCCTCGCCGCCGTGATTCTGAGGGTCTTTGGGAGGTGGACTGGCTTCATGTTCCTTCCTCTACCCATTCTCTCGCCCGTTCTTCCGCTTTGGTCGCCTCGGCTTCTGGTTCTTTCCAGCAATGGCATCATCGACTTGGTCATCTGTGTGGTTCTCGTTTGTCGTCGTTAGTTCGTCGAGGTCTTCTGGGGTCTGTCTCAGGAGATGCCTCCTTAGAGTGTCAGGGTTGTCGTCTTGGCAAGCAGATTCAGTTACCATATCCACATAGTGAGTCAGTGTCTAAGCGTCCTTTTGATTTAGTCCATTCCGATGTATGGGGTCCGGCTCCCTTCGATTCGAAAGGGGGTCATAAATACTATATTATTTTCATAGATGACTTCTCTCGTTACACATGGCTTTATTTCATGACTTCTCGTAGTGAGGTGTTGTCCATTTATAAGCGTTTTGCTGCCATGGTTCATACTCAGTTCTCTTCTCCCATTCGTGTGTTTCGTGCTGACTCCGCTGGTGAGTATATCTCTAAGATGCTGCGTGGTGTTCTTGCTGAGCAAGGGACTCTCTCTCAATTCTCTTGTCCTGGTGCTCATGCTCAGAATGGTGTGGCTGAGCGCAAGCATCGTCATTTTCTTGAGACGACTCGTGCATTAATGATTGCTGCCTCTCTCCCGCCGCATTTTTGGGTTGAGGCCGTCTCCACCTTCACCTATCTCATCAATTTCCAGCCTTCTGCTGCTCTACAGGGTGGTGTTCCTTTCGAGTGTCTTTTTGATCGGTCTCCCGATTATTCGACGCTTCGCTTGTTTGGTTGTGTTTGCTATGTTCTTCTTGCCCCCCGCGAACGCACCAAACTGACTGCTCAGTCTGTTGAGTGTGTCTTCTTAGGCTATAGTGATGAGCATAAGGGCTATCGTTGTTGGGATCCTATCGGTCGTCGGATACGTATCTCTCGGGACGTGACTTTTGATGAGTCTCGTCCCTTCTACCCACGCTCATCTTCCTCGTCTTTTTCAGTAGAGGATATCTCTTTTCTCACTTTTCCTGACATGCCTATCACACTTGTTGAGCCTTTGCCTACTCATTCTGCTCCCTCTGCTTCTCCACCTCCAGTCGATTTGTCGCCACCATCTTCCACGGTCTCCTCGTCTAGCATGTCACCGGATTCTACACCTTCCTCTCCAGTGACTTCTTCGTCGCCACTCTCCGATTCTACTTTAGCGATTCCTCCTTCCATTGTTCCATCTTTTCCTCAGTGTTACACTCGTCGTTCACGTTCTGCGGATGCTTCTCTGGATGTGCCGTCCTCCTCGTCTCAGCCTACTTATGGCTTGCGTTCTCGTCCTCGTCCACCTGTTGATCGCTTAGGCTTTTCCACCGCTGGAGCTGCTGTTCTTGAGCCAACTACTTATCATCAGGCTGTTGTTCATCCTGAATGGCAGTTTGCGATGGCTGAGGAGATTGCTGCTCTTGAACGCACAGGTACGTGGGATCTTGTCTCCCTTCCTCCTGGAGTCCGTCCCATCACTTGTAAGTGGGTCTACAAGGTAAAGACTCGCTCCGATGGTTCTCTCGAGCGTCACAAAGCTCGTCTTGTGGCTCGTGGCTTTCAGCAGGAGCATGGTCGTGATTATGATGAGACTTTTGCTCCTGTGGCTCATATGACCACTGTTCGTACACTTCTTGCCGTGGCCTCTACACGCCACTGGTCTATCTCTCAGCTTGATGTTAAGAATGCTTTTCTTAATGGTGAGCTGCGTGAGGAGGTGTACATGCAGCCTCCACCTGGGTATTCTGTTCCTGATGGCATGGTATGCCGTCTTCGTCGCTCTCTCTATGGCCTTAAGCAAGCCCCCCGAGCCTGGTTTGAGCGGTTTGCTTCTGTGGTGACTGCCGCTGGTTTTTCACCAAGTGTTCATGATCCAGCATTATTTATTCACCTTTCTCCTCGTGGTCGGACTCTTCTTCTTCTTTATGTTGATGACATGGTCATCACTGGGGATGACCCTGAGTATATTGCCTTTGTCAAGGCTCGTCTTAGTGAGCAGTTCCTTATGTCTAATCTTGGACCTCTTCGCTACTTTATTGGGATTGAAGTCTCTTCTACCTCTGATGGCTTTTTTATATCCCAGGAAAAGTATATCCAGGATCTTCTTGCTCGTGCTGCTCTTACTGATGAGCGCATTGTTGAGACTCCTATGGAGCTCAATGTTCACCTTTCTGCTACTGATGGTGATCCCCTGCCTGATCCGACGCGCTATCGTCATCTTGTTGGCAGTCTTGTTTATCTAGCTGTCACTCGTCCGGATATTTCTTATCCGGTTCATATTCTCAGTCAGTTTGTCTCTACTCCCACATCGGTTCACTATAGTCATCTCCTCTGTGTTCTCCGATATCTTCGAGGCACAATCTCTCATCGTTTATTCTTTCCTCGCTCCAGTTCTTTACAGCTTCAGGCCTATTCGGATGCTACGTGGGCTAGTGATCCTTCAGATCGCCGTTCACTTTCTGCTTACTGTGTTTTTCTTGGTGGTTCTCTCATTGCCTGGAAGACGAAGAAACAGATTGCAGTTTCCCGTTCGAGTGCAGAGGCTGAGTTGCGAGCGATGGCTCTTTTGACGGCAGAGGTGACTTGGTTACGGTGGTTACTTCAGGATTTTGGTGTTTCTGTCACTACACCGACTCTGCTCTTATCTGACAGTACAGGTGCTATTAGCATTGCGCGTGATCCTGTGAAGCATGAGCTCACCAAGCATATTGGTGTTGATGCTTTCTATGTGCGCGCTGCTGTGCAGGATCAGGTTGTTGCTCTTCAGTATGTGCCTTCCGAGTTACAGTTGGCGGATTTCCTGACGAAGGCCCAGACTAGAGCACAACATGGCTTTTATCTCTCCAAACTCAGTGTTGTTCATCCACCCTGAGTTTGAGGGGGGGTGTTAGAGTTATAATACAAGTCATGTACCCTTCTGTATTTATCCCAATATATAAGGGGTTTCCTGCATATAGTCCACCACCTGTACATGTATATATATACCGGCCTATGGCCTCATGGTAATACAAGTTGCTTATTCCTAACATGTAGCAACCAAACGAAGTTTTAAATTTAAAAAATATATATATATATCAGAATTGATGAATGATACCATCAGCGTATGGTACTCCAACTAAACAGAAACTCCAACCCTGCTATTAACCCCTAATTTGCAAAAGAAAACTGATGGAAGGGAATATATTAAGCGGGAACGAAGCTATGAAATGAGACAATTTGATTGACTTTATAAGTTTAGTATTCCGCAAAAATATTTTATAGGTTTAGCAAGTAAAAAGGACGTGCATCTCACAAAATAAAACATTTGTAAAGAGTAGCACTCTTGGTGAAATTTCTCCACCCGTCCATCCCTTGTGTGAACAAGAGCTTACATTATTCATCCTCCATGATGGAAAAGTATATGACGCGCCAAGAACTGTGAAAAAGTAATGTGTCCAAAAGTAGTTACCGACATAACTGAAAATTATAATCCAAACATTAGCCTGCAATTGAAAGATATATCATGGATTTAGCAAACAGTTTTGAAGAGATAATATGAGGAAATGCATTACCAAATAAAACTAAGTCCATAGATAATGAGAAGTACTGCTCATTATACCTGTATTAGTAGTTTAACAACAAAGTAAGTACCGCGTAACTGAAGAATATATATCACTAGTGTTTGTTCATACAGGGTAGTTTGCTGAGTTTATAATACAAAAACCTTTCATGTGCATACAAAAGATTTCATGAGTGCTTGACAAAAATATGGTAAATGTTTGATACACCAACTGTTATACAACCACTTTTAAATTTCTGTGGGTCAAAGTTAAATCCGAGTAAGGTATAATTATAGTGAAAAAAATAAATCCTGAATCAGATCAATATAACAGAATCATATTACATACAACTGTGGGATTTGCAAGGACAGAGTCCATTTCTGGAACTCAAATTGGCTTACAAAAGGTCCACACTGAAAATGCATACCTTGACCCAGTAACGATCTTTTAAACTTCTAATACTATCTGCCTGAAATGGAAATAAATAAATGAAGTTAACTTTCAAATATATAATTAGTGTACACACCAGTACAAGAGTAATAACATAATAGGCTCGAAATTTCTTCCTTTATGGACCATATTAAGAAATATAATTTAGGAGCGAAAATAGGAAGACAAATCAAAAGGGAAAAGATGCAAATGCAAAACTGAAGCTCAAATAAGAGAGGTGCAAGAGAGAGGAGCCCAACCCTCTCCTCCCATCCCTGCTCCTCCATTTCTTTCCCCACTTTTATAGTTTTTGCCATGTGTTCGCTCAGCATTAAATATTTGCGTACTAGTGGATTCCTTTGTTTAGGCCAGCAAAACTGCTGCTATGGTTGGAAACATGAATTGCCAGCTGATCCAAAACACCAAAATGTTGTACTAAAATGTTCCTCAACTCTGGTTGTCATCTTAATTGCAATGAAATGTTAATGTCTATGTTTATGCATCTAACATTTCTTGATTCTCACTTAACGGCAGACACCTGAATTTGGTGAAACAGTGATACTGCTGACTGCTGTGCAAATACTGCCCTTTTTCGCTAGGTAGCAGTAGTCAATGGGACATGGTTACCCTCTGAACACTGAATATCACATCGAACAGATCTTCCGAAGTTGATCTGACGAGCGAGTAGGAGGGAGGGGGGGTGACATATTACCTTTCCTACGAGGAACAGAGGGATGACAAACGCAGGCACGGTTGACACCAATCCAAGAATCAAATATTCCAGCTCCGTGAAACTCTGCACATCACAATAAAAAATACAAGAATGCTTAAGAGGAAAAAAATAGTAATCTAATCGGAAATCGCTAGAAAACAAATCACCAAGATTGAATCTTTCTCTTGGGATCCCATCTTCCAAAATGCTCGAAAGATGAGATAGATCGACCAGGAGGTGAGGGCGGATAGTGCTGGTACCTCGTAGAGCTTGAAGGGGACGACGACGCCGAGGCAGAGCGTGAGCCAGAAGGGCGTGTATAGCAGGAAGAACTTCTCCCCCCACCTCTTGCTCCCGTCCGCCGCTAGCCATGCGTTCTTTCCGGCCGCGCCACCTCCGCCCCGCTTCGCCGCCGCCTGCCGCCGGACAGCTGCAAGGACAGACGGCTCCTTCAGTCAGGTGGGGAGACACGTGGAGGGATACCAGTGGGCGCGGCAAGCGCGGGGCTCACCTGCCATCGCTCGATCCCGCTGTACGGAGTACGGAGAGGGAGAGGGAGAGGGCGAGGGACGACGGGGCGGAGCGGCGTCGGCGGGGCGGCGGCAGCGGCGGCTGGGTGGCGCCTGGCGAACCCTAGAGCAGAGACGCGAGAGCGAGACTGCTGCTCGCTCGAACTCGAGTGAGGGAGCGGGAGCGCATCGGGCTGACCCCATTTTTTTTCATTGACCACTCGGTGGCAATTTTGCTGTAATACCAGCAAACAACAGACACATTTTGGTATATACCCCTTCGGCTCACTTACGGGAAGATGCGAGAAGCTGCTTTCACCCAGCTTTTTTCCATGGCACTAGGCCCTCATGTGAAAATAAGCTAAGCCAACTTTTTCAAAACGAGTTCTTTTCAGCTTCTGGCTTATTTTAACAATAAGCTGTAAAAAGCTACAAAAGAACTGGCCCGAAGTGTGGCTGCTACGGACTTTGGGTGTCTTTGATTGCATTCCTATCTCAGCATAGTCGTCCTTTTTTCCATGTATGTTCATCTCAACAGTCCTTTTCACTCCATGTATGCTCTTTTTCTGCACGTTTCTAGTGTATTTATGTTAAACTAGTATGGACTCATGTATCCTTCATACACACTACCAAACATCTAAAAGTGAGTCTGGTATGTGTCAATGTGTGGCTGGCTGCTTCATAGATTGGGTTGTTCCCTATTGAGATAGGGACGAAAGGAACTAGTTAGTGAGCCCTTGTTTAAAAGCTTTCCAACGATCACTTTCATGTGTCATTATTTGACAGTCGTCATCACGTGTCACGTTCTGAGTGTTTTCTTTGATTTTTTTTATTTTCCCGCATGTCTTTTCAGCCTTTTAGATTGATATTTTGGGGGTTTTTTATGTTTCAGTTTTCTTCCGGTTTTCCTTCGTTTTTTGGCGAAAAAAATAAAAAAAAAGTGCGAAAAACGTGTTTTTCGTTTTTTTCATGAGAGACACGGTTTTGCTTTCGTGAAAGACACGGTTTTGCGTTCACGAGAGGCACAGTCGTGCCTCAAAAAAACAGAAAAAGTGTTTTTTTTGAGAGGCATGGTTTTACGTTCGCGAGAGGCACGTTCGTGCCTCTCAGAAATGTGAGAGGCACGGTCGGAAACGAAAAGAAAAACGCGTTTTTTGTTGTTGTTCTTCGCGAGAGGCATGGTATTGCGTTCGCGAAAGGCACGGTCGGTCGTGCTTCTCGGAAACGAAAAACGTGTTTTCTTTTTTTTACGAGAGACATAGTCTTGCATTCTCAAGAGGCACGGTCCTACCTCACGGTTTTGCTTCCGATAGAGGCACGGTTTTACCTTTGCGAGAGGCTTGGAAACAAAAAAATGTTTTTTTGTTTTTTTATCATGAGAGGGACGGTTTGTTCGTCCGATTTTTAGGAAGAATAGAAAGGCTTATGTGTGACACGGCGTATCATGCCACGGGGTTTAGATGCACCAGCAAAGTATGCACCGATCCTCGAGGTGAGAATGGACAATGCACGATACCGGAGAGGCTAGCAAAATATGAGGAGGTGAGATTGCATATGTGCATGGTTTCACATTAATCATGAAGAACTCATATGCTTATTGCAAAGCTTTATTAGTTTCATCACTAATCAAAGCACTACTCGTATGCCTCGAGGGATAGTGAAAGGACGTGGATGTCGCCTAGAGGGGGGTGAATAGGCGCTTTAAAATAATTAAGGTTTAGGCTTGAACAAATGCGGAATAAAACTAACGTTTAATATGTCAAGCACAAAACCTACAAACAACTAGGCTCACCTATGTGCACCAACAACTTATGCTAAGCAAGATAAACAACTAAGTGATAGCAAGATATATTACAATAAACAATATGTCTATCACAAAGTAAAGTGCATAAGTAAAAGGTTCGGGTAAGAGATAACCGAGGCACGGGGAGACGATGATGTATCCTGAAGTTCACACCCTTGCGGATGCTAATCTCCGTTAGAGAGGTGTGGAGGCACAATGCTCCCCAAGATGCCACTAAGGCCACCGTAATCTCCTCACGCCCTCGCACAATGCAAGATGCCGTGATTCCACTAAGGGACCCTTGAGGACGGTCACCGAACCCGTACAAATGGCAAACCTTGGGGACGGTCACCGAACCCGTACACGTGGCAACCCTTGGGGGCGGTTACCGGTACCCGTACAAATTGCTCGGGGCTATCTCCACAACCTAATTGGAGATCCCGACGCTTGCCCGGAGCTTCACACCACAATGATTGAGCTCCGAGACACCACCAAGCTTCTAGGATGCCAAAGCATCCACGAAGAACAATATCTAGGGTACTAAGTACCAAAGGTAGTAAGCTTCTCAACTTCTCACTTCCACGTATCACCGTGGAGAACTCAAACCGATGCAACTAATGCAATGGCAAGAACACACGAAGTGGTCAAGTCCCTCACACTCAAATCCCTCCACAACAACAAAAGCTATGGAGAAATATGAGAAGAAGAACAAGGAGCTCACAAAGAACTCCAAGAGCTAGATCCAAGGGGTTCCCCTCACATAGAGGAGAAAGTGATTGGTGGAGATGTGGATCTAGATCTCCTCTCTCTTTTCCCTCAAGAACAAGCAAGAATCCTTGGAGGGATTGAGAGTTAGCAAGCTCTAAGAATGTCAACAATGGAGGTAGAACAAGAGCTCAACAGATAGGTAAGGCCAAGGGGGAAGAAGACCCCCTTTATATAGTGGGGGAAGGAATCAGACCGTTACCCTCACTTACAGCCCGAGCCCAGCGGTACTACCGCTGACCCTCCGGCGGTACTACCGCTGGCTGCAGCGGTACTACCGCTGAGCCCATGGTAGCGCAAAGATACTACCAGGCCAACCACCGCCAAGAAAGTCTTCGCAAAAATGTCCGACGCAGTACAACCGCGAGGATGACGGTACTAAAAACTTGGAGTGGTACTACCGCTGGCCAGGGGCGGTACTACAGCCAGCTCTAGCGGTACTACCGCTAGGGCCAGCGGTACTACCGCCAGCTCTAGCGGTACTACCGCTAGGGCCAGCGGTACTACCGCCAGCTCTAGCGGTACTACCGCTAGGTCCAGCGGTACTACCGTTAGGTCCAGCGGTACTACCGCTCGCCACTGAAACAAACATAACTTTCGCATACGAGCTCCGAATCGAGCAAACCCAAGCTCGTTGGATTCAGGACGACAAGAGCTATCCAAACATCGAATGGAAATCTTAAGACCATGCAGATATGAAAATGCCAATGATATAGAGATGTGAGTCCTCTATGAATGAAGAACCGGCAAAAACTCCAACGTCGAAAACATCATAGTAGATGCATATGGACTCCGTTTTCGATGAACTCGAGCTTGTCACGAAGATGACCATAAGCTCTAAAACTCACAAAGAGAAACACCAAACAAGAACCAAGAAGTATGATGCAAGGATGCAAATGGTTTGAGCTCTCAACGAACGATACGATCAAGCTACTCACTTGAGAGCCCCCTTGATAGTACAACAATCTATCCTAAACAGAAAACCTATCAAGGGCAAACCTATTACCTTGCACCTCGTCCTCCTGAGCTAGATGATGATGATCTTGGCTTCCTCAAGATGGACCACCTTTCTTGATTGCGTTGGCTTGATGAAGACTAGTTGATTACTCCCCCATACTCACTATGGGTGAGCCACTCTTCAGCATATCTTTACAGGTCCATTGCCACCACAATGGACGACAAGCTTCAAGCATGATATCTTCGTGTTGATCCACTTGAACTTGCACATCGCAATCTTGATGACGATCACAACTTGACGTCATACTTCATGGGTTGTATGAGATCTTCCCTTTGACGCAACCCCATGGAAACACACCTAACCCCCGCATAGAACTCTCACGAAGGCCATGGGTTAGTACACAAACACGTAATGGACAATGCTTACCATACCATGGGATCACTTGATCCCTCTTGGCACATCTTGTACGCTTTGTGTGTTGATCATCTTGATTTACTCTTTGTCTGAGATCTTGATCAACCATGTGTCTCTATGACCATTCTTTGGATAATACCTTGAATACTATCTTGGTCATCATATAAACTCCTTGAGCCCAACAGATGGACTTCAAGAAGTGCCTATGGACAACTCCTATAAATGTAACTCAAGGCAACCATTAGTCCATAGGAATTGTCATCAATTACCAAAACCACATATGGAGATATATGCTCTAACAGATAGGGTTGCGAGGAGTTAACCATCACGCGACTCCGATTCAAAACAATACTAGGATTTTAACGAGAAATAGAAATGCTCACACATCCTCGTCATGCCTTTTTAATATTCAGATAAACAAGAAATTAACACCTCTTATTACAGGTACTTCTACGAATCAACAATGATGCACTCGCACATTTTTCATATTACCACATCAATATCATTAACCCACAATTTCTCTATATGTGCTACATGATGGTTTTGATTATCACTCATTGAATACTTATTATTTTTGCACTAGCTCTAAGACCCTGCAAATTACCATTACTGTTTATTAACTCTCATACAAATATAAGTGAACGACAAAAGTGCAAATATTTCTATAAATTTTACACGCCACCGTGCTCAAAAAGATATAAGTGAACTTCTAGAGCAACTGCTAACCTCAAAAGATATAAGTGAAGCACGTAGGGTATTCTAACAAATCATAATGAATGTGTGTGTCTCTCAAGGTGGTATATCCAGCAAAATATGATTGTGGCAAACAAAAAATAGAAAGTCGAACTAAAGCAAACGACGCTCCAAGAAAAACTCATATCATGTGACAAATAAAAATGTAGCTTCAAGTGACATATCGGTATATTGAGATGAAAGAAGGGATGCCTTTCCGGGACATCACCAAGCTTAGACGCTTGAGTCTTCCTAGAATATTAACTTGGGGTGCCTTGGGCATCCCCAAGCCTAATCTCTTGCCGCTTCTTATTCAATTGTCCATCGCGATAGCACCCAAAACTTAAAGCCTTCAATCACACAAACCTCAATGAAACTTTGTGAGATCCGTGAGTATAAGCAACATATCAAATACTTAGGTATTGTTGTGAATTGATTCATATTTTATTATTGTAAAATAGGTGTTGTATTCCAACTCCTCCATGGCTTATACCCCGATACAATCCATAACATCATCAAAACAAGTAGACTATGCAAGCAAAAATAGAATCTGTCTAAAATAGAACAGTTTGTAGTAATATGTAATGAACCTATACTTTAGTAACTCCAAACATTCTGAAAAAATAGGAAGTCCTGAGGAATTTCTACAGAAATATTGTGTAAAAAATCAGCTTAAAGAGAAATTCCAGTAAAATCAGAGAAATTATGTAGTGGACGTCAAAGTTTCTGTTTTTGCATCGTATCAATTATACTTGTCATACAAGTCATTGTTGGGGGGAACGCTGCATGGGAAACACAAATTTTGCTATGCACACCCAAGATCTATGTATGAGATGTATATATAAGAGAGGGGGGTACATCTACATACCCTTGTAAATCGCTAAGCGGAAGCATTAAGAAACGTGGTTGATGTAGTCGAACGTCTTCGCGATCCAATCATGATCCACCCGTTCTAACGTTGAACGGACGATACCTCCGTGTTCAGCACACGTACGGCTCTACGATGTCTCCACCTCCTCGATCCAGCGAGAAAAACAGAGTAGTAGGTGAGTCCTCCGGCGGCACGACAACGTGGTGAAGGTGGTGGTGGTGCGGTCTGAGCACGACTTCACCAAGCGCTGTCGGAGGCACGACGGTAAAAGAAAACTAATCTAGAGAGAGAGGGAGGGCACCGCCAAGGCTTGGCGCGTTGGTTGCTTCCCTCTCCTCTCTTATATATAGGAGGAGGCCGGAGGAGGGTTGGTCTAGGTTTCCCCTGATGGGGATATGTACCTAGGGTAGGGCCATAGGCCTGACCTACATGTCCTACCTAAGGGCACCTCATTAAAGATTTGAAGACTACAAGGAGGGTTCCGACTGGATATCCATAACGTTCGAATCACTCGGAGAATTTCCTCCTTCACTCGACAATCAACTTCCACTCGGAAGAACCAAAAGCCAGTCGACGCACAAGACCAGAAGCCGCTCCAGGGAGGCCGACAGGCGAGCGTTCGGCTGGCTGTCATAAGTAACATTGATTACATACGTTATCAGTAATGTAGGCCTTTAAACTCCATTGATCGAACCCTTGGTTGCCGGGTATTGATGAGGGGCAGCGCACTCTATATAAGCCACCCCTCCCCTCTAGCACAAGGGTTCACACCCCTTGTAAAACACACTGCACACTGCAAGAGCTCCAGAGCACTGAGATGCAGGGATGTTACCTCCACGAGAGGGGCCTGAACTCATACATCTTGTGTACAAGCTTGTCGTAGCTAGGACTCTGCCCTCTCCTTGCGTACCCCACACCTCTACTGTGAGGTTCATTCACACGACTGCTGGCGCTCTCCATGGGGCAGGCGTCTATGCGACTTCCGGCAAGTTTGCGATTTTCATTCTTCATCATGTATTCCGGCTGCGATTCATTCTTGGGCGGCGAGATCTGTCTCGGCGCGCTCATCTTCATTGTCGCTGACTCGGTATGGCTTCAGGAGGCGCCTCTCGACGTCGAGGCGCTCCCGGTTCGCGGGGCAACGCATTTCGTGCAAGTTCCTGCGGCATACTCCTTCGGCAGCCGTCGACCCCGATGTCAACTGTTCACTCTGCTGCTCGTCACCACAAGCGATCCAGTTGCTCGCGACTCCGCCGATGGGTGAGACACACGGTGGCTTGCTAGGCGTCATCTCCGCAGATTGCGGCAATCGAGCCCGTCGAACCTCTTCGAGGCGTGATCGACTCGGCGTCAAATTAGTCTGATGTTCCTTCCGAGTGCGATAGCTGCAATCCTGCAGCGGAGGTCTTCATGGGGGGTTCTATGGAGAGCCTGACTAGGTTCGGTCACGGCGAACACGAAGTTGGAGAGCCGTCGAGTGGACACGCCCATCAACGTCCTCCGGTTTCCAGTCAGCGACAACTCTTTTTGAGTGGACCACAGAACAACATCGAGGTATTTCATACTCCGGTACAAAATGTTGCAACTGCCTCTAAGATAGCAGATTCTATTCAGCCGTCAAACTCACAAGCTAGTAGAGGCTTAGAGAAGATTCGTACTTTGCTTCAAGCAGCGCAGCAGCAGAACTCAACCGTATCACAGTCACTCAATAGATTGCACAGTAATTCACCCATAGCGGATGCAGTTCATTCAGTTTACAGTCTAGGGTCACCTCAACGTCGCAGAGACGGGGGGTTACCGAGAGGATCAACACAGAGATCAGGGGCGAAACCAGTTTGCTCCCCGTTACCACCGTGATGACCGTCGTCGGGTGCATTCTCCTCCGAGGAGTGGTACGTATGTGTCCCGACACTACGACGATAGGCGCCCGTTCAGTGATGAGCGGAGTCTTGGGTTTGATGCGAGAAATGTACTAGCGCACAGGAGGATTGACAGGGGCAAAGCTCATAGAGATGGTTTTGACAGAGATCGTCCGAGTGGAAGCGACACTGTGGTCTCCGGCCCCGAGTGCTTCAGTAGAGCAATTCGTTCTGCTAATATTCTCCCCAACTTTAGGTTGGCGGTTGGAATAAGTAAATTCACAGGAGAATTTAATTCTGAAACATGGCTCGATGACTACCGAGTGACTGTGCAGATTGGTGGAGGTAACGACAATGTCACCATGAAGCATTTGTCTCTAATGCTAGATGGTTCGGCCAGGGTGTGTCTGAATCAGTTGGCCCCTTCTAGCATCTACTGCTCGGAGGATCTCGCCTGAGTGTTCATCAAAACATTCGAGAGCACGTGCAAGCGCCCTGCTGGTTTGTCCGAGTTGCAGCATTGCGTGCAGAAGCCAAATGAGTCCTTGAGAGATTATATCCAGTGTTGGACCATCCTTCATCACACGGTGGAAAACGTTTCTTAGCACCAGGCAGTCTGCGCTTTCAAGGCTGGTGTTAGGTACAGAGAGTTATATCTGAAGTTCGGCCGGACATGTGACATGTCCATGAGCAAAATGATGGAGATTGCTGCCCGGTACACCAATGGTGAAGAAGAAGACCGCATCCGCGGCGGTAAAGGAAAAGCAGTCGACAATGATGCCGGCAGCAATTCCAATTGAAAACAGAAGCGCAAGGCTGATGGTTCCACTCCGGCAGAAGCAACCACCATGGCGTCACAAGGAAAGTTCAAGGGAAAGCCCAAAGGGCAATTTCCCCCCAAGAAGTTGAAAAAATAGTCAGATATTCTGGATTTACCGTGTGCAGTCCACACGAAGAAAGATGAAGATGGCAATCTGATATTTCCCAAACACACCACTCGTCAGTGTAGACTGTTGATCCAATAGTTCAAAGATAATCCATCGAGTGAGAAGACTCCTGAGAAGGAGGATGAAGAAGATAAAGAAGATTTTCCAGATATCAATGCCACCCTGTGTTGCTGATGTAGAGAGCAAAAGTCAGTTGAAGGTCATAAACAGAGAGGTCAACATGGCAGTTCCGACCACCCCTCACACCTCAAATGGTCTCACACTCCCATAGCATTCAATCAGTCGGATCACCCTGCTCACGTTGCTACCCCAGGTCGACAAGCTTTGGTGGTAGACCTAGTTGTGGGAGGCGTTTGTCCTCGCAAGGTTTTAATGGATGGTGGGAGTGGGTTGAACATTCTGTATGTAGAAACCCTCAAAGGAATGGGCATTCCGGTGTCTCGACTGAGTGAAAGCAATATGCAGTTCCACAGGGTCATCCCTGGGAAAAGGCCAAGTCACTCGGCCAGATTGCACTGGATTTGGTATTTAGCACACACAAGAACTTTCGCAAGGAAAAATTAACGTTTGAAGTTGTGGATTTTCAGAGTGCTTATAATGCCATCCTTGGTCACCCCGCTTATGTGCGTTTCATGGCATGCCCATGTTACGTGTATCTCAAGATGAAGATGCCAGGGCCCAAGGGCGTCATCACAGTCACAGGCAATCAGCAGAGGGTCGAGGAGTGCTTGCAACAAGGCTCCAAGATCGCTGATCAACAGATGGTTGTGGTTGAGCTGGAGGAATACCGAAAGAACACTGACTGTGCCGACCTGATGCGCTCCAAGAACCCGCTTCCGAGTCCGTTTTTCAGTCAGCGGGTGAAGTTAAAAAAGTGAACATCCACCTGATAGATCATGATGCTGCCCCGACCAACATCTCAACAACACTCGACAGCAAATAGGAAGCCGAGCTCATCCAATTCCTCTGTGAGAGCTGGGACATCTTTGCATGGAAGCCTGATGACATGACGAGTGTGCCTAGGGAACCGGCTGAGCACCAACTGAGAGTGGATCCGAAGGCAAATCCTATTAAAGAGCATTTGCATTGATCTGGAGCAAAAAAATGGAAAGCAATCGACGAGGAGGTGGCTCGACTCTTGGAGGCGAAGTTCATACGCGAGGTTTACCACTCCGAGTGGCTCGCAAATGTCCTCATGGTCCCCAAGAAGGAAAAGTCCCTTCATATGTGTATCGATTTCAAGAATATCAATAAGGTCTGCCCGAAAGATCACTTTCCGATCCCCTACATCAATCAAATTGTCGAATCGACTTCGGGGTATGAGCGTCTATCCTTTCTTGATGCATACTCTGGCTACCATCAGATCCGTCTATTTGGTCTAGATGAAATAAAAACGGCCTTCATCACCCCTTTTGGTTGTTTCTGCTACATCACAATGCCTTTTGTTTTGAAGAATGCTGGTGCTACTTTCAAGCGCATGATTCAGAAGTGCCTGCTTGATCAAATCAGTCGGAATGTTGAAGCATATATGGATGATATTGTGGTCAAGTCCCGCAAAGGTTCCGACATGCTGACTGAGTTGGCAGAAACATTCACCAACCTGAGAAGGTATGATATCAAGTTGAATCCAGCTAAGTGCACTTTTGGAGTTCGTGGCGGCAATTTACTCGGTTTCCTCATTTCCGAACGCGGGATCGATGTCAGCCCCGAGAAGATCGGCGCCATCGTTCGAATGAAAAGCCCTGTGCATGTGCACGATGTCCAGAGGCTCACAGGCTTCCTGGCGACGTTGAGTCGGTTCATTTCGGGTCTCGGTGAGAAGGCATTGCCTCTGTACCGACTCATGAAAAAGTCTGATGTGTTCGAGTGGAATGACGAGGCAGAAGCAGCGTTTGTCGTGCTAAAAGCCCTGCTTTCCACCCAGCCTGTGCTTGGTGCTATGCACAACAAAGAACCCCTGCTGTTATACATCACATCTACTAATCAAGCCGTGAGCACAGTTCTGACTATCGAGCAAGAAGTGGAAGGCAAGGCTTACAAAGTCCAGCGCCCAGTCTACTACATTTCTGAAGTACTGACCCCTTCGAAGCAAAGGTACCCTCATTACCAGAAGCTTATATTTATCAGCGAAGAAGGTGGCGCACTACTTTCAAGATCATTCAGTATCAATCGTCAGTGATGCTCCATTGTCAGAGATTCTTAACAATCGAGACACATTTGGTCGCGTGGCTAAATGGTCCATCGAGCTATCATACTTTGACATCAAGTTCGAAGCAAAGAAAGCTATCAAGTCTCAAGCGCTTGCTGATTTCATGGCCGAATGGGTGGAACAACAACATCCAACTCAAATTCACTCGGCACACTTTACCATGTTCTTTGATGGCTCTAAAATGTTGAATGGGTCCGGTGTTGGTGTGGTATCCGTGTCCCGAAAAGGCGACAAGCTCAACTATATTCTCCAGATTCACTTTGATTCCTCCAAGAACGAGGCTGAATATGAAGCGCTCCTCTATGGGTAGCGTATGGCCATCTCACTCGGCGTCCAACTCTTGATGGTATACGTCGACTCGGATTTGGTAGTCAATCAAGTGATGAAGGAATGGGATGTCACAGACCTTGCAATAACTGGGTATTGCCATGCGGTAAGGAAGTTGAAGAAGAAGTTTGAAGTTCTGGAACTCCATCATGTTCCCCGATTGAAAAATCAAGCAACTGACGAGCTGGCAAAGATTGGGTCCACTCGAAAACCTATCCCTGGCAATGTATTCCTGGAACACTTACATACTCCTTTGGTGCAAGATGATCCTTTCACTGAAGAGCCCCCACAACTGATAAGCACCTCTAATCCGACTGAAATTGATGTTCCAGCAGTCGTTGATTTAGTCATGGAAATTCTGGTAATCACGCCCGATTGGACAGTACCACACAGTATACATTCTGAGGCAAAAACTCCCAGAAGACAAAGTGAAGCTAAGCAGATTGTCCGTAGATCAAATGCTTTTACTATGATGGGCGATCAACTTTACAGAGAAAGTGTTACTCGCGTAGCTCAACGGTGCATCTCCCCTGAGGAGGGCAGACTGATCCTGGAGGAAATCCACTCGGGGACCTGTGGTCATCATGCATCCTCTCGGACTATTGTTGCCAAAGCATACCGAGCTGGGTTCTTCTGGCCGCGTGCTAGCGAGATGGCTAAAGATATTGTTGATCACTGCAAAGGCTGCCAGTTCTACTCTAACTTGTCTCACAAGCCTGCATCTGCCTTGAAGACTATCCCACTCATCTGGACGTTTGCTGTTTGGGGTTTGGGTATGGTCGGTCCGTTCCGAATAGGCCAGAGTGGA
This sequence comes from Hordeum vulgare subsp. vulgare, assembly GCF_904849725.1. Lineage (NCBI taxonomy): Eukaryota > Viridiplantae > Streptophyta > Magnoliopsida > Poales > Poaceae > Hordeum > Hordeum vulgare. The sequence continues at coordinate 36,600,379 of NC_058521.1, read as the reverse complement.
TTCACACACCTGCTTGTTGCAGTCGACAAGTTCACTAAATGGATCAAAGTCAAACCTATAAAGAAGCTGGATTCGTGCACCGCTATCAAGTTCATGAAGGAAATAACAATCCAGTACGGAGTTCCTCACAACATCATAACAAAAAATGGTTTTAACTTCGACTCAGAAGAGTTCAGACGCTTTTGCTCTACTCAAGGCACCCGGGTGGATTATGCGTCTGTTGCACCCCCCCAAACCAATGGACAAGCTGAGCGAGCGAATGACCTTATCCTTCAAGGGTTGAAGCCTCCACTCATGCGAGACTTGGAACATGCAGCTAGAGCTTGGGTATCTAAATTACCGTCTGTTCTGTGGGGTTTGAGGACAACTCCCAACTGGTCGACTGGATGCACACCCTTCTTCTTGGTATATGGAGCTGAAGCCATCTTATCGAGTGATCTTCTTCACAATTCTCCCTAAGTGGATCTATATTCTGAGGCTGAGGCTAAACAGGCGTGACAGGACGGAGTAGATCTCCTGGAAGAAGAGCGTGAACTGGCCTTGAGTCGGTCGACAATATACCAACACGATCTATGTCGCTTCTATGTGAGGCATGTTAAGAGTCGGGCGTTCCACGAAGGCGATCCGGTGCTCCGAGTGGATCAATAGCGACCTCACAAGCTTGCCCCACATGGGAAGGACCTTTCGTCGTCACCAAAGCACTGAATAATGGAGCCTATCACCTTTACAACCTCAAGAAGAGAATCAACGAACCGCGTGCTTGGAATGCAGACCTACTCCAACGCTTTTATGTTTGACAGCCGATTGGTTTGATGTAATAAGAGAGTTTTATAAACAATGTTGCCTGTCAAAGTCATGATTCCTATAGTTTTTTTGATTCCGATCGTGCAATTTCATACTCAAAATATACTTCGAGTGACGAGCAATCCTCTCACTCGAGGGCTTAGCTGCGAACCAGTCTTCGCCTAAGTATAAAAGTCACTCCGAGTGACGAGCAATCCTCTCACTCGGGGGCTTAGCTGCGCGCCTAAGTTAAAAATACCTCCGAGTGAATAGCAACCTATTCACTCAGATGCTTAGCTGCGAACTGGTATTCGCCTAAGTTTAGAACTCACTGCGAGTGACGAGCAATCCTCTCACTCGGGGGCTTAGCTCCGAACATGTTTTCGCCTAAGTTAAAAACCTCTTTCAGTGAATAGCAACCTATTCACTCGGATGCTTAGCCGCGAACCAGTCTTTGCCTAAGTTTAGAACTCACTCCGAGTGACGAACAATCCTCTCACTCGGGGGCTTAGATGCGAACATGTTTTCGCCTAAGTTAAAAAACCCGCCGAGTGAATAACAACCTATTCATTCGGATGCTTAGCCTCGAACTAGCCTTCGCCTAAGTTTAAAATATACTCCAAGTGACGAGCAATCCTCTCACTCGGGGGCTTAGCCGCGAACATGCCTTCGCCTAAGTATAAAACTCACTCCGAGTGACGAGCAATCCTCTCACTCGGGGGCTTAGCTACGAACATGTTTTCGCCTAAGTTAAAAAAACCTCTGAGTGAATAGCAACCTATTCACTCGGATGCTTAGCCGCGAACCAACCTTCGCCTAAATTTAGAATATACTCCGAGTGACGAGCAATCCTCTCACTCGGAGGCTTGGCCACGAACTAGTTTTCGCCTAAGTATAAAACTCATTCCGAGTGACGAGCAATCTTCTCACTCGGGGACTTAGCCGCGAACATGTCTTCGCCTAAGTTAGAAAACCCGGCCGAGTGAATATCAACCTATTCACTCGAGGACTTAGCAGCGAATTAGTCTGCGCCTAAGTTAGACTCTAGCCGGGTGAAAAACAATCTTTCCACTCGGATACTTAACTGTGAATCATACTTTGCTTAAGTAAGGGATTTCCCCGAATGTCAAGAACATTCACTCACTCGGGGGCTTAGCCGCGAACATGCCTTCGCCTAAGTATAAAACTCACTCCGAGTGACGAGCAATCCTCTCACTCGGGGGCTTAGCTGCGAACATGTTTTCGCCTAAGTTAAAAAACCCTCTGAGTGAATAGCAACCTATTCACTCGGATGCTTAGCCGCGAACCAACCTTCGCCTAAATTTAGAATATACTCCGAGTGACGAGCAATCCTCTCACTCGGAGGCTTGGCCACGAACTAGTTTTCGCCTAAGTATAAAACTCATTCCGAGTGACGAGCAATCTTCTCACTCGGGGACTTAGCCGCGAACATGTCTTCGCCTAAGTTAGAAAACCCGGCCGAGTGAATATCAACCTATTCACTCGAGGACTTAGCAGCGAATTAGTCTGCACCTAAGTTAGACTCTAGCCGGGTGAAAAACAATCTTTCCACTCGGATACTTAACTGTGAATCATACTTTGCTTAAGTAAGGGATTTCCCCGAATGTCAAGAACATTCAAAAAATAAACAAACTCAGCCAAACGCAGATAAACTCAAAGATATTCAGCTTGGATTAAAGTTGTTTATGCGGACGAAAGTACTCGGGTTTAACACCCGAATGAAGTTTTAACGGATACATTAACACTCGGCATACCGAGGCGAATAAAAGTTTGGACTGTAATCGAAGTTTCTTTTCAAGGCTCACCAGGACTCGCAGGCTCAACGAAGGTGTCAAGATCGACCCCATCAGCAATGCGAGTGGCCACGTCGATGAAGGTCTCCATGAAGTCCTCAAACCGGAGCTTCTTCGTATTCGCTACTTGGAGCGCCTCCAGCTTATCTTCCCTACCCTCCTTGCAATGGACTCGGACGAGCGAAAGAGTCACGTCAGCTCCGCAACATGCAGCAGACTTCTTCCACGCCTGCACCCTGTTGGGAATCTTGTCCAAGTGGCTCATTATTGACTCTAGATCAGCCTGGAGAGTGTCTTCACGCCACATCGATAATCCACAAGTATAGGGGATCGCAACAGTTTTCGAGGATAGAGTATTCAACCCAAATTTATTGATTCGACACAAGGGGAAGCCAAAGAATATTCTCAAGTATTAGCAGTTGGGTTGTCAATTCAACCACACCTGAAAGATTTAGTATCTGCAGCAAAGTATCAGTAGCAGAGTAGTGTGATAGCAGCAGTAGCAACAGTAACCAGTAGTAGCAAAGTAACAGCAGTAGCAGCAGAGTAACAGTACCAGCAGTGACAGCAGTAGCAGCAAAGTAACGTAGCAAGGACCAGTAGGAAAAGACTCGTAGGCATTGGATCGGTGATGGATGATTATGCCAGATGGTATTCATCATGCAACAGTTATAACACGGAGAGATATGTAACTAGCTCCAGTTCTTCAATGTAATGTAGGCATGTATTCCGTATGTAGTCATACGTGCTTAGGGAAAAGAACTTGCATGACATCTATTGTCCATCCCTCCCGTGGCATCGGGGTCCTAATGGAAAATATGGGATATTAAGGTTCTCCTTTTAATAAAGAACCGGACCAACGCATTAACACTTGGTGAATACATGAACTCCTCATACTATGGTCATCTCCGGGAGTGGTTCCGACTATTGACACTCCGGGGTTGCCGGGTCATAACACATAGTAGGTGACTACAACTTGCAAGATAGGATCAAGAACACACATATATTGGGGACAACATAATAGGTTCAGATCTGAAATCATGGCACTCGGGCCCTAGTGACAAGCATTAAGCATGGCAAAGTAGTAGCAACATCAATCTCAGAACATAGTGGATATTAGGGATCAATCCTCGTAAAAAAATAACTCGATTACATGATAGATATCATCCAACCCATCACCGTCCAGCAAGCCTACGATGAGATTACTCACGAACAGTGAAGAGCATCATGGAATTGGCGATGAAGGAAGGTTGGTGATGACGATAGTGGGGCCGCGCCTGGTGGGCTTGTGGGCTCTCAGCTCCACCCCTCCGGTTGATTCTTGCGCCGGTATTTTTTATATATTCCACAAAAAATCCCTGTAAATTTCCAGGTCATTCTGAGAACTTTCATTTCTGCGCAAAAACAACACCATGGCAATTCTGCTGAAAAGAGCGTTAGTCCGGGTTAGTTCCATTCAAATCATGCAAATTAGAGTCCAAAACAAGGGCAAAAGAGTTTGGAAAAGTAGATACGACGGAGACGTATCAACTCCCCCAAGCTTAAAGCCTTGCTTGTCCTCAAGCAATTCAGTTGACAAACTGAAAGAGACAAAAGAAAACTTTTACGAACTCTGTTTGATCTTGTTGTTGCAACTATGCCTAACTCATATCCAGAATTTCAGCAAGATCACAAGCTTACCACATAAGCAAATGACATCTAAGTCTCATGTGAACTCATATCAATGGCATAATCAACTAGCCAGCAATAATGACAAGTTTCAAACGTCAACACTTCAATCAAAACAAGCATGAAGCAGTGCGAACACATGGTATCTCGCTAGCTCTTTCTGAGACCGCAAAACATAAATGCAGAGCACCTTCAAAGACCAAGGGCTAACTAAACATTGCAATTCATGGCAAAGAAGATCCAGTCATAGTCATACTCAATATCAGTCAAAAGCAAAGAATAAAAATGACAGAGGTGCTCTCTAATTGGTGCTTTTATAAGAAGAGGATGACTCAACAGACACATAAATGGACATGCCCTTCGCACACGGAAGCATTGATTTGCAGAGGTGCCAGAGCTCAAGCTTTGAAAACAGAGATAATAATTTTGGGTGGCACGCTTTCATTGTCAATGCGATGACCAAGAGTTCTCACCATCTTCCACGCTACACATGCTATAGGTGGTTCCCAAACAGAAAAGTAAAGTTTTGACTCCCCCACCACCGATCAATCACACTCCACGACTAGCCGAATCCTCGGGTGCCGTACATACCAACATCAATCTAGGGGGAGTTTTGTTTGCAATTATCTTTTCGATTTGAGCATGGAACTAGGCATTCCAATTACTGACCCCTTTCTCGTGAATGATAGTGAATAAACACATATCGAGGATAACACGCCTAGCATGGAAGATACTGATAGTCCCCTGTCACCACATGAGCGGTTCGGGCATGCAAAACAGATTATTTTCTTGAAGGTTTAGAGAGTGGCACATGCAAATTTACTTGGAACGACAGGTAGATACTGCATATAGGTAGGTATGGTGGACTCATATGGAACAACTTTGGGTTTATGGAAGTGGATGCACAAGCAGTATTCCCGCTTAGTACAAGTGAAGACTAGCAAAAGACTGGGAAGCGACCAACTAGAGAGCGACAATAGTCATCAAAATGCATTGAGATTAACCAACATTGAGTGCAAGCATGAGTAGGACATAACTCACCATGAACATGAATATCATAGAGGCTATGTTGATTTTGTTTCAACTACATGCGTAAACATGTGCCAAGTCAAGTCACTTGAATCATTCAAAGGAGGATACCATCCTATCATACTACATCACAGTCATCTCAAAATTCATGTTGGCATCCAAGGCAAACCATTATAAGCTCCTAGCTAATTAAGCATGGCATCAGAAACTATGATCTCTAAGTTGTCATTGCAAACATGTTTCTCTCACAACAAAGCTGAATCTGGAACGATGAGCTAGTCATATTTACAAAAACAAAATAGATCGAGTTCATACCAGCTTTTCCAGGCTCAGTCACTTCATCATATATCTGTTGGGGAACGTCGCATGGGAAACAAAAATTTTCCTACGCGCATGAAGACCTATCATGGTGATGTCCATCTACGAGAGGGGATGAGTGATCTACGTACCCTTGTAGATCATACAGCAGAAGCGTTAGTGAACGCGGTTGATGTAGTGGAACGTCCTCACATCCCTCGATCCGCTCCGCGAACAATCCCGCGATCAGTCCCACGATCTAGTACCGAACGGACGGCACCTCCGCGTTCAGCACACGTACAACTCGACGATGATCTCGGCCTTCTTGATCCAGCAAGAGAGACGGAGAGGTAGAAGAGTTCTCCGGCAGCGTGACGGCGCTCCGGAGGTTGGTGATGACCTTGTCTCAGCAGGGCTCCGCCCGAGCTCTGCAGAAACGCGATCTAGAGGAAAAACCGTGGAGGTATGTGGTCGGGCTGCCGTGGAAAAGTCGTCTCAAATCAGCCCCAATACCTCCGTATATATAGGTGGGAGGGAGGGGACCTTGCCTTGGGGCTCAAGGAGCCCCAAGGGGGTCGGCCGAGTCCAAGGGGGGAAGGCTCCCCCCCAAACCGAGTTGGACTTGGTTTGGTGGGTGGGAGTCCTTCCCTTCCTTCCCACCTCCCTTTCCTTTTTTTCTTTCTCTTTGATTTTTCTTTGTATGGCGCATAGGGCCCTTTTGGGCTGTCCCACCAGCCCACTAAGGGCTGGTGCGCCACCCTTATGGCCTATGGGCTTCCCCGGGGTGGGTTGCCCCCCCGGTGAACTCGCGGAACCCATTCGTCATTCCCGGTACATTCCCGGTAACTCCGAAAACCTTCCGGTAATCAAATGAGGTCATCCTATATATCAATCTTCGTTTCCGGACTATTTCGGAAACCCTCATGACGTCCGCAATCTCATCCGGGACTCCGAACAACATTCGGTAACCAACCATATAACTCAAATACGCATAAAACAACGTCGAACCTTAAGTGTGCAGACCCTGCGGGTTCGAGAACTATGTAGACATGACCCGAGAGACTCCTCGGTCAATATCCAATAGCGGGACCTGGATGCCCATATTGGATCCCACATATTCTACGAAGATCTTATCGTTTGAACCTCAGTGTCAAGGATTCATATAATCCCGTATGTCATTCCCTTTGTCCTTCGGTATGTTACTTGCCCGAGATTCGATCGTCAGTATCCGCATACCTATTTCAATCTCGTTTACCGGCAAGTCTCTTTACTCGTTCCGTAATACAAGATCCCGTAACTTACACTAAGTCACATTGCTTGCAAGGCTTGTGTGTGATGTTGTATTACCGAGTGGGCCCCGAGATACCTCTCCGTCACACGGAGTGACAAATCCCAGTCTCGATCCATACTAACTCAACGAACACCTTTGGAGATACCTGTAGAGCATCTTTATAGTCACCCAGTTACGTTGCGACGTTTGATACACACAAAGCATTCCTCCGGTGTCCGTGAGTTATATGATCTCATGGTCATAGGAACAAATACTTGACACGCAGAAAACAGTAGCAACAAAATGACACGATCAACATGCTACGTCTATTAGTTTGGGTCTAGTCCATCACATGATTCTCCTAATGATGTGATCCCGTTATCAAGTGACAACACTTGCCTATGGCCAGGAAACCTTGACCATCTTTGATCAACGAGCTAGTCAACTAGAGGCTTACTAGGGACAGTGTTTTGTCTATGTATCCACACATGCACTGTGTTTCCAATCAATACAATTATAGCATGGATAATAAACAATTATCATGAACTAAGAAATATAATAATAACTAATTTATTATTGCCTCTAGGGCATATTTCCAACAATATCGTCATTATTGTCTTTCACTTGCACGACCGAATAATGTGAACAATAATAAGAGTGCTTGTGCATTGGATTAAGCTGGAATCTGCAGGCAAACACAAAGGAGAAGACAAATTAATATGGCTCTTTGACAGATAAACAAATATGCATGCGAGAGCCACTAAACATTGTAACCATGGTCTTCTACCTTGACCCAAAGAAAAAGAAAACTATTTACACGGGAAAGCTCCCATCAAGCAAAAGAGAACGAGAAATCTTTTTGGGTTTTCCTCAAACTAGACAAACACACGAAAAGAAAACAAGAGAAAGAAATAAACTAGCATGGATGATACAGTGGCAAAGTGTGAACACCGACTAACAAAGTGAAAGTGTAAGCAAGAATATAAAGTCGGTGAGAAACACGTACTCCCCCAAGCTTAGGCTTTTGGCCTAAGTTGGTCTACTTCCAAGGATGGTCCGCGCAATACCCAAAATCATAATGGGGATTATACGGGAGCGCTGCAGCCACTGCCAGAATAGCTGCCTCTCGGAGACGAGTAGCCTTTGCCTCCCTCTCATACTCCTCTGCCTCTCCTCTGGTTATGTAATATCTCCGTTTTAACTGAAAGTCAAAGAAGGCAGGAGCAGGAAGGGTAATATGGAAAACACGTTGCCGGTTAAATATTAAACGGTATAGGAGGGATTCATCATCCCTCTCAAGGAACTTATAGCGTGTCAAAGCGGTGCGATCAAGGAAAGTTGTATGGAGCGGGGGATTTCCTTCGCGGATGGGTACTCCAAGAAAATTTGCTATGCGAGTGGCATAGATCCCACCAAAGAAATCCCCTTCATTAGCATTATCATTCAGCCTCCTTGCTATTATAGGTCCCATGTTGAAACTTCTATCACCCGTTACTGCGCTCTTAAGAATACTAAGGCCGGGTGCGCAGAGGTGAGAATGCTCAATATTGCCATTAATGCATCTACCTATGAAGAGGGCAAAGTAATGCAAGGCAGGAAAATGAATGCTCCCCATGATAGCCTGCGTAATATCTCTAGTTTCTCCGACAGTTATACCTGAGAAGAAATCTCTAATCGAAGATTTAGGAGGATCATTGAGACTACCCCAAACAGGTATCTTGCAAATTCTATTGGAATCCTTTAAATCCATGGTATACGATTTGTCATAGAGATCAAACAGTACAGATGTATCACGGCCAGCTGAAAATTTGAATCTACGAACAAAAGAGGTAGTGAGAGTAACATACTGTTCACATTTATCGGAGATGAATTCTTTGAGTCCGACGTTGTGAACAAGTGTATCAAACTCGTCTTTGAAACCTGCCTCAATCATGAATTCATCAGAAGGCCATTCACATGGTTGTACATGTGCGTTCCTTGGTTGGTAAGGATCGGGTTCCCGAATCGCGAGACGGGGACCTCTCTTGCTTGAGGAACCACCATGATAGTTTCTCCTAAACATCTCCCTTCTCTGAAATTTCCAGTAACTCACACGAAAAGTGAACAAGGCCCATGGAAACTTGTAGCAACTACTCCCTCAAGTGCCTAGAAGCCATATCACGCATCAAAACTACTTGGGACCAGCTAAAATTAGCATGCAAAGCTCAAGAACAGGGTCACCAAGGCAGCAAAAATACGCGACGTATAAGGAACTAGAGCAAAAACTAATTGGACCAATGAGGAGTCACTTACCTAGGAGCAATTTCCCCAAAACAGTTTGGTGAATGGTGCCTTGCACAAGGAGATCAAAAATCCCAGCAGGAAGAGAAAGAACACGGATTTGAGTTGCGAAACGATTTTTTCTGGAGGTAGGAGAAGCAGATGGGAGCTAGAATAAGTGGTGGGGGTGCACGTGGGCCCCACAAGCCTGGTAGGTGCGACCAGGGGGTGCCCGTGCCTCCAGGGCTTGTGGCCCACTGGTGCAGCCCCCTGACTAGCTCTTCGTCTCAGTATTTTTCAAAAAATCCATAAAAAATCATACTTGATTTTCAGGACGTTCGGAGAACTTCTATTTTCGGGGTACTTTTCCATGGGACGCAAAAAGCGGAAAACAGGGAAAACTAAACTAAATCTATCATTTTTCTTCTAAGAAACCGAAGGTGAAAGCTTGGAACAGAGGTTTGTGACTCCTCGATTCATCCATCTCATGCTCATCGAAAGAAATCCGTCAATGAGGTTGCTCAAGTCTCCTTGACAAAAAATTTTGAATCGCAAAAGGAAACGGAGAATTTTCGAATAGTCACTAGGTTACCTCAATGGGGATGTGAATATCCCCAACAAGCAAATCATACTTCATCTTGACAGTAGGTATAGGGCATTCAAAGCTCCCAATAAGAATCGATGAAGTTTTTTCGATAGCATTGATGCAATGTACTTGATATTGTTTCTTCGGAAAGTGCGTCGTATGCTCATTACCGTTGACATGGAAAGTGACATTGCCTTTGTTGCAGTCTATAACAACCCCTGTAGTGTTAAAAAGGGTCTTCCAAGGATGACCGCCATGGCATCATCCTCGGGAATATCCAGAATAACAAAGTCTGTTAAGATAGTGACGTTAGCAAGCACAACAGGCACATCCTCGCAAATGCCGATAGGGAAAGGAGTTGTTTTCTCGGCCATTTGCAGAGAGATTTCAGTGGGTGTCAACTTATCCAATTCAAGTCTACGATAAAGAGAGAGAGGCATAACACTAACACCGGCTCCAAGGTCGCATCAAGCAGTTCTAACGTAGTTTCCTTTAATGGAGCTAGGTATAGTGGAAACTCTGGGATCACCCAGTTTCTTAGGAGTTCCACCCTTGAAGGTGTAATTAGCGAGCATGGTGGAAATCTCAACCTCAGGTATCCTCCTCTTATTAGTCACAATATCCTTCATGTACTTAGCATACAGAGACATTTTGAGCATATCTGTCAAACGCATTTGCAGAAAGACAAGTCTAATCATTTCAACAAATCGCTCAAAATCCTCATCATCTTTTTTCTTGGATGGTTTGGGAGGAAAGGGCATGGGTTTCTGAACCCATGGTTCCCTTTCTTTACCATGCTTCCTAGCAGCGAAGTCATTCTTATCGCAACTCCTATTCTTAGGTTGTGGGTTATCAAGATCAACATGTTCAATCTCCACATCCTTATCATTGCTAGGTTGAGCATCATCATGAACATCACTATTGATATTATCATTACGCTCACGTTCATCACTAGAGTGTTTCGGCATCAGAGACAGAGATATCATTTGGACTCTCAGGTGTAACAGCAACAGGGTTGCTAGCGTGCAAGTTCCTATCATCTTTCTTCTTCTTTCTAGGATGACTAGGTGCATCAGTGCTAACTCCTTGAGAATCTTGTTCAATTCTCTTAGGATGACCCTCAGGATACAAAGGTTCCTGAGTCATTCTACCGCCTCTATTGACGACTCTAACTGAATTGTCATTCAACTCATTGAGCAAGTCATTTTGAGCCTTCAGTACTTGTTCTACCTGAGTAGTAACCATAGAGGCATGTTTACTCAGAAGCTTAAGATCATTCACGTTTCTGTCCACACAAGCACTCAAATGACTAAGCATACGAGCATTCTGTTCCAATTGTCTGCTAACATAATCATTGAAACTCTGTTGTTTGGCAACAAAGTTATCAAATTCATCCAGGCATAAGCTAGCAGGTTTATCAAAAGGAATATCACTCTCATTGAATCTATGAAGAGAATTTACTTCTACTACCTGTATCGGGTTATCAAGACCATGGATCTCTTCGATAGGTGGTAGATTTTTGACATCTTCAGATTTAATGCCTTTCTCTTTCATAGATTTCTTAGCTTCTTGCATATCTTCAGGACTGAGGAATAGAATACCACTTTTCTTAGGAGTTGGCTTCGGAGGTGGTTCGGGAATAGTCCAAGCGTTCTCATTGCACAAGATATTATTCAATAGGATCTCAGCTTGTTCTACGGTTCGTTCCCTAAAAACACAACCAACACAACTATCTAGGTGGTCTTTTACAAGTATCGGTTAGTCCATTATAGAAGATATCAAGTATTTCATTCTTCTCAAGAGGGTGATCAGGCAAAGCATTCAGTAGCTAGACGAGCCTCCCCCAAGCTTTTGGGAGACTCTCTTCTTCAAGTTGCGCAAAGTTGTATATTTCCTGCAAGGCAGCTTGCTTCTTATGGGCAGGGAAATATTTCTCAGAGAAGTAGTAGATAATATCTTGGGGGCTACGCACACAACCAGGAGCAAGATAAGTGAACCAAGTCTTAGCATCATCCTTTAGCAAGAAAGGAAATAGCTTGAGGATATAGTAGTGGCGGATCTTTTCCTCACTAGTGAATAGAGTGGCTATATCATGCAGTTTGGTAAGATGGGCTACAACCGTTTCAGACTCATAACTGTGAAAAGGATCAGATTCGACCAGAGTGATTAACTCAGGATCGACAGAGAATTCATAATCCTTATCGATCACAAAGATAGGCGAAGTAGCAAACTTCGGGTCGTATTTGATCCTAGCGTTCAAAGATTTTTCTTTCCACTTGAGCAGTAATTTCTCAACATCATAGCTATCCTTACACGCAAGAAAGTCCTCAACTATCGCTCCCTCCATAACATAACCCTTAGGCATTTATAACCCACAAGCATAGGGGATCGCAATAGTTTTCGAGGGTAGAGTATTCAACCCAAATTTATTGATTCGACTCAAGGGGAAGCCAAAGAATATTCTCAAGTATTAGCAGTTGAGTTGTCAATTCAACCACACCTGAAATATTTGGTATCTGCAGCAAAGTATCAGTAGCAAGGTAGTATGATAGCAGCAGTAGTAAGAGTAACCAGTAGCAGCAAAGTGACAGCAGTAGCAGCAAAGTAACAACAGTAGCAATAGAGTAACAGTAGCAGCAGTGACAGAAGTAGCAGCAAAGTAACATGAGTAGCGGCAAAGTAACGTAGCAAGGACCAGTAGGAAAAGACTCGTAGGCATTGGATCGGTGATGGATGATTATGCCGGATGGTATTCATCATGCAACAGTTATAACACGGAGAGATATGTAACTAGCTCCAGTTCGTCAATGTAATGTAGGCATGTATTCCGTATGTAGTCATACGTGCTTAGGGAAAAGAACTTGCATGACATCTATTGTCCATCCCTCCCGTGGCAGCGGGGTCCTAATGGAAACTACGGGATATTAAGGTTCTCCTTTTAATAAAGAACTGGACCAACGCATTAACACTTAGTGAATACATGAACTCCTCATACTATGGTCATCTCCGGGAGTGGTTCCGGCTATTGTCACTCCGGGGTTGCCGGGTCATAACACATAGTAGGTGACTACAACTTGCAAGATAGGATCAAGAACACACATATATTGGGGACAACTGAAAGTGCAATCATGCCCTTTATCATGTTTTGATGTTGCTGACAACACACATATAGACAACTAATCACTAATCCCCTCTCTTAAGCTATTCTTAATGATCATGTATTGATAAGGACAAGCTCATGTGCTAACAAGGACAAGATCAAGATAAGCATTCCTGAGCACTACATGCTTGATTCTTGTGGATGTTCACATGGTGGACAAATGAAGATGAATACATAAGCTAGGCTTTCCACATTGTGTATGTGAGAGCTACTTGAAGACTTCATCATGTCTTGCTTTCAACTTGAGCCAAGAAGGAACAACAAAATCAAGCTCAAGTGAAAGGGCTAACTCAAAGGTATCAGTTCCTTTGACGTTAGTGGTGTGGAGTGATGATCAACGAATAAAAGTATACGCTCAAGTATGGATCATCAGTACCCTTTTTAGGATTCTTGAGTCTTTAGGGATCCCACACTATTAAGAGGGGATCACGGGCCTTGCGATAAATTTGCTCAAAACTACATCTCCACTTCTCATTTGAGATCTTCCAAACAGAACCCAACAGTAACAAACTCTCGCACATCCGGCTCACTCCGGACGTCCGAGGGCCGGACGACCGACCCCTTCGGTATTCTGGAGCCTTGTAACAGAGTCAAAATCTCGGACATCCGGCTCCCTCCGAACGTCCGAGGGCCGGACGTCTAACCTCCTTCGGATATCCGGAGCCTTTGATCAGATCCAAACTCTCGGACATCCGGAGACTTCCGGTCGTCCGAGGGCCGGTCGTCCGGGCCCCTTCGGAGGATAGATTGTGTGCCAACACAGCCGAACTGTCGGATATCCGAACACTTTCAGATGTCCGTGCCTCAGATGTCCGACCCCCTCTCGGACTTCCGGTCCATGTTCGTCTATACAATGATTCCTGATATCTATACAGTGGTTCATGATATATATACATCCCTCGGACGACCGACCCCTGTCGGACGTTCGACCACTTGTGGGCGTTCGGACATCCGAGAACTGCCGGACGTCCGACCACTGTCGGACTTAAGCGACCCCAACGGTCACTTTCCCCTCTCCACTATAAATACCCCTCCCACTTCGTGAGAGGGGGTCCAACACAACCATATCTTCATAAGAACACATTTCTACCTCACACACATTTTCTCACACCAAATCTTAGATCCCAAGAGCATTTGTGAGCCCCTTTGAGAGTTGTTCCAGTCAAAAGATAGATAGTCTCCCTCTCCTCCTCTCAACCCAAGCTATTTGAGATTTGAGCATTCCCCGTGATCTTGTTACTCTTGGAGGTTGGAGACTCCTAGGCGGTAGGAGTTCTTCGGAGAGGAATCAATCCGTGTGATTACCCCCGAAAAAGTTTGTGAGGGTGTGGAAGCCACCTCAAAGGCTTACCACTAGTGGTTGAGAAACACCTTCGTGGTGTTATCTCAAAGGGAGAATAGGGTGAGCCTTCGTGGCGTTGGTGTGCCTTCGTGGTAACATCCACCTCTCTAACGGTACCGGCTTCCCTCCAAGGAAGTGAACATCGGGATACATCTTTGTCTCGGTGACCTTGGTTATCCCTAACCCTAACTCCTTACTTGTGGTTTCCTTGTGTTACTTGAGCATACATACATTGCATATTGTTTGTGCTCATTATATTGTGTTGGCTATTTCTTTGTACAAGATTAATCGTTCAAGCATACCCTCTATATCCACACGTTCACACTTGCAGCTTTTGATATATCGTGTGCTATAGTGTGATCTAGTATCTTGTGTCGTTCACCTACTCGTTGAGTGATATAGCTCAAGTAAGTTTGTGTAACTTACTTGTGCTTGTTAGTAACCGTGTCGTGTCCATCTTGGTAGATCGTGTTGTTGGTGCACGTTGCGGTGCCTATTGCATTTAGGATTTGTGCTTGAAAAGTATCCTCTTAGTTTATTTCTGCATTAGGTTTAAGCCAAATCCGAAGAAGTTTTTAAATAGCCTATTCACCCCCCTCTAGGCGTCATCGTGGTCTTTTCAATTGGTATCAGAGCGAGGTCTCTCTTTAGTTAGGTTTCACGACCTAGAGAGTATCGATGTCGACTATTGGATTAGTGCACAATGACACCTTTGACTTTGATGGCACAAATTATACCCTATGGAGAATTCGTATGCTTCATCACTTTCGGGCCATGGGCCCAAATACTTTATGAATTATTCTTGTAGAGATTGCCGACAAAAAGGATGATGCATCTTCATCTACTAATGAAATGTATCTTGATTGTGAGGCTTTTCTTGCCATTCATCGAACCATGAGTCCTGAAGTGTTTAAGTCTATCTCGACTTGCAAGTCAGCTCATGAAGTTTGGACTAAACTTGAAGATATATATGGTGGGTCCAATCTTGATGAAGACGATATTATGATGAAGGAGTTGGTGCATGAGAACTTCACTCTTTTCGATCATACAGAGTCCACCACTACTTCCATATCCGATTGCTTGCACACCTCAGCATCTTCAATCTCACAAGATAATGACATGGTGAGTGAAGAAATATATGTTGATGAAAATGTCATAGCCTCTATGGACACGAGCATATCTAGCACCACACATAGTGTAAATTATTGTGCTGATAGGTCATGCATTTCACCTAAAGATCCCTCGACAAATGTCTGTGGTGATATGCCTGCTTTCCCGTGTCCTCTTGATCAAAATATCATGTTTCTCCCTAGTTGCTCTATGACTAATCATTTAGGGGAAATCAAGAAATATGAAGTACTTTTGACTAATGAAGAATCTGATTCACCAAAAGAATCATCATCAACTCCTCCAGTTCACATGTGCCTCATGGCAAGAGGTAATAATGAGGTATCATCTTCCCTGTGCAATAACGATGATATTTGCGATAAGGATGATGATGATGACTTGACTAAAAATATTTATGTGATCAGTAAAATTCTTCATAAAGCTAAAAATAACGCTCTTCAAAGATTCCAAGATGTTCTTGCTTACTTTGAAAATTGTAATGATTCACTTAATCATGAACAAGCTAAAAGTGAACAACTTGAACATGAACTTGAGAAGAGTCATCAAGCATGTAGAGACTTAAGATCTTCAAAAGGAGAGATTGAAGTTGCTCATGATAAACTTAAAAAGGATTTTGAGGTCCTTCTCCTTGAATGCAATAATGTCAAGGGAGAGCTCATCAAAACCTCTAAGATCTATGAGGAGCTTCAATCTACTCATGAGAAGTCTCTATTTGCTACTTACTCCTCTCCTATTGTTGATGATACTTGTACATCTAACTCTACCTCATTTGAAGTATCAACATTGAAGGAGAATATTGAGATACGTGCTCAACTTGATTTACTAACTAGCAATTATGGGAAGTTGGAAGAAAACCGTGTAATGCTCACAAGCTCTCATGCCGATCTTCTAACATCCCATAATGTGCAAAAGTTAGCTCATGAGGCTATCATCACCAAGGTAACATCAAGTGAGCCTCATGTGGACAATGGCACTACTTCTAGTCAAAGTACTATATTTCCATGTGCTAGTCCTTGTAATTTGTCTACTCATAATGTTGCTACCTCGTGTGATGAATTACTTTCCTTGCCTTGTTGCTCTAACATTGAAGCTTACACTTCCTCTAGTACTTGCGTTAATACTAACCGTGCAGAGGAAATCGAAGGGCTCAAGGCCCAAGTCACTTCTTTGAAGAAAGACTTGGAACAATGTCATGAAGGGATGTCCACACTCAACAACGTCCTGTGTGAGCAAACATCTCCGAATGACAAAAATGATGTTGGAGTAAACTCAAACAAGAACAAGAGGGGCCTAGAACAAGTCAAGAATTCGGCCAAAATCATTTGCTTCAAGTGCAAAGTTAAAGGGCACCATGTTAGATCTTGCCCTCTGAAGACGAAGTCTCAAAGTCACAAGCAACAAGGGAAGCGGCCACAAACTCAATCACATACTCACCTACAAGTTGAAGGAAGGCCTCTTCCCAATAAGACCCAAGCCAACACTCCCCGAGGTGAGAAATCAACTGGGAAGAAAGCAAAGGGTAGATGTTGCTACTTATGTCGTGAGAAGGGTCACGTAGCTTCGTCTTGCACGAGAGGTAACTTATCCAACCCAATCACTATTGATGATATCTATTCCCTTGGGAAGGATAAGGTTGGCAATGTGTTTGCCAAGTTTGTTGGTACTCAAAATGGTGTCAAGAAAAGAACAATTTGGGTTGCCAAGCCTATTGTCACTAACCTCTGAGGACCCAACGTAGTTGGGGACCAACAAGCTCAAACTTGATCAATAGGTGACTTTGGAGGACATTGGAGACTTGGATACACAATGAAGATTGGAGGGCTCTTCATCATTTGTATTATCTCAAGCCAAGTCATTTGGATTATCGAGCCCATATCCCATATCCCATATCCAATGTGCCTCTTTGCGGTAACTTGTACTTAAATTGTTTACATTGAAAGTTGCCTGCCCCACTCCTTTTCATGTCTAGGTTTGGTACCTAGCATGTACTTTGACATGTTGCGCCTACTAGTATGATTGTTATGTGTTATCTATCATGTGTAGGTCGTTATGTATGTCATATAGTTGTGTGTAGTCCTGATCATTACTTGCATCCTAGTTGCACCGTTGTGTGGGTATTTTGAGACGTTAATAGCTCATCACATTAAGGGGGAGTGTTCTGCTCTACACACATCACTAACCCAAAATGTGTATATATGTATTGGACTCCATCTAGTATTCACGGTGCAAGCTTATCCAATCATTTCGTTGGATGTCAAAGCCATCCGAAGTTCAAATTGGCATCCACTTATCAGCTTAGTTGGATGATTGATTGCCTTGTATGATAAATACATGGATTATCACATTAAGGGAGTGTGATATGCTTTGTGCACGTCACATCCCTTGGTAAGATAAACATTCGATGTATGCCACTCAGAATCTACCACATGGGGTTATTCTATAACTGTGTGGCGTGTCATGCTCCACATGTCTTAATTCGCATAATAACCCTGTTGGTGTCTAAATCCCTTAGATGTGCGTGAGTATGACGTTCTACTACACCAATACTCATGGCTTAGCCGCTAGATCGTACTTAAAAGAAGGGCATAGTTGATGCATGCCTTTCGAATTATTTCTCTACACTATGATCTAACTAATTGGGATGTTAACGTACAATATCTAAACACTATGCTTATGGTTAAACTCCCATATCACACTTGTGTGAGTATAAAACGATCTTTGTGCTCGTTTGGCATCTACCACCACTGATAATTCTAAATACCATTGTGTTCTCTCACACATGGTATCTCTAGCTTGGTAGTGTTTTTCATGGTCATTCTATTTCGGCTTTGCCTTCATTTGACCTACATAACTTGCCGAGAAATTCATGTGTCTCCCGGTAATCTCCCATACATGTCTTTGAGCTCGTACTATTTATTTTATAATGTTGTGGGAGTTATAATCATATTACCTACACTTATACATCTACTGGGGTGAGACATGCATGTAAGGTTGTGCAAAATGCATACCTTACATGGTTTGATGGTTTGACCGGTTCATGTGTTGAACTTGGGGTGCTATCATATGTTGAGTTGTCACCCTGATCCATTTTGGACGACATGAATGTTCTGTAATTGACAATTATGTGTTCATTTGTCCAAATTGTATATCCTTGGATTTTGATAGGCTTGTGTAGGCATATCTACTATGTGTAGATGCACATGCCGTGTCTATCGTATCTTTGAGCCAATATATGTATATGGTAAATCAGACGTATCCATTAAAAGGTTAAGGTGTGCTTGAAAGTAAAACTTATATCTATATGCACATAATTGAGTGATCTTACCCTATATATACTGTAGTTGGACTAACTACTTCGGACCCAATAAGTTTGGGGACCATATTGTGCTTAAATGGTGGTTTAGGTACTTTGGAGAAGCATTGCTATCTTGACTTATTCTCGGAAGAAGATGGTGCTGGTCACGAAGAAATTAGAGTCAAGACAGGACTCGGCTACTTCTACGCCATACCAATGCTTTTCCGGTAGCAAGTATTTACTTCATGCATTATAACATTAGAGTCAACCCTGCGTAGGTTGCATCATTGCATGAACATAATACGTTTTCCACTTTGTAATTTCCTGAATGTCCTTGTCAATCACACTGATGAAATGCTTAGTGTTGGTGTTCTCTTAGCACTTCATGGTCATATGAATGAGACAAATTTGTGCCATGGCCCTTGTGTCATGTGCCTTGCTCTTATAATAGGATAACTTGTGCATGATCCTATGCACTCATGCGTTTGACCGTATTTTGGACCCACACTTATCATAATAATCGAGTTAGAGGATTTACATCATACCATGTCCAAAATATGTTAGTTGAGAGGCCCTTGGTTGCTACACATGCGAGAATACTCCTTATCACCTCACCATCATGAGCAAGACAGAAAATGCTTAAGTGTCCCTGTCTCGAGGTAGCACTCGAACTTGGTGGTTAAATCCACCACACACTCCATTGTTCGAGCATTGGGAAGGTATAGTCACTATATGAAATACCGTTGGATGTTACCTCTGCTCTATTCACTTGAACCATCTCACCATCATGTTCAGCCCTATCCGCCTCCCTCTCGGACGTCCAGCACGGCTCGGTCGTCCGACGCCTGTTCCTGTCCGGACGTCCGACCATCCTCGGTCGTCCGATCGTTGACAGCTTCCGGACATCCGATGCCTGTCGGTCGTCCGACCGCTGACGGCTTTCGGACGTCCGGCGCCCGTCGGTCGTCCGACACTTCGGGGATCCTCTATAAATAGAGGCTGGAGGGTGCGGGTCTGGGCTTTGCCCTAACCACCACACACCTCCTCCTCCCTTATTTCGCCCCAGCCGCCGTCGCGCCGTCCCCTGGCCCTTCCTCGCCGCTGGTGGGCCGTTCTTCACCGGATTCGTCTCCCTCCGGTCACCACCCTGGCTGGATCCACCCCCAGACGCTCCTCGCAGCCAGGATCTTCCGCCATGCCTTGGATCAAGCACTCAGCACGCAAGCCCGCTGCCGGTTCATCCGCTCGTGCCACTCACGGTACGGGGTCGGATGACTCGGACGAATATGGTCGTCCCGTCAAACGGGTCGCCCGGCGTCCGGTTTGCTCGGTTCGCTCGTCTCCCTCGGAAGGCTCAGACTTTGAGGACGAATTTGAAGTTCAAGAATGGGCAGAATTTGTAGTTGTGCGGAAGAATCTTCCGAAGACGGGCTCTCGCAAGCCATCTTACATGCCCTCGCCTCCTCCCGAACAGCCCGAAGGTGATGCTCGTCGCATCTCCCTTGAACCTCCTCCTGCTTTAGGTCGTGAAGTCAAGGACTTCACCAAGGTTCCTAAGTGTTCCTACTTTACATTCCGCCGCGATGTTAACCAATTTTCTGTTGAACGTGACTCTATGGACTCACGTTTCCACACACACGTCCAAGCGGACATCTTTTCTACTGCCATCGTTCCTAAGGGTCTCTCAGTACATCGTTATATTGATCTTGAGCATATTCGCACTCACCCGGTGAAATACCCGGGTGCCATTGAGCTCATTGAGTCATCGGGGCTCGCTGCCCCCTTTGCTTTTCGGTGCGATTTTAACAGTGCCGCTATTCATCAATTTTATGCCACATGTTTCTTTGGCTCAAACAACACTGTTAGCTGGATGACTTCTGATGTTGAGTTCATAGCCTCTTATGCTGAGTTTGTTGCCGCACTCGGTTTCCCCGACTCCGGCACCAAAATCCATAAGAGTGATCCTAACCAAGCACCTAAGCCCATTGAGGCATGTGGCTTTCTCCTCAAACCACTTCGTGAACTTGATGGAGACGAACAGATGAAGGATCTTAACCAAGTATCCATCTAGTGCTCTCCCTTCTTTATCATATTTTAGTGTCTTATCCGCACCATCTATCCCAAGATGGGTGAGAGGGGAACCTGCAGTGGCTACTATATTGATATCATGTCACATTTACACAATTTCCCCAAGCGCGAGATTAATGTGCCTCACTTTCTCTGGCATGAGATTCGGCTCGCTAGTCTTCAATACAAGTGAGCCTTCCCTCATGCCCCCTTCATCCAGGCCTTTATTCACCATGTTGCTGAATTCACTGTTGCTCCCACTCACACGAATCACAAGTGGGCCATTCCCAATCACATGGCGGATGACTATGCTCCTAAGAAAACCTCATCCACCTCCACTTGCCGCACTGCTGCCCGGTCAGCAACCCCTTCATCCAGCTCAGCTCCTCTCGGTTGATTGCCAAATTCATTGGCAAGGCACATTCTGCCATGATGAAGGCTTTCTCTTTCCAGTGCGGTCAAACTCATGATGTGGTTTCTCGCCTCGTCTCCTCCAAGAATGCCCTCAAGGCTCGTCTGAGAGACTCGGGCGTTCTTGATGTGAGTGACAATGAGGATCTTCCTGCTGCTCCTCCTTCTGACTTTGGCTTCTGGCCCTGAGTGGGCTGACTTTCTTCAGGAGGCTGGTGGCAGTGGCCTGCCTGATGATGATGATGTTGATGAGGGTGATATTTGAGTATGTGGTAGCATTGCCGGGTTCCTTCCTTTTTGGTCCTTGATGCCAAAGGGGGAGGACATTATCTTATCTTAGTTTCGATTTTGGTTTCTCTCATAATGTATTCTATGATGTAGTATGTCGAACTTAATGATGTGTCATCATGTAACGATACTTATGGATGATGTGATATGCCATCACTTATGGATGATGTATTGTTAAACTATCATGTGGTGATGAGATATCATGATATTATCGTTGTGTCATATGATTATGAGTTTTAAGCTATCCTATTGATTCATATGATATGCTATGTATTATTGATTCATATGATATGCTATGTACTGTTGAACTATTATGGTGTAATGTTATATCATGCTATTATCTTCAAAGCACGCATTATGGGGGAGCTCCCGCACTTACCTGTTTTACTAAGCATATAATCAGGGGGAGTTTCGACAAAACTCTCCCATTCATTCTTACCATGCATATAATTAGGGGGAGTTTCATAAGCATCGTAACAAATCTCTCCTAGGCCACACATGTTTATTACTATTTTTGAGAGCTATATGTATGTTGTCATCAACTACCAAAAAGGGGGAGATTGAAAGTGCAATCATGCCCTTTATCATGTTTTGATGTTGCTTACAACACACATATAGACAACTAATCACTAATCCCCTCTCTTAAGCTATTGTTAATGATCATGTATTGATAAGGACAAGCTCATGTGCTAACAAGGACAAGATCAAGATAAACATTCCTGAGCACTACATGCTTGATTCTTGTGGATGTTCACATGGTGGACAAATGAAGAAAAATACATAAGCTAGGCTTTCCACATTGTGTATGGGAGAGCTACTTGAAGACTTCATCATGTCTTGCTTTCAACTTGAGCCAAGAAGGAACAACAAAATCAAGCTCAAGTGAAAGGGCTAACTCAAAGGTATCAGTTCCTTTGACGCTAGTGGTGTGGAGTGATGATCATCGAATAAAAGTATACACTGAAGTATGGATCATCAGTACCCTTTTTAGGATTCTTGAGTCTTTAGGGATCCCACACTATTAAGAGGGGATCACGGGCCTTGCGATAAATTTGCTCAAAACTACATCTCCACTTCTCATTTGAGATCTTCCAAACAGAACCCAACAGTAACAAACTCTCGGACATCCGGCTCACTCCGGACGTCCGAGGGCTGGACGACCGACCCCTTCAGTATTCCGGAGCCTTGTAACAGAGTCAAAATCTCGAACATCCGGCTCCCTCCGGACGTCCAAGGGCCGAACGTCTGACCTCCTTCAGATATCCGAAGCCTTTGATCAGATCGAAACTCTCGAACATCCGGAGACTTCCGGTCGTCCGGGCCCCTTCGGAGGATAGATTGTGTGCCAACACAGCCGAACTGTCGGATATCCGAACACTTTCGGATGTCCGTGCCTTGGATATCCAACCCCCTCTCGGACTTCCAGTCCCTGTTCGTCTATACAGTGATTCCTGATATCTATACAGTGGTTCATGATATATATACATCCCTCGGACGACCGACCCTTGACGGATGTCCGACCCCTTGTGGGCGTCCGGACATCCAAGAACTGCCGGACGTCCGACCACTGTCGGACTTAAGTGACCCCAACGTTCACTTTCCCCTCTCCACTATAAATACCCCCCTCCCACTTCGTGAGAGGGGGTCCAACACAGCCATATCTTTATAAGAACACATTTCTACCTCACACACATTTGCTCACACCAAATCTTAGATCCCAAGAGCATTTCTGAGCCCCTTTGAGAGTTGTTCCAATCAAAAGATAGATCGTCTCCCTCTCCTCCTCTCAAACCAAGCTATTTGAGATTTGAGCAAGTTTTGAGCATTCCCCGTGATCTTGTTACTCTTGGAGGTTGGAGACTCCTAGGCGGTAGGAGTTCTTCGGAGAGGAATCAATCCGTGTGATTACCCCCGGAAAAGTTTGTGAGGGTTTGGAAGCCACCTCAAAGGCTTACCACTAGTGGTTGAGAAACGCCTTCGTGGTGTTATCTCAAAGGGAGAATAGGGTGAGCCTTCGTGGCGTTGGTGTGCCTTCGTGGTAACATCCACCTCTCTAATGGTGACTAGCTTCCCTCCAAGGAAGTGAACATTGGGATACATCTTTGTCTCAGTGACCTTGGTTATCCCTAACCCTAACTCCTTACTTGTGGTTTACTTGTGTTACTTGAGCATACATACATTGCATATTGTTTGTGCTCATTATATTGTGTTGGCTATTTCTTTGTACAAGATTAATCGTTCAAGCATACCCTCTATATCCACACATTCACACTTGCAGCTTTTGATATATCGTGTGCTATATTGTGATCTAGTATCTTGTGTCGTTCACCTACTCGTCGTGTGATATAGCTCAAGTAAGTTTTTGTAACTTACTTGTGCTTGTTAGTAACCATGTTGTGTCCATCTTGGTAGATCGTGTTGTTGGTGCATGTTGCGGTGCCTATTGCATTTAGGATTTGTGCTTGAAAAGTATCCTCTTAGTTTATTTCCGCATTAGGTTTAAGCCAAATCCGAAGAAGTTTTTAAATAGCCTATTCACCCCCCCTCTAGGCGTCATCATGGTCTTTTCAACAACATAATAGGTTCAGATCTGAAATCATGGCACTCGGGCCCTAGTGACAAGCATAAAGCATGGCAAAGTAGTAGCAACATCAATCTCAGAACATAGTGGATACTAGGGATCAATCCCCGTCAAAACTAACTCGATTACATGATAGATCTCATCCAACCCATCACCGTCCAGCAAGCCTACGATGAGATTACTCACGAACGGTGAAGAGCATCATGGAATTGTCGATGAAGGAAGGTTGATGATGACGATGGCGACAATTTCCCCTCTCCGGAGCTGAGAACGGACTCCAGATCTGCCCTCCAGAGGAAGAACAGGAGGTGGCGACGCCTCCGTATCATAAAACGCGATGAACTCTTCTCCTTGATTTTTTCCGGGCGAGACGGACTAAATAGAGCACAGATTGGAGGCGGTGGAGTTTTGTGGGCCCCACAAGCCTGCCAGGCGCGACCATGGGGGGGGGGCTGGTGGGCTTGTGGGCTCCATGCTCCACATCCTCCGCTGATTCTTGCACCAGTATTTTTGATATATTCCACAAAAATTCTCCGTAAATTTTTAGGTCATTCCAAGAACTTTTATTTCTGCGCAAAAACAACACCATGGCAATTCTGCTGAAAACAACGTAGTCCGGGTTAGTTCCATTCAAATCATGCAAATTAGAGTCCAAAACAGGGGCAAAAGAGTTTGGAAAAGTAGATACGACGGAGCCGTATCAACTCCCCCAAGCTTAAAACCTTGCTTGTCCTCAAGCAATTCAGTTGACAAACTGAAAGACACAAAAGAAAAACTTTTACGAACTCTGTTTGATCTTGTTGTTGCAACTATGTTTAACTCATATCCAGAAGTTCAGCAAGATCACAAGCAAACCACATAAGCAAATGACATCTAGGTCTCACGGTAAACTCATATCAATGGCATAATCAACTAGCGAGCAAATAATAATAAGTCTCAAACATCAACACTTCAATCAAAACAATCATGAAGCAGTACAAACATATGGTATCTCGCTAGCTCTTTCTGAGACCGCAAAACATAAATGCAGAGCACCTTCAAAGACCAAGGGCTGACAAAACATTGTAATTCATGGCAAAGAAGATCCAATCACAGTCATACTCAATCACAGTTAAAAGCAAAGCATAAAAATGACAGAGGTGCTCCCTAATTGGTGCTTTCATAAGGGGAGGATGACTCAACAGGAACATAAATAGACAGGACCTTCGCAGAGGGAAGCATTGATTTGCAGAGGTGCGAGAGCTCAAGCTTTGAAAATAGAGATAATAATTTTGGGTGGCATGCTTTCATTGTCAATGCAATGACTAAGAGTTTTCATCATCTTCCACGCTACACATGCTATGGGCAGTTCCCAAACAGAAAAGTAAAGTTTTGACTCGCCCACCACCGATCAATCACACTCCACGACTAGCCGAATCCTCGAGTGTCGGCCATACCAAGATCAATCTAGGGGGAGTTTTGTTTGCAATTATCTTTATGATTTGAGCATGGAACTGGGAATTCCAATTACCGACCCCTTTCTCGTGAATGATAGTGAATAAACACATATCGAGGATAACACGCCTAGCATGGAAGATACTGATAGCCCCCTGTCACCACTTGAGCGGTTCGGGCATGCAAAACAAATTATTTCTTGAAGGTTTAGAGAGTGGCACATGCAAATTTACTTGGAACGGCAGGTAGATACCGCATATAGGTAGGTATGGTGGACTCATATGGAACAACTTTGGGTTTATGGAAGTGGATGCACAAGCAGTATTCCTGCTTAGTACAAGTGAAGGCTAGCAAAAGACTCGAAAGCGACCAACTAGAGAGCGACAACAGTCATCAAAATGCATTGAGATTAACTAACGTTGAGTGCAAGCATGAGTGGGACATAAATCACCATGAACATGAATATCATAGAGGCTATGTTGATTTTGTTTCAACTACATGCGTGAAAATGCGCCAAGTCAAGCCACTTGAATCATTCAAAGGAGGATACCATCCTATCATACTACATCATAGTCATCTCAAAATTCATGTTGGCATCCAAGGCAAACCATTATAAGCTCCTAGCTAATTAAGCATGGCATCAGAAACTATGATCTCTAAGTTGTCATTGCAAAGATGTTTCTCTCACAACAAAGCTGAATCAGGAACGATGAGCTAGTCATATTTACAAAAACAAAATAGATCAAGTTCATACCAGCTTTTCCAGGCTCAGTCACTTCATCATATATCATAATTATTGCCTTTCACTTGCACGACCGAATGATGTGAACAATAATAAGAGTGCTCGTGCATTGGAATAAGCTGGAATCTGCAGGCAAACACAAAGGAGAATACAAAGTAATATGGCTCTTTGACAGCTAAACATGTATGCATGCGAGAGCCACTAAACATTGTAACCATGGTCTTCTACCTTGACCCAAAGAAAAAGAAAACTATTTACACGGGAAAGCTCCCAACAAGCAAAAGAAGAACAAGAATATCTTTTTGGGTTTTCTCAAACTAGACAAACACACGAAAAGAAAACGAGAAAAAGAAAATAAACTAGCATGGATGATACAATGGCAAAGTGTGAACACCGACGAACAAAGTGAAAGCATAAGCAAGAATGTAAAGTCGGTGAGAAACACGTACTCCCCCAAGCTTAGGCTTTTGGCCTAAGTTGGTCTACTCCCATGGAGGGAAATAAACAGCTCCGGGGTACTCCGGAGTGGACTGAGGATGCCACTGTTGTGTGAGCTCCTCTGGCTCCCACTAATAAACTAGCGTCTGGTACTCGACTGGTGGCTGGTGCACGGGCACCTGCGGTTGGGCTAAGCCCCAATATGCGTAGATGTTCGAGGGCATAATAATGTACCTGCCTGCATGAAGATTGAACAAAGAAGGAGCAGGCAAAGTAATAATCTCACAAGTACCCTGACTAAATACCAGGTTATATATCATCCTTCTATTTATATCTCTATCAAGAAAGTCATGGTGAACCATGCTATCATAATCTAGATATCTCTCGGAAAGAAGAATCTCTTCTTCCTCGTCCAATCTAATAGGTATCTCAAAATGTCTAGCAAGACGAGTAGCATAGATACCTCCATAGACAACACCTTTAGAACGGTTCGTGTTCAACCCTTGAGCTACTATAGCGCCCAAGCTATAAGTTTTATCATTATAAAGGGCTTCGCGCAAGACCGCAAGATCTGGGGAGCTAAGGGACCCAGCGTTCCCACGGCCAATCAAACATTTTCCCACGAATAGTGAGAAGTACCGAAGCACGGGAAAATGTATGCTAGCAGCTCTAGCGCAAGACACTCCTCTCTCCTCTCCTACAACAATTGTATCGATGAAAGCCTCCAAGTCCCGTGGACGAGGTTCATGAATATCCCCAACATAAGGTAATTTGCAAACATTGCAAAAATCCTGGAGTGACATGCTCTCGGGGATATCATATAATTTGAACTCAACCATAGGAGGATTCTTCCTTGGATAGAAACTAAAACTTTGCACGAAAACATTGGCGAGGAGGAGGTATAGCGGACACTTATCTTCAACGGAGGCGGTAAGGCCTGCGTTCTCCACCAAGTAATAAAAGTCCTCATAAAGTCCGGCGGCGCGTAAGAACACATCGCTTGGCCATTCGCATGCTCGAACTTCTGCAACTCGAGGGACCTGATCCTTGGGCTTCTTCTCACTTCCATCATCCTTGGGGTCACGGCTTAAAGAGCCTCTTAAGAACCTCCTCATCTTTTCCCTTTTCTATCTTTGAAAATTTCTGAAATTTTTAGTGACTCTAAGGAAAAGTGAACAAGGCTCAATAAAACTCATAGCAACTTCTCCCACAAGTGCCTAGAGGCCATATTACGCATCAAAACTACTTGGGACCAACTAAAATTAGGATGCAAAGCTCAAGAACATGGTCACCAAGGCAGCAAAAATACGCGAAGTATAAGGCACTAGAGCAAAAACTAATTGGACCAATGGAGGAGTCACTTACCAAGGAGCAATTTCCCCAAAACAGTTCGGAGAATGGTGCATTGAGCAAGGAGATCGAAAATCCCAGCAAGAAGAGCAAGAACACGAGTTTGAGCTGCGAAACAATTTTTTCTGGAGGTAGGAGAAGTAGATGGGAGCTAGAATGAGTGGAGGGGGTGCACGCGGCCCCCACAAGCTAGGTAGGCGCGGCTAGGGGGGGTGCCCGCACCTCTAGGGCTTGTGGCCCACTGGTGCAGCCCCAGACTAGCTCTTCATCTCAGTATTTTTCAAAAATTCCAGAAAAAATCATACTTGATTTTTAGGACGTTCGGAGAACTTTTATTTTCGGGGTACTTTTCTACGGGACACTAATAGAGAAAACAGGGAAAACTAAACTAAATCTATCATTTTTCTTCTAAGCAACCGAAGGTGAAAGCTTGGAGCAGAGGTTTGTGCCTCCTCGATTCATCCGTCTCATGGTCATCGAAAGAAATCCGTCAATGAGGTTGATCAAGTCTCCTTGACAAACTTTTTCGAATCGCAAAAGAAAACGGAGAATTTTTGAATAGTCACTAGGTTACCTCAATGGGGATGTGTATCTCCCCAACAAGATATTCATACTTCATCTTAACAGGAGGAATAGGGCATTCAAAGCTCCCAATAAGAATCGATGAAGTTTTTCCGATAGCATTGATGCAATGTACTCGATATTGTCTCTTTGGAAAGTGCACCGTATGCTCATTACCGTTGACATGAAAGTGACATTGCGTTTGTTGCAATCTATAACAACCCCTGCAGTGTTTAAAAAGGGTCTTCCAAGGATGACCGCCATGCCATCATCCTTGGGAATATCCAGAATAACAAAGTCCGTTAAGATAGTAACGTTAGCAACCACAACAGGCACATCCTCGCAAATGCCAATAGGGAAAGCAGTTGATTTGTCAGCCATTTGCAAAGAGATTTTAGTGGGTGTCAACTTATCCAGTTCAAGCCTACGATAAAGAGAGAGAGGCATAACACTAACACCGGCTCCAAGATCGCATAAAGCAGTTCTAACGTAGTTGCCTTTAATCACTACTGGAATCAGAGAATTTGCCTTCTGCTCCTTCTTTGCCGTCTGCTGGCTGATGGCAAAGACACTCTTTGCCATCAGCTACCCAAAACCTGACGGCAAAGAGCAGGCTGATGGCAAGCATCATCTTTGCCATCTGCTGCTTCTTTGCCGTCAGCTGGCAGACGGCAAAGCACATGCACGTAGACGGCAAAGAACCCACCCCACACCGCCTCTAACCCATAACGGTCCACCTCTTTGCCGTCAGCCTGTTACCACTTTGCCGTCGGGGGCAGACGACAAAGAGGCAACTAGACCTAATGTCGTCAACCCCACCCACCCCCTTTCTCTCCCCCATAACGGCTCACCATAGCCCCCAACTCTCTTCCTCCGTCGCCGCCGGAGCTCGTCCTCCCTCCTCCCCGCGACCCGCCGCCGGAGCTCACCCCTCCTCCTCCCTGCGACCCCCTCCTCCACCATCGTGCCCCTGCTCCACCACCACCCCTCCTCTCTGTGCCCTACTCCACCACCGCCCCCTCTTCCCTGCGACCCCCTGCTCCACCACCGCCCCCTCCTCTCCGTGCCCCTGGTCCACCTTGCCGCCGGCATTTCCCCCGAGCTCCACCTCGTCGCTGACGTCTCCCCCAGCCCCTTGTAAGTCCTCCGGCCCTCCTTTCCTCTCTTTGCCTCTTTGCTAAGGGTTATTGTTATTAGGTTCTTGTTGCTATTAGGTTCTTACTTTAAGTTGTTTAGGTTAATATAGTTAAGTTACTTAGGTTAATTTACTTAGGTTAATTTTTATTAGGTTCTTAGGTTAAGTTACTTAGGTTAATTATTATTAGGTTGCAAATTTTTCTTCAAGTTTCATCTAGGCTATTTAAAGAAAAAAAAACAGAATTGATTACCACTAGTTTCAAATATTGCGAAGAAAAAAGACTCTTGCATTTTGCTTCAAGTTCTATATTGTTCTTCCTATTATATGAAAATTTGAAGTGGGCATGTCATATGTGGACATGTGATTTGGACACGTGATATTTGGAATTGGGACATGTCATGCCGAAATTTCCCGTGAAAGGAGAAGAAGAGGGGAGGTGGAGGAGAAAAGGAGAGGAGGAGGAGGAGGAGAAGAGGAGAGGAGGAGGAGGAGGAGGAGGAGGAGGAGAAGAGGAGAGGAGGAGGAGGAGGAGGAGGAGGAGGAGAAGAAGAAGAAGAAGAAGAAAAATACCTTCTCCTTCTCCTCCTCCTTCTTCTCCTCCTCCTCCTTCTCCTTCTTCTTGATTTCTTCTTCTTCTCCTCCTCCTCCTCTTTCTTCTCCTCTTTCTTCTCCTCTTTATTATTCTCCTTACCTTATTTTCCCCAACACTGAGATAATTATCCCATTTAGCTATAAAATGACATAATTAGCATATTTGTGTTGATCGGGTGGATTTACATGTGACAATTGTCTCTTCGCTGTGAGGTTTGCTGTGCGAAGACCTCCCCGTGCGTTGTACTAGCTCCGCCCGTGCATTCGTGGGTCAGTACACATGTCATCTCCTCCTCGCCCCTTCATTTACTATGGGCCGGTTTCCGGATGAAACTTCCTAGATTTAGGTAATTAAATTAATTTATCAGTATGCGTGACCAGTATGCGTCTCCCGTTCGAAAGGGCGACATCTATAAATATGCATGTCTTTGCATATTTATAACCGCCATCCTTTCGAATTGTCCAACATTATCCATGGACAGCCCGAGTATGTGTAGATTGGGTTCGTTTTCCCGTATGCTGTGCTCAGGATCCGATGCGGAATTTCGTCAGTGCCTCCCTGTTGTTCTCCGGATGCACATCCTCTCTGTTTATTGCGGAGACGTGTATCAGACGAACAACTGGGAGGTGCTGCCGAAATTTTGCATTGGATCCGGAGCAGAGCATGGGAAAACGAACCCAATCTACACATACTCGGGTGGGATTAGGACCTATCTTTACCTATTAGCGTGTAGGTTGCCTGGACGTAATAAAAATGGCGAACCTGATTAACCAATGAATAAAATGCTAAATTATATATAAATATATTTCTTTTGTCTTTAGTAGCTACGCAAGATGAGTGATCGTGCGTGGATGTATACCGTCCACCCTAGTTAGAAAGAGATGACGAAAGAATGGTTTGTAAAAACAAAGGAATTTGTGAAAGCCGCATTCGCAAATGGCCAGGAAAGAAACTATTGCCCCTGTCCTGGATGCGACAACTATAAAAAGATGATAGAGGTTGTAATGATTAAACACCTGCAGAGGAGGGGTTTTAAGCCTAATTATACGGCGTGGACATTTCATGGTGAGTCTATACAACGCACAAGAGCTGAGGTGGTCCGTCGTCGCACGGACGAGCATGGTATCGGGATCGAAGACATGGTGCAAGACTTTGATGATGCTCGGGATTCGGAAGATGAGATGGAGGAATCTGCAAAGGCCTTTTATGAAATGTTGGAGTCTTCAAAACGTCCTCTCCATGAGCACACTGAGCTCTGTCAGCTGGATGCAATTGCACAAGTAATGGCTCTGAAGGCTCAGTTCAACTTGGGAAGAGAATGCTACGACGCGATGATGACACTATTTGGACGTTTCCTACCCAAAGGCCATGTCATGCCTGCAAACCTGTACCAGTCGGACAAAATACTTCGTGTACTTAAGATGCCCTATGAGAAGATAGATGCATGTGAGATAGGATGTGTCTTATTTAGGAAAGAGTATGCACACTTGGACTATTGTGCCAATTGCGAGTCTTGCATGTATCTTGTGGTAGACAACGGTATGGGTGAGAAGAGGCAGACCAAAATCGCAGTTACTGTTCTTCAGTATATGCCAATCGTACCAAGACTTCAACGTCTTTTCATAGTCGAAGAGACAGCCAGACAGATTACATGGCACAAATTGGGGAAAAGAACCGAACTAGATGCAGATGGGAATAAGATGATGGTACACACATCGGATGGGGAAGCGTGGAAACATTTTGATGGATTGCATCAAGATAAAGCGGCAGATCCAAGGAAAAGACATAATTAGGTAATTTAGCTCCAACAAGAGGAGAAGTAATAGGAAAAATGAAAAGAAAGAAAGAAGAAGAAGAAGAGAAGAAGGAGAAGGAGGAGGAGGAGGAGGAGAAGGCCAAGGACCTTCTAGTCTTTCTCCTCCTCCTCCTTCTCCTCCTTCTCCTCCTTCTTCATTTCTTCTTCTTCTCCTCCTCCTCCTCTTTCTTCTCCTCTTTCATATTATCCTTGCTTTAATTTCCCCAACAATGACATAATTATCCCATTTAGCTCCAAAATGCGATAATAACCTCAAAATGGCATAAGAACCTTGGTTAGCTCATGAATATTATATACTTAGCTTGTTTTCCTCTAAAATGGGATAATTAGCCCATTTAGCTCCAAAAAGACATAATTAGGTAATTTAGATCCAACAAGAGGAGAAGAAATAGGAAAAATGAAAAGAAAGAAGAAGAAGAAGAAGAAGAAGAGAAGAAGGAGAAGGAGGAGGAGGAGGAGGAGAAAGAGGAGAAGGCCAAGGACCTTCTAGTCCTTCTCCTCCTCCTCCTTCTCCTCCTTCTCCTCCTTGTTCTTGATTTCTTGTTCTTCTCATCCTCCTCCTCTTTCTTCTCCTCTTTCATATTATCCTTGCTTTAATTTCCCCAACAATGACATAATTAGCCCATTTAGCTCCAAAATGCCATAATAACCTCAAAATGGCATAAGAACCTTGGTTAGCTCATGAATATTATATACTTAGCTTGTTTTCCTCTAAAATGGGATAATTAGCCCATTTAGCTCCAAAAAGACATAATTAGGTAATTTAGCTCCAACAAAAGGAGAAGAGGAGAAGAAATAGGAAAAATGAAAAGAAAGAAGAAAAAGAAGAAGACGAAGAAGAGAAGAAGGAGAAGGAGGAGGAGGAGGAGGAGAAGGCCAAGGACCTTCTAGTCTTCTCCTCCTCCTCCTTCTCCTCCTTCTTCTTGATTTCTTCTTCTTCTCCTCCTCGTCCTCTTTCTTCTCCTCTTTCATATTATCCTTGCTTTAATTTCCCCAACAATGACATAATTAGCCCATTTAGCTCCAAAATGCCATAATAACCTCAAAATGGCATAAGAACCTTGGTTAGCTCATGAATATTATATACTTAGCTTGTTTTCCTCTAAAATGGGATAATTAGCCCATTTAGCTCCAAAAAGACATAATTAGGTAATTTAGCTCCAACAAGAGGAGAAGAGGAGAAGAAATAGGAAAAATGAAAAGAAAGAAGAAGAAGAAGAAGAAGAAGAGAAGAAGGAGGAGGAGGAGGAGGAGGAGAAGGCTAATGACCTTCTAGTCCTTCTCCTCCTCCTCCTTCTCCTCCTTCTCCTCCTTCTTCTTGATTTCTTCTTCTTCTCCCCCCCTCCTCTTTCTTCTCCTCTTTCATATTATCCTTGCTTTAATTTCCCCAACAATGACATAATTAGCCCATTTAGCTCCAAAATACCATAATAAGCTCAAAATGGCATAAGAACCTTGGTTAGCTCATGAATATTATATACTTAGCTTGTTTTCCTATAAAATGGGATAATTAGCCCATTTAGCTCCAAAAAGACATAATTAGGTAATTTAGCTCCAACAAGATGAGAAGAGGAGAAGAAATAGGAAAAATGAAAAGAAAGAAGAAGAAGAAGAAGAAGAAGAGAAGAAGGAGAAGGAGGAGGAGGAGGAGGAGAAGGAGAAGGCCAAGGACCTTCTAGTCCTTCTCCTCCTCCTTCTCCTCCTTCTTATTGATTTCTTCTTCTTCTCCTCCTCCTCCTCTTTATTTTCCTCTTTCATATTATCCTTGCTTTAATTTCCCCAACAATGACATAATTAGCCTATTTAGCTCCAAAATACCATAATAAGCTCAAAATGGCATAAGAACCTTGGTTAGCTCATGAATATTATATACTTAGCTTGTTTTCCTCTAAAATGGGATAATAAACCCATTTAGCTCCAAAAAGACATAATTAGGTAATTTAGGTCCAACAAGAGGAGAAGAGGAGAAGAAATAGGAAAATGAAAAGAAAGAAGAAGAGAAGAATGAGGAGGAGGAGGAGGAGGAGGAGGAGGAGGAGAAGGCCAAGGACCTTCTAGTCCTTCTCCTCCCCCTCCTTCTCCTCCTTCTCCTCCTTCTTCTTGATTTCTTCTTCTTCTCCTCCTCCTCCTCTTTCTTCTCCTCTTTCATATTATCGTTGCTTTAATTTTCCCAACAATGACATAATTAGCCCATTTAGCTCTAAAATGCCATAATAAGCTCAAAATGGCATAAGAACCTTGGTTAGCTCATGAATATTATATTCTTAGCTTGTTTTCCTCTAAAATGGGATAATTAGCCCATATAGCTCGAAAAAGACATAATTAGGTAATTTAGCTCCAACAAGAGGAGAAGAGGAGAACAAATAGGAAAAATGAAAATGAAGAAGAAGAAGAAGAAGAAGAAGAAGAGAAGAAGGAGAAGGAGGAGGAGAAGGCCAAGGACCTTCTAGTCCTTCTCCTCCTCCTCCTTCTCCTCCTTCTCCTCCTTCTTCTTGATTTCTTCTTCTTCTCCTCCTTCTGTTTCTTCTCCTCTTTCATACTATCCTTGCTTTAATTTCCCCAACAATGACATAATTAGCCCATTTAGCGCCAAAATACCATAAGAAGCTCAAAATGGCATAAGAACCTTGGTTAGCTCATGAATATTATATACTTAGCTTGTTTTCATCTAAAATGGGATAATTAACCCATTTAGCTCCAAAAAGACATAATTAGGTAATTTAGCTCCAACAAGAGGAGAAGAGGAGAAGAAATAGGCAAAATGAAAAGAAAGAAGAAGAAGAAGAAGAAGAGACGAAGGAGAAGGAGGAGGAGGAGGAGGAGGAAGAGAAGGCCAAGGACCTTCTAGTCCTTCTCCTCCTCCTCCTTCTCCTCTTTCTTCTTGATTTTTTTCTTCTCCTCCTCCTCCTCCTCTTTCTTCTCCTCTTTCATATTATCCTTGCTTTAATTTCCCCAACAATGACATAATTAGCCCATTTAGCTCCAAAATGCCATAATAAGCTCAAAATGGCATAAGAACCTTGGTTAGCTCATGAATATTATATTCTTAGCTTGTTTTCCTCTAAAATGGGATAATTAGCCATATAGCTCCAAAAAGACATAATTAGGTAATTTAGCTCCAACAAGAGGAGAAGAGGAGAATAAATAGGAAAAATGAAAAGAAAGAAAGAAGAAGAAGAAGAAGAGAAGAAGGAGAAGGAGGAGGAGGACGAGGAGAAGGCCAAGGACCTTCTAGTCCTTCTCCTCCTTCTCCTCCTTCTTGATTTCTTCTTCTTCTCCTCCTCCTCCTCTTTCTTCTCTTCTTTCATATTATCCTTGCTTTAATTTCCCCAACAATGACATAATTAACCCATTTAGCTCCAAAATGCCATAATAAGCTAAAAATGGCATAAGAACCTTGGTTAGCTCATGAATATTATATTCTTAGCTTGTTTTCCGCTAAAAATGACATAATTAGCTCAAAAACATCATATTTTGTTCTTCTTCTGACTTTCTTATTCACATTTTTGCAGATTGGATGTACTACATGCATGGAAGCTCGCATTCATGGAGTTGAACAATGTCGATGGATGAACTTTATATGTATATCATCTAGTTTTCATTTGAGTTGATGAACAATGTCAAACTATGTGTATATGTATATATGGATAAACAGTGCAATACTTTGTATGTTGGTTCTTTCGATATATGGGGATGTACATTGATTTATATGTATATCATATATGTGTGGTGAATTATATATATGTGTTGGCAAGTATATGTGTGGTGAACTATATATCATATATGTGTGGTGAATTATATAAATGTGCTGTCAAATATATATATATATATATATATATATATATATATATATGTGTGTGTGTGTGTGTGTGTGTGCGCTGTGAAATAATATAAAACAAAAAAAACAGGTACTATATGGGCTCTTTGCCGTCTGCCAGCTGATGGCAAAGACCTGTGCCATCAGCTAGCAGATGGCAAAGGTGCCACATGGCACCCAGCTGTGCATCCTGGGGTGTCTATATAGGCTCTTTGCCGTCTGCCTCCAGGGTGGGCAGACGGCAAAGAAGAGGGCACAGAGGAGGGGGGGAGGAGGAGGCATACGACAAAGAGTGGAGGGGGGGGGGGAGGAGGAGGCAGACGGCAAAGAATAAGGGGGAGGCAGACGGCAAAGAATAAGGGGGAGGCAGACGACAAAGAATAAGGGGGAGGCAGACGACAAAGCCTCCGTTAACCCCTAGCGGAGGCAACGCCTGTCGGCTGCCGTCTCGAGCACTTTGCCGACTGCTCCTAAGGAAAGCTGACGGCAAAGAGCTTTGTCGTCCGCTTTGTGGGGACACACGGCAAAGAAGGTACGATGCCGTCGTAGGCTGACGCGGAAATTTTGCCGGCCGTGAGATTCTTTGCCGTTTGTGGTATTCGCTTTGCCGTCCGGGATTTAGTCTTTGCCGTCTGTGATGGCAGACGGCAAAGAAGCTGATTCCTGTAGTGAATGGAGCAAGGTATAGTGGGCACACAGGGATCACCTAGTTTCTTAGGAGTTCCACCCTTGAAGGTATAATTAGCGAGCATGGTGGAAACCTCAACCTCAGGTATCCTCCTTTTATTAGTCACAATATATTTCATGTACTTGCATACGGAGACATTTTGAGCATATCTGTCAAACGCATTTGCAGAGAGACAGGTCTGATCATTTCAACAAAGCGCTCAAAATCCTCATCATCCTTTTTCTTGGATGGTTTGGGAGGAAAGGGCATGGGTTTTTGGACCCATGGTTCCCTTTCTTTACCATGCTTCCCAGCAGCGAAGTCGTTCTTATCGTATCTTTTATTCTTAGGCTGTGGGTTATCAAGATCAACCGGTTCAATCTCCACATCCTTATCATTGCTAGGTTGAGCATCATCATGAACATCACTATTGATATTATCATTAGGCTTATGTTCATCACCAGATTGTGTTTCGGCATCAGAGACAGAGACATCGTTTGAACTCTCAGGTGTAGCAGCAACAGGGTTGCTAGCGTGCAAATCCCTATCATCTTTCTTCTTCTTCCTAGGATGACTAGGTGCATCAGTGCTAACTCCTTGAGAATCTTGTTCAATTCTCTTAGGATGACCCTCAGGATACAAAGGTTCTTGAGTCATTCTACTGCCTCTAATGACGACTCTGACATAATTTTCATTCAACTCATTGAGCAAGTCATTCTGAGCCTTAAGTACTTGTTCTACTTGAGTAGTAACCATAGAGGCATGTTTACTGAAGAGCTTAAGATCATTGACATTTCTGTCCACACAAGCACTCAAATGACTAAGCATACGAGCATTCTGTTCCAATTGTCTGCTAACATAATAATTAAAACTTTGTTGTTTGGCAACAAAGTTATCAAATTCATCCAGGCATAAGCTAGCAGGTTTATCAAAAGGAATATCACTCTCATTGAATCTACAAAGAGAATTTACTTCTACTACCTTTATCGGGTTATCAAGACCATGGATCTCTTCGATAGGTGGTAGATTTTTGACATCTTCAGATTTAATGCCTTTCTCTTTCATAGATTTCTTAGCTTCTTGCATATCTTCAGGATCGAGGAATAGAATACCTCTTTTCTTCGGAGTTGGCTTAGGAGGTGGTTTGGGAATAGTCCAAGCATTCTCATTGCACAAGATATTATTCAATAGGATCTCAGCTTGTTCTACGGTTCGTTCCCTAAAAACACAACCAGCACAACTATCTAGGTGGTCTCTAGAAGCAGTGGGGTCCTAATGGAAACTACGGGATATTAAGGTTCTCCTTTTAATAAAGAACCGGACCAACGCATTAACACTTACTGAATACATGAACTTCTCATACTATGGTCATCTCCGGGAGTGGTTCCGGCTATTGTCACTCCAGGGTTGCCGGGTCATAACACATAGTAGGTGACTACAACTTGCAAGATAGGATCAAGAACACACATATATTGGTGACAACATAATAGGTTCAGATCTGAAATCATGGCACTTGGGACCTAGTGAGAAGCATTAAGCATGGCAAAGTAGTAGCAACATCAATCTCAGAACATAGTGGATACTAGGGATCAATTCCCGTCAAAACTAACTCGATTACATGATAGATCTGATCCAACCCATCACCGTCCAGCAAGCCTACGATGAGATTACTTACGAAAGGTGAAGAGCATCATGGAATTGGCGATGAAGGAAGGTTGATGATGACGATGGCGACGATTTCCCCTCTCCGGAGCCCAGAACGGACTCCAGATCTGCCCTCTAGAGGAAGAACAGGAGGTGGCGGCGCCTCCGTATCGTAAAACACGATGAACTCTTCTCCCTTATTTTTTTCCGGATGAAAGGGACTAAATAGAGCTGAGATTGGAGGCGTGGAGCAACGTGGGCCCCACAAGCCTGCCAGGCGCGACCAGGCGGGCCCGCGCCTGGTGGGCTTGTGGGCTCTCAGCTCCACCCCTCCGATTGATTCTTGCGCCGGTATTTTTTATATTTTCCACAAAAAATCCCCGTAAATTTCCAAGTCATTCCGAGAACTTTTATTTCTGCGCAAAAACAACACCATGACAATTCTGCTGAAAAAGCGTTAGTCCGGGTTAGTTCCATTCAAATCATGCAAATTAAAGTCTAGAACAAGGGCAAAAGAGTTTGGAAAAGTAGATACGACAGAGACGTATCACACATCTCCTTGTCAATCTTCCGCAACGCGGTTTGCAGTCCGGTAACGTACCCTTGGACCTTAAAAAGACGAGCATTGAGGCAAAACATATTCATGGACACAACATGTGAAACATGTGACTTGATAGGGTCAAAATGCGGCTCCACTTCTTCAGTTTCCTTATCAAAATCTTGGCAGAATTCTATGTGAAGGAAAAATGAAAGGCAAGTCACAATTCATTCGATAAAGTCTGAAGAGATTCACTCGGTGAAAGAAGCGTACCAGTGAGCATGCCGAGCATCTTGCTCACGAAGTCCCCCAGATACTTCTCCATGGCGTTTCCCCTTTTGTCCATTGATACGTCTCCAACGTATCTATAATTTTTTATGGTTCCATGCTATTATCTTGTCAAACTTTGGATGGTTTGTATGCCTTTTATATCTTTTTTGGGACTAACTTATTAACTCAGTGCCAAGTGCCAGTTCCTGTTTTTTCATGTTTTTGACCCTTTTCAGAGGAGTATTTTAAACGGTATCCAAACGGAATAAAACTTCTGAAAAGATTTTTTCCGAAACAGAAGATACACACCAGACTTGAGAACCAAGGTAGAGGCCAGCAGGGGACCGGACCCCACAAGCCCCCTAGGCGCGGCCAGGGGGCCCGCGCCATCCAGGCTTGTGGGCCCCCTGTGGCACGTCTGCCCTACCTCTTCCGCCTATAAATTCAGAAAAATTCCAAAACTGACGAGGAGATCCACGGAAATACTTTTCCGCCGCCGCAAGCTTCTGTCTCCGCAAGATCCCATCTGGGGCACGTTCTGGTGCCGTGCCGGAGGAGGGATTCAGATACGGAGGGCATCTTCATCAACACCATGACCTCTCCGATGATGCGTGAGTAGTTCACCATAGACCTTCGGGTCCATAGCTAGTAGCTAGATGGCTTCTTCTCTCTTGGATCTTCAATACAATGTTCTCCATGATCTTCATGGAGATCTATCTGATGTAATCTTCTTTTGCAGTGTGTTTGTCGAGATCCGATGAATTGTGGATTTATGATCAGATTATCTATGAATCTTATTTGAGTTTCTTCTGATCTCTCTTATGCATGATTTCATATCCTTGTAATTATCTTCGAGTTGTGGGTTTTGTTTGGCCAACTTGATCTATGATTCTTGTAATGGGAGAAGTACTTGGTTTTGGGTTCATATCGTGCGGTGACCTCACCCAGTGACATAAGGGGTAGCGAGGCACGCATCGTGTTGTTGCCATCAAGGGTAAAAAGATGGGGTTTTCATCATTGGTTTGAGTTTATCCCTCTACATCATGTCATCTTGCTTAAAGCGTTACTCTGTTCGTCGGGAACTCAATACACTAGATGCATGCTGGATAGCGGTTGATGTGTGGAGTAATAGTAGTAGATGCAGAAAGTATCGGTCTACTTGTCTCGGACGTGATGCCTATATGTATGATCATTGCCTTAGATATCGTCATGACTTTGCGAGGTTCTATCAATTGCTCGACAGTAATTTGTTCACCCACTGTATTATTTGCTATTTTGAGAGAAGCCTCTAGTGAACACTATGGCCCACGGGTCTACTTCACACCATATTTTCAGCCTTACAATTTTACTTCGTTGCACTTTCCGCCTTCAGATCTCACTTTGCAATCAATCTTGAAGGGATTGACAACCCCTTTATAGCGCTGGGTGCAAGCTCTTTTGTGTTTGCGCAGGTACTCTGGACTTGGTGCGATTCTCCTACTGGATTGATACCTTGGTTCTCAAACTGAGGGAAATACTTACTACTCCTGTGCTGCACCACCCTTTCCTCTTCAAGGGAAAAACCGACGCAAGCTCAAGAGGCAACAAAATAATTTCTGTTGCCGTAGCAGAAGAATTTCTGGCGCCGTTGCCGGGGAGGATCAAGTCAAGAACTCATCCAAGTAAGTGTCGCAAACTCATCTCTTGCATTTACTTTTTTGCCTCTCGTTTTCCTCTCCCCCACTTGTGAAAAACAAAAATTTACAAAAATATTTGCCTTTTTCGTTTGCCCTTTTCTCTCGCTTGCTTTCTGTTCGCTTGTGTGCTTGCTTGCTTGCGGAAGTCACCATGAATGAAAACACCAAACTTTGTGACTTCTCGAATACTAATAATAATGATTTTATTAGTACTCTGATTGCTCCCGCCACTAGTGCGGAATCATACGAAATCAATGCTGCTTTGCTGAATCTTGTTATGAAAGAGCAATTCTCCGGCCTTCCTAGTGAAGATGCCGCATCCCATCTTAATACCTTCATTGAGCTTTGCGATATGCAAAAGAAGAAAGATGTGGGTAATGATGTGATTAAATTGAAGCTTTTTCCTTTCTCGTTGCGAGATCGAGCAAAAACTTGGTTTTTGTCTTTGCCCAAAAATAGTATTGATTCTTGGAATAAGTGCAAAGATGCTTATATATCCAAGTATTTTCCACCAGCTAAGATTATCTCTCTCCGTAATGATATTATGAATTTTAAGCAACTTGATCATAAACATGTTGCACAATCTTGGGAGAGAATGCAATTGATGATTAGAAATTGTCCCGCTCATGGCTTGAGTCTTTGGATGATTATACAAATCTTTTACGCTGACTTGAATTTTGCTTCTAGAAATATCTTGGAATCCGCCTCAGGTGGAACATTAATGGAAATCACGTTAGGAGAAGCTACAAAACTCCTAGACAATATCATGACGAACTACTCTGAGTGGCACACTGAAAGGTCACCTACTAGTGAGAAGGTACACACTATAGAAGAAATTAACTCGTTGAGTGCTAAGATGGATGAGCTAATGAATTTGGTTGCTAGTAGAAGTGATCCTTTAGACCCTAATGACATGCCCTTGTCTTCCTTGATTGAGAGTAGCAACGCTAGCTTGGACGTTAATTTTGTTGGTAGGAATAATTTTGGCAACAACAATGCTTTTAGAGGAAACTATGTTCCTAGGCCTTTTCCTAGTAACCCCTCTAATAACTTTGGCAACTCCTACAACAATACTCATAGAAATTACAATAGATTACCCTCTGATCTAGAGAGTAATATCAAAGAGTTTATTAACTAGCAAAATATTTTCAATGCGTCCATAGAGAAAAAAACTACTCAAAATTGACAATTTGGCTAGGAGCGTTGATAGAATGTCTAGTGATATTGATGCTTTGAAAGTTAGATGTGCTCCTCCCAAGATCAGTATGGATAAAACTTTGAAAGCTATGCGTGTTTCCATGAGTGAGAGCAAAGAAAGAACCACCCAAATTCGTGCTAGACATGAATAGCTTAAAAGGGCGTGTTCTCGTGATAAGAATCACGAAGATCTTAAAGTGCTTGGTGTGACTCATATTGAATCTTTGTTTTCTTGTGTCAAACTTAATGATGATGGGGCTGGATATGAATCCACTTTCGTTGAAAAACGCCCCAATGATTCGGAGTCCATCTATCTTGATGCTAAAAGCATTGAAAGTGGAGTAGAAGATATTAAAACCTTGAGTAGTAATGAAACTACTACTTTGGATTTCAAGAATTCAATTATGATAGTTGCTCCTTGATTGAATGCATTTCCTTGATGCAATCCATGCTAAACTCTCCACACACTTATAGCCAAAACAAGGCCTTTACCGATCATATCATCGATGCTATGATAAAATATCTTGAAGAGAAACTTGAATTGGAAGTTTCTATCCCTAGAAAGATTCATGATGAGTGGGAACCTACTATCAAAATCAAAATAAAAAACTATGAATGCAATGCTTTGTGTGATTTGGGTGCTAGTGTTTCTGCGATTCCAAAGTCTTTATGTGATGTTCTGGGTCTTAATGAGATTGAGGAGTGTTCTCTTAATTTGCATCTTGCGGATTCTACTGTCAAGAAACCCATGGGAAGGATCAATGATGTTCTTATTATTGCAAATAGGAACTATATACCCGTGGATTTCATTGTGCTTGATATTGATTGCAATCCTACATGCCCTATCATTCTTGGTAGACCTTTCCTAAGGACTATCGGTGCTATCATCGATATGAAGGAAGGGAATATTAGATTTCAAATTCCTTTAAAGAAGGGCCTGGAACATTTTCCTAGAAAGAAAATAAGATTGCCTTATGAATCTATGATGAGGGCTACTTATGGTTTGAGCACCAAAGACGACGATACGTGATTTTATCACCTTATGCCTAGCTAAGGGCGTTAAACAATAGCGCTTGTTGGGAGGCAACCCAATGAATTTATCTTTTTCTTTCTGTTTTTTGTGTCCACACCATCATAATTCTGTTATGATTGTGTTTTTTGTGTTTCTTTTTTGTGTTTGAGCCAAGCAAAACCTTTATGACTAATCTTGGTGATGGTTGTTTGATCCTGCTGGAAAAAGACAGAAACTTTTCGCTCACGAGATTATGTTTCATTTTTATTCAGAAAGAGCTTTTGAGTTGATTCATTTTGCTGCTGGTTGATATGCCTTTTGCCCAGGAAGTTGTAATTTTTCAGAATTTGTGAGGTACCAGAAGTATACGAAGTATACAGATTGCTA
This sequence comes from Hordeum vulgare subsp. vulgare, assembly GCF_904849725.1. Lineage (NCBI taxonomy): Eukaryota > Viridiplantae > Streptophyta > Magnoliopsida > Poales > Poaceae > Hordeum > Hordeum vulgare. The sequence goes on along the minus strand of NC_058521.1, from coordinate 36,557,122 downwards.
CAGACTGGTCATCGTGCTTCACTTATATCTTTTGAGCTAGATAATTTTGCTCTATGTGCTTCACTTAGATCTTTTTAGAGAACGGCGGTGCGTGACTTGGTAGTTGGTTTGTGCTATGAAATTAGTCCCAAAGGTGATAGGTACCCAAAGAGGATACAATAAAATTTCCACCTTCATGTGCATTGAGTAGAAAGAGAAGTTTGATTCCTCTCAATTAGTTTTGAGACGTGGATTTGGTAACATTAAGAGTTATGTTAGTAGGGTGTTGTGAATCTAGAAATACTTGTGTTGAAGTTAGTGATTCTCGTAACATGCACGTATGGTGAACCGCTATGTTAGGAAGTCGGAGCATAATTGATCTATTGATTGTCATCCTTTGTGTTGCGGTCGGGATCACGCGATGGTTAACACCTACCAACCCTTCCCCTAGGAGTATGCGTTTAGCACTTTGTTTTGATTACTAATAAAAACTTTCGCAACAAGTATGTGAGTTCTTTATGACTAATGTGAGTCCATGGTATAGATGCACTTTCACCTTCCGCCTTTGCTAGCCTCTCTAGTACCGCGCAATTTTCGCCAGTGCACAAACCCACCATATGTCTTCCTCAAAACAACCACCCACTAGTAGAAAACAGGGCTTTGGTTCAGGCCTGGCCAGCCCATTAGTCCCGGTTCTTCATGAACCGAGACCCATGGGGGGCATTAGACCCGGTTCATGAGCCCAGGGGGCCGGCCCGGGTCTCGTGGGCATTGGTCCGGGTTCGTCTGGACCCATTTGTCCCGATTCTAGGCACGAACCGGGACCAATGGGCCGCGCTCGTGGCCCACATCCATTGGTACCGGTTCGTGCCTTGAACTGGTATAGAAGGGGGGCTTTAGCCCGGTTTATGCCACGAACCGGGACAAATAATTTGCCTATATATACCCATCGCCGCGGCAGAGCACTCTATTTTTTCTGGCCGGCGAGGGGAGGGCATTTGGGTGCTCTAGCTCACCTCCTATGCACATGAGGTGTTCGATGAAATTCCCGAGCCACACTAGTTAAGCTTTCTCCTCTCGAAGCTCGACCTCGGAGCTCCATTTTCCCCGAGATTTGTCTAGATTTAGCGGTCCGTCACGCCCCTTCCCTGTTTTCATCGCCGTTGATCGCCCGCGCCGATCTCGTCGCCGGCACCACCGTGGTGAGCCTCTTGTTCTTATCTTCTTTCTGATTTTATTACTTTAGATAGAGACTTGTCTGATTTTCTTACTTTTGACACACATAATTATATATAATGCACACATATGAACCGACAATGGATGTATGGTGACAGACACACCTCCGAGTACATTAAGGGCGTGCATAATTTTCTCGAAGTGGCTGAGGCAAACAAGCAGAATGGTTTTATGTGTTTTCCATGCCCTAAATGTGGGAATACGAAGTCTTACTCTGATCGGAAAATCGTTCACACCCACCTGCTTTACAAGGGTTTCATGCCACACTATAATGTTTGAATGAGGCATGGAGAAATAGGGGTTATGATGGAAGACGGCGAAGAAGAAGAGGACGATGACAACTATGTGCCCCCTGAATACAATGATGCTACAACGGGGGGAGCTGCTGAAGATCAAGAGGAACCAGACGATGTGCCCGATGATGCTGCAACTGGGGAAGCTACTGAAGATCAAGAGGAACCAGACGATGTGCCCGATGATGATGATCTCCGCCGGGTCATTGTCGATGCAAAGACGCAATGCGAAAGTCAAAAGGAGAAGCTGAAGTTCGATCGCATGTTAGACGATCACAAAAAAGGGTTGTACCCCAATTGTGAAGATGGCAACACAAAGCTGGGTACCGTACTGGAATTGCTGCAGTGGAAGGCAGAGAATGCTGTGCGTGACAAAGGATTTGAGAAGCTACTGAAAATATTGAAGAATAAGCTTCCAAAGGATAACGAATTGCCCGACAGTATGTACGCGGCAAAGAAGGTCGTATGCCCTCTAGGATTGGAGGTGCAGAAGATACATGCATGCCCTAATGACTGCATCCTCTACCGCGGTGCGTACAAGGATTTGAAGCATGCTCGGTATGCGGTGCATTGCGGTATAAGATCAGACGAGATGACCCTGGTGATGTTGACGGCGAGCCCCGCAGGAAGAGGGTTCCTGCGAAGGTGATGTGGTATGATCCTATAATGCCATGGTTGAAACGACTGTTCAGAAACAAAGAGCATGCCAAGTTGATGCGATGGCACAGTGAGGACCGTAAGAAATACGGGAAGTTGAGAGCACCCGCTGACGGGTCGCAGTGGAGAAAAATCAAGAGAGAGTACTGGGTTGAGTTTGCACGTGACCCAAGGAATGTATGGTTTGGTTTAAGCGCGGATGGCATTAATCCTTTCGGGGAGCAGAGCAGCAATCACAACACCTGGCCCGTGACTCTATGTATGTATAACCTTCCTCCTTGGATGTGCATGAAGCGGAAGTTTATTATGATGCCAGTTCTCATCCAAGGCCCTAAGCAACCCGACAACGATATTGATGTGTACCTAAGGCCATTAGTTGAAGAACTTTTACAGCTGTGGAATGGAAACGGTGTACGTGTGTGGGATGAGCACAGACAGGAGGAATTTGACCTGCACGCGTTGCTGTTTGTAACCATCAACGATTGGCCCGCTCTCAGTAACCTTTCAGGACAGACAAACAAGGGATACCACGCATCCACGCACTGTTTAGTTGACACCGAAAGTATATACCTAGACAAATGCACGAAGAATGTGTACCTGGGCCATCGTCGATTTCTTCCGACCAACCATCAATGTCGAAAGAAAGGCAAGCATGTTAAAGGCGAGGCAAATCACCGGAAGAAGCCCGCCATGCGTAACGGTGATCACGTACTTGATATGGTCAATGATTTAAAAGTAATCTTCGGAAAGGGTCCCGGCGGACTATCTGTTCCGAGTGACGTTGCGGGACACGCACCCATGTGGAAGAAGAAATATATTTTGGGACCTACCCTACTGGAAAGACCTAGAGGTCTGCTCTTCGATCGACGTAATGCACGTGACGAAGAACCTTTGCTGAACCTGCTAGGCTTCTTGGGCATGTATGGGAAGACAAAAGGTACACCTGAGGCACGGGAGGAACTGCAACGTTTGCATGAAAAAGACGGCATGCCTCCAAAGCAGTATGAAGGTCCTACCAGCTACGCTCTTACCAAAGAAGAGAAGGAAATCTTCTTTGAATGCCTGCTTAGTATGAAGGTCCCGACTGGCTTCTTGTCGAATATAAAGGGAATAATAAATATGGCAGAGAAAAAGTTCCAGAACCTAAAGTCTCATGACTGCCACGTGATTATGACGCAACTGCTTCTGGTTGCATTGAGGGGGCTTCTACCAGAAAATGTCCGATTAGCCATTGTGAAGCTATGTGCATTCCTCAATGCAATCTCTCAGAAGGTGATCGATCCAAAAATCATACCAAGGCTAAGGAGTGATGTGGTGCAATGTCTTGTCAGTTTTGAGATGGTGTTCCCACCATCCTTCTTCAATATCACGACGCACGTCCTAGTTCATCTAGTTGACGAGATTGTCATTCTAGGCCCCGTATTTCTACAAAATATGTACCCCTTTGAGAGGTTCATGGGAGTCCTAAAGAAATATGCTCGTAACCGCGCTAGGCCAGAAGGAAGCATCTCCATGGGCCATCAAACAAAGGATGTCATTGGGTTTTGTGTTGACTTCATTCCTGGCCTTAAGAAGATAGGTCTCCCTGAATCGCGGTATGAGGGGAGACTGACTGGAAAAGGCACGCCTGGAGGGGACTCAATAATATGCAGGGACGAATATTCTTGGTCTCAAGCACACTACACAGTACTAATGAACTCTACCTTGGAGACCCCGCATGTCGATGAACACAAGAACAGTCTGCGCTCCAAACACCCGGAGCGGTGCGACGACTGGATTACAAGTGAACACATCAGGACTTTCAGCAGTTGGTTGGAAACACGTCTCAAAGGTGAGAACACTTTTGTGCTGAGCTGTACTCGTTGTCCAGGGGGCCATCTTCGACTGTATTGACTTACAAAGGATACGAGATAAATGGGAATACATTTTACACGATCTCCCAAGATCAAAAGAGCACCAACCAAAACAACGGTGTCCGCTTTGATGCAGCAACCGAGAGGGGAATAAACACATATTATGGTTACATAGTGGACATATGGGAACTTGACTACGGACATGATTTTAAGGTCCCTTTGTTTAAGTGCAAATGGGTCAATCTATCACGAGGCGGGGTACAGGTAGACCCACAGTACGGAATGACAACAGTGGATCTGAACAATCTTGGGTACACTGACGAACCGTTCGTCCTTGCCAATGATGTGGCACAAGTTATCTATGTGAAGGACATGTCTACCAAACCGAGAAAAGGAAAAGATAAGGAAGCGAATACATCATACGATGACCAAAGCGCCACATAGTTCTTTCAGGAAAAAGGGACATCTTGGGAGTGGAGGGCAAGACAGACATGTCCGAAGATTATGAAAAGTTTCATGAAATTCCTCCCTTCAAAGTCAACGCTGACCCAAGCATCCTGATAAATGATGAATATTATCCATGGTTACGGTGCAATAAAGAAAGGACACAAGTGAAGAAAAAGTGAAGACTTCCTCCACAACTATTATGATGATACCATGCCAACTTTCAACCTTTTCGTAGTTCATTTGAAATGCGTGTTGTAACAGACAAGTTTCTGTATGAAATCTTGATACTTCAAAAGAGATTGTCCGTTTTGTACACGAAGTGCATCCAGTTTTTGTCGTAACCCTCTCAACTTTCTTGCATATGCTATGTGTATGAAATGATGATACCATGCCAAATTCCAACCTTTTCAGAGTTCATTTCAAATGCTTTTCAATTTCAGGGTCTTATAGCTCAAAATAATCACTAAATGCATGAAAAACAACAAATGAAGTCAGAAAGGGTTGTAAATTAATGACGTGGCTTTGAATGGTGCATTTTGAACATAGAAAACTATGGACTTCAAATAAGTTCAAAAAATGAAATCCCTTTGTAACAAACGAGTTTCCGTATGAAACCCTGATACTTCGAAAGAGATTGTCCGTTTCGAAGTGCATCCAGTTTTTGCCATAACCCTCTCTACTTTCTTGCACATGCTATGTGAGTGAAATGGTGATATCATGCCAACTTGGAACCTTTTCAGAGTTCATTTCAAATGCTTTTCAATTTCATGGTCTTATAGCTCAAAATAATCAGTAAATGCATGAAAAATAACAAAGGAAGTCAGAAAGGGTTGTAAATTGTTGATGTGGCTTTGAATGGTGCATTTTGAACACAGAAAAACTATGGAGTTCAAATAAGTTCAAAAAAATGAAATCCCTTTGTAACAGACGAGTTTCCGTATGAAACCCTGATACTTCGAAAGAGATTTTCCGTTTTGTACATGAAGTGCATCCAGTTTTTGCCTTAACCCTCTCAACTTTCTCGCACATGCTATGTGGGTGAAATGATGATACCATGTCAACTTGGAACCTTTTCAGAGTTCATTTCAAATGCTTTTCAATTTCATGGTCTTATAGCTCAAAATAATCAGTAAATGCATGAAAAATAACAAATGAAGTCAGAAAGGGTTGTAAATTGATGATGTGGCTTTGAATGGTGCATTTTGAACACAGTAAAACTATGGAGTTCAAATAAGTTCAAAAAATGAAATCCCTTTGTAACACACGAGTTTCCGTATGAAATCCTGATACTTCGAAAGAGATTGTCCGTTTTGTACATGAAGTGCATCAAGGTTTTGCCGTAACCCTCTCAACTTTCTCGCACATCCTATGTGGGTGAAATGATGATACCATGCCAACTTGGAAACTTTTCAGAGTTCAATTCAAATGCTTTTCAATTTCATGGTCTTATAGCTCAAAATAATCAGTAAATGCATGAAAAATAACAAATGAAGTCAGAAAGGGTTGTAAATTGATGATGTGGCTTTGAATGGTGCATTTTGAACACAAAAAACTATGGAGTTGAAATAAGTTCAAAAAAATGAAATCCCTTTGTAATAGACGAGTTTCCGTATGAAACCCTAATACTTCGAAAGAGATTGTCCGTTTTGTACACGAAGTGCATCCAGTTTTTGCCGTAACCCTCTCAACTTTCTTGCACATGTTATGTGGATGAAATGATGATACCATGCCAACTTGGAACCTTTTCAGAGTTCATTTCAAATGCTTTTCAATTTCATGGTCTTATAGCTCCAAATAATCAGTAAATGCATGAAAAATAACAAATGAAGTCAGAAAGGGTTGTAGATTGATGATGTAGCTTTGAATGGTGCATTTTGAACACAGAAAAACTATGGAGTTCAAATAAGTTCAAAAAATTGAAATCCCTTTGTAATAGACGAGTTTCCGTATGAAACCGTGATACTTCGAAAGATATTGTCCGTTTTGTACACGAAGTGCATCTAGTTTTTGCCGTAACCCTCTCAACTTTCTTGCATATGCTATGTGGATGAAATTATAATACCATGCCAAATTCCAACTTTCTTGAAGCTAAGCAACATGCAGGTCAGCATTGCGCCTCTCCCTTCATCGTCTCTATACTCACGGCTTATAAACTGCTGCGAGTGCCTCTCGCTGAGCGAGGTGGGACTAAAAAACAGGTGCAGAAAGAATCAACTAAAAAACTCTGTTACCGGTTCGTGCCACGAACTGGTACTAAAAGGTGCTCGTGGGGCCCCAGCCTTAGAACATGTACCAAATAAAATGCCTTTGTAACAGCCTTAGAACTGGTACTAAAGGAATCAACTAAAAAGCTTTTATAAAACTCTAGTATTATTGAAACTAAAATTATATATAATTTATGCAACTAAAATTATCAAAGTATTTTCTGTTCAAAACATTAAAAGCAAAAAAGAATTATCATAAAAGAAAATAAATAAGTAATTAGAATTTTGTTACAAACTTTAATAGCAAAAAGAATTATCATAAAAGAAAATAAATAAGTAATTAGAAACAAAAAAGAAAGCAAAAAAACTGGAAAAAGGTAAAAAAGTGCCACCTACACGGCCACCACGGCCTGCATACGACTAGAAACCCATTACTAGGGCCAGGATGCAGGCCCGCAGTAGGCCCAATAGGTCCACAAGCACATAGATTGATTTTAGTCCCGTAAGCCTGCAGTAGAGAGGAGCTCGAAGTGGTTGGTTCGGCAGGGCTTATAAACCACTCCGAGCCCCTCTCGGCTAGCGAGGTGGAACTAAACATAGCACCGCACCGCGCCACTGGAAGGCCTTTGGTCCCGGTTGGTGGCACCAACCGGGACTAAAGGGGGGCATTGGTACCGGTTGGTGCCACCAACCGGGACCAAAGGCCTCTGCTTCCCGCCCTTCGGGCTACTGAAAAGAGACCTTTGGTCCCGGTTGGTGCCACCAACCGGGACCAATGCCACCATTCGGGATCTGAAAAGTTTGGTCCCGGTTGTTGACACCAACCGGGACTAAAGGTGGGGCTATATAAGCGGCAGTTTAGAAATTTTGATCTCTCCCCCTCTCTCCATTCGATCCCGACGCCGACACCGCCCCTGCCCCCGATGCTGCCAGGCTGCCGGAGTCGCTTCCGCCCCCGAAGCCGTCCTCGTCGTTGCCGCCACCTACGCCGGCCGCCTGCGCCTCCTCCATCTGCCCATCGACGAGCAGCCCGGCCCTCCTCTGCTTCCCACGGTGAGATCCGCCGCCACTCCTCCCTCTCCTCCTCTAGCTCCAGCCTCCTCCCGTCGGGCTACGCTCTGGCGCCCCTCCTCTCCCCACGCCGCGCTCAGGCACCCCCATCCTCTCCCCTCGCTCGTGCCGTGCACCCCCACGCTCAGGTGCCCCCATGAGAAGGTGAAGACAAAAATTAGTAGAGGGATTAGTTAGCAGTGCAAACATTACTATTGCAAACATTACTTCCACCTCTATTGCAAAAATTAGTTATGCAAAATTCCCCGACGAGAAGTGCAAAAAATAGTTATGCAAAAATTAGTTAGCAGTGCTCTATTGCATCATTGGGAATTATATAATATAGCAACTATTATCTATAAGAAATATTTTCTTTTTTGTTAAGTTTTTTGCTGAACCTAATTAAATAGTTGCTACTGGTATTTAGCTAATTAGTTAAGGTAGTTCTCATATTCAAATGGCAACGAGATTCTAAATGTGCATATTGGCATGTGTATAAGGACATGCCCTTATATGACTGTGCTTAGTATAAAAAGAAGGCGACTTTCCTTCATGCCACATATAACAAAGAGAATCTGAATATTCTTGCTCCTTTTCTTATCGAGAAAATAGATTAATAACAATCCAACACAAGGATCGAATAAGTGGACTGTGTTGTTAAAGCTCGAAAACGGAACAAAGGACAAGGGTTGGACCCTCCTGCCATAACCTAGTTTCTTCCCGTGAAAAGAAAATCAATACCCACATCATTATATTTTTAGTAGGCCGATCAATATAAGGCAACCAAATAAACGAGGACAAGATCATGAAAAAGTGAAATGACGGTCCAAGTTGGCGTAGAATATAGAGCCTCTTGCAAAGTCATAATAAAGAAACTTCAAAAATCTAGAATGCGAGATAAGATATAACATAGAAAGTGTAAATGCTTGATAAAAGTACGTTGCTACCGCATGACTCAATCACTCACACAATAACCTCATGATGCACCTACGCCATCTCTATCTATCGACGCAGTGCTTGCGGCTAATCCCACCACGTGGGGATTGTGACACCATAAATAAACAACGTATTTGTGATGGCTCTGGTGACGCACCAGGCGATCCCCCCGGTCCACCACGCCACCACCGCTCCCTCCTCCGCATAGCTCCCAAGACCCTCATGTCGAAGTTATCCGGGAGGGGGTTATATCGCATATTCACATAGAAGTTATCCTTAGGAAGATAAAGAAGAAGAAGAAAAAGAATGAGAGGAAAAAGGAAAATAAGAAGAGGAAGAAAGGAGAAGAAGAGGAGAGGAAGAAGAGGAGAAATAAATAAGAAGAGGAAAAAAGAAGAAAAGGAAGAGGAGAAGAAGAAAGGAATAGAGAAGAAGAAGAAAAAATAGAATATTTTCTATTTTTTCCTTCTTCTTCTCTATTCCTTTCTTCTTCTCTTTTTTTTTCTTCTTTTTTTTCTTCGACCGCTTCTCTTCTATTCCTTTCTTCTTCTCCTCTTTTTATTTCTTCTTTTGTCTTCTTATTTTTTATCGGGTATGTCGTTGTCGATATACCCCCTCCCGATAACTTTAACACGAGGGGGGGGGTCGATATACCCCCTCCCCGATAACATTATTTTCCCATGTATGTATGTCGTCGTTGTCGATATAACCCCCTCCCGGATAACTTCGACATGAGGGGCGGTCGATATATACCCCCTCTCGACCGTGATAACTTATACCATGGGAGCACCCCCCGGTCCTCTCGCTCGACCAAAACTCTCGAGGACATCCAAACCCTAGAAAAAACAATGTTGGTCTCCTACCCCCTCCCGCCGCGCCCCTACTCGACAATACCTGGCAGGTTCTTCAGGGATCTCACTGGAGCTATGATCATGTGATGGTTCCTTCTCTTTGGTTGTCCACCGCCCGCGACGATACCCGTCGGGCGCTACGGTTCTAGCTGTATTAGTGATGCTATATGTATGATAGTATTCGAGGAGTATTAGTGATAATATTCGACGATGTACGGACACGAGAGATGATGTAGTTTTGCTTATAATTGAATGCATGCTAATTTGAATACTACTTTATTTTACGATTTGGTTTTGCTTATTGGTCCTACCTACTACTGATGATCATGTGCTAAGAACAATTAAGTAGGGTTGGTTCAATGACTATGAGGATGATGATCGTATGACTTGTTATTAATAACGAGTAGAAGTTGTATGATGATGATTAATTAGTAGGACTTGTTATTATATATGATGATGCATGATGCGAGCATGAAGAGTTATTATATATCAGCGGGTGAAATGAACATGGATTGGATTATTGAAGTGAAGGCAACATGCATGTGGTGCATGTCGAAAGTAGTACAATCCAAACTTGATCAAGTTAGGATTAGTATTACTTTCGACATGCACCACATGTTGCCTTCACTTCAATCTAAGCCGTGTTAACGTTAGGAATAGCAGTAGCATTGGTAAACCAAGCACGGAGATATACAAGAGAGGACACTTTTCTCTATTATCTAGCTAATAACAACCTAAATTAACCCCTAAACCAGCCCCTTTAAAAAAAACTCAGCTCCAGCCAGGTGCTGACGCGTGGATGCCTTTTGGTCCCGGTTGGTGTCACCAACCGGGACTAAAGGCCCCCCTGCCTGGCCTGGTCGCAGCGGCCACGTGGAGGCCCATCTGTCCCGGTTCGTGTAAGAACCGGGACTAAAGGCCAAGGGCATTAGTAACGACCTTTTTGTCCCGGTTCCAAAACCGGGACAGAAGGCCCTGACGAACCGGGACAAAAGGCCCTTTTTCTACTAGTGACCATACCTACCTGCTATGGCATTTTCATAGCCATTCCGAGATATATCGCCATGCAACTCCCACCATTCCGTCTGATGACTTGTGCCATCACTCTCATATTGCCATTGCATGATCATATCCCGGTACACTGCCCGAGGCATTCCTTATAGAGTCATCATCGTTCTAAGCTTTGAGCTGTGAGTAAATAAAAGTGTGATGATCGTCATTATTAGAGCATTGTCCCATGTGAGGAAATAAAAAAAAGGAGGCCAAAGAGCCCAAATAAAAAAAGAAAAGAGAAAAAGAAAAGAAAAAAAAGAGTCCAAAGAGCCCAAATAAAAAAAGAGAAAAAGAGAGAAGGGACAATGCTACTATATTTTTCCACACTTGTGCTTCATAATAGCACCATGTTCTTCATGTTTGAGAGCCTCTTGTTTTGTCACCACCATATGCTAGTGGGAATTTTCATTATATAACTTGGCTTGTATATTCCAAGGATGGGCTTCCTCAAATTGCCCTAGGTCTTCGTGAGCAAGCAAGTTGGATGCACACCCACTAGTTCTCCTTTTGAGCTTTCACATACTTATAGCTCTAGTGCATCCTTTGTATGGCAATCCCTGCTCATTCACATTGATATCTATTAATGGGCATCTCCATAGCCTTTTAATATGCCGAGTCAATGTGACCATCTCCTCCTTTTTGTCTCACAACCACCACCACACTCTATTCCACCTATAGTGCTATATCCATGGCTCACGCTCATGTATTGCGTGATAGTTAAAAAAGGTTTGAGAAAGTAAGAGTGCAAAAACAATTACTTGGCCAATACCGGGGTTGTGCATGATTTAAATTAGTTGTGTGAGGATGATGGAGCATAGCCAGACTATATGATTTTGTAGGGATAACTTTCTTTGGCCTTGTTATTCCGAAAGTTCATGATTACCTTGCTAGTTTGCTTGAGGTATTATTGTTTTCATGTCAATAGCAAACTATTGTTATGAATCCTACGGATCTGAACATTCATGTCACGTGAAAGAAGTTACAAAGGACAACTATGCTAGGTAGCATTCCACATCAAAAATTCAGTCTTTATAACTTCCCTACTCGAGGACGAGGAGGAGTTAAGCTTGGGGATGCTTGATACGTCTCCAACGTATCTACAATTTTTTATGGTTCCATGCTATTACATTGTCAAACTTTGGATGTTTGGTATGCCTTTTATATCTTTTTTGGGACTAACTTATTAACTCAGTGCCAAGTGCGAGTTCCTGTTTTTTCCGTATTTTTATATCTTTTTTGGGACTAACTTATTAACAATGTCCAAACGGAATAAAAATTCCGAAAAGATTTTTTCCGGAACAGAAGATACGCACCAGACTTGAGAACTAAGGCACGGGCCAGCACGGGACCCCACAAGCCCCCTAGACGCGGGCCGCGCCTAGCAGGCTTGTGGGACCCCATGTGGCATGTCTGCGCTACCTCTTCCGCCTATAAATTCTGAAAAATTCCAAAACTGACGAGGAGATCCACGAAAATACTTTTCCGCCGCCGCAAGCTTCTGTCTCCGCAAGATCCCATCTGGGGCACGTTCTGGTGCCCTGTCGGAGGGGGGATTCAGATACGGAGGGCTTCTTCATCAACACCATGACCTCTCCGATGATGCGTGAGTAGTTCACCATAGACCTTCGGGTCCATAGCTAGTAGCTAGATGGCTTCTTCTCTCTCTTGGATCTTCAATACAAAGTTCTCCATGATCTTCATGGAGATCTATACGATGTAATCTTTTTTTGCGGTGTGTTTGTCGAGATCCGATGAATTGTGGGTTTATGATCAGATTATCTATGAATCTTATTTGAGTTTCTTCTGATCTCTGTGATGCATGATTTCATATCCTTGTAATTCTCTTCGAGTTGTGGGTTTTGTTTGGCCAAGTTGATCTATGATTCTTGCAATGGGAGAAGTGCTTGATTTTGGGTTCATACCGTGTAGTGACCTCACCCAGTGACAGAAGTGGTAGCGAGGCACGCATCGTGTTGTTGCCATCAAGGGTAAAAAGATGGGGTTTTCATCACTGGTTTGAGTTTATCCCTCTACATCATGTCATCTTGCTTAAAGCGTTACTCTGTTCGTCATGAACTCAATACACTAGATGCATGCTGGATAGCGGTCGCTGTGTGGAGTAATAGTAGTAGATGCAGAAAGTATCGGTCTACTTGTCTCGGACGTGATGCCTATATGTATGATCATTGCCTTAGATATCGTCATGACTTTGCGTGGTTCTATCAATTGCTCGACAGTAATTTGTTCACCCACCGTATTATTTGCTATTTTGAGAGAAGCCTCTAGTGAACACTATGGCCCCCGGGTCTACTTCACACCATATTTCCAGCCTTACAATTTTACTTCGTTGCACTTTCCGCCTTCAAATCTCACTTTGCAATCAATCTTGAAGGGATTGACAACCCCTTTATAGCGTTGGGTGCAAGCTCTTTTGTGTTTGCGCACGTACTCTGGACTTGGCGCGATTCTCCTACTAGATTGGTACCTTGGCTCTCAAACTGAGGGAAATTGTTACTGCTCCTCTGTTGCACCATCCTTTCTTCTTCAGGGGAAAAACCGACGCAAGTTGAAGAGGCAACAGAAGAATTTCTGTCGCCGTAGCATCCATCTACTCAATTTTTTGGCCCACTAGGTTCTTTCTTTCTTCAGTTTGGTGTTCTCTTCTTCTATCTTGCTGACTACCAAGAGCTTTTCCTCGTGGCCATGGATTTCTCCTTAGCCTCTGTGAGGACCTTATCCTTATCCACGAGTGCCTTCTTCAAGACATCCAGGTCATTGGTTGTCACTTCCAGATCCAGCTGAAGTTTGTTCTTCTGTGATTCTAAGTTCGCATACTTGGCTCCAATGTCACACGTTTTCTAAAAACATCAAGGAAATAGTTTAGTCGACACTAATATTTTCCCAGTCCCGAGTGGAGAAGTGCAGTTCAATCGACCGAATGGCGGCCCGTCGTCCCCACCCACATTCCCCTACAAAGCGCATATCATGGTTGATGGAAATTATGTCCATGAAACTCGCAGGATAATCCTTGCTGGTTCGGACCTTTCCGTTACTAAGACAAAGATTCAGTGGCGGATATACTAAAGAAACATATTCACTCGACACACAAAGTGGCGCAAGTACTCTAAGTACGAAAAAGGACCCTGCATCCAAGTTCTTAAGACTATTGCCCTTCGTAAAGGATCGACAACAGTCTCGGGAACTACACCCAGTGGGTGCACTCAGCGTGCCCCCACTTGATACAAAATCACTCGACCAGGTCCGACCTGGCCGAGTCAAAAAAGAAGAAGAGAAGAGTGTGTTTTCTAATCATACCCCTACCGATGCAAGCACTCGAAAGCGGTCTCGTGGACTACACCCAGTTGGTGCACTCAGCGTGCCCCACTGGATACAAAACCACTCGACCTGGTCCATCCTGTCCGAGTAAAAAGAAAGAGAAGAGTGTGTCTTCCAATCAAACCCCTACCGATGCAAGCACACGACAGCGGTCTCGAGGACTACACCCAGTGGGTTCACTCAGCGTGCCCCCACTGGATCAGAAACAAGCAACCATACGACACAAGAAAACACCCACTGGGTGCAAAGTCAAGATGGACATGATTCAATCGGAAATGAACTTACAATTTCACTTACTCGGACGTTAGCTTGAAGTGCCGAGCTGGCATCGTACGCCAACTTGCTAGCCTCATACGCCTCCTTGGTCCGCAACATCATCTGTTCGGCCTGAATCATGGCCTCTTTAGCAGCTCCAGTATGGTCTTCCGGGACACGGTGCATAGGATATGCAAGCATTGAAGGAGTCAGCATTGAAACATAGGTAACATGAGTTACCGGAAGAGGCGTAGTCGGCACTGTAGTCACAACAATCGAACTGTCTGGAGGAGCTATAGTCACAACAATCGAACTGGCTGGAGGAGCACTCGACACCGGCGTTTCAGGCATGGTTTTAGCTAATTCAGAAGTTGACCGCCGCAGTTCTTCATCGTCCTCCAAGTGGATGACTTCTGTAGCTGTCAATCGACAATGTCAGTTAGTCCAATCGATGAATCATATCAAGAAAACAGAACAGAACGAAGACTTGTCATACCTCATTGGGAGGTGGCCATGTTCATAGTGTCCGTGTCCATGTCCATGGGATCTTCATCTCCAAGAGGCGACGTCACCGTGGTAGCATCTCTCGCAAGAAAATTCCACCCACACATCAAAGGTATGACATTTAACAAAGACAAAAGAAAGAAAGAGGTAAACACTCATGTTGAAGCGACTGGCACAATAATCCTCATGCGGGGCAGAGCCTTCCGAGGCTTGGGAGCATCAGGTTTGGGTTGTTTGGCGGCCTTTTCTGCCGACTCAGTTGTGGCAGCTGGGTCACGCTTCACATTCCTTGTGCTTGACGCTAAGGTCTTGCTTGGGGTAGCCGCCGGATCATGGTGATGCTTGGATCGAAACTCGGTGCACAGAGGAGACTGGATCTCTTCCTCGCTCTCCTCCGAGTCGTCTTCGCTCCCCTTGCTATCCTCAACATAGTCGCTGTCGGTGCTGCCACCTTTGCTTTCCCCACCAACGTCAAGCTGATCCCTGTTGCGCACGGGTAAATGCATGTTTGTCCACTCCGACAAGATGTAAAAATAGCAAAGTCAGTCGGCCGAAGATTCAATCACTCGACAAAGACATGAAAGTAATCCGCAAGGAAAAAACTCACCAGGTTTCGTGGATTGTTTTTAGCAGAGAAAGGCAAGACCCTCTTGGTTCCTAATGGATTGTCGCAGGCACCAATGATTCCTTTGAGCCACCGAGCCACGGTTTCTTCAGAAACCTCCTCTGGGTGCGACCGAGTGGAATCCTCAGGGCCCGAATAATGCCACATGGCATGTTCCCTCGCCTGGAGATGCTGAATACGCCGACTGAGGAATGTTTCAAGCAAGTCCATCCCAGTCACTCCGCCACGGACCAAGTTAACCACCTCATTTACCAGAATCCCTACCTGAGCCTTCTCCTCACCCGACACGTTTATCATTCTAGGAGCGGTTGGTCCCTTCAAAGTGAATGGGAGAAGGCGAGTCGACATATTTCGAGATGCAATATCATTACAATAAAACCAAGTCGACTTCCAGTTCCGGACTGACTCGAGAAGGGTCATCTGAGGATACATACTCCTACTCCTCTTCTGAATCCCGAGACCACCACACAACTGAATGACATGAGTTTTACTATCACTTGGATTAGCTTTCTTCACCGATTGGGAGCGCATACTGAAGATGTGTTTAAACAGTCCCCAATGAGGAGGACATCCCAAAAAGCATTCACACAGTGTTATGAATGCAACAAGGCATGCGGTGGAATTGGAGGAAGATGATGAAGTTGTGCACCAAAGTAATTCAGAAAACTGCAGATAACATGATGAGGTGGCAAGGAAAAACCTCGCTCGATGTGAGTGAGGAGGAGGACCCGTTCTCCTTCACGTGGCTCCGGCTTGACCTCCCCCTCAGGCAGCCTCCATGACTTCTCGGCTATCATCCCGTGTTCGATGAGCTCTAGAAGATCCTCCTTCCGGACGGATGATGGGAGAAAATCTCCTTGGATCCACCCTGGCGGCAGCGCGGATCGTTCGTCTGACTTCTTCAACTTTCTGCCCTTTTTGGCGAGCTCAAGCTTGCTCGTCTTGCCTTTCGTCATCTCAGCAGTGGCGGAAGCAGATCAAAGCAGCACATGCGAGGCGGATATGGAGAGGAAACATAGGAGAATAAAGAAAAGGCACCACTCCAAACCCTAGCGTCAGCCGGACTTATAACCGCCCGAGTGAGTCGCTGACTGGTGGGCTCGCCGAATCTTTGTCTATCCCAATAACAGAGGATGCGTGATACATGGCGATAAGGGCGACGCAATAATCAAGGCGTCGTTATCCCACTTGCCTTGGTTGCTGCGTCATCACCGCATAGCGCGCGCCAACCAAAATTTTGAATCCCATGAAATCCGGACTTGACGAAGTGATCCGTCAGATCTCAAGATCCCGTTAGTCACTCGGATCAAACTCAATTGTGAACATCACTCAGACGTACTTCATAGCAGAATCAATCAGGGTGAAGGACGAAGACTTCAATCGATGCACAATTCTACTAAGCCCCGAAGCACGTTCAAGATATGTATGCCTCGACAAAATTTGCATCGACCCCTTCCTCACTCCAACGCCAATCCATTCGAAGTTAATGATGGGGATATGTACCTAGGGTAGGGCTATAGGCCTGACCTACATGTCCTACCTAAGGGCACCTCTTTAAATACTTGAAGACTACAAGGAGGGTTCCGACTGGATAGCCATAACATTTGAATCACTCGGTAAACAATCACTCGGAGAATTTCCCCCTTCACTCGACAATCAACTTCCACTTGGAAGAACCAGAAGCCACTCGAGGGAGGCCGACAGACGAGCGTTCGGCTGGTCGTCATAATTAACATTGATTACGTACGTTATCAGTAACGTAGGCCTTTAAACTCCATTGATCGAACCCTTGGTTGCCGGGTATTGATGAGGGACAGCGCACTCTATATAAGCCACCCCCTCTGGCACAAGGGTTCGCACACCCTGTAACATACATTCCACACTCCAAGAGCTCCAGAGCAGTGAGACGTAGGGCTATTACCTCCACGAGAGTGGCCTGAACTCATACATCTTGTGTACAAGCTTGCCATAGCTAGGACTCTTCCCTCTCCTTTCGTACCCCACACCTCTACTGTCAGGTTCATTCCCATGACACCGCCTTGGATGGGGGCGGTGGCCAAGGAGGTGGCTTGCCACCCAAGTTAGGGTGGCGCCACCCCTATGGGCTTGGCCCTCCACCATCCAGATGCATGGGCCTAGGTGGGAGGGGCGCCCAGCCTACCAAGGGCTGTTATGCGCCCCTATCATCCCATGTGGTCCCTCCGGGGTAGGTGGGCCCCTTTCAGTGGACCCGTTGATGTTTGCTGTGTATCCCTTGCAATGGCGCCAGAAATAGTTGTGTCGACGGCACCAGGAATCCTTCAGCTACGGCTACGCCTTAAGGGACTTCCTAGGCAAGTATGCAAAGGATTTTCCCCCGTGGCCTTGGAGCCTTGCGTTGGTGTTCCCTCGAAGCGGAAAGGGTGATGTAGCACAGCGACGGTAAGTATTTCCCTCAGTTTGAGAACCAAGGTATCAATCCGGCAGAAGAGTATCTCAAGATCCTGCACAAACACAAAAGCTTGCACCCAACGCTATGAAGGGGTTGTCAATCCCTTATAGATTGTTTGCCAAGTGAGAACTGAAAGCAACAAAGTAACAAAGCAAAGTAAAAGCGGAGATGTAAACGATGGATGTGAATAGACCTCGGGGGCCGTAGTGTTTATTAGTGGCTTCTCTCATGAAAGCAAGTAGACGGTGGGTGAACAAATTACTGTCGAGCAATTGATAGAACTGTGCAGAGTCGTGACGATATCTATGCAATGATTATTTCTATAGGCATCACGTCCGAAACAAGTAGACCGATACTTTCTGCATCTACTACTATTACTCCACACGTCGACCGCTATCCAGCATGCATCTAGTGTATTAAGTCCATAAGAATAGAGTAACACCTTAAACAAGATGACATGATGTAGAGGGATAATATCAAACCAATGATAAAACCCCCATCTTTTTACCCTTGATGTCAACTGCTTGATGTGTGCCTTGCTGCCCCTACTGTCACTTGGAAAGGTCACCACATGGCAGAACCCAAAACCAAGCACTTCTCCCATTGCAAGAATCATAGATCTAGTTGGCCAAACAAAACCCAAGACTCGAAGAGACTTACAAGGATATCAAATCATGCATATAAGAAATCAGCAAAGACTCAAATATATATCACAGATAATCTGATCACAAGTCCACAATTCATCGGATCTCGACAAACACACCGCCAAAGAAGATTACATCGGATAGATCTCCATGAAGATCATGGAGAATTTTGTATTGAAGATCCAAGAGAGAGAAGAATCCATCTAGCTACTAACTACGGACCCGTAGGTCTGAAGTGAACTACTCACGAGTCATTGGAGGGCGATGATGATGATGAAGAAGCCCTCCAATTTGAAAGTCCCCTCCGATAGGGCGCCGGGAAGGGTCTCCAGATGAGATCTCACGGAAATGGAAGCTTGCGGCGGAGGAAAAGTATTTTCGAGGCTCCCCTTATTTTTTGCGGAATATTTGGGAATTTATAGGCCAAAGACCTAGGTCAGGGGGCGATCAGGGAGGCCACAAGCCTGCCCACCGCCGCCTCCCCTGGTGGCGGAGTGGGGGCTTGTGGGCTCCCTGGAACCCACCTGGCTTGGCCCAAAAGCCCCCTGGACTTCTTCCGTCCGGGAAAAAATCATTTCGGGGTTTTTCTTCCGTTTGGACTCCGTTCCAAAATCAGATCTGAAAAGAGTCAAAAACACGGGAAAAACAGGAACTGACACTTGGCACTGAATTAATAAGTTAGTCCCAAAAAGATATAAAAAGGTACATAAAACATACAAAGAAGGCAAGATAACAGCGTGAAACCATCAAAAATTATAGATACGCTTGAGACGTATCAAGCATCCCCAAGCTTAACTCCTGCTCGTCCTCGAGTAGGGAAGTGATAAGAATGAATTTTTGATGTTTTCATGCTACCTAGCATAGGTGTCCTTTGTAATTCCTCTTTTGTGACGTGAATGTTGAGATCCATTAGATTCAAAACGATAGTTTGCTATTGACGTGGAAACAATAATAATTCAAGCAAACTAGCAAAGTAATCATGAACTTTCAAAATAACAAGGCCAAAAGAAAGTTATCCCTACAAAAACATATAGTCTGGCTATGCTCTATCATCATTGCACAACGAATTTAATTCATGCACAACCCCGGTATTGGCCAAGTAATTGTTTAACACCTTTACTTTCTCAAACATTTTCAACTCTCACGCAATACATGAGCGTGAGCCATGGTTATAACACTATAGATGGTGTGGAATGTGGTGGGGGTTGCAAGATAAAAAGGAGAAGATAGTCACATTAACTTGGCATATCAATGATCTGTGGAGATTCTCATCAATAGATATCAATGTGAATGAGTAGGGTTTGCCATACAAATGATGCACTAGAGCTACAAGTATGTGAAAGCTCTTAAAGAAAACTAGTGGGTCTGCATCCAACTTGCTTGCTCATGAAGACCTAAGGCAATTTTGAGGAAGCCTATCATTGGAATATACATGCCAAGTTATATAATGAGAATTTCCCACTAGCTATATGGTGGTGACAAAACGGGAGACTCTCAATCATGAAGATCATGGTGCTCAAAATGCACAAGTGTGGAAAAAGTGGTAGCATTGTCCCTTCTCTCTTTTTCTCTTTCTTTTTATTTTGGTGGGCTCTTTGGCCTATTTTTTATGGGCTTCTTTGGCCTCTTTTATTTCCTCACATGGGACAATGCTCCAATAATATGATCATCACACTTTCAACTCAAAATTTAGAGCAACTATGACTCTATATGGAATGCCTTCGGTAGTGTACCGTGGCAATGATCTAGCATGGCATAGACATCAATGGAAACATCATGCTAGCTATCTTACGATCGTGCAAAGGCAATGTAGACGTGGTGGCACATATCATGGTAGTAGTTGCATGGCAATATATCTCGGAATGACTTTGAAAAAGCCATAGTAGGTAGGTATGGTGGCTGTTTTGAGGGAGGCTAATGGTGGGTTTTGTGCACTGGCGAAAGTTGCACGACACTAAGAAGATAGTGATGGTGGAAGGTGAAAGTGCATCTAAACCATGGAATCAACATTAGTCATGAAGAACTCATATACTTGTTGTAAAAGTTTTATTAGTAATCGAAACAAAGCATTCAACGCATACTCCTAGGGGAAGGGTTGGTAGGTATAAACCATCGCGCGATCCCGACCGCCACACAAAGGATGACAATCAATAGACTAATCATGCTCAGATTTCATCACATAGCGGTTCACCATACGTGCATGCTACGGGAATCACTAACTTCAACACAAGTATTTCTAAATCCACAACACCTTACTAGCATGACTTCAATATTACCAAAACCAGAACTCAAAACTAATTGAGATGAATCAAACTTCTCTAACTATTCAATGCACATGAAGGTGGAAGTTTTCGTATCCCTTTGGATAACTACCCCTTTTGAGACTACCTTAAAAGCATAGATCAACTACCAAGCCACGCACCGCTGCGATCTAAAAGATATAAGTGAAGCACATAGAGAAAAATTATCTAGCTCAAAAGATATAAGTGAAGCACATGCGAGTTGAATTGTCTACCAAAAGATATAAGTGAAGCTTGACAAAATCACGGTGAGTGCATGTCTCTCTCTCTAGGTGTGCAGCAAGGATGATTCTGACACAACAAAAATAAAAGACTCCTACGGTACAAGATGCTCCAAGCAAAAACACATAACATGTGGTGAATAAAAATATAGCCCCAAGTAACGTTACCGATGGATTGAAGACGAGAGAGGGGATGCCTTCCCGGGGCATCCCCATGCTTAGGCTTTTACGGCATCCTTGAATCTCTTGGGGTGCCTTGGGCATCCCCAAGCTTGATCTCTTTCCACTCTTTATCTTTTTGTCCATAAGAACTTCACCCAAAACTTGAAAACTTCACAACACGAAACTTAAACAGAAAACTCGTGATAACATTAGTACAAGAAAGCAAACCACCGCTTCCTTAGGTACTGTAGTAAACTTAAATTCTACTTGTGCTGATGTTGGGTTACTGCACTTTCAATCTTCTATGGCTAATACCCCCCGATACTATCCATAGTTTCATCAAAATAAGCAACCAACACAACAAAAACAGAATCTGTTAACAGCAGACCAGTCTGTAGCAATCTGTATGTTTCGTATACCTCTTTACTTCAAAAATTCTGAAACCTTACGACAGTCTGAAGAATTTGCATAGCAATCAGCAGCAAAAAGAATCAACTCAAAATCTCTTACAGAAAAAATGTAAATTCTTTTCGTGAGCATAAAGTTTCTGTCTTTTCCAGCATGACCAAACGATCATCCCCAAGACTAATCATAATGGTTTTGCTTGGCACAAACGCAAAAAGAAACACAAAAAAACACAATTATAACAGAATTATGAAAGTGTGAAAAACACAAAACAGAAATAAAAATGATAGATTCGTTGGGTTGTCTCCCAACAAGCGCTTTTGTTTAACGCCCTTAGCTAGGCGAAAGTGATGGAATCACGTATAGTCATCTTTGGTGCTCAAACCATAGGTAGCGTGATCATTTATCATCTTAAGATTTTCATCTTTATTAGATGACTCACCACTAGCTCTAGGAACAAAAACATGCTTGGCGGTCTTTTTGAGAGTAAGATTTGGAGTATTTTGCACAGCGGCAAAAGCGGAACCCAAGTTGGTTATGACATCTTCTAATTTGCCAATTCTAGAAGAGTCATTAACTATAAGTTCCTTCTCCTTTAAATTTTTCAAAAAGTTTCCCACTTTGGATCCGTACCGAGTAATTTGATTGTGGATCTTTCTATCCAAACCCTCAATAAGTTCAGCTGTGGCAATTTTGTTTTCAATAGCGTCAAGCCTTTGCATCACGTGTTCCAAGGTCAAGATAGTTCCATTAACCATGAGCGGGGGTGAGCCTACCAAATTAATGATAGCTCTATAGGAGTCAACAGTATGGCTCCCCAAAAAGTTCCCGCCTACAATGATATCAAGGATATACCTATTCCAAGGAGAAATTCCAACATAGAAACTGCGAAGGAGGATGGTAGTGGATTGCTTACGAGTAGATCTACTTTGAGCATTGCAAATCCTGTACCAAGCGTCCTTCAAATTTTCTTCCTCATTCTGCCTGAAATTGAGAACTTCATTTTCAAGGGTGTCGTTTGGAGTGGTGGGTCTAGCCATCGATGGACTATCTCACGCACAAACGAGCGGGAAGAGAGAATGAAACGGGCAAAAGGAAACGGCGAAGGAGAAAGGCGAATGAAAAAGACGAATGTGAAGTGGGGGAGAGGAAAGCGAGAGGCATCTGGCAACAAAAGTAAATGCAATAGAAGAGTTTGTGAGACCTACTTGGATAGGTCCTGATTTCTCCTCCCCGGCAACGACGCCAGAAATACTTCTGATGTTTGCTGTGTATCCCTTGCAATGGCGCAGAAATAGTTGTGTCGACGGCACCAGGAATCCTTCAGCTACGGCTACGCCTTAAGGGACTTCCTAGGAAAGTATGCAAAGGATTTCCCCCGTGGCCTTGGAGCCTTGCGTTGGTGTTCCCTCGAAGCGGAAAGGGTGATGTAGCATAGCGACAGTAAGTATTTCCCTCAGTTTCAGAACCAAGGTATCAATCCGGCGGAAGAGTATCTCAAGATCCTGCACAAACACAAAAGCTTGCACCCAACGCTATGAAGGGGTTGTCAATCCCTTATAGATTGTTTGCCAAGTGAGAACTCAAAGAAACAAAGTAACAAAGAAAAGTAAAAGCGGAGATGTAAACGATGGATGTGAATAGACCCGGGGGCCGTAGTGTTTACTAGTGGCTTCTCTCATGAAAGCAAGTAGACGGTGGGTGAACAAATTACTGTCGAGCAATTGATAGAACTGTGCAGAGTCGTGACAATATCTATGCAATGATTATTTCTATAGGCATCACGTCCGAAACAAGTAGACCGATACTTTCTGCATCTACTACTATTAGTCCACACGTCGACCGCTATCCAGCATGCATCTAGTGTATTAAGTCCATAAGAACATAGTAACGCCTTTAGCAAGATGACATGATGTAGAGGGATAATCTAAAACCAATGATAAAACCCCATCTTTTTACCCTTGATGGCAACTGCTTGATGTGTGCCTTGCTGCCCCTACTGTCACTGGGAAAGGTCACCACATGGTAGAACCCAAAACCAAGCACTTCTCCCATTGCAAGAATCATAGATCTAGTTGGCCAAACAAAACCCAAGACTCAGAGAGACTTACAAGGATATCAAATCATGCATATAAGAAATCAGCAAAGACTCAAATATATATCATAGAAAATCTGATCACAAGTCCACAATTCATCGGATCTCGACAAGAACACCGCCAAAGAAGATTACATGGGGTAGATCTCCATGAAGATCATGGAGAACTTTGTATTGAAGATCCAAGAGAGAGAAGAAGCCATCTAGCTACAAACTATGGACCCGTAGGTCTGAAGTGAACTACTGAGGAGTCATTGGAGGGGCGATGACGATGATGAAGAAGCCCTCCAACTCGAAAGTCCCCTCCGACAGGGCGCCGGGAAGGGTCTCTAGATGAGATCTCGCGGAAACGGAAGCTTGCGGCGGCGGAAAAGTATTTTCGAGGCTCCCGTGATTTTTTGCGGAATATTTGGGAATTTATAGGCCAAAGACCTAGGTCAGGGGGCGGCCAGGGAGGCCACAAGCCTGCCCACCGCCGCCTCCCCCTGGTGGCGGAGTGGGGGCTTGTGGGCTCCCTGGAGCCCACCTGGCTTGGCCCAAAAGCCCCCTGGACTTCTTCCGTTCGGGGAAAAATCATTTCTGGGTTTTTTCTTCCGTTTGGACTCCGTTCCAAAATCAGATCTGAAAAGTGTCAAAAACACGAAAAAAACAGGAACTCGCACTTGGCATTGAATTAATAAGTTATTCCCAAAAAGATATAAAAAGGTACATAAAATATACAAAGAAGGCAAGATAACAACGTGAAACCATCAAAAATTATAGATACGTTTGAGACGTATCACCCGTAACCCTGCCGACACTCTTGGTACATTACCGATGTTGCGTGAAACCTTTTCGGTGACCAAAATGGAACTTCCAATATATGAATCTTTACCTCCGGATCATTCTGAAGCTCCTCATAATGTTCGTCATCTCATCCGGGACTTCGAACAACCTTTGGTTACCAACATATATAACTTAACAATACTATATCGTCAACGAACGTTAAGCGTGTGGACCCTACGGGTTCGAAAACTATACAACATGACTAATACACCTCTACGGTCAATAACCAATAGCGGGACCTGGATGCCCATGTTGGTTCCTACATATTCTACGAATATATTTATGGGTCGAACCATGATGCCAAGGATTCAATAAATCCCGTTTGTAGTTCCCTTTGTTCAGGGGTATGTTACTTGCCCGAGATTCAATCTTTGGTATCTCCATACCTAGTTCAATCTCGTCACCGACAAGTCTCTTTACTTGTTCTGTAATAGAAGATCTCATGACTAACTCCTTAGTCACATTGCTTGGAAGATTCTTGTGATGCGGAATTATCGAGTGGGCCCAGAGATACCTCTTCGTCATACGGAGTGACAAATCCCACTCTCTATCCATGCCAACCCAACAGACACCCTCGGAGATACTTGTAGAGCATATTTATGATCACCCAGTTATGTTGTGACACTTTATATAGACACGACATTCCTCTGGTGTTCGGGAGTGGCATGATCTCATGGCCGTAGGGGCAAATACATGACATGTAAAGCAATAGAAATACACTTAGTGATACAATGAAATGCTATGCTTATGGTTTGGGTTCTGTACATCACATCATTCTCCTAATGATGTGATCCTGTTATCAGATTACAGCTCATGTTTATGGTTAGGAAACCTTAACCATCTTTGATCGACGAGCTAGTCTACTAGAGGCTCACTAGGCACATGGTGTTGTTGTTGTTGGGGAACGTTGCATGGGAAACAAAAAATTTCCTACACTCACCAAGATCAATCTAGGAGATGCACATCTACGAGAGGAGATATTGTATCTACATACCCTTGTAGATCTCTTAGCGGAAGCGTTAAAGAACGCGATTGACGTAGTGGTGTGTCTTCGCGATCCAATCACGACCCGTCCCGTGAACTCCCGATCAAGCGCCGAACGGACCGCACCTCCGTGTTCAGCACACGTACAACTCGATGACGTCTCCGCCTCCTCGATCTAGCAAGCGAGGGCAGAGTGGTAGATGAGTTCATTGGGAG
This sequence comes from Hordeum vulgare subsp. vulgare, assembly GCF_904849725.1. Taxonomy (NCBI): domain Eukaryota; kingdom Viridiplantae; phylum Streptophyta; class Magnoliopsida; order Poales; family Poaceae; genus Hordeum; species Hordeum vulgare. The sequence continues at coordinate 36,531,560 of NC_058521.1, read as the reverse complement.
CGCAACGACGTGACGATGGTGGTGGTGTAGCTGTCCCGGCACGGCTTCGCCAAGCACTACCGGAAAATCCGGAGGAGGAGACGATCTAGAGGGAGAGGGAGAGGCTACGCCGTGGCTTAGGGTTGTGCATCACTCCCTCCCCTCACACATATATAGGAGGAGGGGTGGTGGCCGGTGATACGTCTCCAACGTATCTATAATTTTTGATGGTTCCATGCTATTATCTTGTCACACTTTGGATGTTTTGTGTGCCTTTTATATCTTTTTTGGGACTAACTTATTAACTCAGTGCCAAGTGTCAGTTCCTGTTTTTCCGTGTTTTTTACCCTTTTCATAGGAGGATTTTAAACGGTGCCCAGACGGAATAAAACTTCCGAAAAGATTTTTTCCGGAACAGAAGATACGCACGGGACGTGAGAACCAAGGCATAAGCCACCACGGGACTCTGTGGGCCCCGTGTGGCTCGTCTGCCCTACCTCTTCCGCCTATAAATTCCTCAAAATTCCAAAACTGCGAGAGAGATCCACGAAAATACTTTTCCGCCGCCACAAGCTTCTGTCTCCACAAGATCCCATCTGGGGCACGTTCTGGTGCCGTGCCGGAGGGGGGATTCGGATACGGAGGGCTTCTTCATCAACACCATGACCTCCCCGATGATGCGTGAGCAGTTCACCATAGACCTTCGGGTCCATAGCTAGTAGCTAGATGGCTTCTTCTCTCTCTTGGATCTTCAATACAAAGTTCTCCATGATCTTCATGGAGATCAGATAAAATCTTCTTTGCGGTGTGTTTGTCGAGATCCGATGAATTGTGGATTTGTGATCAGATTATCTATGAATCTTATTTGAGTTTCTTCTGATCTCTTATATGCATGATTTCATATCCTTGTAATTCTCTTCAAGTTGTGGGTTTTGTTTGGCGAACTTGATCTATGATTCTTGCAATGGGAGAAGTGCTTGGTTTTGGGTTCATACCGTGCGGTGACCTCACCCAGTGACAGAAGGGGTAGCGAGGCACGCATCATGTTGTTGCCATCAAGGGTAAAAAGACGGGGTTTTCATCATTGGTTTGAGTTTATCCCTCTACATCATGTCATCTTGCTTAAGGCGTTACTCTGTTCGTCATGAACTCAATACACTAGATGCATGCTGGATAGTGGTCGATGTGTGGAGTAATAGTAGTAGATGCAGAAAGTATCGGTCTACTTGTCTCGGACGTGATGCCTATATGTATGATCATTGCCTTAGATATCGTCATGACTTTGCGTGGTTCTATCAATTGCTCGACAGTAAGTTGTTCACCCACCGTATTATTTGCTATTTTGAGAGAAGCCTCTAGTGAACACTATGGCCCCCGGGTCTACTTCACACCATATTTTCAGCCTTACACTTTTACTTCGTTGCACTTTCCGCCTTCAGATCTCACTTTGCAATCAATCTTGAAGGGATTGACAACCCCTTTATAGCGTTGGGTGCAAGCTCGTTTGTGTTTGCGCACGTACTGTGGACACTTGGCGCGATTCTCCTACTGGATTTATACCTTGGTTCTCAAACTGAGGGAAATAATTACTGCTCATGTGTTGCATCACCCTTTTCTCTTCAAGAGAAAAACCAACACAAGCTCAAGAGGCAGCAGCCGGGTGTAACACCCTCAAATTTTCAATTTGGATTTTTCTAATCTTTATTAAAAAATTAAGTGGATTTCCAAAGTTTTGATAAAAACATTTTTGGAATCTTGTTGAAAATCCTTTCTCGAACCAGATTCTTTTGGGTTTTACTTGACACCAACTATGGTTTGAAAAGAGTTTTAGTTAATTTTTTAAAGGTCCTTACTTGGAGAACCCCTTTTATTATTCTTCAAAAAAAATTCTATGAGATGAGTGCTCAAGGTTTTACTAACTAGCCTCAATTAAAAATTCTTTCTTCTCCACCCTTTCTCCAAGTTATTACCCATGACCCTCCTCTAGCATCTAGTCATCCTCTAAAAATAGTTTCTCAAAGATTTGGAGAAAGTTATTTCCAATTTTTTTGGCTTGAGAACTATATTTACCCTTGACTTACCCAACATTTCAAAAACCCTCTTCTCTAAAGTTTCTCTCTCTAAGCTAGGATGGCAATCGAGCTTTTATCAAAAGGGCCCAACTAGGAAAATATTTTTTTCTTCATAAAATATTTTAAAAACTAATTCTACCTTTTATTTTGAGGTCTCAAGATTTACGAAGGAAGTGCGAGATTCCTTTTGATTTTGACCCCAAATAAATTACCACTAGTACACCTTAGTACCCACATCCCATTTACGCAAAACCCTTCTAATCCATAGTTCAAAATTTTCAAACTGCATTCAAACGAAAATTGGACCAGAAACCATTTGCTTGCTAGTTACCCCTCCTACCTTGCTTCAAAAATTCTGAGATAATTCAGAGGACCCCTGGATAGCCTCAGTGGATAGAAATTATTTTGAGCCCTCTGGCATTCGGACGAACACCTCGCATGCACTGTTGTATGTTAAGTTCGGACTTTCAGAAATTTCAGTGTCAATCTCAGTAGAAACAGTAGTGGCACCTTGCTCACTGTATCTTCCTCTTATCCTAGCGCCGCACGGTCGATTGGCCGCTTGTGCGCGTCGGTGGTGAGCTGGCACGCCGGCCCTGACCTCTTCCGCGGCAGCAGACCCGTCCGCTGTAGTCGCGAGATGCCACCACTGTAGGACATCACCGACCAACGCCGCCCAAGCCTCGAGGAGCCTACGCATGGCCGTCCCCCACCCTACGCGTGCTGTAGAGCCGTCGGCATGGCCTAGGCAGCACAAGGCGCGCTCTCTGCAGCCGCTGTGGCTGCACGCCACCGTTCCGTGGAGCCGAGGCCCCCGTGCGTAAACAACACGGGTTAGTACAAAAATGGAACCCCCACAGGTGTAGTAGCCTCCCGCACCTCCTTAAGCCCGTGCTAACCCTCGATGCTCGCCGTAATACGCACCAGAGATTGCTCCGCCATGGCAACCTCCTCAAACCACCTATCAATAGGAGGCCCCGAGCAGCTAGGAAGCCCAGAACCACTCCACCCCTTCTCAGAGACATGCTCAAGCCAGCAGAGGACCTCGAGAAGGTCTTCTTCTCCGACTCCGGCCGCCCCGATCCGCCTCGGATCCTGTCAAAGTTCTCTCTGGTGAGTGAACTAGCGCACCCCAAACTTTGTCAGTAGGACACTGCTGAACCTATCCCTCTAAACCACGCCTCAATTTGGTGGTAGATACTCCCTCCGGTGAGATCCAGTTGCGCCCGACGCCGTCGTCCGCCGGAGAAGAAGAGGCCATCGAGGTGGTGCTCGCTGACGACCGTTTCCACCAGCCACCGACACGGAAGGACACTGTGAGTGCCCCCGTGCCCTTAGTTTCCCTTTCTATACCGTAGATCGTCGCCAGCGACCGCCGCAAGCTTGTGTCGCCGGTGGCATTTTTAAACCTGGCGGGTGGGATCCCTCGTCAGGGTTCTGTTATTTTCTAAACCGTTTTCTGAAGACACCTTGCTGCGGAATACGCTTTCTCCCCTGGCTCGCGTGTTTTCTACAAATGTGTTTTCTGTTTTTAAATATGTCCCATCGGAAGTTTGTGTTTCATTACAGATCAACCCGTGATTTCATTTTCTTTATAAATTTTAAACTACAAGGGTTTTTTCGTGATTCTTGTTGCAAAAAAATTCTCTTGCTACCTAGTTTATTTCATATGTATTCAAAAATATTTGGGGATAGTATTTAAACCTTAGTAATTACATTAGCATATGATAAATGTGACATAGATTTCGACGAGGGAAACGCCGCCGTCAACTTCACCGAGCTCGATCCCGACTACGTTGAACCAAGCAAGCATGTTTGAACTCTGGATGTGATGTTTGCTGATAAAAATATTGATCATATGTTGCATTAACTCACGCATTGCATATTACTTAATATAACTCTATATGTGACAATAATGACCGATGTGGTGATGAGAGGCCATGGATAACAAAGTCATGTGGGACGTGATAGGTTGTGTCCTGGTCATGCTGGATGCATGATCGTGGTGAGATGAAATGAAATAACTCCAGTATCGACCTAGATCGAGTCTTGTGAGTGTGTCACCTTTTATTTCGTGCTGCCACAGTTTTTTCTGAAAGGGAATGCGGTGTAGTCGGTCGTGACCCTATTATCAGTTGCACACCAAGTAGAGAGGCCGGGATGAAGGTCTCGATGGCCCTGGAATAAAGACAGTCATCCGGTCAGGGGGCATGGGTGTTTCTGGTCTGGGACCGAGAGGGAGGGCAATCCCTTGTAGCGCACGGTAGAAATGTGATCCCATGCTAGTCGAGGATGTTGGCCTCCCCGTCTTATGGTTTTTCCCTAGCAGCGTAGTCCGGTCTTCACAGAGGGGGGGGGGTGGGTGTTTGCTAGTTGTGAGTGTTTGCTTCTAAAATACCGTACACGAGATTTCTCCTAGTGACTATTGGAACCCGTTGGCTGTGGGTAAAGAGTAGACCCTGTGCAGAGTCAAAACTATTCAAGTAGCCGTGTCCACGGTCAAGGACGGCTGGTTTATAGGTCAAGTGTCAGCCCTTGGAGCACAAGTATTGGTTTACAAAAATATTAATTATGGACATTTGACTGTGGTGTGAAAATTAACTTGATGGAAACTTGGGTATTTGGAATATCGTGAAGGTTCGTTGTACCACCGAGATAATGCTTGTTATTTATTTATGCCCTTTCTGTGGCGTCGCTAAGGTGCCCGACTATGACTTGTTATTTATTATGTCCTTTCTGTGGCATCGTGAAGATGCCCGATCATGGCTTGTTAATTATTTATGCCCTGTGTGTGGCGTCGCTAAGATGCCAGACCGTGGCTTCCTAATTAGTTATGCCCTTTCTGTGACGTCCCTAAGATGCTCGACTGTGGCTTGTTATTTATTATGCCCTTTCTGTGCCAACGCTAAGATGCCCAACCGCGACTTGTTATTTATTAAACCATGTACGCGGTGTCGCTTAGACACCCGACGATGGTTATTTATATTACTCGTTCAACTTTCGAGGCGTCGCTTCACACACTCGAGCAATGCAATTTAATTTCAATTGAATATTTCGGGAGGACTACCAACCGACTTATGTACTCTAACTTAACTGCTATTAATTTCCTTTATTTTGATAACTATGATAATTAAGCGTGCATATTAAATTGTTGTATTTATCTTATCTTTTGTGCAAACTGTTTGCGAGTACTTTTCAAAGTACTCACTGACTTGTTGATGTGGCCAAATATGGATGAAGGAGACCTCATGGATGAAGAGTTCGATAGCGAGTTCGACGCTTAGAGGATTCGCACTCAGTCTTGCGATCATGGAGTCCGTCGTTGTATTATTTCACCGCTTGTGCCACCACAAATAAATCGTCAAGCCTCACTGTGACGCTTGGCGCGTAGTAGTACTTATGCCATGTCACTTCACTCTGATATGACGTGCCCACTTTACTGCGAGTAGTAGAGTTAGCCCATGACCACTGTAATATATCCGTGCTTATGACATTACTGGCGTGTTGTAATAAACTTTGGAGCGGCCTCCGCTCTACCCTGTTTAATATTAAGTACTACTAATTTTTGTATCAAGATTGGACTATCACTGGGAATAATTTTCTACACTGGTGACATTCATGGCCGATTTCCAATAAAATTATTTATCTAGAAATTAGTCCTGACACCGGCCCGGCCTACGGTTCCCCCCTCAAGGGGGGCAACGGCCAAGGGGTGGGGCGGCAGCCCTAGGGTGCCTTGCTAAGGCAAGGGTGGTCAGCCCCTTGTGGGCTTAGCCCTCCACTTCCTGCCGCATGGGCCTTGGTGGGAGGGGCTGCCGGCCCACCAGGGGCTGGTGCGCCCTCTCTCACAATCCAGGGGCCCCTTTGTGGTGGGTGGACCCTCCCAGTGTACCCCGGGAACACTTCCGGCACTCCCGTCATAAAACCGACATGTTCCAGAACTTTTCCGGAACTTGAATACCAACTTCCTATATATCAATCTTTACCTCCGGACCATTCCGGAGCTCCTTGTGACATCCGGGATCTCATTCGGGACTCCAAAAAACTTTCGTCTACCATCACACATAACTCATTAATACTAAATTGTCACCAAACCGTAAGTGTGCAGACCCTGCGGGTTCGAGAACTATGCATACATGACCAATACACTCTCCGGCCAATAACCAATAGCAGGACCTGGATGCCCATATTGGCTCCTATATTTCCTAAGAATATCTTTATCGGTCGAACCACGATGTCAAGGATTCAATCAATCACGTATACGGTTCCCTTTGTCCATCAGTATGTTACTTGCGTGAGATTCGATTGTCGGTATCTGCATACCTAGTTCAATCTTATTATCGGCAAGTCTATTTACTTGTTCCGTAATACAAGATCCCGTGGCTAACTCTTTAGTCACATTGCTTGCAAGCTTGTTGTGATGTTGTATTACTGAGTCGGCCCTGAGATACCTCTCCGTCACACGGAGTGACAAATCCCATTCTTGATCCATGCCAACTCAACACACACCCTCGGAGATACCAGTAGAGCACCATTGTAGTCACCCAGTTACGTTGCGACGTTTGATACACACAAGGTACTCCTTCGGTGTGAGTGAGTCGCATGATCTCATGGGCATCGTAACAGATACTTGACATGTAGAAAACAATAGCAATAAATTGACACGATCATATGCGATGTTCATAGTTTGGGTCTTGCCCATCACATCATTCTACTAATGATGTGATCCCGTTATCAAATGATAACTCATGTCTATGGTCAGGAAACTTGATCATCTTTGATCAACGAGCTAGCCCTTTAGAGGCTCTCTAGGGACAATGTGTTGTCTATGTATCCACACATGTATTTGAGTTTCCAATCAATACAATTCTAGCATGTATAACAAATGATTATCAAGAACAAGGAAATATAATAATAACCACTTTATTATTGCCTCTAGGGCATATTTCCAACAGCCTCCCAATTGTAGTAGAGTTAGTAATCTAGCTCACATCACTATGTGATTTACATTGCAATGAATCCAAGAGCCATACAGTTCTTGTGTTAATCATGTTTCGCACGTGGAAGAGACTTAGTCAACGGGTATGCGACATTCAGATCCGTGTGCACTTTGCAAATATTTATGTCCTCGACCTTGATGTAATCGCGGATAGAATTGAAGTGTCGCTTTATGTGTCTGGTCCTCTTGTGAAACCTTGGTTCCTTGGTCAGAGCAATGGCACCAGTGTTGTCACAAAACAGAGTCATTGGATCCAGTGCACTGGGCACAACTCCAAGATCTATCATGAACTCCTTCATCCAGACACTTTCTTGAGCCGCCTCCAAGGCAGCCATGTACTCCGCTTCACATGTAGAATCAGCCACCATGCTTTGCTTGGAACTACACCAGCTTACCGCTCCTCCATTGAGAATAAATACGTATCGGCCGGTTTGAGACTTAGAGTCATCCAGATCAGTGTCAAAGCTTGCATCCGAGTAACCCCTTACGACGAGCTCTTGATCACCTCCATAAACAAGAAACATTTCTTTAGTCCTTTTCAGGTACTTCAGGATATTCTTGACCGTTGTCCAGTGTTCTATTCCTTGATCACTTCGAAACCTTCCCGCCATACTTATGGCAAGGCTGACATCAGGTCTTGTGCACAACATTGCATACATGATAGAGCCTATGGTAGAAGCATAGGGGACGACACTCATCTTTTCTCTATCTTCTGCAGTCACTGGGCATTGAGTGTTACTCACCTTCACACCTTGCAATACAAAACTTTGTCAGGGTATGTGCTCTATGGAAGTACTATTAAACGTCTCGATCTATCTCTATAGATCTTGATGCCTAATATGAAAGCAGCTTCTCCTAGGTCCTTCATTGAAAAACTCTTGTTCAAGTATTCTTTTACACTTCCCAAAAATTCTATATTGTTTCCAATCAGCAACATGTCATCCACATATAATATTAGCAATGCTATAGAGCTCCCACTCACTTTCTTGTAAATATAAGCTTCTCCATAAACTTGTATAAACCTAAACGCCTTGATCACCTCATCAAAGTGCTGATTCCAACTCCGAGATGCTTGCACCAGCCCATAAATGGATCGCTGGAGCTTGCATACCTTGTCAGCATTCTCTGGATCGACAAAACCTTCTGCTTGCATCATATACAACTCTTCCTTAAGGAAACCGTTAAGGAACGCTGTTTTGACATCCATTTGCCAAATTTCATAATCGAAAAATGCAGCTCTTGCTAACATGATTCTGACGGACTTAAGCACCACTATGGATGAGAAAGTCTCATTGTAGTCAACTCCTTGAACTTGTGAAAATCTTTTGCCACAAGTCGAGCTTTATAGACGGTGACATTACTGTCTGCGTCCGTCTTCTTCTTAAAGATCCATTTATTACGACTGGCCTTTCACCCTTTAGGTAATACTTCCAAAGTCCATACTTTGTTTTCATACATGGATCCTATCTCGGATTTCATGGCCTCTAACAATTTGTTTTAATCCGGACCCACCATCGCTTCTTCATAGCTCGTAGGTTCATTGTTGTCCAACAACATGACCGTTAAGACAGGGTTACCGTACCACTCAGGAGCAGTGCATGCCCTTCTCAACCTACGAGGTTCGATAGCAACTTGATCCAAAGCTCCATGATCATCGTCATTAGCTTCCTCTTCAATTGATATAGGCTCCAGAGAAACATCTTTCTGCATTGCACTACTCTCTGGTCGAAGTAAAGGTTCAACAACCTCATGAAGTTCTATCTTCCTCCCACTCAATTCTTTCAAGATAAACTCGTTCTCAAGAAATGTTCCGTTTTTAGCGACAAACACTTTGCCTTCGGATATGAGATAGAAGGTATACCCAACTGTCTCTTTTGGGTATCCTATGAAGACACATTTCTCCGCTTTGGGTTCGAGCTTTTCTGGCTAGAGCTTTTTGACATAAGCATCGCATCCCCAAACTTTAAGAAACAACAACTTTGGTTTCTTGCCAAACCACAGTTCATACCGCGTCGTCTCAACGAATTTAGATGGTGCCCTATTTAAAGTGAATGTAGTTGTCTCTAACGCATAACCCCAAAATGATAACGGCAAATCGGCAAGAGACATCATAGAACACACCATATCCAATAAGGTACGATTACGACATTCGAACACACCATTACCCTGTGATGTTCCAGGTGGCGTCAATTGTGAAACAATTCCACATTGTCTTAAGCGATTGCCAAACTCATAACTCAAATATTCTCATCCTCGATCAAATCATAGGAATTTAATCTTCTTGTTATGATGATTCTCAACTTCACTCTGAAATTGCTTGAACTTTTCAAACGTTCCAGACTTGTGTTTCATTAAGTAAATATACCCATATCTACATAAGTCATCAATGAAGGTGAGAATAATGATATCCATCGCGCGCCTCAATGCTCATCGGACCGCACACATCAGTATGTATGATTTCGAATAAGTCGCTTGCCTCCTCCATTATTCCGGAGGACGGGTCCTTAGTCGTATCGCCCATGAGGCATGGTTCACATGTGTGAAGTGATTCAAAATCAAGTGACTCCACAAGTCCATCATCATGGAGATTCTGTTGGAAATATGCCCTAGAGGTAATAATAATATGGTTATTATCATATTTCCTTGTTCATGATAATCGTCTATTGTTCATGCTATAATTGTATTAACAGGAAACAGTAATACATGTGTGAATAAATAGATCACAATGTGTCCCTAGCAAGCCTCTAGTTGGCTAGCTCGTTAATCAATAGAAGATCATGGTTTCCTGATCATGGGCATTAGATGTCATTGATAACGGGATCGCATCATTGGGAGAATGATGTGATGGACAGGACCCAATCCTAAGCATAGCACTAGATCGTATTGTTCGTATGCTAAAGCTTTTCTAATGTCAAGTGTCGTTTCCTTCGACTGTGAGATTGTGCAACTCCCAGATACCGTATGAGTGCTTTGAGTGTATCACACTTCACAACATAACTGGGTGACTATAAAGGTGCACTACGGGTACCTCCGAAAGTGTCTGTTGGGTTGGTATGAATTGAGATCAGGATTTGTCACTCCATGTGACGGAGAGGTATCTCTGGGACCACTCGGTAGAACATCATCATGAGCTCAATGTGAGTAAGGAGTTAGTGACTAGATGACGTGCTAAGGAACGAGTAAAGAGACTTACCGGTAACGAGATTGAACAAGGTATAGGTATACCGACGATCGAATCTCGGGCAAGTTCTATACCGACAGACAAAGGGAATTGTATACGGGATTGATTGAATCCTTGACATCGTGGTTCATCCGATGAGATCATCATGGAACATGTGGGAGCCACCATGGGTATCCAGATCCCGCTGATGGTTATTTGCCGGAGAGTGTCTCGGTCATGTCTACATGCCTCCCGAACCCGTAGGGTCTACACACTTAAGGTTCGATGACGCTAGGGTTATAGGGAAATGTTATACGAGGTTACCGAAAGTTGTTCGGAGTCCCGGGCGAGATACCGGATGTCACGAGAAGCTCCGTAATGGTCTGGAGGTAAAGATTGATATATAGGATGGATGGATTTGGACACCGGAAATGTTTCGGGCGTCACCGGTAGCGTACGGGGACCGCCGGGACCATCGGAAATGGTCCCGGGGGTCCACCGGGAGGGGCCACCAGCCCCAAGAGGTAGCATGGGCCAAAAGGTGGAGGGCAATCCAGCCCAATGTGGGCTAGTGCGCCTCCCACAAAGAGGCCCATGGCGCAGGAGGTGGAGAGGGGGGAAACCCTAGGCACTGGTGGGCCTAAGGCCCACCTAGGGGTGCGCCACCCCCTCCCCCTGCCCTGGCCGCCGCACCTCCCATCTGGGGGGGCTGCCGCACCACCTAGGGTGGGAACCCTAGGGGTGGCACCGCCCTCCCCTCCTCCTATATATAGGGAGGAGTTTGGGGCTGTTTTGCACACGGTTTCTTCTCCTCTCGGCGCAACCCTGCTCCCCTCCTTCCTCCTCCTCCCGCGGTGCTTGGCGAAGCCCTGTCGGGAGACCTCGTCTCTCCATCGACACCACGTCGTCGTGCTGCCGGAGATCTTCCCCAACCTCTCCCTCCTCCTTGCTGGATCAAGGTGCAGGAGACGTCACCGGGCTACACGTGTGTTGAACGCGGAGGTGCCGTGGTTCGACACTAGATCGGAATCTCACCGCGATCTGAATCGCCGCGAGTACGACTCTATCAACCGCGTTTTAGCAACGCTTCTACTTAGCGATCTTCAAAGGTATGAAGATGCACTCACCCCTCTCTCGTTGCTGGTCTCTTCATAGGAAGATCTGAATATGCGTAGGAAAAGTTTGAATTTATGCTACGTTACTCAACAGTGGCATCCGAGACAGGTTTTCTATGCGTAGATTCTATGCACGAGTAGAACTCAAAAGGCTGTGGGCGATGATTTATCAATTGCTTGCCACTACTATTATTATTATTTTCCGGCGATATTGTGGGATGAAGCGGCCTGGACCGACCCTACACGTACGCTTACGTGAGACTGGTTCCACCGACAGACATGCACACCGTGCATAAAGGTGGCTAGCGGGTGTTTGTCTCTCCTACTCTAGTCGGATTGGATTTGATGAAAATGGTCCTTATGAAGGGTAAATAGCTTTGGAATATCATCGTTGTGGCTGTCACGTAGGTAAGAAGGTGTTCTTGCTAGAAACCCAAATCAGCCACGTAAAACTTGCAACAACAATTAGAGGACGTCTAACTTGTTTTTGCAGGGTTTGACATGTGATGTGATATGGCCAAAGTTGTGATGTTGCATGTATGATGTATGAGATGATCATGTTATTATAATAGGTTTCACGACTTGCATGTCTATGAGTATGACAACCGGCAGGAGCCATAGTTGTCTTAATTTATTGTATGAGATGCAACACCATGTGCTTACTACTTTTACTTCGTTGCTAACGGTTAGCTATAGTAGTAGTGATAGTCGTAGTTGGCGTGACGACTTCACGAAGACACGGTGATGGAGATCATGATGATGGAGATCATGGTGTCATGCCGATGACAATGATGATCATGCGATGCCTGAAGATGGAGATCGAAAGAGCAAAGATGATAAAGGCCATATCATGTCACTATATGATTGCATTGTGATGTTTATCATGTTTTTCATCTTATTGCTTAGAACGATGGTTGCATAATAAGATGATCCCTCTTAAAATTTCGAGAACGTATTCCCCTAAGTGTGCACCGTTGCGAAGGATCGTTGTCTTGAAGCACCACGTGATGATCGGGTGTGATAGATTCTAGCGTTCGTATACAACGGGTGTAAGCCAGATTTACACACGCGAAACACCTAGGTTGACTCGACGAGCTTAGCATGTACAGACATGACCTCGAATACAAGAGACCGAAAGGTCGAACATGAGTCGTATGGTTGAATACGATCAGCATGAAGTTGCTCACCATGACGACTAGTCCGTCTCACTTGATGATCGAAGACGGGTTAGTCAACATGGATCATGTATCACTTAGATGACTAGAGGGATGTCGATTTAAGTGGGAGTTCATACTTAATTTGATTAAATGAACTTAATTGTGATGAACTTAGTCTAAAAGTTGTCTTTATAAATATTGTAGATGGCCAACGTCAACCTCAATTTCAACGCATTCCTAGAGGAAAACAACCTGAAAGATGATGGTAGCAACTATGCGGACGAGGTTTGCAACTTGAAGCTCATCCTGGAAGTAGCTAAAAAGGCTTATGTCCTTGATGCGCCGCTAGGTGACCCTCCCGCTCCTGCAGTAGCCCAGGTCATTCTTAACGTTTGGCAAATGCGAACTGATGACTACTCTCTGGTTAGGTGTGGCATGTTATACAGTTTGGAAACGGGGCTCCAAAGGCGTTTTGAGCAACACGGTGCATATGAGATGTTCCAAGAGCTGAAACTGGTTTTTCAAGCTCATGCCCGTGTCGAGAGATATGAAGTCTTTGACAAGTTCTTTAGCTGTAAGATGGAGGAGAACAGTTCTGTCAGTGAGCACATACTCAAAATGTTTGGGTTACACGGTCGTCTGACTTCACTTGGAGTCGAACTTCCGGATGATGCTATAATTGACAAAATCCTGCAGTCTCTCCCACCAAGCTACAAAGGTTTTATGCTGAACTACAACATGAAAGGGATGGAGAAGACCATTCCCGAGTTGTACTCGATGCTCAAGTCTGCAGAAGTAGAAATCAAGAAAGAGCATCAAGTGTTGATGGTCAACAAGACCACCAGTTTCAAGAAGGGCAAGGGTAATAAGAACTTCAAGAAAGACGACAAAGCCGTTGCCGCACCCGGTAAGCCAGATGCCGGGAAGAATAAAAGGAATGGACCCAAGCCTGAGACTAAGTGCTTCTATTGCAAGGGAAAAGGTCACTAGAAGCGGAACTGCCCCAAGTACTTAGCAGACAAGAAGGTCGGCAACGTTAAAGGTATATGTGATATACATGTTATTGATGTGTACCTTACCATCGCTCGTAGTAGCTCCTGGGTATTTGATACCGGTGTTGTTGCTCACATTTGCAACTCAAAGCAGGAACTGCGGAATAAGCGGAGACTGGCCAAGGACGAGGTGACGATGCGCGTCGGGAATGGCTCCAAGGTCGATGTGATCACCGTCGACACGCTATCTCTACATCTACCGTCAGGATTAGTTTTAAACCTTAATAATTGTTATTTAGTACCAGCTTTGAGCATGAATATTGTGTCTGGATCTTGCTTAATGCGAGATGCTACTCATTTAAGTCAGAGAATAATGGTTGTTCTATTTATACGAGTGATATGTTTTATGGTCATGCTCCGCTGGTGAATGGTTTATTCTTGATGAATCTCGATCGTGATGTTACACATATTTATAGTGTTAGTACCAAAAGATGTAAAGTTGATAGTGATAGTCCCACATACTTGTGGCACTGCCGCCTTGGTCATATCGGTGTTAAGCGCATGAAGAAGCTCCATACTGATGGACTATTAGAGTCTCTTGACTTTGGATCATTTGACACATGAGAACCGTGCCTCATGGGCAAGACGACTAAGACTCCATTCTCAGGAATAATGGAAAGAGCGACCGACTTATTGGAAATAATACATACTGATGTGTGTGGTTCAATGAACGTTGAAGCTCGCGGTGGCTATCGTTATGTTCTCACTCTTATCGATGCTTTGAGTAGGTATGGGTATATCTACTTGATGAAGCACAAATCTGAGACGTTTGAAAAGTTCAAGGAATTTCAGAGTGAGGTTGAGAATCAACATGATAGAAAAATTAAGTGTCTACGATCTGATCGTGGAGGAGAATATTTGAGTCACGAGTTTGGCACACACCTAAGGAAGCGTGGAATCGTTTCACAACTGACGCCGCCTGGCACACCGCAACGCAACGGAGTGTCTGAACATCGTAATCGCACTTTATTAGATATGGTACGATCTATGATGTCTCTTACCGACTTACCGCTATCATTTTGGGATACGCATTAGAAACTGCAGCATTCACTTTAAATAGGGCACCGTCTAAATCCGTTGAGACGACACCGTATGAACTACGGTTTGGCAAGAAACCTAAGCTGTCATTTCTTAAAGTTTGGGGCTGCGATGCTTATGTGAAGAAACTTCAACCAGAGAAGCTCGAACCCAAAGCGGAGAAATGCGTATTCATAGGATACCCCAAGGAAACTATTGGGTATACCTTCTATCTTAGATCCGAAGGTAAAACCTTTGTTGCCAAGAACGGATCCTTTCTAGAGAAAGAGTTTCTCTCGAAAGAAGTAAGTGGGAGGAAAGTAGAACTTGATGAGGTAATTACACCCCCTCTCGAACCGGAGAGTAGCGCAGCGCGGGAAATTGTTCCTGTGGTGCCTATGCCAACTGAAGAGGAAGTTAATGATGATGATTATGAAGCCTCGGATCAAGTTGCTACTGAACCGCGAAGGTCCACAAGGGTACGCTCCGCACCAGAGTGGTACGACAACCGTGTGATGGAAATCATGTTGTTAGACAACGGTGAACCTTCGAACTATGAAGAAGCAATGACGGGCCCAGATTCCAACAAATGGCTTGAGGCTATGAAATCCGAGATAGGATCCATGTATGAGAACAAAGTATGGACTTTGGTGGACTTGCCCGATGATCGGCGAGCCATAGAAAGTAAATGGATCTTCAAGAAAAAGATTGATGCAAACGGTAATGTGACCGTTTATAAAGCTCGACTTGTCGCAAAGGGTTTTCGACAAATTCAAGGAGTTGACTACGAAGAGACTTTCTCTCCCGTAGCGAAGCTGAAGTCAGTCCGAATCATGTTAGCAATTGCCGCTTTTCATGATTATGAAATTTAGCAAATGGACGTCAAAACAGCGTTCCTTAACGGGAATCTTAAGGAAGAATTGTATATGATGCAACCAGGAGGTTTTGTCGACGCTAAGGGTGCTAACAAAGTGTGCAAGCTCCATCGCTCCATCTATGGGCTGGTGCAAGCATCTCGTAGTTGGAACATTCGCTTTAATGAGGTGATTAAAGCATTTGGGTTCATACAGGTATATGGAGAAGCCTGTCTGTACAAGAAAGTGAGTGGGAGCTTGATGACCCACAAGTATAGGGGATCAATCGTAGTCCTTTCGATAAGTAAGAGTGTCGGACCCAACGAGGAGGAGAGGGATCTGAGAAGTGGTTTTCAGCAAGGTAAAATCTGCATGCACTGAAATTGTCAGTAACAAGTGATTGTGTGGTGAGATGATTCGTAGAGAGCAACAAGTAACAAAAGTAGCAACGGTGCAGCAAAGTGGCCCAATCCCTTTTGTAGCAAGGGACAAGCCTGGACAAAGTCTTATAGGAGGAAAAACGCTCCCGAGGACACATGGGAATTTCTGTCATGCTAGTTTCATCATGTTCATATGATTCAGGTTCGTTACTTTGATAGTTTGATATGTGGGTGGACCGGCGCTTGGGTACTGCCCTTACTTGGACAAGCATCGCACTTATGATTAACCCCTCTTGCAAGCATCCGCAACTATGAAAGAAGAATTAAGACAAAGTCTAACCATAGCATTAAATTAGTGGATCCAAATCAGCCCCTTACGAAGTAACGCATAAACTAGGGTTTAAGCTTCTGTCACTCTAGCAACCCATCATCTACTTACTACTTCCCAATGCCTTCCTCTAGGCCCGAATAATGGTGAAGTGTTATGTAGTTGACGTTCACATAACACCACTAGAGGAAAAACAACATACAACACATCAAATTACCGAATGAATACCAAATTCACATGACTACTATTAGCATGACTTATCCCATGTCCTCTCGAACAAAAGTAACTACTCACAAAGCATACTCATATTCTTGACCAGAGAGGTAATGAGTAGCATCAAGGATCTGAACATAAACTCTTCCACCAAATAATCCAACTAGCATCAACTACAAAGAGTAATCAACACTACTAGCAACCTTACAAGTACCAATCGGAGTCACGAGATGGAGATTGGTTACAAGTGATGAACTAGGGTTTGGAGATGAGATGGTGCTGATGAAGATGTTGATGGTGACGAGTCCCCTCCGATGAGAGGAGTGTTGGTGATGACGATGGCGACGATTTCCCCCTCCGGGAGGGAAGTTTCCCCAGCAAGATCGTCCTGCCGGAGCTCTAGATTGGTTCTGCTCAAGTTCCGCCTCGTGGCGGCGGCGAAACCACGAAAAAGCTCCTCTCTGATTTTTTTCCTGGACGAAACCCTTCACATAACAAAAGAGGGGGGCAAGTGTTCCTACAGGGTGCCCACAAGCCCTCATGGCGCGACCTGAGGGGTGGCCATGCCGTGCAGGCTTGTGGCCACCTTCACGCCCCCCTCTGGCACTTCTTCGGCCCAGTATTTTTGATAAATCTGGAAAAAAAGTCCTCGTTGATTTTTACGGTGTTTGGAGTTGCGCAGAATAGGTATCTCAACTTTGCTCCACTTTCAGGCCAGAATTCCAGTTGCCGGCATTCTCCCTCTTCATGTAAACCTTGCAAAATAAGGGAGAAAAGGCATAAGAATTGTACCATGAAGTGAAATAACGACCAAAGAAGCGATAAATGTCAACATGAAAACATGATGCAAAATGGACGTATCAACTCCCCCAAGCTTAGACCTCGCTTGTCCTAAAGCGAAAGCCAAGCTCAATAAATATGTCCACTTGTTTAGGGAGAGAGGTGTCGAGAAAACAAGATACGAACATGCATGCATCATGATCTAGATCACAACAACAATACCAACATATAATCTCTCATGCTAAAGTGATAATTCCTTCACAAAGTAAAGCATGGATCAAGAACCTTACCGAGAAGTAACAACCGATAGCCTTTAGTCATTGAAGCAATTGCAATTTATCACAACATCAGAAAGAGTCAAATAAGAGCTTGTAAAGCAAATCCACATACTCAATCATTCTTTCGTTCTCTACAATTGCTACAACTCACGTGGTACTCATGAGATCAAAGTTTCAGCTGGACACAGAGAAAGATATGGGCTTACAATTTTGCCTCCCAACTGCTTACCTCAAGGGTAATGCCAACAATAATAATTCATGAATACTTACCTCCAAGATGACATATGAATATAGATCTTTCCCTAGCATATGACGTTAGCCAAGATAAAGGCGAAATAAGGAATTGGTGAAGATCACCATGACTCTTTCAAGGACAAAAAGTAAAGGTACAAGATAGGCCCTTCGCCGAGGGAATCAGAGGTTGTCATGCGCTTTTGAGGTTTGGATGCGTGTCCTCTTAGTGCGGAGGAACGTCACTTTATATTGCCTCCTGTGATAAAGAACTTTATTATGCAGTCTGTCGCTTTTATGTCTTCCTCATCACAGGTTCGTATAAAGCTTATTTTCCACACACTAATAGATCATACGTATTAGGGAGCAATTTTTATTGCTTGCACCGATGACAACTTACTTGAGGGATCTTATTCAATCCATAGGTAGGTATGGTGGATACTCATGGCAAAACTGGGTTGGAGGTTTATGGATGCACAAGTAGTATCTCTACTTGGTGCGGGAGGTTTTGGCTAATATGAGGTGGAAGCAATCGTCACATGCTAAGGGATCTCTAATCATATAACATTGTTCAGAGCCAAGCAAACACAATTCATTATGTTGTCTTCCTTATCCAACTTCTACTTCTAGGCATGCAATAGTTTGGTGAGTGTTCACAATCATAGATGGTGTCAGAGATGATATATTTATATGTGAACCTCTCTTTCTTTATCACTTCCTATTAATTGCAACCATGACCAAGGTCTACGTTTGCCTACCCTCAACAAGTTTCAATCCTCATTCTTTTTATATGTGAAGCCATCACTTCCCATAAGATAATTACATGATCTTTCATGCTTTTGTTATATTCTCACTCTTTTGATCATGGCGAGAGGCAAAGCCCTTCAACTAAGAAACTCTTTATTATATGGTTCACGAGCAAGAATACATCGAGGGTGACACAAAGCAAAACTCAAAACTAAAACACTAAGACTTTTAAACTACTAGAGAAAAAAGAAAACTGAAAAGGAAAACTAAAACAAAGGTAAAGGCAAAAGATGTGAAGGTGATATGATACCGGGGCAATTCCCCCAAGCTTGGCACAAGCCAAGGGGATTGCCCATACCAATGCTCAGCTGTCTTCCTTTGGTGGTGATGGTGGAGTTGTTGCAACATGAGTTTGATTCTGCGTCTTCCAAGGCATAGGTGCTCCATCATGGAAACATGAACGAGTCTCCAGAATCCTCAAATTTGCAGCCAGCCGTATTGATTTAAATCTATACTCATACTCACAATTTTGGTTCTGCAGGTCATAGATCTGGGCCTGGAGTTGATCAATCCTGTCATAGAGCCTGGATAGATGCCTCCCAATGTCATTGGCATCAATCCTGTGCTTGTTGGTGAACTCCGTGATCATCATGTGTTTTGCGTTGAGTCCACGCTCCACCATTCCTTGGTACTTGAAGACTTGTTGTTCCATTGCTTCGAGCCTCGTCTCCACGCTTCCGGTCTTCTTAGGCCCCTCAACATCACGGATGTGCAACATCCCCTCACGCATCTCGATAGATTGAGGGTGTTGCAGCACTCCCGTGAGGTAGGGATTGATGACCTTTTTGAAGATCTTGTCCTTCGGAGCTTTTGGGGAAGTCATAGCGATCTAGATTGCAACAGAAACAGGCTCGAAACGAAAAACAGAGGAAATCTGCGTGATGTAGGAGTGAGACCAAACGGAAGTATATATAATGATTTTTTTCATACCAGAAGGAGTACCCTGCACGAAAACGGAGTCCGGGAGGCGCACGAGGTGGCCACAAGCCCCCACGGCGCGACCAGGGGGTGGGCCCGCGCTGTGTAGGCTTGTCGCCCCCTCGCACACTTTCCGGACTACTTCCAATTTTTGTATTTTTTCAAATATTCCAAAACGGAGGAAATTTCCTACTGGAAGAGTTTTGGACTGTGTTTTCTTACCGAATCACATTCGTTTTCGGAGTCTGAAACATGATGATAAATACCCCTTAGGTATTCTTCCGGAGTTATGGTATTGATGATATTGCTTTCAACATTTATGGGAGTACGTGAGATATAATGCTTGATTCTCTGCCCATTTACCACTCTTGCACAATTACCTTCCGTGTTGTTGATCTTGATAGCACCGAAATGATATACTTCCTCAACAACATAGGGACCTTCCCATTTAGGGAGAAGCTTGCCTGCAAAGAGTCTTAAACGAGAGTTATATAGCAAGACATAATCACCTACATTGAACTCATGCTTTTGTATCCTCTTATCATGCCACCTCTTAACCTTCTCTTTGAACAACTTGGCATTCTCATATGCATGAGTTCTCCACTCATCAAGCGAGCTAATATCAAATAACCTCTTCTCACCGGCAAGTTTGAAATCAAAGTTGAGCTCTTTGATTTTCCAATAAGCTTTATGCTGTAGCTCAAGAGGTAAGTGACATGCTTTCCACACACCATTTTGTACGGAGACATGCCCATGGGATTCTTATAGCCAGTTCTATAAGCCCACAGTGCATCATCGAGCTTCTTAGACCAATTCTTTCTAGACCTGTTGACAGTCTTTTGCAGAATCAATTTAATCTCTCTGTTGCTTAGCTCTACTTGACCACTGGACTGAGGGTGATAGGGAGACGCAATTCTATGGTTGACATCGTACTTAGCAAGCGTTTTACGGAAAGCACCATGAATGAAGTGTGAACCACCGTCGGTCATTAGATATCTAGGGACTCAAAATCTAGGGAAGATAACTTCTTTCAGCATCTTGATAGAGGTGTTGTGATCAGCACTACTAGTGGGGATAGCTTCTACCCACTTAGTGACGTAATCAACAACAACTAGGATGTGAGTATACCCATTGGATTTTGGAAAAGGTCCCATATAATCAAAGCCCCAAACATCAAATGGTTCAATGACAAGTGAATAGTTCATAGGCATTTCTTGACGTTTGCTAATATTACCTATTCTTTGGCATTCGTCACAAGACAAGACGGACTTACGGGCATCCTTGAAGAGAGTGGGTCAATAGAAACCTGATTGCAATACCTTGTGTGCAGTTCTATCTCCCGGATGGTGTCCTCCGTAGGGCTCGGAGTGACACTTCTGTAGGATCTGTCCCTTTTCACGTTCAGGTACACAATGTCTAATAACACCATCTACTCCTTCCTTATAAAGGTGAGGATCATCCCAGAAGTAATGTCTCAAGTCAAAGAAGAATTTCTTCTTTTGCTGGTACGTGAAACTAGGTGGTATGTATTTGGCAACGATATAGTTTGCATAATCAGCATACCACGGTGCACTACGTGAAGCATTGATGACATTCAATTGCTCATCGGGAAAGCTATCATCAATAGGTTGTGGGTCATCAAGATCGTTCTCCAACCTAGACAAGTTATTTGCTACTGGGTTATCAGCACCCTTTCTGTCGACAACGTGCAAATCAAATTCTTGTAGCAAGAGAACCCATCTGATAAGTCTAGGTTTAGCGTCTTTCTTCTCCATGAGGTACTTAATAGCAGCATGATCAGTGTGAATAGTGACTTTGGAATCAGCTATGTAAGACCTAAACTTTTCACATGCAAACACGACTGCTAAAAACTCCTTCTCCGTAGTAGCATAGTTTCTCTGGGCACTGTCTAGAGTTTTACTAGCATAGTGAATAACATTCAACTTCTTATCAACTCTTTGCCCTAGAACATCACCAACAACATAATCACTAGCATCACACATGATTTCAAAAGGTAACTTCCAATCAGGTGGTTGAACAATAGGTGCAGTTATCAAAGCCCTCTTAAGTATTTCAAAGGCTTCCTCACAATCATCGTCAAAGACAAAAGGAATATCCTTTTGCAAGAGATTGGTAAGAGGCCTATAAATCTTTGAGAAGTCTTTAATGAACCTTCTATAGAAACCAGCATGACCAAGGAAACTTCTTATACCTTTGATATCTCTGGGGTATGGCATTTTCTCGATTGCATCAACCTTAGCCTTATCGACTTCAATACCTCTTTCAGAAATTTTATGTCCTAAGACGATGCCTTCATTAACCATGAAGTGTCACTTCTCCCAATTCAAGACAAGATTGGTGTCTTTACATCTCTGCAAGACCCGATCAAGGTTGCTGAGGCAATCATCAAAGGAAGACCCGTAAACGGAGAAGTCATCCATGAAAACCTCAACAATCTTTTCACAAAAGTCAGAGAATATAGCCATCATACATCTTTGAAAGGTGGGAGGTGCATTACATAAGACAAAAGGCATACGTCTATAAGAAAAGGTACCGAAAGGGCAGGTGAAAGTGGTTTTCTCCTCATCAGATTGTGCAACTGGTATTTGGGAGAAACCAGAATAACCGTCTAGAAAGCAGAAGTGTGTGTGTTTAGACAGCCTTTCTAGCATTTGGTCGATAAAAGGCAAAGGGTAATGATCTTTCCTAGTGGCCTTATTCAGTTTCCTAAAATCGATCACCATCCTATAGCCAGTAATAATCCTCTGTGGGATCAATTCATCCTTATCATTAGGGACAACGATAATGCCTCCCTTCTTAGGGACACAATGCACCAGACTCACCCAATCGCTATGAGCAACATGATAGATGCTACCTGCTTCAAGTAGCTTTAGTATTTCTTTTCTCACTACTTCTTTCATCTTAGGATTCAATCTCCTTTGATGATCAGCAACTGGTTTGAAATCAGGATCGGTTTTAATCTTGTGCTGGCATAGTGGGACTAATGCCCTTAAGATCATCAAGAGTATATCCAATAGCAGCACGGTGCTTCCTAAGAGTTTTTAGTAACTTATTTTCTTCATGCTCTGAGAGGCTAGCACTAATTATAACATGATATATCTCTTTTTCATCAAGATAGGCATACTTAAGATTATCAGGAAACTGTTTAAGCTCGAACACAGGATCACACTTCGGTGGGGGTGGATCCCCAAGCAGTTCAACATGCAGATTATTCTTAAGGATAGGATATTGTTCTAAGACAACTCTATCTATCTCATCCCTTTCATCCATATGCATATCATTTTCATGCTCAAGCAAGTATTGCTCTAAGGGATCGGTGGGAGGCACGACAATAGAGGCTAATGCAATAGTTTCATCCCTACTAGGCAACTCCTTTTCATGAGGTTGTCTACCAAACTTAGAGAAATTGAACTCATGTGACACACCTTCAAAGCCAACAGTGACAGTTTGCTTCTCACAATCAATATAAGCATTGACAGTATTGAGGAAGGGTCTGCCAAATATGATGGGACAAAAGCTATCTTGTGTGGTAGCAAGAACGAGGAAATCAGGAGGATACTTCGTTTTACCACACAAGACTTCAACATCCCTAACAGTTCCCACAGGGCAGATAATATCTCTATTGGTAAGCTGAATAGTGACATCAATAGGCTCTATCTCAACAGGTGCAATCTCATCTTTGATTTCATCGTGTAAGGATTGAGGTATTGCACTAACACTAGCACCCACGTCACATAAACCATGGTAACAATGATCTCCTATCTTAACAGAAACCACAGGCATGCCAACAACAGGCCTATGTTTGTCTCTAACGTGAGGTTTAGCAATTCTAGCAGCATCTTCACAGAAGTGAATATTATGTCCCTCAACATCGTCAGACAGAAGATCTTTGATAATAGCAATGCTAGTTTCAACTCTAATTTGCTCAGGAGGTGTAGGTGTTCTAATATAGCCTCTACGTATCACAGTTGAAGCTTTGGAATGATCCTTTATCCTAACAGGGAAAGGTGGTTTCTCAATGTAAGCACTGGGAACAACAGGATCATTATAGGCAATGACTTTCTCTTCAACTGGAGTGGGTTTAACTACATTGACTTCTAAAGGAGGATGATATTTAAACCACTTCTCTTTGGGGAGATCAATATGAGCAGCAAAGGATTCACACAATGAAGCTACTATCTCAGAGTCAAGTCCATACTTAGCGCTAAAGTCACTAAAGGTATTTGTCTCAACAAAGGATTTAACGCAATCAAACGTGAAATTCATACCTGACTCCTTACCTTCTTCAAGCTCCCAATCTTCAGAGTTGCATTTAATTCTCTCCTATAAATTCCATTTGAAGTCAATATCTCTCTTCATAAAAGAACTGGTACAAGAAGTGTCAAGCATGGTGCGATCATCATGAGAAAGCCGAGCATAGAAGTTCTGAATGATAATTTCTCTCGAGAGCTCATTATTGGGGCATGAATATAACATTGATTTGAGCCTCCCCCAAGCTTGATCGAAGCTTTCTCTGTCACGAGGCCAAAAATTGTAAATATAATTTCGATCACGATGTACTAAATGCATAGGATAAAACTTTTGATGAAATTCCAATTTCAACCGATTGTAGTCCCATGATCCAGTATCATCACATAGCCCATACCATGTCAACGCCTTATCCTTCATAGATAAAGGAAAGACCTTCTTCTTGACCTCATCCTCGGGCACACCTTCAAGCTTAAATAAACCACAAACTTCATCTACATAGATTAGATGCAAGTCTGGATGTGATGTTCCATCTCCTGTAAAAGGATTAGCCAGCAGTTTCTCAAGCATACCCGAAGGAAATTCAAAGCAAATATTTTCAGTAGGTGCAGCAGGTTGAGGAGCAACTCTTTGTGCTTCCGTTCGATGAAGATACCCCGAACAAGCCCCTCAAAGGATTAGTATCCATAGTGACAAGTGACAAAAAATTTCAGCACACTATATGAATGTTTCCTTACCAAAGGCGCTTCACTCCCCGGCAATGGTGCCAGAAAAGAGACTTGACGAACCACAAGTATAGGGGATCAATCGTCATCCTTTCGATAAGTAAGAGTGTCTAACCCAACGAGGAGTAGAAGGGTCTGACAAGTAGTTTTCAGCAAGGTAAAATCTGCAGGCACTGAAATTGTCGGTAACAAGTGGTTGTGTGGTGAGATGATTCGTAGCGAGCAACAAGTAACAAAAGTAGCAACGGTGTAGCAAAGTGTCCCAATCCCTTTTGTAGCAAGGGACAAGCATGGACAAAGTCTTATAGGAGGAAAAACGCTCCCGAGGACACATGGGAATTTCTGTCATGCTAGTTTCATCATGTTCATATGATTCGCGTTTGTTACTTTGATAGTTTGATATGTGGGTGGACCGGCGCTTGGGTACTGCCCTTACTTGGAGAAGCATCCCACTTATGATTAACCCCTCTCGCAAGCATCTGCAACCACGAAAGAAGAATTAAGACAAAGTCTAACCATAGCATTAAATTAGTGTATCCAAATCAGCCCCTTACGAAGTAACGAATACACTAGGGTTTAAGCTTCTGTCACTCTAGCAACCCATCATCTACTTACTACTTCCCAATGCCTTCCTCTAGGCCCAAATAATGGTGAAGTGTTATGTAGTCGACGTTCACATAACAGCGCTAGAGGAAAAACAACATACAACATATCAAATTACCGAACGAATACCAAATTCACATGACTACTATTAGCATGACTTATCCCATGTCCTCAGGAACAAAAGTAACTACTCACAAAGCATAATCATATTCATGACCAAAGAGGTAATGAGTAGCATCGAGGATCTGAACGTAAACTCTTCCACCAAATAATCCAACAAGCATCAACTACAAAGAGTAATCAACACTACTAGCAACCTTACAAGTACCAATCGGAGTCGCGAGATGGAGATTGGTTACAAGTGATGAACTAGGGTTTGGAGATGAGATGGTGTTGATGAAGATGTTGATGGTGACGAGTCCCCTCCGATGAGAGGAGTGTTGGTGATGACGATTGCGACGATATCCCCCTCCGGGAGGGAAGTTTTCTCGACAGGATCGTCCTGCCGGAGCTCTAGATTGGTTCTGCTCAAGTTCCGCCTCGTGGCGGCGGCGAAACCACGAAAAAGCTCCTCTCTGATTTTTTCCTGGACAAAACCCTTCATATAGCAAAAGAGGGGGGGGGGCAAGTGGGCCTGCAGGGTGCCCACAAGCCCTCATGGCGCGGCTTGGGGGGGGGGGTGGTGGCCGCGCCGTGCAGGCTTGTGGCCACCTGCACGCCCCCTCTGGCACTTCTTCGGCCCAGTATTTTTGATAAATCGGGAAAAAAAATCCTCGTTGATTTTTACGGCGTTTGGAGTTGCGCAGAATAGGTATCTCAACTTTTCTCCACTTTCAGGCCAGAATTCCAGTTGCCGGCATTCTCCCTCTTCATGTAAACCTTGCAAAATAAGAGAGAAAACGCATAAGAATTGTACCGTGAAGTGAAATAACAGCCAAAGAAGCGATAAATATCAACATGAAAACATGATGCAAAATGGACGTATCAAAGCTCTGTAGCTTTCCTCATACTGTATGTGGATGACATATTATTGATGGGGAATAATATAGAGATGTTGGAGAGCATAAAGGTCTATTTGAACAAGATTTTTTCAATGAAGGACCTTGGAGAAGCTGCATACATATTAGGCATCAAGATCTATAGAGATAGATCGAGACGCCTCATAGGTCTTTCGCAAAGTACATACCTTGACAAGATATTGAAGAAGTTCAACATGGATAACTCAAAGAAGGGGTTCTTGCCAGTTTTGCAAGGTATGAGATTGAGTAAGACTCAGTCACCGACCACGACACCAGATAGAGAGAAGATGAGTACTGTCCCCTACGCTTCAGCCGTAGGCTCTCTTATGTATGCCATGCTGTGTACCAGACCTGATATAAACCTTGCCATAAGTTTGGTAGGGAGGTACCAAAGTGATCCCGGTATGGAACATTGGACAGTGGTCAAGAATATCCTTAAGTACCTAAAGAGGACTAAGGAGATGTTTCTCGTTTGTGGAGGTGACGAAGAGCTCGTTGTAAAGGGTTACGTCGATGCTAGCTTCGACACAGATCTGGATGACTCTAAGTCACAGACCGGATACGTGTATGTTTTGAATGGTGGGGCAGTGAGCTGGTGCAGCAGCAAGCAAAAAGTCGTGGCAGCATCTACATGTGAAGCGGAGTACATAGCTGCTTCAGAAGCGACTCATGAAGGAATTTGGATGAAGGAGCTCATCACCGACCTTGGAGTGGTTCCAAGCGTGTCGGGTCCAATGACACTCTTCTGTGATAACACTGGGGCCATTGCCATAGCCAAGGAGCCCAGGTTTCACCGGAAGACCAAGCACATCAAACGCCGCTACAACTCCATCCAGGACCATGTCCAGAGTGGAGTAATAGATATTTGTAAAGTACACACGGATCTGAATGTTGCAGACCCGTTGACTAAACCTCTTCCTCGAGCAAAACATGATCAACACCATAATGCTATGGGTGTTCGATACATCACAATGTAACTAGATTATTGACTCTAGTGCAAGTGGGAGACTGCTCGAAATATGCCCTAGAGGCAATAATAATATGGTTATTATCATATTTCCTTGTTCATGATAATCGTCTATTGTTCATGCTATAATTGTATTAACAGGAAACAGTAATACATGTGTGAATAAATAGATCACAATGTGTCCCTAGCAAGACTCTAGTTGGCTAGCTCGTTAATCAATAGGTGATCATGGGCATTAGATGTCATTGATAACGGTATCACATCATTGGGAGAATGATGTGATGGACATGACCCAATCGTAAGCATAGTACTAGATCGTATTGTTCGTATGCTAAAGCTTTTCTAATGTCAAGTGTGTTTTCCTTCGACTGTGAGATTGTGCAACTCCCAGATACCGTAGGACTGCTTTGGGTGTATCAAACGTCACAATGTAACTGGGTGACTATAAAGGTGCACTACGGGTACCTGCGAAAGTGTCTGTTGGGTTGGTACGAATCGAGATCAGGATTTGTCACTCCGTGTGACGGAGAGGTATCTCTGGGCCCACTCGGTAGAACATCATCATATGCTCAATGTGACTAAGGAGTTAGTCACAGGATGACGTGCTGCGAAACGAGTAAAGAGACTTACCGGTAACGAGATTGAACAAGGTATAGGTATACCGACGATCCAATCTCGTGCAAGTTCTATACCGATAGACAAAGGGAATTGTATACGAGCCTGATTGAATCCTTGACATTGTGGTTCATCCGATGAGATCATCATGGAACATGTGGGAGTCACCATGGGTATCCAGATCCCGCTGATGGTTATTGGCCGGAGAGTGTCTCGGTCATGTCTACATGCCTCCCGAACCCGTAGGGTCTACACACTTAAGGTTTGATGAAGGTAGGGTTATAGGGAAATGTTATACGAGGTTACCGAAAGTTGTTCAGAGTCCCGGATGAGATCCCGGACGTTACAAGGAGCTCCGGAATGGTCCGGAGGTAAATATTGATATATAGTATGGATGGATTTGGACACCGAAAATGTTTCGGGCGTCACGAGTAGCGTACCGGGACCGCTGGGACCACCGAAAATGGTCCCGGGGGTCCACCGGGAGGGGCCACAAGCCCCAAGAGGTAGCATGGGCCAAAAGGTGGAGGGAAACCAGCCCAAAGTGGGCTGGTGCGCCTCCCACAAAGAGGCCCATGGCGCAGGAGGTGGAGAGGGGGGGGGACCCTAGGCGCTGGTGGGCCTAAGGCCCACCTAGGGGTGCGCCACCCCCTCCCTCTGCCTTGGCCGCCGCACCTCCCATCTCGGGGGGGGGGGGGCTGCCGCACCACCTAGGGTGGGAACCCTAGGGGTGGCACCCCCTCCCCTCCTCCTATATATAGGGAGGAGTTTGGGGCTGTTTTGCACACGGTTTCTGCTCCTCTCGGCGCAGCCCTGCTCCCCTCCTTCCTCCTCCTCCCGCGGTGCTTGGCGAAGCCCTGCCGGGAGACCTTGTCTCTCCATCGACACCATGCCGTCGTGCTGCCGAAGATCTTCCCCAACCTCTCCCTCCTCCTTGCTGGATCAAGGTGTGGGAGACGTCACCGGGCTACACGTGTGTTGAACACAGAGGTGCCGTGGTTCGGCACTAGATCGGAATCTCACCGCGATCTGAATCACCGCGAGTACGACTCCATCAACCGCGTTTTAGCAACGCTTCCACTTAGCGATCTTCAAAGGTATGAAGATGCACTCACCCCTCTCTCGTTGCCGGTCTCTCCATAGGAAGATCTGAATATGCGTAGGAAATATTTGAATTTATGCTATGTTACCCAACAAATTCTTCATGCGTTTTACATCAATATGACCTAAGCGGTAGTGCCACAAGAAAGTGGTACTATCATTATTAACTTTATATCTTTTGGCATCAATGTTATGACCATGTGTGTTATTACTATCGAGATCCAATAAGAATAAACCCCTCACATTGGGTGCATAACCATAAAAGATATTACTCATATACATAGAATAACCATTATTCTATGATTTAAGTGAGTAACCGTCTCGCATTAAACAAGATCCAGATATAATGTTCATGCTCAACGCACGCTAAAAAACAATTATTCAAGTTCATCACTAATCCTGATGGTAATCGAAGAGCGAGTGTGGCGTAGGCGATCACATCAACCTTGGAACCATTTCCCACGCACATCATCACTTCATCCTTTGCCAACCTTCATCTATTCCGTAGTTCCTGTTTTGAGTTGCAAATGTGAGCAACCGAACCGGCATCAAATACCCAAACACCACAAGAGAGTTGGTAAGGTACACATGAATAACATGGATATCATATATACCTTGTTTGGTGTTGGCCACCTTCTTGTCGGACAGATACTTGGGGTAGTTCCGCTTCCAGTGGCCAGTCCCCTTGCAATGAAAGAACTCAGTTTCTGGCTTGGCTCCAACATTGGGTTTCTTCAGGGGAGGGGCAATTGCTTTGCCACTCTTCTTGGAGTTACCCTTCTTGCCCTTGCCATTTTTCTTGAAACTAGTGGTTTTATTGACCATCAACACTTGATGCTCCTTCTGAATTTCTGACTCAACGACTTTCAGCATCGCAAACAGCTCGGCGAGTGATTTATTCATCACTTGCATGTTATAGTTCATCACAAAGATTTTGTAGCTAGGTAGTAGTGATTGAAGAACTCTGTCAGCGATCACCTCTAGTGGGAGAACAATTCCCAACTAAGCCACACGGTTGGAATACCTAGACATTTTGAGTATGTGCTCACTAACACACCTTTTCTCCTCCATCTCCCAAGCATAGAACTTATCGGAGGTTTCATACCTCCCTATCCAGGCATTCTTTTAAAAAATAAACTTCAACTCCTGGAACATCTCATATGCTCCATGATGTTCAAAACGTCTTTGAAGTCCCGATTCTAAATCATACAAGATTGTACACTGAACTATTGAGTAGTCATCATTACGTGTCTGCCAAACATTCACAACGTCTTCAGACGACACTGGAGGGGGTGACTCAACAAGCGGTGCATCAAGTACAAAAGCCTTTTGGGAAACCGTGAGGACAATCCTTAGATTACGAGCCCAGTCTACAAAGTTACTTGCATCATTTTTCAGCTTGGCTTTCTCTAGGAACGCATTGAAATTCAGGGGTGCTACTGCACGAGCCATTGATCTACAATATAATTTTGCAAAGATTACTTAGAATATTGTTGAAGATAATGAGTTTAGTTAATCATATTACTAAAAATTCCCACTCAAATTGACTTCCCTCTAGTCAATCG